>NC_140581.1:11207763-11839971 GCF_964204655.1 Triturus cristatus | reverse complement strand
CATGTCTCTCAGAGAGGCAGCCACTGCAACGAGCGGTGAGTCTGAAACTGGATCTGCAAAGTGAGGAAACTGAGCAAAGCGGATAACAGGAGGCACTGCCCGAAACAGCTCTTTCTGAAACAGGAGGTTGAGCTTCCTGCTCAGCAAGATGTAGCTCTTGAACAATAGACTTCACGAACTTCACCATCTTCTGCAAGCCCCCCTTCTGATGATCTGGACATGGATTGGACCCCGGGTGAGATCCACCCCAAGAAACAAAAGAAAAGCAAAGTTCCTGAAAGCCTTAGAATTATGGAAAGTGACAGTGATGAAGACGAGCGAGTGATTGTCAGTGTGGAGGACACCGAGACGACCCCTCATATTCAACCTCCTCAGATGTATGCGGTTCCCACTACCAGCACTGCCGGCTTCCATATTTGTAGGACCCCATCAAGACCTTCATCCACCACTACAAAGTTGAAGTATGTCCTACGGAGAGAGGCAAACGACACAGCCACATATCTTCAGTTCTTCAGGCATTAGCTGTGGCACACTAAAAAAGTTCTCCTCTCCAGTTTGGGATATCTTCACAATTAGCAAGCAAGTTGATAACATTGGAATATGCTCCATTTGCCTCGCGAGTGTTTATCGAGGTAAGCCAGGTCTGCACTATCGTACTGGAGGCCAAACGTCCAATCTGAAAAAACATCACACAATCCGGTGGAAGGAGCACCTGAAAAAGATGGCTGGTGGTGGGAGTAACAAGAAAGGAAAGCAGCTCAGTGCACAGTGATAGAAGAAGAAGGTGGTCATGAGGAATAAGAAGATGACAGCGTTACACAAAGCAGCCCTGTCCCCTCTAATGTGCCAACATCACCTGCATCAGCAAGCTCCAAATGGCACAAGACTCAGATGCAGACACCTCCGCCACATACAGTGATTCCCCCAAGATGCACAGTGAGCCAATAAGCGCGTGTTCAGTGCAGCTGGCGTAGTTGTCCTCTGTCAGAAGGAACACTCTCTTGCCTGAAATCGTAGAGAGATTGACTATGATGCAATTGAACAAACATTTCATACCACAAGATCACACTGTTCTAGAAACGGCATAGGAGGACAATGAGGGTGATTGGTCAGTCTCAAGTGCGGTAGCTGACCAATTTCGGGTAAACCCCCTGAGTTTAAGGGGCAAACCCTACGTCCCTGACTACGTAGGCCACAATAGAACTTTCATATATTATCTTCAAACTGCTTGTTAACAAAAAGGATATAGAAGAACACTTATATATTTGGAGCCTGACTTATGTAGCCCCATTTATTCACATGTATAGAGTGGATTAGAGTTGGACCAGTGTGCACAGGAGAAGCCTCCCCATTCACGTAAAGGACATGAAGACAACGCCTTCTTCTGTTTTTCATTTCCTAGCTGGGCTGCCCCAGTAAAGATCCATTTTTATACAAGACTGCCACCGTTTGCTGCTCCCATGGTAAAAGAGAAGATACAATGGACAAATGTGCACCACGCTTGGACCAGGCAGCTGTTGCACAACAATGAGTGATATATTGAGTGATTGATGCTTCATGTGGTGGCTGGGAGGGCCTGTTCACTAATTTGAAAACTTGATTTGTAATGTTTGAGGCCCGATGGAGGATTCTGTCGGAACGATTGACTTGCTTTCATATTTCACTATAGTTACTTACATGAACCACTTATTTCCTGTAATTGATTTTGTTTCCTGTTTGTAACAGACCAATCAGTTTAGTTAACAAAAACTACACAAAGTGTAGTGTTGGCGCCTGGATGCCCTCACAGGTGATTACTTGCGCTAAACAAGTTCTATTTGATTGTTTGATCGATTGACGTGCTCAAATTATTTTGCTCTTCTTGTTCATCAACACTACAGGTCTATCTCATGTGGGTCGGGAGTCGGGACGGATCTACCCCAACAGCCAGAAGAAGGAACTTATGAGCAATGCCTATCAACTTCAATGGGAACCAAAATACCTCAAAGAGGCCTACTCCTGTGGACTGGAGAGAGGCGTGTTGATTTGGAAATTGCTGAGTAGTGTACTGGCTCCCATGTCAAGCTCTAATTAAGTGGTTGTGGCCTGGTGGGTCTGTCCCTGGACACACATCACATGATGGACGCACACAGCTGAATGTTAGAGACAATTGACGTTTGTGAGTTTCAACAGCCAGGTACGTGCAGCTTCTTGTCTGAGATTGGTAGTGAACGATTGTTCTCACTCCTCAGTTAATCACACATGACTGAACCAGCCTATGCTCTGCCCTCTTGATCCTCATCCCGCATGAACCTTACCATCTCCTTGACTCTACAATAATGACATTTGCATTTTTGCACCACGTAAAGTGGTGCAGAAAGTGGTACAGGTGTGACGCAGGACTCTGAATCCTATTTATGAAACCATGCAAATCCACCCTGTGTGCTTTGAGGGGCTTCATAAATCTTGAGTAAGGCAATTCATTGCCGATCGTTGCGTCGCCTTACTCTGCACTCAGGAGGCGTTCCATGGGTGTTGCAGCGGGGGTTTCTATGCATCACCCATTTTTGATGCTGTCCCAGATTTGCTAAATCATGTAAACCCGGGGAAGTACCAAATTCCTTACGCCTCCTGAGGTGAGGTGTAACAAAGAGAAATATCTTTTTTTCACCTTGTTATTTCCTCCTTCTATGTGTGCTGAATTTTACAGCACATATAGAAAGAGGAAAAGGCCTCTTAGGATTCTTTCGGTGCAGGAAGGTGTCCCTTCCTGAACAAAAACAAACCTGCATGCAACGGAGGCCCCCTTGCACTATGGTGCTAGGGAGCCTGCATTGGTGCTCGGCTGCCGAAACAGCACCAGTGCAGAGAGAAAGCACAGGAATGCACCATAGGGCATAAATACGCTGCATTCCTCACTTTGCACTGTGGCGTAGGGCAGCACAAATCCCTGTAAATGAGGGCCTTAGTGACTGAATGGTGTCATTCCTTGATTTCCTCCTACAACAGATGTGACGATGATGTGCTGCTCATCAACTCGATGAAGGTTGTGCTTGTCTTTGGCTCAACTACCCATTCCAATCCATTCACCAAACCCCTTATCCTCTTCCCCCATGTTGTGTGATTTTTTGGGGTATGACTTAAGAATTTACTCCATAAATGTAGCGATTATCCACCCAATTTACAAGCGAGGCCCAAAAGAGAATCCGTCCAGCTATAGATTAAAAGCGTTGCTGGATTTTGAAGGGAAACCGTTTGCGAAGCACCTCCAGAATAAATTAAGGGCATGGGCGGAGGAAAAATCATTAATACCAATAACGCAAACTGGATTTCGCTTAGGGTGTTCGACCCTCGATAACATTGTTTCACTGGCCAAAGATGTGAAAAAAGGCAAGCTTGCGGAAAATCACATTATACGCCTGCTTTGTCGACTATTCCACAGCATTTGACAAGGTCAACAGGCAAAGACTGTGAAATAAATTAACAGCATGGAAGGTCAAGTTGAACCTTCTAAATTTTATTATTGGGCTGCACTCGGATACATGGGTCAGGGTGAAGCTGGCTCATGACAATACACTATCGCCAAAAATGGATACCACTAACGGTCTTAAACAAGGCTGTGTCCTTGCGCCTCTGTTATTCTCTTTGTACATTGCAGATATCAACTTGATGTTAAGTTCAGATACGGGCGTGGCACCTAAATTAGGGGACAAAAAAATACCATACCTAGCATATGCCGATGATTTAGTAATTTTATCCTTAACTTCTAATGGATTACAGCATCAACTGAACCAACTAGACACATATAACAAAGTGAATGATTTGATAGCTAACTTATCTAAAATGAAAATCGTTGCATTTGGCCGGTCTACACAATCAAAAATCTTTGGGAGAAAATCCAATCGAGGTAGTGAATCAATATAACTACCTCGGCGTAACATTTGACAAAAAGTTATCATGGCCAAACCATACGGTCTGTAAAAGTGTAAAATCTATAACTATCACAAAATCAATTGCGAGATTTATGAAACTGCGAAGGGAATGTAATTATCCCATCTCTAAAAGCGTTACAGATGAAAATAATTCCGTTTCTATTGTACGTATCTCCTGCCATGAACAAGAAAGACATTTTTGATCTCGAAAAATGCTTCATGAAAAGCGTACGCACCATACTCCATTTACGACAGGCTACTCCACATTGTATGATACGGCTGGAATTTGGCCTAAAATCTCTGGAAATGCTACATAAGATCAGTGCTGTTAACTACATTATCGATTGTGCTAAGGCCGACTCATGCACATTGAAACATCTAATAATGGCGGAACTCCGGAGTAAAAAAGTAAGAGATCCGCAGCTTTCTACTATAATGATGGAAATAGACTCTTATGAACTGCCTGATACTCAGGAGATGGGACGAATGACCAGGGATGTGCGGAAAAAACTAATATGTAAAACATTAAAGTTAGCACAGTGAAATTCAGATTGTCTAAAAGACGGGAAATATAAACACACTGACTTAATATTTGACACATATACCTTGCAGGCTCAAGAAACCTTGGGATGGAATCGGACCAGCTACATTAAATGGAAATACCTAAGGTTCAGACAATTCTATATTCCGATAGAGGAGTTTGAAGGGTCTTGGAATAAGGCTCTTAAAGACACTCAGGGATGTCGGCTCTGTGGAATTGGCAAGGAAACTCTTCAACATTTAATATGCATTTCCCGAGATTGTTGCCTACACAGAGGTTATATTTACGCCCCATGTTTAACAATGCCAAAATAATTACAACTACAGAGGCTATACATTTTTGTTTTGGGCTCCCAGGGGAAAGTGCAGTCAGAGGATGGTTCAGTTTTTAGAACATGCTTATAAAACATTACACGACTAGATATTTTTTTTAATGCGATCTGTATCTAGATGGAAAAATAGGTATCACGACCTATGTATATCTTCTATTTTTATGATATTATGCATGGAAAATATGTGATTTTTTTATTTCATTTTTTTATGCCGGCTTATTCTCTATTTATTGTTATCAAATGATTAATGCAATAAAGTATAGTTTACTACTATACCACTACTCCATAAATGTATGGTGGGGCGTATGTGGTGCAAGCGATGCCAACCCACTTCTTAACTACACAATATCCCTCGTCAGCCCTAGTTACCCACCTAGGATTGAACGGGACATCATCATGGGGCAAAGTCTTAGTTAGAACAATGTCTGTCCCATGGTAGGTAGCACTAGTGTGTGGATTATGTTCCCTGGTTCACAAAGGTAAACTTACACTTTACAAGTTTTGTCTCGCAGTATAACTGTACTATCAGTATCTTTATGAGTATCAACAAAGTAGTGACTAATGATAACTCTTTCTGAAGTGATAGGGGTTACTTACTTCTCGCAAAGTTACTGATGGAAAGGTTTCTAGTCGTAAATTTACACTGCAAGAGTAAACTAACACCAAAAGTGTACCTTACTTTACTTTTCTGAATCTGGCCTGTATTGCTTACACAATCTATGCAGCATGGAGTAACAGAACCTTCTCCTGAGTCCTAACTTTTGATCCAAGGATTTGTAAGTTTAATTATATTTTTTTAAATTAAGTAAATACTAGCTCCCAAGATTGGTTTGGAGTTACTCCTGCTAGTTAATATTTGTATGACTGACTTTTTTCTCATGGTGGTCTCAGTCTTGGATTACCTACTAACTCTGTGTTTTCTTTCTGTCTAGTTGCCTGTGATGGATAATCCTTCTGAATAAGCCTACGGTTGGATCTCACCGTGCATGCATCATCCGAAACAGGTAGGCGTGGAACATCGCTTTGTGATGTCTTTCCTGTTAGTGCTAGCCCACTACTACCACCGGCATTAAAAAGGCTGTCAGAGTGTCAAAATATTACAGGAGTGATTGGAGAGGCGGGGACTCCAGCTTATCTGGAAAAACTAAAGAAAGGAAAATAGTTAAAACCCCTGAGACAATCCGGAAAACAGTAAAAGGAGCAGTAGAACAAGAGAAGGTCTTTTACTTTTTCAGGACCCTCAAGAAAAAGAATAAAGATAAACAGGACAAACATAACTACAAGAGGTGGAGACATGAGGTCATTGTGGGGGATAGAGAGGAGGAGAAGCAGAGAGAGATCGGGGACGAAAGAGAGAGTGAGAAAAGGAGCAGGCCCAACATCAGTGAAGAACGAGAGGCACCCAGAGATAATAAAAACGGAGTGATGTTTCGAAGGAGGTGAACAGCAACTTCTCAACATGGGGGCGAGAGAGAAGCTGCACCGGCCGACTGTCAGCAGCCAAGTTGATTGTGAGGACGACTGCAGTGCACTGGAAGTGCAGCACGGACGCCACCGGACAAATGCCAGAACCCACTACACTCCAGGATGAGCTTGGCTAAGCCAGGTGCCTGCCCATGTGTAGGGCTGGAAGGGAAGAGGGGGGCAGTATTGTGGGACAAATGCACAAAACCCAGTGATGTAGTATGAAGGGGCCAATGGTAACAAAAGCCCACAGTAATCAAGTCCAAGGAAGTTTTGTTTTCACAAGAGATGCCTTCATTAAAGGGTCATATTGAAAGCTTGTTTTGGCAATTATAGTTAGGTTAAAGGGAGAAAGCAAAGTTAAGACAACAGCCCAAGTAAGAAAACAGGGAGCTGAAACCTAGAAAAGGGAAGAGTCCTGAAGTACACTTCGATACGTCTTCAGTGGGTTTGAAGGTTTTATTAACTAAGACAACATAAGGCCATGTCTCTCCTACCGGGGCCCAGAGATAGCTGCCCGTCCTGGAATCCCAGAGGGTCTGGAGTTCCATGACGACGCAGCACTACAGACTCACATCACCACACTTCTCCCTCTTTCCAAAGAATAACAAATAATGAAAGAAACATTGAAGAACATAGTAACAGTGCAATTGAAGAGAAAGAGGTTACAGAACAGAACTATAAATAACAAATGAGGGAAATAGCCTAACCAAGGTAAAATGTTATAAGAGCTGAGAGAAATATAAGCAATACCCCTTCCTATCACTCCCACCCAAACAAAAATGAAACAAGCAGAAAAAACTCAATCACAAATGAAATCTTGCCACTTGCTCGGTGTAAATTTAGTACAAACGCTCCTCCTCAAAACTCCATGCATATCCCCCCCCCATTAACTTGTTTGGGTGATTGATTACAACTGCTTCTGCCTTTGACATCTTTGCAAACACTAGGGTCAAGTACTAAGCAAGAAATGTTCCACCAATTATCGTCAGATAGCTTGGCAGCATTTTTTCTGAGTTCACAAACTTGTATTGGTTCTTTGAATTTGGAGGAGCCTTTCCCCACTACACAGGGATTCTTGGCACGAACCCAGTCGCCTACTCTCAACCTGTTTATACCCTTACCATCAATGTTTACCCTCTTTGCACTAGAAAGATCGGAATTGTGTTTTGCAACATCCCACGATTCACTCCCATTCAAATTTTTGGGGAATATTTTAGTCATTCAAAAAGGAAATAACTCAGTAGTTGCTTTTCTGCCACGCATAAGTTCAAATGGAGTTTTCGTCGTGACAAAGTGAGGAGTTGTTCTGTAGCGCCAAATCAATTCTTTGATTGCTTTCTCAACGTCCATGTTACACTTCAAAGTGGATTGAATACATTCAATTAGGACTCTATTAAAGCGGTGCACTTTTCCATTACTTTGGGGATGAGAAAACGGTGTTCTAATGTGTTTGATATTACAATTTCCCAAAAAAACTTCAGTTCAAGGGAAGTGAACTAAACACCGTTATCAGTTAGGATTTCACCAGGAATACCTTCCCTTGTGAACACATCTTGAAAAAAATGAATCACAATTTTAGTGGTAGGCTCCGTTACACCTCTAACCTCCACCCATCTAGACAAGTGATCTACCATAACAATGAAATATCTCATGCAGTTTGGAAGGATATGATAAGGTCCCAAGAAATCCACACCTACACGTTGCCATACCCTCCCTGGACAAGTAGCGAAAGATTCAACTGTTCCTTCAGTTTTCAAAACTTTGTCACTTACTCTGCATTTTTCACAATTATGTACAAAATTATCAATTTCATAGTCCATTTTTAGCCAACAAAAATTTTCCCTTACTCTTCTTTTGGTGGCTGTCGAGCCTAAATGGCCTGAATGGGCCAATTCAATTTTGCGTTTGTGAAAGCAAGTGGGTGGAATTAATTTATCACCACGCATTAACTTACCCCTCTCCAATGACAATTCGTCAGAAACCTTCCAGAATATTTGTAACTTATCAGACAAACTTCTTTCTTTCGGCCAACCTGAATCATTCATTCGCAAAACATCTTTCAACACAGCATCCTTTTTCATCTCTTGTATCCATTCACTCACTTCCTTGCAAATGGTGGAATCGCCAATGTGGGCAACAAAGCATTCTTCATTTTCTGACTCCCAATCATATTTTCTGGGGTCCTCAATTGGAAGCCTGGAGAGGCAATCTGCCCTGGTGTTTTTCCCAACAGGTATGTACTCTGCAGAAAATGTGAATTCTAATAGTTTAGCAGAAAGTCTGGCTATGCGAGCAGTAGTGCGTTTTAATTTCCTCCCAGATAAAATGTCTACTAAAGGGCGATGATCAGTCCTCAAGATAAATGGTCTTCCCCACAGGTAAGCTCTGAATTTTTATGCACTCCACACGCAGGCCAAAAGTTATTTTTCTATGACAGAATACTTGCGTTCTGGTGAACGCAATGTTCTGGAAACGAAGCCTACAGTCGTTTCACATGTGTCATTCAGCTGAGTTGATAATGCCCCTAAACCATACTCAGATGCATACACAGTGACAACAGTCTTTCTTCCTTCTACAAAAGATTGCAGAGCCGTGGCAGAAGGAATATCCTTTTTAACTCTCTCAAAGGTGCTTTGACACAATTCTGACCAAACAAATTATTCTCCTTTTTTAAGCAAAACCTTGAAACATTCAGTAATAGTGGCAAAGTTCCACATACATTTTGCGTAAAATTCACATAAACCTAAAAATGACAATAATTGTTCTCTATTCTGTGGGGCAGGGGCATTTAAAATACTTTTCACTAAGCTAGGTTTAGGTTTCACACCCTGTTCTGGAAATATATGTCCTAGATATTTAATTTTTCTTGTTTTGAATATACATTTGTCTTTTCGTAGTGTGGCACCCCTTTTCTCCAAAACATTATTCAATGCATAATCATGTTCATGTTCAGTGACAGCAAAAATTAAAATATCGTCTTGAAAGATGACAACATGTTACATGCCATTGAACATATCTGTCATGAGTCTCTTAAATACAGCCGCAGCGGAAGCGATGCCGAACGGCATTCGGCAAAATTGAAAAACTCCATTGGGAGTGACAAAAGCTGTTAGACGATGAAAACTCTAAGCTAGTTCGACTTGATGATAGGCTGCCCTTAAGTCTAATTTGCTAAACCAACTAGATTGACCAACCTTGGTTATTAGATCTTCTATTCTGGGTAGGGGGTAGTTGTCCACCCATTTAGCTTCATTTACACTCCTCATATCAACACACATGCAAAGTTCTCCATTTTTTTTCTTTGCTAAGACTATGGAAAACAACCACAAAGATTCTTCTGTTCTCTCAATGATGCCTTGTGCACACATATCATTAAGCATTGTAGAAAGATCTCCCCTTACACTCAATGGGATGTTATGCAATTTGTGTTTGACTGGTGAAACATTGTGTTTGCCTTTGATGCAATATACAAAATCTGAAATGTTACCTAACTTGTCTTGGAAGACCTTAGAGAATTTTTCATCCCATAAAATTTACTGTTGTGCACTGATCCTAATCTCTTTAATTCAAATTAAATAGGTTGATCCAGACCTGGTCATATTGGAATGCCAAATTTAGCTTGGTGAATTAAACCTAAAACATTTTTACTCTTCTAGCGACGTATACTTTTCCTTTAATTGATTCATCTGAGATTTTGATGTCAGCCCAGAAGAAACCAATGAGGTCTACTCTACTGCCTTTGAATGCTACAGTAGGGATGTCTGGTGAAATTAGAGCTTTACCATACCAATATTTCTCAAAAAGGTCATAAGGGATAATGGTTATGCATGTGCCAGTGTCGACTAATAGTTGAATTTTGTGACCTTCGATAGACACATTAAGGTTTGGGTCAACAACCAGGTTTTTGTCATTTGAGTTGACACACCTTACACCTAAAAGCAATTCCTTACTTTCTTTGCAGTTTCCCTCATCAAAATTCCCATCATATTCATTCAAAGCACAACGAACATTTGTTGGTCTCCCTGCTCTGCACATTTTTAGAAAGTGACCTATATTCCCACACTTTTTACATTGTTGACCTAATGCTGGACAGAACTTGAAAGAGGAAACATGTGATGGTGAGCCCCATCTATAACAGTACACTCTGTGAAACTGTTGAGGAAACTTATTTGGTCTAGAAAATGTTTTCGGTCTTGGGTTACCTGAGAAACCTTTGATGATTGGTTTATTAACTACTGCCCCATAAATTGTGGACTTGGCTAGGGATTCTTCAAGCAATTTTGCATCAATGAAGGAACCTTCGATACTTTTAGCTAAATCTATACCTTTATCTAATGTCTGGTTTTTACATGCAAGTAGCCTTCCTTGTATTTTTTTATAGTGGCATCTAGCCACTAATTGATCACGTATTAACTCTGCAGTGAAATTATCAAATTCGCATTTCGAAGGTAACATTTTTAATGCTGTAACATAAGTGTCTATACTTTTAGTGGGCTGCTGTGTTCTCATAAAAAATGTGTACCTATGTACGACCATATTCTTAGTTTTTGAAAAGTACTTGTCAAGTTGTGCAACTGCTGTCTCAAATTCGTCTAAATCTTCGTCTTCCGCAGGGACATGTTCAGGTAAGTGGTCGTACACATTCTGTCCTTCTACGCCCAAGTGATAATACATTAAACTTTTACGTCTTTCTGGTCTGAATTTTTGAGCATCAATTGCTCCTAGGTAAGCTTTGAAAGATCTTAACCATAAGTTCCACTCCAACGGTGGTTCTCCAGGTTCTTGTAGAAACGGTGCTGGCACTTGAACACTCTGCATATTGATGAAATGTTAAAGGAAAAATGTAGTCATTTTTTTTTTTTAAACCAGGCGTGCAAATCGCTGTGAGGAATGTGTTGTAAAGAAAAAATAAATAAGTGTGTAAATCGCTGTGATCTGCACTTTTTTTTGTGAACACAAAATTAGGAAGCTTAAAAACCCCCAAAAAATGGAGCGTGCAAATCGCTGTGATCTGTATTTTATTGTGAAAACACTAAATTGAATAGCTTGAAATTGAGTGTGCAAATCACTGATGGCCTTTTTAATGCACAAGTAGCAATTAGCAGAGCGTGTAATTCGCTATTGTAAAATTTCTTTAATGATGACAACAAGAAATGGTGGACCACGTAAAAGTCCTCTTTCTGTATTGATGGACTTTGTCTTCCTCTATTTTTTTTGTTTTCCCAGGATTCAATATGAGCCTCACAGGAAACCCGATACAGACGGGAAGCCTGAAGTGAAAGGAAGGAGGCCAAGTAAGCTGTGCCTGTCAGCGATGAAATCCGCTGCCAGGCAATCGCTGTATCTCGCACGGTAGGCTTTTATTTTAATGGAAAAGAATATTTTTGAATGTGGCCGGTGCGGTCGACCTCAAAGAAGGAATTGAATGCTCTGCGCGCTATGCATATCTCGCACTTGAGCAAGCGACATATTTAGTGCGTGTCTCGCGCAGCCTGTCTCGCGCAGCTTGTGTCCCGTGCGCCCTGCATCGTGGTTCTGATCGTTGATGCCCGCGGCGATGAATTGAGAGAAAAATAAGGAAAAAAAATCTCTTACCTCGCAGTAGTAATCTACATTAACCAATAGGCAGTTAACAGGCAGCTTCGTAATTTTGGATTCATCCGATTGCTGATTCTCTGGCCTTTGTCTTTTCGTCGTTTCTCTCTCGTTTCCACTTTATTGCTCATTGAGATATTATAAGTATAGGTCTTCTTTGTTTCCCACTTGTCGCCAAAATACTGAAGTACACTCCGACACGTCTTCAGTGGGTTTGAAGTTTTTATACTGCAACAGCATAATGCCATGTCTCTCCTACAGGGACCCAGAGATAACTGCCCGTCCTGGAATCCCAGAGGATCTGGAGCTCCATGACAGCGCAGCACTCCAGACTCACATCACCACAAGTGCTTCATTAGAAGAATAAAATGTAGGTATCAGAAAAGAAACTAGGAACGAAGAGAGAACAGGAGAAGCGAAGGGAAAAGGGAAATTGATTTTATTACCGGATACCACAGAACAGACTGCCAAGAAGATAAAAAGCAGGACTAGAATATAAGAAGATTTTGTGTTTGTTTCTATATATACACAACTGGGCAAACAGAACTATTATAGATAAAGATGCTCTGTCCCTTTGATGTCAAAATGATAAAAACAACAGTATTGCAATTATAACAAGAAATAAAAAGAAGGCAAAATCCTTAACCTGAGAGGTTCTGCAGTTCAGTCGAAGGGCAGGGTCTTGAGGTCCTTCCTGAATTGAGGCGTCGATGGTGATTGCCTGAGGTGCATAGGCAGGGTGTTGCAGGTCTTGAGGTCCTTCCTGAATTGCAGCTGTGATGGTCATTGCCTGAGGTGCAGAGGCAGGGTGTGCCAGGTCCTGAGGTCCTTCCTGAATTGTGGCGTCGATGGTGATTGCCTGAGGTGCAGAGGCAGAGAGTTCAAGGTCTTGAGGTCATTCCTGAGTGGAGCAGCGATGGTCATTGCCTGAGGTGCAGAGACAGAGAGCTCCAGTCCAGGTCTTGAGGTCCTTCCTGCATTGCAGCAGCGATGGTAATTGCCTGAGGTGGGGAGGCAGGGTGTGCCAGGTCTTGAGGTCCTTCCTGAATTGCAGCAGCGATGGTCATTGCCGGAGGTGCAGAGGTAGGGTGTGCCAGGTCTTCAGGTCCTTCCTGCATTGCAGCAGCGATGGTGATTGCCTGAGGTGAGAGGCAGGGTGTGCCAGGTCTTGAGGTCCTTCCTGAATTGCAGCAGCGATGGTCATTGCCGGAGGTGCAGAGGCGCAGTGTGCCAGGTCTTGAGGTCCTTCCTGAATTGAGGCGTCGATGGTGATTGCCTGAGGTGAGAGGCAGGGTGTGCCAGGTCTTGAGGTCATTCCTGCATTGCAGCAGCGATGGTCATTGCCTGAGGTGCAGAGGCAGGGTGTGCCAGGTCTTGAGGTCCTTCCTGAATTGCAGCAGCGATGGTCATTGCCGGAGGTGCAGAGGCAGGGTGTGCCAGGTCTTGAGGTCCTTCCTGAATTGCAGCAGTGATGGTCATTGCCTGAGGTGCAGAGGCAGGGTGTGCCAGGTCCTGAGGTCCTTCCTGAATTGTGGCGTCGATGGTCATTGCCTGAGGTGCAGAGACAGAGAGCTCCAGGTCTTGAGGTCCTTCCTGCATTGCATCAGCGATGGTAATTGCCTGAGGTGGGGAGGCAGGGTGTGCCAGGTCTTGAGGTCCTTCCTGAATTGCAGCAGCGATGGTCATTGCCGGAGGTGCAGAGGTAGGGTGTGCCAGGTCTTCAGGTCCTTCCTGCATTGCAGCAGCGATGGTGATTGCCTGAGGTGAGAGGCAGGGTGTGCCAGGTCTTGAGGTCCTTCCTGAATTGCAGCAGCGATGGTCATTGCCAGAGGTGCAGAGGCGCAGTGTGCCAGGTCTTGAGGTCCTTCCTGAATTGAGGCGTCGTTGGTGATTGCCTGAGGTGCAGAGGCAGGGTGTTGCAGGTCTTGAGGTCCTTCCTGAATTGCAGCTGTGATGGTCATTGCCTGAGGTGCAGAGGCAGGGTGTGCCAGGTCCTGAGGTCCTTCCTGAATTGTGGCGTCGATGGTGATTGCCTGAGGTGCAGAGGCAGAGAGTTCAAGGTCTTGAGGTCATTCCTGAGTGGAGCAGCGATGGTCATTGCCTGAGGTGCAGAGAGAGAGAGCTCCAGGTCTTGAGGTCCTTCCTGCATTGCAGCAGCGATGGTAATTGCCTGAGGTGGGGAGGCAGGGTGTGCCAGGTCTTGAGGTCCTTCCTGAATTGCAGCAGCGATGGTCATTGCCGGAGGTGCAGAGGTAGGGTGTGCCAGGTCTTCAGGTCCTTCCTGCATTGCAGCAGCGATGGTGATTGCCTGAGGTGAGAGGCAGGGTGTGCCAGGTCTTGAGGTCCTTCCTGAATTGCAGCAGCGATGGTCATTGCCGGAGGTGCAGAGGCGCAGTGTGCCAGGTCTTGAGGTCCTTCCTGAATTGAGGCGTCGATGGTGATTGCCTGAGGTGAGAGGCAGGGTGTGCCAGGTCTTGAGGTCATTCCTGCATTGCAGCAGCGATGGTCATTGCCTGAGGTGCAGAGGCAGGGTGTGCCAGGTCTTGAGGTCCTTCCTGAATTGCAGCAGCGATGGCCATTGCCGGAGGTGCAGAGGCAGGGTGTGCCAGGTCTAGAGGTCCTTCCTGAATTGAGGCATCGATGGTGATTGCCTGAGGTGAGAGGCAGGGTGTGCCAGGTCTTGAGGTCATTCCTGCATTGCAGCAGCGATGGTCATTGCCTGAGGTGCAGCGGCAGGGTGTGCCAGGTCTTGAGGTCATTCCTGCATTGCAGCAGCGATGGTCATTGCCTGAGGTGCAGAGGCAGGGTGTGCCAGGTCTTGAGGTCATTCCTGCATTGCAGCAGTGATGGTCATTGCCTGAGGTGCAGAGGCCGGGTGTGCCAGGTCTCCAGGTCCTTCGTGCATTGCAGCAGTGATGGTCATTGCCTGAGGTGCAGAGGCAGGGTGTGCCAGGTCTTGAGGTCCTTCCTGAAGTGCGGCAGCGATGGTCATTGCCTGAGTTGAGAGGCAGGGTGTGCCAGGTCTCCAGGTCCTTCCTGCATTGCAGCAGTGATGGTGATTGCTGGAGGTGCAGAGGCAGGGTATGCCAGGTCTCCAGGTCCTTCCTGCATTGCAGCAGTGATGGTGATGGCCTGAGGTGAGAGGCAGGATGTGCCAGGTCTCCAGGTCCTTCCTGCATTGCAGCAGCGATGGTGATTACCTGAGGTGAGAGGCAGGGTGTGCCAGGTCTTGAGGTCCTTCCTGAGTGCGGCAGCGATGGTGACTGCCTGAGGTGCAGAGGCAGGGTGTGCCAGGTCTTGAGGTCATTCCTGCATTGCAGCAGCGATGGTCATTGCCTGAGGTGCAGAGGCAGGGTGTGCCAGGTCTCCAGGTCCTTCCTGCATTGCAGCAGCGATGGTGATTGCCTGAGGTGATAGGCAGGGTGTGCCAGGTCTTGAGGTCCTTCCTGAATTGAGGCGTCGATGGTGACTGCCTGAGGTGCAGGGGCAGGGTGTGCCAGGTCTCCAGGTCCTTCCTGCATTGCAGCAGCGATGGTGATTGTCTGAGGTGCAGAGGCAGGGTGTGCCAGGTCTCCAGGTCCTTCCTGCATTGCAGCAGTGATGGTGATTGCCTGAGGTGAGAGGCAGGGTGTGCCAGGTCTCCAGGTCCTTCCTGCATTGCAGCAGCGATGATGATTGCCTGAGGTGAGAGGCAGGTTGTGCCAGGTCTTGAGGTCATTCCTGCATTGCAGCAGCGATGGTGATCGCCTGAGGTGCAGAGGCTGGGTGTGCCAGGTCTTGAGGTCATTCCTGCATTGCAGCAGCGATGGTGATCGCCTGAGGTGCAGAGGCAGGGTGTGCCAGGTCTCCAGGTCCTTCCTGCATTGCAGCAGCGATGGTGATTGTCTGAGATGCAGAGGCAGGGTGTGCCAGGTCTCCAGGTCCTTCCTGCATTGCAGCAGCGATGGTGATTGCTGGAGGTGCAGAGGCAGGGTGTGCCAGGTCTTCATGTCCTTCCTGCATTGCAGCAGCGATGGTGATTGTCTGAGGTGCAGAGGCAGGGTGTGCCAGGTCTCCAGGTCCTTCCTGCATTGCAGCAGTGATGGTGATTGCCTGAGGTGAGAGGCAGGGTGTGCCAGGTCTCCAGGTCCTTCCTGCATTGCAGCAGCGATGGTTATTGCCTGAGGTGCAGAGGCAGGGTGTGCCAGGTCTTCAGGTCCTTCCTGAATTGCAGCAGCGATGGTGATTGTCTGAGGTGCAGAGGCAGGGTGTGCCAGGTCTTGAGGTCCTTCCTGAGTGCAGCAGCGATGGTGACTGCCTGAGGTGCAGAGGCAGGGTGTGCCAGGTCTTGAGGTCCTTCCTGAGTGCGGCAGCGATGGTGACTGCCTGAGGTGCAGAGGCAGGGTGTGCCAGGTCTTGAGGTCCTTCCTGAATTGAGGCGTCGATGGTGATTGCCTGAGGTGCAGAGGCAGGGTGTGCCAGTTCTTGAGGTCCTTCCTGAGTGCGGCAGCGATGGTGATTGTCTGAGGTGCAGAGGCAGGGTGTGCCAGGTCTTGAGGTCATTCCGGCATTGCAGCAGCGATGGTCATTGCCTGAGGTTATAGGCAGGGTGTGCCAGGTCTTGAGGTCATTCCTGCATTGCAGCAGCGATGGTCATTGCCTGAGGTGAGAGGCAGGGTGTGCCAGGTCTCCAGGTCCTTCCTGCACTGCAGCAGCGATGGTGATTGCCTGAGGTGAGAGGCAGGGTGTGCCAGGTCTTCAGGTCCTTCCTGAATTACAGCAGCGATTTTGATTGCCTGAGGTGCAGAGGCAGGGTGTGCCAGGTCTTGAGGTCATTCCTGCATTGCAGCAGCGATGGTCATTGCCTGAAGTGCAGAGGCAGTGTGTGCCAGGTCTTGAGGTCCTTCCTGAATTGAGGCATCGATGGTGAATGCCTGAGGTGCAGATGCAGGGTGTGCCAGGTCTTGAGGTCCTTCCTGAGTGCAGCAGCGATGGTGACTGCCTGAGGTGCAGAGGCAGGGTGTGCCAGGTCTTGAGGTCCTTCCTGAGTGCGGCAGCGATGGTGACTGCCTGAGGTGCAGAGGCAGGGTGTGCCAGGTCTTGAGGTCCTTCCTGAATTGAGGCGTCGATGGTGATTGCCTGAGGTGCAGAGGCAGGGTGTGCCAGGTCTTGAGGTCCTTCCTGAATGCGGCAGCGATGGTGATTGCCTGAGGTGAGAGGCAGGGTGTGCCATGTCTTGAGTTCCTTCCTGCATTGCGGCAGTGATGGTGATTGCCTAAGGTGTGGAGGCAGGGTGTGCCAGGTCTTGAGGTCCTTCCTGCATTGCAGCAGTGATGGTGATTGCCTGAGGTGCAGAGGCAGGGTGTGCCAGATCTTGAGGTCCTTCCTGAATTGAGGCGTCGATGGCGATTGCCTGAGGTGCAGAGGCAGGGTTGCCAGGTCCTGAGGTCCTTCCTGCATTGCAGCAGCGATGGTGATTGCCTGAGGCGAGAGGCAGGGTGTGCCAGGTCTTGAGGTCCTTCCTGAATTGAGGCGTCGATGGTGATTGCCTGAGGTGCAGGGGCAGGGTGTGCCAGGTCTTGAGGTCCTTCCTGAGTGCAGCAGCGATGGTCATTGCCTGAGATGCAGAGGCAGGGTGTTGCAGGTCCTGAGGTCCTTCCTGCATTGCAGCAGCGATGGTCATTGCCTGAGGTGCAGAGGCAGTGTGTGCCAGGTCTTGAGGTCATTTCTGCATTGCAGCAGCGATGGTCATTGCCTGAGGTGCAGAGGCAGGGTGTGCCAGGTCTCCAGGTCCTTCCTGCATTGCAGCAGCGATAGTGATTGCCTGAGGTGAGAGGCAGGGTGTGCCAGGTCTTGAGGTCCTTCCTGCATTGCAGCAGCGATGGTGATTGCCTGAGGTGCAGAGGCAGGGTGTGCCAGGTCTTGAGGTCCTTCTGGAGTGCAGCAGCAATGGTCATTGCCTGAGGTGCAGAGGCAGTGTGTGCCAGGTCTTGAGGTCATTCCTGCATTGCAGCAGCGATGGTCATTGCCTGAGGTGCAGAGGCAGGGTGTGCCAGGTCTTGAGGTCCTTCCTGCATTGCAGCAGTGATTGGGATTGCCTGAGGTGCAGAGGCAGAGAGCTCCAGGTCTTGAGGTCCTTCCTGAATGCGGCAGCGATGGTGATTGCCTGAGGCGGGGAGGCAGGGTGTGCCAGGTCTTGAGGTCCTTCCTGCATTGCAGCAGCGATGGTGATTGCCTGAGGTGCAGAGGCAGGGTGTGCCAGGTCTTGAGGTCCTTCCTGAGTGCGGCAGCGATGGTGACTGCCTGAGGTGCAGGGGCAGGGTGTGCCAGGTCTTGAGGTCCTTCCTGAATTGAGGCGTCGATGGTGATTGCCTGAGGTGCAGAGGCAGGGTGTGCCAGGTCTTGAGGTCCTTCCTGAATGCGGCAGCGATGGTGATTGCCTGAGGTGCGGAGGCAGGGTGTGCCAGGTCTTAAGGTCCTTCCTGAATGCGGCAGCGATGGTGGTTGCCTGAGGTGCGGAGGCAGAGAGCTCCAGGTCTAGAGGTCCTTCCAGCATTGCAGCAGCGATGGTGATTGTCTGAGGTGAGAGGCAGGGTGTGCCAGGTCTTGAGGTCCTTCCTGAATTGTGGCGTCGATGGTGATTGCCTGAGGTGCAGAGGCAGAGAGCTCCAGGTCTTGAGGTCCTTCCTGAATGCGGCAGCGATGGTGATTGCCTGAGGCGGGGAGGCAGGGTGTGCCAGGTCTTGAGGTCCTTCCTGCATTGCAGCAGCGATGGTGATTGCCTGAGGTGCAGAGGCAGGGTGTGCCAGGTCTCCAGGTCCTTCCTGCATTGCGGCAGCGATGGTCATTGCCTGAGGTGCAGAGGCAGGGTGTGCCAGGGGATGTATGTCGTTACAACGCACACTTTTACAACGCATGCACTTACAACGCATTTTATACAACGCACAATCCATTACAACGCATGACATTACAACGCATGACACTACAACGCATTTTTAAAAACTACCTTTACAACGCATTCCATTACAACGCATACTACCATTACAACGCATACCATTACAACGCATAATATTAAATTGCATTTAAGGTAAGTGTTGGATAGTATAGGGGTAAAAATTACTATTCTAACTCCAGGGGGTGCAACAGTAGGGTAAGTGTTGGATAGTATAGGGGTAAAAATTACTATTCTAACTCCAGGGGGTGCAACAGTAGGGTAAGTGTTGGATAGTATAGGGGAACAAATTACTATTCTAACTCCAGGGGGTGCAACAGTAGGGTAAGTGTTGGATAGTATAGGGGTAAAAATTACTATTCTAACTCCAGGGGGTGCAACAGTAGGGTAAGTGTTGGATAGTATAGGGGTAAAAATTACTATTCTAACTCCAGGGGGTGCAACAGTAGGGTAAGTGTTGGATAGTATAGGGGAACAAACTACTATTCTAACTCCAGGGGGTGCAACAGTAGGGTAAGTGTTGGATAGTATAGGGGTAAAAATTACTATTCTAACTCCAGGGGGTGCAACAGTAGGGAAAGTGTTGGATAGTATAGGGGTTAAAATTACTATTCTAACTCCTGGGGGTGCAACAGTAGGGTAAGTGTTGGATAGTATAGGGGTTAAAATTACTATTCTAACTCCAGGGGGTGCAACAGTAGGGTAAGTGTTGGATAGTGTAGTGTAATATTATGTAATATTATGCGTTGTAATGGTATGCTTTGTAATGGTAGTATGCGTTGTAATGGAATGCGTTGTAAAGGTAGTTTTTAAAAAATGCGTTGTAGTGTCATGCGTTGTAATGTCATGCGTTGTAATGGATTGTGTGTTGTAAAAAATGCGTTGTAAGTGTAGTGCGTTGTAAAGGTTGTTCCCCGTGCCAGGTCTTGAGGTCCTTCCTGAATGCGGCAGCGATGGTGATTGCCTGAGGTGCGGAGGCAGGGTGTGCCAGGTCTTGAGGTCCGTCCTGAATGTGGCAGCGATGGTGATTACCTGAGGTACGGAGGCAGAGAGCTCCAGGTCTTGAGGTCCTTCCAGCATTGCAGCAGCGATGGTGATTGCCTGAGGCGGGGAGGCAGGGTGTGCCAGGTCTTGAGGTCCTTCCTGCATTGCAGCAGCGATGGTGATTGCCTGAGGTGCAGAGGCAGAGAGCTCCAGGTCTTGAGGTCATTCCTGAATTGCAGCAGCGATGGTCACTGCCTGAGGTGAGAGGCAGGGAGTGCCAGGTCTTGAGGTCCTTCCTGAATTGAGGCGTCAATGGTGATTGCCTGAGGTGCAGAGGCAGGGTGTGCCAGGTCTTGAGGTCCTTCCTGAGTGCAGCAGCGATGGTCATTGCCTGAGGTGCAGAGGCCGGGTGTGCCAGGTCTTGAGGTCCTTCCTGCATTGCAGCAGCGATGGTGATTGCCTGAGGTGAGAGGCAGGGTGTGCCAGGTCTTCAGGTCCTTCCTGCATTGCAGCAGCGATGGTGATTGCCTGAGGTGAGAGGCAGGGTGTGCCAGGTCTCAAGGTCCTTCCTGCATTGCAGCAGCGATGGTGATTGCCTGAGGTGAGAGGCAGGGTGTGCTAGGTCTTGAGGTCCTTCCTGCATTGCAGCAGTGATGGCGATTGCCTGAGGTGCAGAGGCGGGGTGTGCCAGGTCTTGAGGTCCTTTCTGCATTGCAGCAGTGATGGCAATTGCCTGAGGTGCAGAGGCAGGGTGTGCCAGGTCTGAGGTCCTTCCTGCATTGCAGCAGCGATGGTCATTGCCTGAGGTGCAGAGGCAGGGTGTGCCAGGTCATGAAGTCCTTCCTGAATGTGGCAGTGATGGTGATTGCCTGACGTGCAGAGGCAGGGTGTGCCAGGTCATGAGGTCCTTCCTGAATGTGGCAGTGATGGTGATTGCCTGAGGTGCAGAGGCAGGGTGTGCCAGGTCTTGAGGTCCTTCCTGAATTAAAGCAGCGATGGTGATTGCCTGAGGTGAGAGGCAGGGTGTGCCAGGTCTTGAGGTCCTTCCTGCATTGCAGCAGCGATGGTGATTGCCTGAGGTGCAGAGGCAGAGAGCTCCAGGTCTTGAGGTCCTTCCTGAATGCGGCAGCGATGGTGATTGCCTGAGGCGGGGAGGCAGGGTGTGCCAGGTCTTGAGGTCCTTCCTGCATTGCAGCAGCGATGGTGATTGCCTGAGGTGCAGAGGCAGGGTGTGCCAGGTCTTGAGGTCCTTCCTGAGTGCGGCAGCGATGGTGACTGCCTGAGGTGCTGGGGCAGGGTGTGCCAGGTCTTGAGGTCCTTCCTGAATTGAGGCGTCGATGGTGATTGCCTGAGGTGCAGAGGCAGGGTGTGCCAGGTCTTGAGGTCCTTCATGAATGTGACAGCGATGGTGATTGCCTGAGGTGCGGAGGCAGGGTGTGCCAGATCTTGAGGTCCTTCCTGAATGCGGCAGCGATGGTGATTGCCTGGGGTGCGGAGGCAGAGAGCTCCAGGTCTTGAGGTCCTTCCAGCATTGCAGCAGCGATGGAGATTGCCTGAGGTGAGAGGAAGGGTGTGCCAGGTCTTGAGGTCCTTCCTGAATTGTGGCGTCGATGGTGATTGCCTGAGGTGCAAAGGCAGAGAGTTCCAGGTCTTGAGGTCATTCCTGAGTGCAGCAGTGATGGGGATTGCCTGAGGTGCAGAGGCAGAGAGCTCCAGGTCTTGAGGTCCTTCCTGAATGCGGCAGCGATGGTGATTGCCTGAGGCGGGGAGGCAGGGTGTGCCAGGTCTTGAGGTCCTTCCTGCATTGCAGCAGCGATGGTGATTGCCTGAGGTGCAGAGGCAGGGTGTGCCAGGTCTCCAGGTCCTTCCTGCATTGCGGCAGCGATGGTCATTGCCTGAGGTGCAGAGGCAGGGTGTGCCAGGTCTTGAGGTCCTTCCTGAATGCGGCAGCGATGGTGATTGCCTGAGGTGCGGAGGCAGGGTGTGCCAGGTCTTGAGGTCCTTCCTGAATGCGGCAGCGATGGTGATTGCCTGAGGTGCGGAGGCAGAGAGCTCCAGGTCTTGAGGTCCTTCCAGCATTGCAGCAGTGATGGTGATTGCCTGAGGTGAGAGGCAGGGTGTGCCAGGTCTTGAGGTCCTTCCTGAAGTGCGGCAGTGATGGTGATTGCCGGAGGTGCAGAGGCCGGGTGTGCCAGGTCTTGTGGTCCTTCCTGAATTGCAGCAGCGATGGTGATTACCTGAGGTGCAGAGGCAGAGAGCTCCAGGTCTTGAGGTCCTTTCTGAATGCGGCAGCGATGGTGATTGCCTGAGGCGGGGAGGCAGGGTGTGCCAGGTCTTGAGGTCCTTCCTGCATTGCAGCAGCGATGGTGATTGCTTGAGGTGCAGAGGCAGGGTGTGCCAGGTCTTGAGGTCCTTCCTGAATTGAGGCGTCGATGGTGATTGCCTGAGGTGCAGAGGCAGGGTGTGCCAGGTCTGAGGTCCTTCCTGAATTGTGGCAGCGATGGTCATTGCCTGAGGTGCAGAGGCAGGGTGTGCCAGTTCATGAGGTCCTTCCTGAATGTGGCAGCGATGGTGATTGCCTGAGGGGCAGAGGCAGGGTGTGCCAGGTCTTGAGGTCCTTCCGGAATTGCAGCAGCGATGGTGATTGCCTGAGGTGAGAGGCAGGGTGTGCCAGGTCTTGAGGTCCTTCCGGAATTGCAGCAGTTAAGGTGATTGCCTGAGATGTAGAGTTAGAGAGAGAGAGAGAGTTGCAAGTCTCATTTGTGGTCAATAGTTACAAAGTGTAGGACAAAGGCAGTAACTACCTTGTACACAGTATAACTGAGTGGTGGGTGGGTGCTGCAAAACCTCTCAAGCAAGAATATCAAACAGAATGAGTCTGTTTTCTGTTCTTGCTCTAATATCAGGTATACTGGGCTGCAGGAAGGGGTAACTAACCTACGGAAGAATAAATGCATGGCGAGGGGCTTCAGGTAGGGAACATCTATTGGGATAGGTCGATGTACAGTATAATGTGTAAGAATTTCTAGGGAAAGCTTCTCGTCTAGCTCTCATCACCAAACCACAATGCCACGCTAACTAGCAATGTAAAGACAGATAGTGAAAAAGAAAAGGCTCCTTATTTTTTTACATACAAAACCCACCCAATCCAACTACGAAAGACCCACCCTCCTCCCCAAGCAAAAACCTCAAACGTCCTTTTGACCCTTTCTTCAACCTTCCTTCCCACCCTCTCCACACAAAACAAGCCCTCTCAGCCAAAACAATGTTCAATATAAAAGGGCTTCAAGGGCACCCAGTTCAGTTTTTATGTCTGCCACTTCCACAGGTTTGGCTCATGTCGGCTGCGGTGGAGGAGACAGTTAGATGATGATGTTGATGATGAGGTGGCTGATGGTGTTACGAGTGGCAGGTGTCACCAGTATTGGTGTGGCTAGGTTGGAGGTGGGCCTGACTGGTGGCCCGAGGAGCTGGAGACCCGTGCCGCCTCCTCTAAGGCCACCAGCCGGTTATGTTCTGCTGCTACGGCCTCCAACGTTTGGCACTGCAGCCCGGTGGTTATCTCCCGCTGGGATGCATGCTGGCCAGCTCCAACAGCAGGACATTAGAAAAAACACGTATTTTGGTGCAGAGCGCAAACACTTGTTTATACTGTCTACAGTGGCACAGTAGCAGAAAATGGCTGGTCCCCCAGGGCCATTGGAATTTAATCTGGTTGTATAATTAGTCACAGGATGCAATAGCACTAACTGCAAGGAATTAATCCAGAATGCCGACATAATCAAAAAGTGATTTTAAATTGAAGGATGTCATACTTAAACTGGACACTTAATGAATAATAAATTAATTGGTTGCCATTAATATTGATGCGATATATGCAACGATACGTGTACGCTCAAAATCGAGATCGAATCACTGTTGTCGAAATCTCCTGAGATGACCTCTCCATCAACCCCAAGTAAGAAACATGTGGTCAGGAAGGCCCTGTGACCTAAGCCCGAGGCTACTGATTGACAGATCACAGGTGGGGAGGAGCGTAAACAGCCGGACAAATGCTCAACCGGAAAAAACAGATTAGCCCCACAGATAGGCAGCAACACCATAATGGCCCCAGGAGATTGGCCCCAATAAAGCACATGTGGCCAGAGGGGTGCGTGCGTTCCCACAACACCATAAAGTTAGACACCGCATGAAGTTAGGAACACTCAGCCAATCAGAACACAGCACACACAGTACATGCAGTGATCACATGCTCATCATGCCGGAGGTCTGGACAGTTCACTCATTGGCCCTCATTGCGTCCACGCAAGATCGAGACGCACCTGCATTCCCTGTCAGGCGGCCTGATTTATGGCACCATGACTAAGCCCACGTTCCTGTTTCTAAAATAAGACCCAAATCGTTTTATCGGGCTCCAAAGACTGTATATAACGGCACTCAGACTGAATGTATATTGAGATAGTCTTTATACCCGCTTGTGTGACTGTTTTCCAGTCAGAGAGTTTATTAAACCAACAGTACGTGTTTTTCCCAAACGATTCTTGTCTTTTTAAGGTAAAATCACATTCCAGCAACATTGTTAATAATGAGAGAGGTGTATATATGCGTATATATGCTGCACAATTAACACTTGACCATTAGTGCTACATTAATGGAGCCTTGCTAGGGGTCTGCTACTCTGCAGCCTGTTTCTGGAGAAGCTGTAATGTCATGTCATGGTATTTTCTTTTAACAATTAAATCCACTTGGTAGTAGGGAAAGTTAGTCTATGGGGAGGTAAATTGTAGGGTTTGGGCTAGCTGAAGGTAGAGCTATGGAATGGTTGATGTGTCACTGATCATGCACGACACTTTTTGTGAGGCGCCTTGGTTGACGGAAGGAAAAGATTGGAACCGTA
This sequence comes from Triturus cristatus, assembly GCF_964204655.1. Classification (NCBI taxonomy): domain Eukaryota; kingdom Metazoa; phylum Chordata; class Amphibia; order Caudata; family Salamandridae; genus Triturus; species Triturus cristatus. Next base: position 11,815,314 of record NC_140581.1, on the reverse strand, counting down.
AATGCATTTTGGAAGCCATGAAATGTAAGTCACTTGGGCAGAAAAACATGGCACATGCTGAGATAGAATTCTCATTTTTGGGTAGGCTGGGACACAAAGAAAGATGTCCTTGGCTGGCTATTGCTTATGATGGTACTTGTGGTCTGTGCGCCTAGAGAAAAACACAATGCACCCATTTTACATACCAGATTTGCCCCCTAAGTCATTATTTATTTTGCGCAAGGTACAACAGCAATACCTTACTACACTTAGGTAAGCTATCTATCTATCGGTATCTTCTATCGAAAGCATCCTTTTGGTAGGTTTGTTGGTTGACAACATTTTAAAAAACAGGAAGTCAAGTCAAGCAAAATCTTTTTCTTCCTAATGAAGGGATGAGGCTATGAAGCGTGAAACACAATGAAGGGGTAGAAGGGAATTAAGGATATATGGTATTTGTTGGAAATTGTTGGAAAGTGGGTTATTAGAAGTGGTAAATATATATCTACCACTGGAAATAAGGCCAATAACACAGTCTGAGGCTCAGAATAGGTCTCAGAAAATTATTTCAATGTTCAAGCCTTGCTAGCTTGGGTGTGAGCAGGCAGGCTTAACTTCAGAGAAAGGTGTGTACAGCATATAAAAACACCAATTCAGTAAATAATTAAGACACAACACACAATAGAAATCAAACATCAATTTATAAAAATAGAAAATATTTTTATCTTTAGAACAACACCAAAATGAAATAAATCTAATGTAGGGAACTGGAGATATACATTTTCAACGATAAAGCACAATATAGCACATAGAAACCTATAGCGCCTAATGGAACATCTGGTCACGCTAGACCGGGACAAAGTCAAGTTTAAGGTCAAATATGATGGAGCCCTGCATGGCTACACCACGCAGTAGCAAAAACAATAGTTGATGGACAGAATGCAGAACAATGTCATACATTCACCCCAGTACAGAGATCTGGGCCTAAATCCATAATTTTTTTGCTCACCATGCCATTCCAGTTTGAACCCAGCCATATGCAAATCAGTCTTGACCCTGTGCCTCATGGTACAGTCCAGCCCGAACTGCCAAGCCAGGTCCTCCCTGGACTGGAAACAAGCATCCTAGGACCGGTTTCACCACGCAGTAGGCCTCGGTCAAAGTTTTTACCTTCTGACTAACTTTCCTGGAGCTTCTCTTACTGGGATCCCTTGATGTTCCCCACCAGTCCGAGTTCGGTGAGGGTTTGCCAGCTTACCTTTCGATGAGCTCCCAGTCAAACCATGGAAGTCGGACCTCCGGAGCTTTCCAGCGTGATGAACCAGGATCCAGGCCAACTCACGGTTGAAGGTGTGCGGCTTGACTCAAGCGGTTGGAGGCGGTAAAGTCATTTACCATCTGACTTAGAAACTTTAACAGAACTTTTTCCCCAGTGGTCCCTCGATGCTCTTCATCAGGCCAGGTTTGGTAAGGGTTCCCCGGCTTGACTTTCGACGAGCTCCCAGTCAGACTCTGAAAGTCGGACCACCAGAGCTTTTCAGCAGGACAAACCTGGAGGGCAGGCCGGCTCGTAGTTGAGGGATGCTGGCTCGGCTGGCTTGGTCAAGTCAGTCCACTTATGGAGCTTTTTCCCAAAGTTGCTACAAACTTTGCCAAACTTCTGGAACTTCTTCCTGAAGGTCATTTTGAGATTCAAAAGTGTCCACAACACAATCAAAAGGTCTGGAATCTCCAAGATGGTCCTTGAAAGGTTGGGGCTTCAGATCCCACAATCCACTTGGATTAAACCCTCACAAACCCACTGGACTCACTCCAGGCTGGGGATTCTTGGTGGTGATGGTCCAAGTGAGCTCTGTTAACCTGTAGCTTGCAGAGAGTCCACTCTTTATTCCTCTTGAAGCAAGTTCGGTCCACAGGGCTGTAGTTCCAGATTGTGCAGCAGGTGCAGTCAGTCAGAGTGCAGGGCCTGGTTAGTGCAAATCAAACTTTCAGCATGGACCTGTCTTCTTCTCTTGTTTTAAGCAGCAGATTTAAGAGGCTCTGCCCCCATCAGATACTTATTCAGTGTTCTCTGGGCTCAAGCAGGAGGGCACTCCTGTCCAATGAGGTACAGGGCAACACCCCAGAGCATGACCATTTACTCCAAAGTGTGGCATAATGGTCTAATAGAAAGCCCTATTCTTCCAAAATTCAATATAGCTGAAGTTTCAGCAGAGGAGCAAAATCTAGCTAAACCACCCTCCAGGATGGCTCATCTCCATAGCTCTCCTCCCTCCTACATCTGCAAATTCCTTCCTTAAGTCTGCCATCTGGCTGGGTACAGGCGAAAGGGAGGTAGATGGACCTGGCTGTCTCTTTCTCGCCCCTTCTACCCTTAAAGCTGATATTTTACGACCCCTCCCCTCTGCTCTGGCATTGCTGTGGATCAGGGTCCTCCTACGAGAGATAGCCTTTCTCCCGTGGTGCCACTTCATCAAAGCAGACTGGCTAATCCCCTTAACTTTGACCAATCAGGGCAGAACACTGGAAGGCTGAATTTTGGCTTAAAGGCAAGAATGTCTAATAACTTCTTTTCTGTACATTTTAAGATAAATTCAACAAAAGCAAAGTGTTAGATTTATCAATACAATTCTCCGAAGTCCTTGAATGCTATTTTGGGTTGTTCCTTGCTGTAGTTGTGAGTTCGTAAACTCATGCAATGTAGGGGAGAGGAGTTGGTCTAATGGCTAGGGCGCTTGACCTCGGACCTGGGGAACTGGGTTTGAGTCTCGGTAATGTCGCTGAAAATACTGTGATTCTGGGCTAATCACTTAATCTCCCCGTGCCTAACAAAGAATGAATGTGTGTCCTAAAGTAACGTAACTGGTGCTATGTAAAGCGCTCTGATACCTGATTGGATTTGGGTCAAGTTCGCGCTATATAAAACTCTGCAAAAGAATGTGACTGGGGATCTACAATGGGGAAAATGAAATGTGCAATTTCTCCAACACCAGGGCATGTAAAACTGCTTTTATAAGGACCTTGCTTATATCTACATGACCCCCCACCCCGGGACACCTAGGGTGAGATGTTAGGGGTCCTGAATATGCAAACATAATGTAGATCCTCACTCCACAGTGCTCGTAGCACAATCAATGTGGGGAAGTGAAATGTGCCATTTCTTTCTCCCAGAGCATTTAAAACATCTTTTATAAGGGTCCTCTGTATAAGTACCTGAATTCTAGGATACCCAGGGGATACCCTAATATGCCAAACATAATATTGTAGTTTATCAATTTTTAAGTGCCCCTAACACCATAGTCATGTTTGGGCACAATTTACATATAAAAGCAGTTCTGCAACACAGGGCCTCTTTTAAACTGACCTCAGGCTTCAGCAGTGCACACATGCACGTGCAGAAAGGGCAGCTGGCCTCTAAACTGCCCTGCCCCATTATATACTAGGGACTTAAATGTAGTTTTAATCCCCCTGCCCTCTTATGTACTTGGGCCTTATAGGGTAGGTCATGCCAATTATAAGGGTTCCCTCACCCTTAGTGTACCCTAGTGTATGTAGGTGTGTTCACTGTATTTTATGCGTGTCTTCAACATAGCGCTGGCCCTGGGCCTGGATAGGCAGAGCCCAGGGTCAGTCAGAGTCAGTTACCACCAGTACCAGTCAACATAAAATGTGGGTGCCCAGGGCACAGGATGGCTTTTCAACAGTAATGGTATCTCATTCTTGCCATGCTGCACTGCCATGGAAAATGCCAGCATAAGACATCATTGGGGATCCATGACGATGACCGCTCTATCTCCTTCCTTGTGCTTTTTAACTGATCGGGGCAGCCTTCTCAACCAACATGTTTTCTACAAACTTGGGCCTGCAATGCTCTTTACATTACCAAACTTCTGATCTCTTAAGAGTACTACAAAAGACATGTAAGACAGGGGCAAAGGGAATTTTACTTAAAAAAGGAGCAAAAGAAAGCTAAAGACAGGAGAAAGTCAGCACAAACAGGAAACATGGAAAACACAGTAAAAAACATGCAATAGGGTAGTTGAAAAATAAGTAAATAGTATAAATACACAAGGCATTAATTTTACTAGTGGGAACAGTTAAAAGTAAAAAATAATATTGAACATGACGTACTGGGACCAGCAGAACGATCTGCCACGGCACTGGTGGTGGTGGTGTTCGTCTCACCTGCAGCAGCGCTGGTGGTGGTGGTGATGTTTGTCCCACCTGGAGCGGTGGTGGTGTTTGTCTCACCTGCAGCGGCGCTGGTGGTGGTGGTGTTTGTCTCACCTGCAGCGGCGCTGGTGGTGGTGGTGTTCGTCTCACCTGCAGCGGCGCTGGTGGTGGTGGTGTTCGTCTGACCTGCAGCAGCGCTGGTGGTGGTGGTGATGTTTGTCCCACCTGTAGCGGCACTGGTGGTGGTGGTGCTTGTCTCACCTGCAGCGGCGCTGGTGGTGGTGGTGTTCGTCTCACCTGCAGCAGCGCTGATGGTGGTGGTGATGTTTGTCCCACCTGTAGCGGCACTGGTGGTGGTGGTGTTTGTCTCACCTGCAGCGGCGCTGGTGGTGGTGGTGTTCGTCTCACCTGCAGCAGCGCTGATGGTGGTGGTGAGGTTTGTCCCACCTGTAGCGGCACTGGTGGTGGTGGTGTTTGTCTCACCTGCAGCGGCGCTGGTGGTGGTGGTGTTCGTCTCACCTGCAGCAGCGCTGATGGTGGTGGTGGTGTTTGTCCCACCTGTAGCGGCACTGGTGGTGGTGGTGTTTGTCTCACCTGCAGCGGCGCTGGTGGTGGTGGTGTTTGTCTCATCTGCAGTGGCGCTGGTGGTGGTGGTGTTCGTCTCACCTGCAGCAGCGCTGATGGTGGTGGTGATGTTTGTCCCACCTGTAGCGGCACTGGTGGTGGTGGTGTTTGTCTCACCTGCAGCGGCGCTGGTGGTGGTGGTGTTTGTCTCACCTGTAGCGGCACTGGTGGTGGTGGTGTTCGTCTCACCTGCAGCAGCGCTGATGGTGGTGGTGATGTTTGTCCCACCTGTAGCGGCACTGGTGGTGGTGGTGTTCGTCTGACCTGCAGCAGCGGCGCTGGTGGTGGTGGTGATGTTTGTCCCACCTGTAGCGGCACTGGTGGTGGTGGTGTTTGTCTCACCTGCAGCGGCGCTGGTGGTGGTGGTGTTCGTCTCACCTGCAGCAGCGCTGATGGTGGTGGTGAGGTTTGTCCCACCTGTAGCGGCACTGGTGGTGGTGGTGTTTGTCTCACCTGCAGCGGCGCTGGTGGTGGTGGTGTTCGTCTCACCTGCAGCAGCGCTGATGGTGGTGGTGGTGTTTGTCCCACCTGTAGCGGCACTGGTGGTGGTGGTGTTTGTCTCACCTGCAGCGGCGCTGGTGGTGGTGGTGTTTGTCTCATCTGCAGTGGCGCTGGTGGTGGTGGTGTTCGTCTCACCTGCAGCAGCGCTGATGGTGGTGGTGATGTTTGTCCCACCTGTAGCGGCACTGGTGGTGGTGGTGTTTGTCTCACCTGCAGCGGCGCTGGTGGTGGTGGTGTTTGTCTCACCTGCAGCGGCACTGGTGGTGGTGGTGTTCGTCTCACCTGCAGCAGCGCTGATGGTGGTGGTGATGTTTGTCCCACCTGTAGCGGCACTGGTGGTGGTGGTGTTTGTCTCACCTGCAGCAGCGCTGGTGGTGGTGGTGATGTTTGTCCCACCTGTAGCGGCACTGGTGGTGGTGGTGCTTGTCTCACCTGCAGCGGCGCTGGTGGTGGTGGTGTTCGTCTCACCTGCAGCAGCGCTGATGGTGGTGGTGATGTTTGTCCCACCTGTAGCGGCACTGGTGGTGGTGGTGTTCGTCTCACCTGTAGCGGCACTGGTGGTGGTGGTGTTCGTCTGACCTGCAGCAGCGCTGGTGGTGGTGGTGATGTTTGTCCCACCTGTAGCGGCACTGGTGGTGGTGGTGCTTGTCTCACCTGCAGCAGCGCTGGTGGTGGTGGTGATGTTTGTCCCACCTGTAGTGGCACTGGTGGTGGTGGTGCTTGTCTCACCTGCAGCGGCGCTGGTGGTGGTAGTGTGCGTCTCACCTGCAGCGGTGCCGGTGGTGGTAGTGTGCATCTCACCTGCAGCGGTGCTGGTGGTGTTCGTTCCACCTGCAGCGGCGCTGGTGATGGTAGTGTTCGTCTCACCTGCAGCGGTGCTGGTGGTGTTCGTCCTACCTGCAACGGCACTGGTGGTGGTGGCCAATGCAGTCCTGGATGCCCCTCTGCCCTTGGGTGCTTGAGAAAGTAATAAAGAGAAAAAGAACAATGATATCTACGTCACCCCTCTGGTCCAGCTGGTGGAAGATCGGGGAGCCAAGATCATGGCTTACACTGAAGATACCCAACTTCTGTTCACTTGGGGCAAATCGGATTTCGCTACTTTGAAGGCAAAAGAATGCCTGACAGCTGTATTTCAGTGGCTCTGTGCTGCTCAGCTCAAATGCAACGAGGATAAGTCGGAAATCCTTCTTTATGGGAAGCTTTCCCCCCCCCCCCCCCCCCAGTTCAGAAAATCCCTCTGGCCGTCCAACTTTCCTCTGCAATCCTCCTCTGGCCAATCAGTGAAGAACTTGGGTGTTTGGTTCGACGAGGAGTTGTCGTTCTTGACCCAAATCAAAAAACTGGCCGGGGGCTGCTTTGGGATACTAAAGTCCCTCAAGAAATTCCTTCGAGTGCTCCCTAGGGCAGTAAAGGAAACAGTGACCCGGGCACTGATCCTGTCCCGCATTGACTACGCCAATGCTTTGTAAATTGGCCTCCCAGACTACACTCTCAGCAACATGCAGGTGGTCCAGGATGCGGCAGCTAGGCTGGTGTTCAACATTCCTATCAGAAACAGTGTCAGGTTACATCTGCGTATGCTGTACTGGCTGCCCGTCATTAAGCGTGTACAGTTCAAGGCCCTGGTTATTGGGAGCTGCGCGCTCCATGCGGGGGCCTGAATATCTTAGGAAGCACTTTGCATTTTACACGCCTGCCAGACACCGGAGGTCGGCATCCCAGCTTCTTGCACAAATACCCCGTGCGCGCCGACAAAGAATTGGGGGCAGGTCTCTTGCCTTTAGGGCAGCTACAGCTTGGAACTCTCTGCCCTATTGATTGCGCGGCATTCAGGACCTGGGGCATTTTAAGAAACAGCTTAAAACTTTCCTGTTCTAATTAGCTTTCATTTCAGCACCTCAAGGCTCGCGCCGGGACACTCCTCAGAATATCTGTGCATGTTACAAACTTAAAAAATAAATAAAATAAATGATTGGTGGTGCACTCTACAAAAACATTTTGACAGGCACAGCATTGTACTTCTTAAATCAGAAAGCCTATTTCTAGTTTCCTAACCTAAAATTACATTTTGAACTATTTATGCATTCCAACAAATGATCTTTGCTTCTCCGCCCTCCTTTGATGGGTCAAGCTGGTCTCCAGTTCCGTACCGCACATCGGGGAGATTGGGACTGTAATGAGCTACATAGACCCACTCAGAATAATTCTAACACCCATGATATACTACTATTGTAATAGTGACATGAGTTGACATCCCTTAAATCAGCCCAAGCGAGCACCGGACTAGCTCACACTATACCAGAGCCCTGGCAGTATCATTCACCTGACGTGCACTCCACTCCTACTTCCTACACCCTCCTTACCAGTGTGGCACCATGCACCACTCTGTATACCAGGGCCCGCATTTATCGAGGGTTAGTGGTGCCCTTGCCTCCAATGATGGTTTATTTGCAGCGAGCTGTCCCGCCCAGCACTGAAACAATCCAGGGTGCTGTGTAACATGGCACTCTTGTGCCAAGGTGCCAGGGTGCCAGTATTGGTGCCAGGCAGCAGTCGGTGCACCAGCTCAGGGAGTGAGCAGGAACGAGATATATCTGGATAAATAAATATCTTGCATTCCTACCCTTTCACTGTGACACAGCTCAGTGCAGCAACTTGTCTCGCTGCCCTGCGATACATGAAACTGTGATAATCCAGGGCAGGGCTGGCTCTAGGGTGGGGAGGACGGTGCAACTGCACTGGGCGTTGTCTTGAGGTAGGGCTGTCATTTTTGAAAATGTATATTATCATTTTAAAAGCACCTGCTGCCATGTTCCTGGCCTCCAGAAATTTTCAGACATCCATTAAAATGTCAAGAGAAGTCCCGTGATTAATGGTGTTCCTGGAAAGAGACCGGAGGTTTGTCTAGTGGAAGTTTTGACTCATCCTAAGGTAGCGCGCAGGGTTAAAATGCCTGCTGCTAAGAACGTGTACCATGCAGATAATTAGATGCATATAATGTAAATAGGTCAGTGGGTTATTGCTTCTGTAAGAGAGATCCTTTTGTAACTTGTGGTTTATAAGTCAATCCTAATATAGAACATTGAGCTATTAACTGTCATCCTAGAGCTGCATGCAAATTGCAAGGTATATGTTACAGCTATATGTTTTTTGCCCAGTGTAGGAGAGTAGGATCTGCTTCACATGGGTACCCCCACTTTTTGCTGTTGTTTCACTATTTTTCGACCTTAGTCTGGCTGTCTCCCTGCTAATCGGGACCACAGCCTAGCTACATCCTCTCTTAAATGGTTTCCATGTACATTAGGTACATTTCTAATTGGATTCTGGAGTGCCTTATAAGCCCCTAGTATATGGTATACTATGTACCTAGGGCATCGGTACCTCAAAGGCCTACCAGGGGCTGAAGCATGTATTATGCCACCCCTGGGAAGCACTCCAAAATGACACCACAGGTCTGCTACTGCAGCCTGGGTAAGGGTGTGCTTGCACCCCTTACGTGGTATAGGCAGCCTATATCACTATCATTGCACACACATATAAAACCTATAAGTCTCTCCTATGGCAGGCAGAGTGCTTGGTTTTTATGTGAGAGGGTGCCCCTGCTGAGTACCTCCTCTGATGCTGTTTGTGGTGCAGCCTGACCATATACTCTTAAGCGCATTATAACCTCGCAGTAAATGCTAACTTTGGGATGGCTTCACGGAAACATGCTGTGTTTGGTGTCAAACGCTTTGGAATACTACCCCCCCCCCCCCCCCCACCAGTTCTAGCGGCGGGGGGTAGCATTCCACCCTTCTAGAGGGAGAGACATGTTCACACTGGTCTAACCCGGTAGGACTTTCTAGAGCCCTGACATCACAAAATGGATGCCTCTGCCACAGACACGGGTCTGGCCTCCTGCTGCTGACCAAAACTCCGGCAGGGGAGGCCTGGACAATAGGTTTCCTGTCCCAGGGAGGTGTAACTACCTCCCCAGACAGGCAGATGTGTATTGGGGCTGGGCGGGAGCACTCTCTGGTGCTTTGAAGTCCTGCACTGGGGGCACATTTGGTGTCTCTGTGCATAGTCCAGTTCAAACTGGTTGCAGGGGCTACCTGCCCCTGCTCTGGCACAAAACTGGACAAAGGAAATGGGTGTAACCATCCCTCTTTCTAAACCCTCCCATAGGTGGGTCCCTAGAGTATGTCCAACCCCCAAACTTAGTATAAGTATGGGAACCCAGTCCTTGCGACTTTAGATTACCCTGGACGAAACTCTGCAACGTATATCCTGGACCTTCAACTTTCTGTTTCGACTAGAAGACGGAAGAAATCTCCCTTGGGGTTCAAGGAGTGACTCCCCTGCTTGGCAGGCACCAAAGAAACAGCTGACCGGTCTGCATCGCTGAAGCTCCCGCCGGACGCTGAAGTCTTTGCATCACCAGAGGTAGATTTCCAGACTTCCACGAGGCTACCCTGAGTCCACAGCAAAGCTGAGGCCCGTGGCTATCGTGGGTGACGTGGAACCGTGACCCCTGGACACCGTGAACTTTTGCAGCAACACTATCTTTCTGGTCTTCCTCGAAGTTGTGCTTTGGGCTCCGAGTAGCCCTAGCCTTGAACATCTCCTGCACCGAAGATTGCTGGCCTCCACTCCACGAGTGACCCGTGGGCCAGTTTCAAGTGCGACCGCTCGAGGCTCCTTTGCGATCGCTAGCCTGTTGGCTAGTAGGTAGCCATGAAGGCAACTCCTCTTCTGATTGGGCTTTCCTGGTTACTCCAGATGTGCCCCGACTTACCCTCACTGGGAGAGTCCCTCAGACCTTGCTGGTCTACACCTCAGTCCTTTCTCTGATTTCCAGTAACATGCCATTGCCAAGGCTTGTTGGGTCCAATCTGGTCACCGACACCGCAGCACTCGACAAACTTCGTGGGACAGCTCTAATCCAGCTCCTGGTTGACCTCGTGGCTGAAGAGTCAAGACACCCATCAACTCACCTGAAGCACTCGACATCTGTGGGCATTGGTCCATCCTGGCCTTGGTCACTGGCAAGTGACCCAGACTCTGTCCCCTCTGCTTTCAGGTTCCTTCCATCCTAGATCCAGGCTTGGATCTCTTCGGACACTTTTCCTCTTCATGGCAGCAGCAGTTCTTCGCCAGCTTCCATCGACGAAGCGACCTGACACCAAAAGACACCTATGGCAGGCCTTATCAATCCTGAAGGCAGGGTGCTTGGCTTTGTGTGAGGGGGTGCCCGGGCATGAGCTGAGCCCCTCAGCAGCCTACGGAATCTCTTCTTCGGGGTTGTCAGTAGTGCAGCCTGCCCATATACTTTTACGTGCATTATAACCAAACGGTAAATGCTAACTTTGGACTGGCTGCACGGAAACATATTGTGTTTGGTGTCAAACACCTTGGAATTATACCCCCACACCAGTAACTGGTGTGGGAGTATGATCCCACCTTTCTAGAGGAAGAGACATGACAGCACTGGTATACCCGGTAGAAACTTAATAGAGCTCTGGCATACAAAATGGATGCTGCAGCCACAGACACGGGTCTGGCCTCCTGCTGCTGACCGAAACTCCAGCAGGGGAGGCCTGGACAATAGTTTTCCTGTCACAGGGAGGTGTAACCAAATCCCAGACAGGCTTATGTGTATTGGGGCTGGGTGGGAGCACTCCCTGAGTGCTTTGAATCCTGCACTGGGGGCACATTTGGTGTCCCTGTGCATAGTCCAGCTCAAACCGGTTCAGGGGCTTCCAGACCCTGCTCTGGCGCGAAACTGGACAAAAGAAATGGGTGAAGCCACCCCTCTTTCCAATCCCTCCCATAGGTGGGTCCCTAGAGTATGTCCAACCCCCTACCTTAGTATAAGTATGGGACCCCAGTCCTTAGGACTTTAGATTACCCTGGACGAAACTCTGAAGCTGAATCCTGGACCTTTGATGCTCTGCTCAAGACCAGAGGACTGAAGAAATCTCCCTTGGGGTCAAGGAGTGACTCCCCTGAAGCAATTTGCCAGTCTGCATTATCGAAGCTCCCGCCGGACTCCGAAGTATTTGCAGCCCAGGAAGAGGATTTTCGGACATCTCAGAGGGAGACCCGAGTCCCCAGCAAAGCTGAGACCTGCAGCCCTCGTGAGTAGCGTGGAACCAGAACTCATGGCCACCGTGCATTTCTGCAAGTGCATTGACTTCTCGATGTTTCTTGAAGTCGTGCTTGGGTTGACTTGTAGCCCCCACCTCGAGCACTAAATCCACCAAAGATTGTCGGCCTGGTCATTCCGAGTGACCCGTGGGCTGCCATTTTGTGTTTCGTCTCGAGGTCCCTTCGCGATCCCTGGTCCGTTGACTGGTAGGTCCCTGAGGGGGTAACTTTGTATTTCCTTGGGCTTTCTTGGTTGCTCCAGACGTGCCCCGACTCCCTACCAAGTGGTGAGTCCCACAGACCTTGCTGGTCTGCACCAAAGCATCTTTCTTGTTTCTGCGTGGGTTGCTGTTGCCAAGACTTGTTGTGTCCAATCTGGACACCGTCACTGCAGCACTCGACATCCTTTGTGGGACAGCTCGAATCCAGCTCCTGGTTGTCCTCGATGCCTCCTGGCCCTCGTGGCTGAAGAGTCAAGCTTCACCTCTTTCACCTGAAATCACCCGACATCGGTGGGCATCTGCTCATCGCCTTCCTGGTCACTGGCTAGTGACCCAGACTCTGTCCCCTCTACTTTCAGGTTCTTCTCATCTTTGATCCAGGCTTGGATCTCTTTGGACACTTTGCATCTTCATACCTTCAACCTATATCTCAGTAAGGGGTGCATGTACCACCTTAACCAGGCTTCAATAGCAGACCTGTGGTGTCATTTTGGATGGCTTCCCAGTGGTGGCATAATACATGCTTCAGCCCCTGGTAGGCGTCTGGGGTACCTATGCCCTGGGTACATAGTATACCATATACTAGGGACTTATAAGGGCACCTCAGATCCAATCTGAACTGTACCTAAAGTACATGGAATCATTTTAGAGAGGAAGCAGCTAGGCTAGGGCCCTGAATAGCAGGGCCCCAGCCAGACTAAAGTCGAAAAACAGTGAAACACCAGCAAAAAGTGGTGGCAAACATGTGAAGCAGATCCTACTCTCCTACATGTGGCCACAATCCTTGTTGCAAAAATAGAAATCTGTATATCTACAACAGCGCATGCTGTAGTTCTTTTGGATTTTTCAGTGCAGAATGCGCTACCGGCGCTAATTTGCATCGTTAATAGCATGATGTTTATTTATCTCCTCAGAACAGTGCTGAATTTGAGCCGGTCGTTTTCAATGCGAGGCACCAGCACTCAGGGCCTCATTATGATGTCAGGCAGAGTTTCCTCCTCCCGACTCCGACTCAGAATCGGGACAGACCGATCCTTCCGGCCGATAAGGATGCGACCGAACACTGTTCGGTCAGATTCCCATTGACTCCTTTAGGAGCCCGTGTTCCACCCAATAACACAGGCTCCTAGAAGGAAATGGGGGGTGTGCGGAAAACTCTGCACCATGTTGTAGGCAACCTATGGTGCCTGCCACACAGTGCAGGATTTTACCGGGGGATACCTTGGGTACCCCCTCGACCCCCAACCGGAGGCTGCAGGATGAAGGGGACCCTGCTACGGGCCCCATAGGTCACTTTCCGAAAGCCTTTTCATGTCAGACAGGCCGACTCAGAAAGGCTGTTGGAGACTGACATCGTAATTGCTATGTACAGAAACTCAGTCTGTAGAGCTGTACGCTGTGGTTCCGACCGACACAAATTCTAAGAGAGCTGGTCAGAACTGATTTGGAAAGATCGTTCAGTTTACAAACCGATCGCAAACATTGTAATCGGTTGGTTGGATTGTAAACGGACTGAGTCGGTTGGAAGGGTTCCGACACGGTCTAGGAGATTCCGACTGTCGGGAGGAGGCTTTCCGCCCGACAGTCGGAATGAGGCCCCTAATTGTCAACACCGGCGCTTGTGACAGTCTGCCTCAAGGTGACTCTGCCTGGCTAATTTAGAGATGAGCACAGCAACAGCTAATTATTAATTCAATATACATTAAAAATTACTATTACCTGCCGCCCAAGAGATTTCTATTATAGCTTTGGAGCCTGAAGTGGTCAGAATTGTCACACTTGTAGGAGTGTGATGGTTCGAAATTGTGTCGTTGCTATTATTCGCAGGATGTCAGGGGCAATGTGTGGTTCGACCTGTAATGCGCTCCGGACGAGAGCCCTGGCACTTATTTCTTTTTCAACTTAAGCATTGCCACAGAATCTCGCAGAGGTATTAAGCATTGCCCCAGAATCTCGCAGAGGTATTAAGCATTGCCGCAGAACCTCGCAGAGGCATTAAGCATTGCCGCAGAACCTCGCAGAGGTATTAAGCATTGCCGCAGAATCTCGCAGAGGTATTAAGCATTGCCGCAGAATCTCGCAATGCTGCAGAATTCCATGGAGTGAAATTCCGCGAGTTCCGCTTAGGCCGGCTTAGAAGTGACCGAGATGAGCTGCTCCAGAAACTCTGAATAGCGGGTTCCAAGAACGCGGTTGGACGTCCAAGATCTCCGGAGCAGTCAGGCAGGAGGACCGCATGGCAAAGGTGTCTGAGTTGGATGTAGCTTCCTTGGCTAAAGCTTCAAGCTGGCTCTGTTGGGGTATTTTGAGCTACATAAAACAAGTCGAAGTCAGAAGGTGAAACCTTTGGGACTGGCCTGGTGTGTCTGACCAGCACTCCATCCCAGTCAGACTGAAATTGAACTTAGAGTCCAGCGGACTTCAACAGAGTCCCATTGGGACGTTTTGGCAACATATGTACTTAAAGAGTTAAAAGCTCAGATCTCTAGTTTCCCTTTTTGGATTGTTGTCTTTTTTCCTCATTCGGTTTGGGATTTTCCATTGTTTGGCGTTTTGGCATTATTCCTGTTCTGCATCAATACTTTACACCTTGCCCTGAGTTCAGCGCGCATGCTCTGTGTCGGCTGCAGGCCCCGGATGGTCTCTTTCTTCCAAAGACAGATGACGGTTCTCTGTCAAGGGTCACAAACTTTGGAATCATGACCTTTGGACATTACATGATTTTCTGCTAGAGCCCAAGTCTTTTTTGTTTGGTAAGGAGGGTTTTTGGTAGGCGCTTCATACACGCAGTCAATCAATCATTCAAATGTTGCAGGTCTGGATGCACAACCAAATGTAATACCCCCTCCTGCTCTTCTTCAGGCTCACACTGTGGTAGAAAGAAGACAGAATCTGGTCAAAAGCAGGAGGAACAATCTCATTTTTAACATCTGGAGTAAAAATCTTGTCCACCCTGCTTCTATACAACAAGTTTGCCTTGTGCGAGGGTTTCACAGTGAGTGAGTGATTATCTGCCAAGCATCCACATGGTCCACACCGAAAAAGAATGATTCCAAGTGTCATTGCCTGTGTGTGAGAATACAGTGATGGGGCAGGGTGGGGCAGCGATCATTCACTTATTTGTAGGTTTCTGTGTTCATGAAGCTTCCTTGTGTAGAAGTGGGAGAGTCCCGTGTTATCCCCTTTAGGATGTCATTAACTAGATAAGAGCGTATTACGTGGAATACATTTTACGGCGGTGGTTGGGCTCATCCATTAAGCAATGATTCCAAAGAAAAACATCCTGGTGAGGATGCGTCCTCCGCCCTGGGATGTTGAAATACTCCTTCGTCTGGATCATCTGGCTTTCAGAGCCTTTCATAACAGAGTATTGCTCATCTTTTTTATTGGGAGACGACATGTTTCGGCAGCACATGTCGCATAGCGAGGTATATAAAGAGGTGGCTCGGTGGAGATGAGTATTCCTCATTCCAGCACAATGGCTCTCCGCTGCCTTTCCGGGATCATCGCACTGGTAGTCCTAGTGGCCATCCCTGACTCTGTCAACGGACTGGTAAGATGCAGTGTTTGACATTATAGGACCTTTTTACTCCTTTGCAGCAGCCTGTTGGGTGAGACAACTTAGTGTAAATGCTCATCTCTGATTATTGTGTGAAATCTCTTGCAAGCTGTGCAGAGTCTACCTAGGCGAGGGATTGCGGTCATGGGAAGATCGAGGGAGCTGTCTAGGGTCGTGAAATGCAACCAGGGACAGAGGCTCAGCACTGGACCACACACAGACTTTACGCGATGTTAGCCAAAGGCTCCAGGCTATCTGCAGCCCATGAACCATGGACCACTCACTGCGCCTGTGCCTTACAGGGTCTCTGCTTGCTCCTGACTCTGTACCTCAATATCTCCAACATTGCTCTAGTGTTCTTTCTACTCTTCTCCTCCAGCCATAAAGCCCTCTCTGATAAGTATTCTCTTGGTGGGTTGGTTCTCCCTCTACTCTCCAACTGCAGACACTGTAGTGGCAAGTAGAGTATCTGCCACCCCCTGCAGGCTCCTGACTGACTATTCCTCTATGGAAGAAATACTGCCTCAAACAAAGGTGTGTCCAGCTGAGACAGAGCATAACAAAGGTGTGTCCAGCTGAGACAGACCATAACAAGGGTTAGTCCAGCTGAGACAAACCATAACAAAGGTGTGTCCAGCTGAGACAGACCATAACAAAGGTGTGTCCAGCTGAGACAGACCATTACAAGGGTGTGTCCAGCTGAGATAGACCATAACAAAGGTTAGTCCAGCTGAGACAGACCATAACAAAGGTTAGTCCAGCTGAGACAGACCATAACAAAGGTTAGTCCAGCTGAGACAGACCATAACAAAGGTTAGTCCAGCTGAGACAGACCATTACAAGGATGTGTCCAGCTGAGACAGACCATAACAAGGGTGTGTCCAGATGAGAGAGACCATAACAAAGGTTAGTCCAGCTGAGAAAGACCACAATAAAGGTGTGTCCAGATGAGACCATAACAAATGTGTGTCCAGCTGAGATAGACCATAACCAAAGTGTTTCCAGCTGAGACAGAACATAGCAAAGGTATGTCCAGCTGAGACAGACCATAACAAAGGTGTGTCCAACTGAGACAGACCATTACAAAGGTGCATCCAGCTGAGACCGGCCATAACAAAGATGTATCCAGCTGAGACAGAGCGTAACAAAGGTGCATCCTGCTTGGAGGACCATAATAAGGGTGAGATGTGTTCTGCTGAGATAGACCATAACAAAGGTGTGTTTAGCTGAGACAGACCATAACAAAGGTGTGTCCTGCTGAGATCGACCATAACAAAGCTGTGCCCAGCTGAGAAAGACTATAACAAAGGTTAGTCCAGCTGAGAAAGACCATAACAAAGGTGCATTCAGCTGATACAGACCATAACAAGGGTTTGTCCAGATGAGACAGACCATAACAAAGGTTAGTTCAGCTGAGACAGAATATAACAAAGGTGTGTCCAGCTGAGATAGACCATAACAAAGGTTGGTCCAGCTGAGATAGACCATAACAAAAGTTAGTCCTGCGAAGACAGACCATAACACAGATGTCTTCTGCTGAGACAGACCATAACAAAGGTGAGTGCAGCTGAGACAGACATTAACAAAGGTGTGTCTAGATGAGAGAGACCATAGCAAAGCTGTGCCCAGCTGAAACAGACCATAACAAAGGTGTGTCCAGCTGAGATAGACCATTACAAAGGTTAGTCCAGCTAAGATAGACCATAACAAAGGTGTATCCAGCTGAGACAGTGCATAACAAAGGTGCAGCCAGCTGAGACAGACCATAACAAAGTTGTGTCCAGCTTAGACAGACCATAACAAAAGTGTATGCAGCTGAGACAGAGAGTAACAAAGGTGTATCCAGATGGGACAGACCATAACAAGGGTGAGTACAGATGAGACAGGCCATAACAAAGGTGCGTCATGCTGAGATAGACCATTTGGCTAGTCCTGCTGTTTGAGGGATATGTCTGTTGGTATGATCATAACTTGATGTATGTCCTGTAGTTTGCTGCATATGCCTGTTGGAATGTCCACAATGTCACACATGTCCTGCAGTTTGCACCATGTGGCTGTTGCTACGATCATAACGTTATGCATGTCCTGCTGTTTGGAGGACATGCCTGTTGATAGATTCTACCTCATGTGTTGAGATGTGGCATAAAGGTAGGACTATAGCATCCTCGGGTTTTCTTGTACCCTCTACCTGATGTGGCCACCGATGCAGTTGTTGAAGTGGGCGGGATAGGCGGGGCATGGTGTGCCCCTACGTTTTCAATATAATAGACCCTGTTTGACTACTTTTTATATTTTGAAAATGCATCCCAGGACAACAGAAATAGCCAAGGCCTGTAAATAAAGCTAGGACGATCGTGGCCGTTCAGTATGGGTGGGACGGGCAGAGAAGGAAAAGGAATCAGGGGCATGTGTGCAAGAAATACCGGAGCAAGGTGCTGTGCCAAATTTGGCAGTGCCGAGTTCTGAATTTTTTTAATGCAGGGATGCGCCGTTCTTACAAAAATACAGCGCACCAGTGTTTCCCCTAGTGCTGGTGAAATAAAAGCTGCCTAGTACCCGTGCGGGCACCCTGCCTCAAGGTTGCAAGTGTGCCTGCGCTGCAGGGGCGATTGTTTATGTACGGGAAGGGACACCTTGTGCAGGAAGGGGCACCTTCCTGCATATAAACAATCAATAATGGCGATTTGCTCCTTCTCGGTGTGATGCATCACACATAGAAAGAGCAAAAAATGAAGAGAAATTAATCATTTTTCCTTGCATCGCCATTCTAAGACCAGGTATTCCCTTGCTTTCGTTTTTGGTGCTGCCCCAGCCTTGTAAATCTGGGGCAGCGTCAAAAAGCAATAGGTTTTGCAGTGGAACGCCCACAGCAGCACATTGCACACCCCTTTGCTGCAGAGGACTGCTGCGGAAAGGGTAATATTTACAAGGTAGCGTTAAGCCACATTAAGTGGCTTAGCGCCACCATGAAAATATGGGGGTTGGCGTAATGCCACCGGAGCGTCCAAAAAAGTGCTGCTCCGGTGGTCTTCTTGCCCAGAGAAGACAAGGACAGTGTCCACTTCTGCTCTGCTCAGCAGGTGAACTCTAGGGGTGGACATGTGGGTTATTCTTGAAGCCGTCCACCACCAACCATACAGAAGCTCACCTGCAGTCTTGCAGGCAGGCCTGAGAAGCAGCTCACTCTAGAGCGATGGTGACTCTGTCACTGAGGTCACAGGACTCTTGAGGCCAGTCCACCTCACCCAGTGGTACCTCCGTTGGCCTTGATTCAGCAGTAGGAGTGCAACTCACCAGGGATCGGCAATGCAGGATTTGCACGCACACCACACTAAGTTCACAAACTTCACGGTCTCTCTGCTTCATGCACAAGCACTTTTAACATGTGCTGCCTGCTGTCGGACCACTGGAATTATGCAGCAACAGAGGTGAAAATTATGCTGCAGTGTTGACTAAATTATACAACAAAAAAGGCTGCTGCGTAATGCGGTATATTTTCAGATACTTTATTATTTTGACGTTTGTGTACAACCGTCTCTGCAAAGATTGTGCCGTATTAGTACCAGTGTAACATACAAATGCAGCAAAGAGAAAGGTGACCAGTCAACCTTTGCAAAGGGCCCTCCAATTTGCAGCAACACAAGTCACATTTTTTTGTAATTTTGATCCGTTTGAGCTACAAACGATTTTTTAGTGAAAATCATTTGATTATGCAGCACATGAAGTATGTAATGTTACGGAGTTTTTTATAGCGCATAGCTGCCCCAGCTAAGGGGCGTCCCAGTGCTAACCGGCAGGAATTGGGAGGCTACAGAATGAAGGCAGATCCTAATTCGAAGGGAAAAGGTGAGTTTTAATGGCCTTGCGAACAGTCAGGTGGTTGTCCATACTGTGGATGTGCACAGGGAGAGAGTCAGGGCCGGACTGGGAACCACAACCGGCCCTGGCAAAGTGCTCGGCCGGCCCCCTCCCCCGGGCGGGGGTGCTGCCGAGCTCTTTGCCAGGGCCGCTTTTCGGCCGATTTTGTTACAGGGACGATTTTGCAGCTATGCAAAAACGGACCTGTAACAAAAACGCCCCCCAGGGGCCCAAAATCGGCCCCCACCAGTGCGGCGCACCGGGGGATTGCCCGGTGCCCGCTATGGCCAGTCCGGCCCTGGAGAGAATTCCAAAGTTTAGCAGCCAGGGAGCGGAAGAAACGTCCTCCTGTGCGCACCTTCCTCACCCGAGGAACAACGGCCAGATGCTGGCCCATAGATCGAGGTTGGCGAGTAGGTGTATAGGGTAAGAGCAGGTTTGCTAGAATTCCTGGGGAGGAGAGATTTATAGTGTTGAACTCGACGGGCCTAGCCACCGGCAACCAATGGAGTCGGCGGATGGCGTTAGTCGTGGAACAAGTTCTAGGAAGGCCAAGGAGAGTTCTAGCAGCCGCATTTTGAACCCTCTGCAGTCGTCGAATTTCAGCCTTGTTCCCCCCAGGTAAAGAGAGCGGGCATAGTCTATCCTAGACATGATGGTGGCCAGGATGGGCTGGCATAGTCTAACCTAGACCTGATGGTGGCCAGGATGGGCTGGCATAGTCTAACCTAGACCTGATGGTGGCCAGGATGGGCTGGCATAGTCTAACCTAGACCTGATGGTGGACAGGATGGGCTGGCATAGTCTAACCTAGACATAATGGTGGCCAGGATGAGCTGGCATAGTCTATCCTAGACATGATGGTGGCCAGGATGGGCTGGCATAGTCTAACCTAGACATGATGGTGGCCAGGATGAGCTGGCATAGTCTATCCTAGACATGATGGTGGCCAGGATGGTGACTTGAGGAATAGAAGGATTAAAGAAACCCAGCAGCGGTTTCAGTCCACGCAGGAGTCCAGAACAGGTCCCGGCAACTTTTTTGGTTTGGACCTGGAAACTGAGGGGCGAGTTTACACCCAGATTTTTAACCACCTGTTTGGGGGCGGGTGCACATCCCAGGGTCGCCAGCCACCAGCGCTCGCTCCACAGCTCAGAGTCTTTGCCTACCAGCAAAACCAGTATGAAGTGGCAAATATGGCAGAGCCATAATTATGTGGAAAACATTGGTAAACTAGGATTTTTGCCATTCATATTTTAACTGCTCTTGTGGAAAAAGGGAGAAATGCTGTTGACAGAAACTCCATGGCTGGGAGACAAATGTCTTGTCATTCCACTTTTAAGGGTATTTGGGGCATTTTGCGATTGGAAACATATCCCACTTTGTGAATTTATTTTAGTGTCAATAACTCATATCGACCCTAACATTAACCTGTGTATCCATGGGTTGAATTAATCAATGTGCTATACTGTAGCAGGTCAGTGAAATGCCAAACAAATAGTAAAGGTTGCCATGTTTTGCTTCTTCTGGCCACACCTCTGACTCCACCCACTGACCCCATCCTTGGGTCCCCCCCCTCTGACTCCACCCACTGACCCCATCCTCGGGTCCCCCCCCCGACTCCACCCACTGACCCCATCCTCGGGTTCCCCCCCTCTGACTCCACCCACTGGCCCCATCCTCGGGTTCCCCCCCTCTGACTCCACCCACTGACCCCATCCTCGGGTTCCCCCCCCTCTGACTCCACCCACTGACCCCAATCTCGGGTTCCTCCCCTCCGACTCCACCCACTGACCCCATCCTCGGGTCCCCCCCTCTGACTCCACCCACTGACCCCATCCTCGGGTTCCCCCCCCCCCTCTGACTCCACCCACTGACCCCATCCTCTGGTTCCCCCCCCCTCTGACTCCACCCACTGACCCCAATCTCGGGTTCCCCCCCCCTCTGACTCCACCCACTGTCCCCATCCTCGGGTTCCCCCCTCTGACTCCACCCTCTGACCCCATCCTCGGGTTCCCCCCCTCTGACTCCACCCACTGACCCCATCCTCGGGTCCCCCCCCCCTCTGATTCTCCGCTCACTGACCCCATCCTCGGGTATCCCCCCCCCCTCTGACTCCACCCACTGACCCCACCCTCGGGTTTCCCCCCCCTCTGATTCTCCGCTCACTGACCCCATCCTCGGGTATCCCCCCCTCTGACTCCACCCACTGACCCCGTCCTCGGGTTTCCCCCTCTGACTCCACCCACTGACCCCATCCTCGGGTTTCCCCCCCCCTGATTTTCTACCCACTGACCCCATCCTCGGGTACCCCCCTCTGACTCCACCCACTGACCCCATCCTCGGGTATCCCCCCTCTGACTCCATCCACTGATCCCATCCTCGGGTATCCCCCCCCTCTGATTCTCCGCCCACTGACCCCATCCTCGGGTACCCCCCTCTGACTCCACCCACTGACCCCATCCTCGGGTATCCCCCCTCTGACTCCATCCACTGATCCCATCCTCGGGTATCCCCCCCCCCCTCTGATTCTCCGCCCACTGATCCCATCCTCGGGTACCCCCGCCCTCTGATTGTCCGCCCACTTACCCCATCCTCGGGTATCCCCCCCCCCCCCCTCTGATTCTCCGCTCACTGTCCCCATCCTCGGGTATCCCCCCCCCCTCTGACTCCATCCACTGACCCCACCCTCGGGTATCCCCCCCTCTGATTCTCCGCCCACTGACCCCATCCTCGGGTATCCCCCCCCTCTGATTCTCCGCCCACTGACCCCATCCTCGGGTATCCCCCCCCCCCCTCTGATTCTCCGCTCACTGACCCCATCCTCGGGTATCCCCCCCCCCCTCTGATTCTCCGCTCACTGACCCCACCCCCGGGTATCCCCCCCACCCCCTCTGACTCCATCCACTGACCCCATCCTCGGGTATCCCCCCCTCTGATTCTCCGCTCACTGACCCCACCCCCGGGTATCCCCCCCCCTCTGACTCCATCCACTGACCCCACCCTCGTGTATCCCCCCCCCCCTCTGATTCTCCGCCCACTGACCCCATCCTCGGGGACCCCCCCCCCCTCTGATAGTCCGTCCACTGACCCCATCCTCGGGTATCCCCCCCTCCCCTCTGATTCTCCGCCCACTGACCCCATCCTCGGGTATCCCCCCCCCCCCCTGACTCCATCCACTGACCCCACCCTCGGGTATCCCCCCCCCCCCCCCCCTCTGACTCCATCCACTGACCCCATCCTCGGGTATCCCCCCCCTCTGATTCTCCGCTCACGGACTCCATCCCCGGGTATCCCCCCCCCCCCTCTGGTTCCCCGCCCCCAGTCCCCTACTTTTCTCCCCCGCTTCCCCCGCTGCCTGGCGTACCCCTTCTCTACGAGGACTGCGCTGATCCTCCTCACCAGTGAACTCACTCGCGCCCTCTCTTTCAGTGCGACGTGGGCGGGGTCTGGAAGAGTGAGCATGGCACCCTGCTGACCATGAAGCTGGGTGTCAACAGATCGATCAGCGGCACCTATCAATCATCCGACGGCGCTCCGAAGTCTCCCCTGATTGGATACCAGCAGGAGGGCGACAGCCCCATCTTCGGAGTGACGGTGAAGAACATCGTTGCCCGTGAGTACCGCGCAGCGCTATATCTTCTGGCCGCTGTAGGAGTGGCACCTTCAGGGCGCCACGCCCCCTTCTCTCTCCCACTTAACACCTCAGGCACTTGTCTGCTCCCCCGCCTGCTGTTTCTACTTTCCTTCCCACCCTTCTTTCGCCGCCCTTTTCACCTTCTTGGCATTTGATGTAGTGTGGCTGTAGCTCCAAGAAGCGGCGGAGCGCTTTACAGAGATCCTGCCAGGCCCAGATTCCGCTCAAACATGAGGCGCCGGACCTCACTCAGTGCGACGAGTGAGAGTGCAGACATCAGTGTCTCATGGGGAGGGAGGGTGGAGGGGCAGGTTGAAAAGAGGACAGCGCCCCCTGCGGGTGACTGCTGCTCACTCACCCCGTTACTGCACATTGACTCACAGTCGACTGTGGCTGTGAGGGATGGACTCGAGGACAGGCGAGAAGAAGAGGCAGGCAAGGCAGCCAGTCACTCCTACCTGCAGCTGAGTGCACAGACCCAGAGTCACTCCTGCCTGCACCTCGGGGGTCAAGGGCGGGGTGGGGGCGAGCATATGCCACGTTGCATGGTGCAAGAGCGACACAAAGCGGATCCGTAATACGGCCTCATTCCTACCACCGCTGAAAAGGACCTACAGCCTCATTTACGAGTTTTTGACGCAGGGCAGCGCAGCAAGTTACGTGGCTGCGCTGCCCTGAGTCACCAGGAAAGGGAGGAATGCGCCACAATTAAGATATACAGCGCATGCCTGTCCTTTCCCACTGCGCTGAGCTGCCCTGTGTCACCAGGAAAGGGAGGAATGCGCCCTAATTAAGATATACAGCGCATGCCTGTCCTTTCCCACTGCGCTGAGCTGCCCTGTGTCACCAGGAAAGGGAGGAATGCGCCCTAATTAAGATATACAGCGCATGCCTGGGCTTTCCCACTGTGCCGGAGCCTTTCTGGCTGCGTTGTAGCAACGCAGGCACCCTGGCACCATGGTGCAAGGGTGTCTGAATTGTTGGCGGGGTTGCTTTTGTCCAGGAAGGAACAACTTTGTGCATAGAAACAATCCTGGGAGGCATGTTTCTCTTTCTGTGTGTGCTACAAAGAAAGAGGGAAAAGCGAGGAGAAATAAATATATTTCTCCTAGTTGTGCCTGTCCTGGGAGGTGAACAGTTTTGACGCATTCCCAGGTTTACAGATCCTTCTAAATATGAGAATGCATCAAAACCCATGGGTGTTGTGTGGGAACACCCCCTGCAACGCACATGGAACACTGCCCTAGCACAGAGTAAGGCAACGCAGCGGCTTGCGCTGCATCATCTTACACCATATCCACGAGGCCATGAAAAGCCACTCATGGTGGCGTTGCGTGGCCTCGTAGAAATTAGTCGGTGCTCTGCGCCACCAGAGGGTGACTGGCGGAGCAAGGAGATTGCAAACAAGCCCCCAAATCTTTAGTAATACTGAAAAGGAAATCAAAAGCGACAGCGATAAGGGGGGTGGGGGGGGGGGCAGGCTTTGACACCGCTTCAAGAACTCACTCTGCTGAATGAAGAAGAAGGTTAGTGTCCATCTCCGTCCGCACCTTGCTCTCAGTGGAATGATCATGCTTGGGTAACCGCGCACTTCCTCCTGCAGACGCAGTCCATCAATGACACCTCTTCAAGAACTCACTCTACTGAGTGAAGGACAACGTCAGTCTCTATGTCTGTCCACGCCTTGCTCTCAGTGGAATGATCATGCTTGGGTAACGGCGCACTGCCCCCTGCAGGCGCTGTCCATCAATGACACCTCTTCAAGAACTCACTCTACTGAGTGAAGGACAACGTCAGTCTCTATGTCTGTCCACGCCTTGCTCTCAGTATAGTGATCATGCTTGGGTAACCGTGCACTGCCCCCTGCAGACGCAGTCCATCAATGACACCTCTTCTAGAACTCATTCTACTGAGTGAAGGACAACGTCAGTCTCTTTGTCTGTCCACGCCTTGCTCTCAGTGGAATGATCATGCTTGGGTAACGGCGCACTGCCCCCTGCAGGCGCTGTCCATCAATGACACCTCTTCAAGAACTCACTCTACTGAGTGAAGGACAACGTCAGTCTCTATGTCTGTCCACGCCTTGCTCTCAGTATAGTGATCATGCTTGGGTAACCGTGCACTGCCCCCTGCAGGCGCGTCCATCAATGACACCTCTTCAAGAACTCACTCTACTGAGTGAAGGACAACGTCAGTCTCTATGTCTGTCCACGCCTTGCTCTCAGTGGAATGATCATGCTTGGGTAACTGCACACTGCCCCCTACAGGCGTTGTCCATCAATGACACGTCTTCTAGAACTCATTCTACTGAGTGAAGGACAACGTCAGTCTCTATGTCTGTCCACGCCTTGCTCTCAGTATAGTGATCATGCTTGGGTAGCCCTGCACTGCCTCCTGCAGACGCAGTCCATCAATGACACCTCTTCAAGAACTCACTCTACTGAGTGAAGGACAACGTCAGTCTCTATGTCTGTCCACGCCTTGCTCTCAGTGGAATGATCATGCTTGGGTAACTGCACACTGCCCCCTACAGGCGTTGTCCATCAATGACACGTCTTCTAGAACTCATTCTACTGAGTGAAGGACAACGTCAGTCTCTATGTCTGTCCACGCCTTGCTCTCAGTATAGTGATCATGCTTGGGTAGCCCTGCACTGCCTCCTGCAGGCACAGTCCATCAATGACACCTCTTCTAGAACTCACTCTACTGAGTGAAGGACAATGAAAGAGAACGTCAGTCTCTATGTCTGTCCACGCCTTGCTCTCAGTGGAATGATCATGCTTGGGTAGCCGTGCACTGCCCCCTGCAGGCGCAGTCCATCAATAAGACCTCTTCTAGAACTCACTCTACTGAGTGAAGGACAACGTCAGTCTCTATGTCTGTCCACGCCTTGCTCTCAGTGGAATGATCATGCTTGGGTAGCCGTGCACTGCCCCCTGCAGGCGCAGTCCATCAATGAGACCTCTTCAAGAACTCACTCTACTGAGTGAAGGAGAACATCAGTCTCCATGTCCGCCCACCGGATCGCTCGAGATTTTGGAGCAGGACGCCGCGCTGCTATGCCGCCACTCAACTGACTTAGTGACCACATCCTGGTCCTGCCGTTTCCATTATTGTGGCTGCTTAGCAACAAAAAGAAGCCCTACAAAGCATGTGTTTCTCCAAAGATGAGTGGACCAGAAACCGAGCGCGACGTACCTAGGTTACTGGTCTGCTCACGCCGTTGAGCCCGAGCTCTTACATCAAGAAGCTACCTTACCGGCGAGCCTTTGGAAATTACCAACAGTCAATTGTCTAGCTCCTGCGACGACCTGTATACCACTACAAAGGACAACAATAGGATCCTGACGTTTACATATCGAGCATTCACTCTACTTTGCAGATCGGCGACATTTCTCTATTTGAGTTCCATTCCGGTCTCCATATACATCTTCAACAGTGTAGTTCATCTGCCATCAATTTTCGATCTTGACAGGTCCACATTGCCTATTCTCCTTCTTTTGCATCATTTGTGCCCTGAAGAAGGTGATACCCAGTGAATTTGGTGTCTCACCGAAACGCGGCGGCGCTTGAATAAAAGTTCCTGTTAAAAACTGCCCTATCCTGTTGAATCCCCATATATGGGACCTGGAATGTGTTAGTAGAGTTCTAACATTTCTATTGAGTTTTGTTTTCTACGTATGAGTGAAGTTTTCTGAGTATGATACTGTATGCATGCTGTGAGTGATGAATGAGTAAATGGGACATGTTTTTTCCTTTGGAATTGTCTATAAATGATGTCTTAGTGTGATAAATCAATTTTCTATGAAATATATAAAAAACCATATACAGAAAACCAAAAAATATAAAGTAATGTTTATATCAATGTTCTTGCCTTGTAAGAGCATGGCTATTTAAGCACAGTTAGAGTGGGTATAACTATCAATTGATGTACAGCATAGCCCAATCACATGGGTAGAGTTCTCATTTTTGAATCCATGTCCATTCACGCCGTTCTCTCTTTAGAATGATAATGTTTAGGTAACCGTGCACTGCCCCCTGCAGGCGCGTCCATCAATGAGACCTCTTCAAGAACTCACTCAACTGAGTGAAGGACAACGTCAGTCTCTATGTCTTGGGGAGAGGAGTTGGCCTTCCGGCCAGGGCGGTCGACTTCGAATCTGGGGAACTGGGTTCGAGTCTCGGCATTGATACTAAACATCCTGTGATTCTGGGCAAATCACGTAATCTCCCCGTGCCTAACAAAAAATAAATGTGTCCCCATGTAGCGCAACTGGTGCTATGTAAAGCGCTCTGATACCCAATTCTGGTCAAGTTCGCACTATATAAAACTCCATAAAATAAAAAAATATGTCTGTCCACGCCATGCTCTCTGTACAATGATCATGTTTAGGTAACAGCGCACTGCCCCCTGCAGGCGCAGTCCATCAATGATGTAGGAGAGTAGGATCTGCTTCACATGGGTACCCCCACTTTTTGCTGGTGTTTCACTGTTTTTCGACCTTGGTCTGGCTGTGGCCCTGCTAATCAGGACCCCAGCCTAGCTGCTTCCGCTCTAAAATGATTTCCATGTACATTAGGTACACATCTAGTTGGATTCTGGCGTGCCTTATAAGCCCCTAGTATATGGTATACTATGTACCTAAGGCATAGGTACCTCAGAGGCCTACCAGGGGCTGAAGCATATATTATGCCACCCCTGGGAAGCACTCCAAAATGACACTACAGGTCTGCTACTGCAGCCTGGGTAAGGGTGTGCTTGCACTCCTTTCAGTGGTATAGGCTACCTATATCCACCCATATATACAGACACATATAAACCTATAAGCCACTCCTATGGCAGGCCTTGACAATCCTGAAGGCAGAGTGCTTGGCTTTGTGTGAGAGGGTGTCCAAGCATGAGCTGAGCCCCTCTGCAGCTTTCGGAAATCCTTCCTTATGGCTGTTCTGTGATACATTAGATCAAAAAAATGCAAAAGATCCAGAAGTGAAACAACACCTAAATAAGTAAATGGGAATATCCCTTTAAAGGACGAAATCCCTCACTCACCAAAGGTGACATGCTTCATCATTTGGGATTCTCCAACCCAGAGGAAACGCCTAGTTCCTCTGGGGGCTACAACTCCCTCACTATGAGGGAGGAGCTCAGGGATGTTTTGATAATAAGATGTTAGGATATGCTAAATCCACAAAAGTAGAACTAATGGTGTGAGTGAGAGCGCAGCGCAAAGAAAAAATTATTATTAATGCATGTGAAAAATGTGAAATTTAAAACTAGCTCAAGAACGTGAGACACAACTTTATTCGTAATACGTGTTTGGCTAGAGTTAAAATAATAGCCGGAACTGCCACGAACCCTGTGAGGCCGTTACCTGTTGCTCTGTCGCTGATTTCTGGTCACCAGCTGTGCCCCTGCACTGGACGGGGTCTGTGGGGTCTCATACTGCCTGTCTCCCCCGCCGCCGAAGCCCCTTTGCACCTGAGGGCACGGCCGCTGCGTGGGGAGACTACATCCCCCAGGGGCCTTAGCGGCTGGACGCCGCTTCTCGTCATCTCGCGCCCGACGGCGCTTAAATCTGGGCGGGAACTCCCGCATCGCGGGACGCGCGCGGGCGAAGCCCGGGCAAAGGGCGGGCCGTCTGTGGCCGTCCGGGGCCGAGGGAGGCCGGGCCGGGCCACCCCTCGTGGTTCACGAAAGCAAGACTGAAAACAAGACTAAGTGTAAGACATTTAACTTCCTGCTTCGCTAATAATATTCACTATTGGTATTACCCTGCATATAGATTGTGTATAACATTGCCCCCCTGTTAATCGTGTGCCAAATAATGTCTGTTATGTCGCCCGTAAAATCAATTAAAGGTAAGAATACATCAATGGGAGGCCCACGCAAAGGGACATTAGATCATTTCCTGGCTAAAGCCGTTTCGAAGTTAGACCACCAAATAGCGGACACTGAACGCCACCTGTCTTCTGGTTTACTTCCCAACAAATGCTCATCTTTGGGCCTTATTCAAACGATCCCCTCCCCTACACCACAACTTATGGCTAACATGTCTATTCAAATCAGTGACCCGGGCATCCCTCTACTCCTACAAGACCAGTCGTTGATAGTGGACACCCCAAGGGAACTTGTGACTAGTAACATTAATGTGGACCCTTCCTTACATTCCATCTTGGAAGAGGTTCCACCAAATATGTCATCTAAAGTAAAATCAGGGTCTAAGAAAAATAGCAAACTCCACAAAAATCCAAGACCTGGGGCCACAGTAAAGAGAAAGCGGGGGGGGGTGAGGGTATGAAAGGCAGCCGCCCAAAAACACCAAGATTACACTCCAGCCCCATACAAGATAAAAATGCCCAATCATCTACTGTGCCTGATCCAACTGACGGTTTAACTCAGAGGATTGAACATCTTGTTAAATCCCTATTATTGCCGTTATCTGAGAGAATTAAAAGGCTAAGCGAACAATTAGATACTCTAGCAGCAGTATCTTCTTCGAACACCACACTACTGAAAGATTTGGTCATTCTTCAAACTACTGAAAGTCAGAAATCTTCTGGCACTACCTCTCTAGGTGATCCTCTACTACCATCTAAAGCCAATATACAGCTCTCGCTTAAACCTGTAAGCGTGCTAACTCCTAGAGGAGAGGGGAAAAAGTTAGCCCCACCTAACATCTTAGGATGCAAAACCACTAATAACATCAGGGCACTCTCCCCGAATAAACCCTTGAAAGGAATGGTCGAGCACATTGATTTACCACCTGAGGCGGCACCCTATGTTGTTATACTCACAGGAGTACCAGAATTGACATCAGGAAAGAAAGAGGGGTTTACAGAACTTAAAAACAAAGTAATCTATTGGCTAAGTAAGAATAGACCTTTGCCCGCCAATATTAACAGTGAGATTCTATTTGTGAGAAGGCTGTCCTGGCTAGGGTGTAGGCCTAAGGATATTGAGGGTGATATCGTAACTATTAATTTCAAAGACCGGAGAGTAGTTACTCATACAGCGGATTGGTTTCTTGAGAGAGGAGGGGAAGGAATATCAACTCGTCTCCTGAGTTATTTCTACCTCCAATCTCTCCTCATCCCTTGCAATAATAGATCCACTCGTAAAACATCTAGAAATGTCAGACATCCTCCATTGCCTTAACAACCCAGTACATTCAGTCGCCGGATGGACTTCCTCCCTCTTCCATCCCTCCTAGACAGGCCTCACTTGTACCAACAGAAATATACATATAATATACCTCAGTACTCACCATGGTCTGTCCCTGTTACAAATCGCTTCGAGGCACTGACAGACCTAGATGATCTGGATTGACAGATGGAAATTAACCCGGAAGTTTATCCCCATGAACCCCCTATTGTGGCACCTAATTCTCACCTTAAAATTGTAACTCCTGGCATGGATGCTCATAACCATTGTGATCAGGGAATCTCAATTAATGAGGTAATCAATGACCAGGTTTATATTAATCCTGATAAATCATATACTGGACTCCTCCCCCAATTGGATTCCCTTATTGATCTTAGTCCCCTTCCTACTTTAAATTCCACACGCAGAGATAAAATTACCAATGATCCTCCAATAAGGAAGACATTGGCTGTCCAAAACATTATCTCACGGAATGTTGCAGGACTTCTTAATAAAATATCGCATCAACCCTGGTTAGATATAGTGACTAATTATAGTATCATCTGCCTTCAAGAAACGTGGGCTGTAGATGAACTACCATATACCAGGATATCAGACCTTTCATGCACCTGCACAAATAAGCCCACAGGGGAGAAACAAAGGAGGCTTGACCACATATGTCTCTATAACACAGGGCATAAAAGTAATAAGACATTTATTTACTGAGTATTATCAGATTTTAGCAATTAGTTGGGGTCACGTAAAATTTCTGACCCTCATTAATTTTTATAATAATATTCCAAGTAACAGCCTAGAAAGCCAGATCGATAAACTTATGCAGAGTGTTGACACTTCTAAGACCCAGAAAGAAGATGAGCTGGTTCTGATCTGGTTGGGTGATTTTAACTGCACAATCTGCCCACATGGCTCCAAAGGCATTTGCGGCCTTGGGGAACATAAGGACGATAACCCAACCCACTTTGTCCACTCTAATCTGGGAAATTCTTTTAATAATATGCTCTTTCATTTTAACTTGTCTTACATTAATGAATGATGTACCCCAATTATCCCCTTCCAGCCAACTTTTCATGGGCGGGGTTGCAGCTCAATCATAGATTTCACCCTTATATCCTCAACCAGTGCAGGGTTAGTTACTAATTGGGAAACGCATGATGTCTTCTTCTTCAGCGATCATTACCCAATTTCTTTCAATCTGAAAATTAAAAACACTCATCAGACTTCCATAGATAAGTTTAACTATCACCCTAACATTAACTTAGCTACAAAAAATGGCTACTCTATAAAATGGGACAGGGTAAATCCCGTAGACTTCCTATACAACTTAATGGAAATCTCCCAACCTGATATACTTGTCTGTCTAACAGAAACAGAGGAGTCATCAGAAATCATGACTTCCTTTTTAAAAATTCAATGTGACCTTAAAAAACTGTTAACTAGAGAGCATCGATCTAACTCCAAAAATAGCCACGGTTGGTTCGATAAAAGCTGCACTAAACCACTTCAAGCTCTCAAAAGGGCATTGCACAAAACTATAAAATCTCCAGCTGAGATTCGCAAAACCAGAAAATCTTACAATTTGGCTGTAAAAATGAGGAAACAAACATTAAGGAAAGAGGCCTGGCTGTCTCTAATCGAAGCCTCCAAATCTAAGGACAACACAGCCTTCTGGAAAGCGGTTAATGCCCCTTATTTACAGAATAATCAAACAGACATTATAGACACAGCCATAAATGGGGAAACCTGGGTGAAGCATTTTAAACATCTATATGATAAAGCCGAAAATTTCAATTATGGTAACCCTTTGCTGGATGGGGTATTTATTAAGCAACCTACAATTTTATTGAATTCATTCCCGTTAGGCATAACTTTCTCCTGCCCGGAGATCACAAAGGCAATCAAAGACAGCCCCTCAGGCAAAGCACCTGGCCCGGATGGTGTCCCGACAGATGTATATAAAGCTGAGATCGATCTTTGGGCTCCTTTGCAAACCAATGTTTTAAATCACTCTAACCGACATGGGTTTCTACCGTCCTGGTCTGAAGCCATAGTCGTTCCAATTTTTAAAAAAGGAGACAGAAACGACCCCACCTGCTACCGGCCAATATCACTCTTAGATGCACTAATGAAGGTAGCAGCCCGGGCAATTCTAAATAGAATACAACTTTGGGCAGAAGAAAATAAGGTAGTATCACATTTACAATATGGATTTAGCCCTGGTAAAGGCACTATAGAACAGAGCCTAAACTTGGCCTTAGTCCTATCAAAATATACCCAGGCAAAAAAGGGAAAACTTTTCGTTACTTTTGTGGACCTGAGTTCCGCTTTTGATTGCGTGAACCATGAGACATTATGGTCTATTTTGTGTGAGATGGGCATAGATTTCAATATTCTCCAATTTATAAAAGCATTGTATAGGGACGTAGGAGCCAGGGTACGCTTTGGAAACAAAGGGGAGTGCTCTGATAAATTTTTCATTAAGAGAGGGGTGCGGCAGGGGTGCATTTTAGCGCCCCTGCTTTTCACCCTATATATAAACTCTATTGGCAAACACCTAACGGAATCACAGTATGACTACCCGATGATTCGGGGAACTCCGGCCCCATTACTCCTCTATGCTGATGATGCTGCCATCATGTCTCGAACTAAAATTGGCCTTCAGAGGGCCGTCCTGAAATTCGCAAATTATATGAAAGAACGAGGGCTAAAAATTAACATCTTAAAAACATATACGATGGCCTGTGGTCCCGGAACAAAGAAAGCCCCTTGCTCAATCTTCTTAGACAATAAGAGGATCGAGACCACAGATCAATTTTCCTATCTTGGAATAAACTTTGATAGGAAGGGAAGATGGCATGTAGCTATTAATGCCAGAAATTTAGCCTTCATTCGAGAAATAGGCGCCCTGAAAAAGTTCTCAGCTAAACTAGGTGGCAGACGAGTGAAAGAGTTGATTGAAATTTATAAAGCTAAATGCATCTCTACTGCCATTTATGGAGCTGGTCTTTGGGGCATTGAAAATTCATACTTGATACAAAAAACAGAAAATCAGTTCTTACGCTATTTATTAGGTGTTCCCAAAACAACAGCAACTTATTTTACACATATTGAGTTGGGTATGCCGTATATCTCATATGTTATCAAAATTGCGCCTATACTACTGTGGCATAAAATTTGGGTCACGCCTGAGACCTCACTAAACAGAGACCTAATCACAGATTGCCTTAGTCTCGATGGATTAACCAACATTAAATGGCTTACCTATGTAAAAAACATGCTGACTGATCTTGGTCACTCTGAGTTTTTCGCGAGGCCATCAAGTTTGGAAATGGTGCCCAGAAAAACGTTAAGAGAGTTGGCTCTCAACCATCTAACAATTAAAAGATGGAATCTGGAAAAAACTAAAACAACAGTCACTGATTTCCAAAAAATAACCACGCATGAAGGCCCTCAAAGGTACCTCTTAATCCAGCCAAATTGCTGTGCTCGAATGCTATTGACCCGTCTCAGATTTGGTAACTTTTTTCGTATGATTACTTTCCCTGCCTGTAATATTTGGTCTAACGAAATTTTATTATGTCCCTGTGATGACACTTCTGCTCAATCAAATATTCATTGTATTTTATTTTGCAAATTTTACCAGTTGCCCAGGGGAGCTTTTCTGAAACCAATCTTAAAGGATTGGGGAATCCGCACTTGCAGACTAGCCATGACTAGGCTATTACAATTAGAAAATGAACGTATTATCTCTGCAGTAACTAGCTTTTTAAAATTGGCCATCAAATTTCGGAACTCAATGCAACCATCCTAAAATGCACTATGTCTTTGATCATTTTAATCTTTTTATCTGTTTTTATCTGCATTAAATATGTACTGTATTTTCTTAAATGTATGCTTTTATGATTTTACTCTGAAAATCGAATAAAGCTTTCTTGACTGACTGACTGAATAGTGCACCAGCAGTCAACGGATTTTTAGACCGTGGTGATGGTATAACTGGTCAACATGTTTCAGCCATGTAGCCTCTAAGAAGGCACGACTTTCATCAGCACCTAAATAGCTACTGCGTTGCAAGTGAACCAAAGCAAAGGATGCTATAGGTGCACGTTCTTTCGATATGTTCATAAATGGTGTAAGATACCTAAAAGAACCAAAAACAAAATATCAAAATAAGTGGCGTTTCACAAAATCAATCTTGAATTCAAGAAAGATAAGAGGTGAGTTCAACTTACCCGTCAATACTGGGTAAGTCATGTCATGTTTGGTGTCAAACGCTTTGGAATACGACCCCCGCCAGTTCTGGCGGCGGGGGTAGCATTCCACTCTTCTAGAGGGAGAGACATGTTCACACTGGCTAAACCCGCTAGGACTTTCCTGAGCCCTGGCATCACAAAATGGATGCCTCTGCCACATACAAGGGTCTGGCCTCCTGCTGCTGACCGAAACTCCGGCAGGGGAGGCCTGGACAATAGGTTTCCTGTCGAAGGGAGGTGTGGCCACCACCCCAGACAGGCTGATGTGTATTGGGGCTGGGCAGGAGCACTCTCTGGTGCTTTGAAGTCCTGCACTGGGGGCACGTTTGCTGTCCCTGTGCATAGCCCAGTTCAAACCGGTTGCAGGGGCTACCTGGCCCTGCTCTGGCACGAAACTGGACAAAGGAAATGGGTGTAACCACCCCTTTTTCCTGGCCCACCCATAGGTGGGGCCTTAGAGTTAGTCCATCCCCTAAACTTACTATAAGTATAGGAATCCAGTCCCTAGGACTAAAGATTACCCTGGACGAAACTCTGCAACGTACATCCTGGACCTTCGATGTTCTATCCTGACTAGAAGACTGAAGAGATCTCCCTTGGGGTCAAGGTGTGACTCCCCTGCTTGGCAGGCACCAAAGAAGCAACTGACCGGTCTGCATCGCTGAAGCTCCCGCCGGACGCCGACATCTTTGCATCACCAGAGGTGGATTTCCAGACTTCACCAAGGCAACTCTGAGACCACAGCAAAGCTGAGGCCCGTGGCAATCATGCATGACGTGGAACCGTGACCCCTGGACACCGTGAACTTTTGCAGCAACACTATCTTCCTTATCCTCCTTGAAGTTGTGCTTTGGGCTTCGAGTAGCCCCAGCCTTGATCACCTCCTGCACCGAAGATTGTTGGCCTCCGCTCCACGAGTGACCCGTGGGCCAGCTTCAAGTGCGACCGCTTGAGGCTCCTTCTTGATCACTGGCCCATTGGCTAGCAGCTCCCCACGAAGGCCCTTTTCTGATTGGACTTACCTGGTTGCTCCAGACGTGCCCCGACTTATCCTCACTGGGTGAGTCCCTCAGACCTTGCTGGTCTGCACCGCAGTGCTTTCTCTGAATTCCAGTGACTTGCCGTTGCCAAGGCTTGTTGGGTCCATTCTGGTCGCCTACACCGCAGCACTCAACAAACTTCATCGGACAGGTCGAATCTGGCTCGTGGACTTCATCGGCGCCTCCTGGACCTCGTGGCTGAAGAGTCAAGACACCCATCAACTCACCTGAAGCACCCAACATCTGTGGGCATTGGTCCATCCTGCCTTTGGTCACTGGCTAGTGACTCAGACTCTGTCTCCTCTGCTTTCAGGTTCCTTCCATCCCAGATCCAGGCTTGGATCTCTTCGGACACTTCTCCTCTACACGGCAGCAGCAGTTCTTTGCAGGCTCCCATTGAAATCGACGACGCGACCCGACACCAAAAGACACCTATGCACCCGGCTTTCCTGGGTGAGGTAACTCGAGTACTCCTGTGCTCTCGTGGGTGCTAGCCCTAGAACTTCTTAGGTCCAAAAGGGTTTGGTCCAGACTCGATTATAAGTGTTCCTAATCTTTAAATTTCCAACTGCGACATTGTCCATAGAAGATAACGGGAACCCGCGGTTGTGTTTACACACTGCATACAGTCCCCGTGGGTCCCCTGTGTCACTACCTTGGGTGGTTCCTTGGGGTCCCAGCGATTCTACAGGCTCTAGGCCTTGTGTCTATCCCAGTCGTGGTTCTTATACCACTTTTTTGGTATATGGTTTGGTACGCCCCTAGGGCCCAAACATGTATTTGTGCTATTACTGATGATTGCTATCTTGTAACTTAAGTATTTCGAACTCCAGTCTCATAAAGAGACTAGAGGGGTGTGTGTTAACCTAAATACATATATTTTAAATATATACCTGGTGTGGTTGTCCTTTCATTTGATCATTCAAGAGGTTATTATGGTAAAACAAGCCGCTTTACATTCCTTCAAGACTTAGCCTGAAGGCTGCTCTCCATAGCTACCACTAGGAAAGCTTTCACATAAGATTGTCTTTAACCATTCACCATAAGGGGTTGTTTGGACTGTTACAAGGTGCCCACTAGAACTAGTGGACAGCATATATCAGGCCACCTTCTCACAAATGACACCTCTTTAAGAACTCATTCTATTGAGTGAAGGAGAATATCAGCCCCCATGTCCGTCTAGGCCTTGCTTTCCTTGAAATGATCATGTTTGGGTAACAGTGCACTGCCCCATGCAGGTGCAGCCTATCAATGACTACCTTGTATGGGTGTACACAGGCAGAATAGAGATTTAGTTCCTGCCTCTCTAGAGAACTAACAAGTGACACACTTAATGCTGCCACAAATGTCCTTTTGTGCTGAACATCATTCATAAAGTCTTTCAATTCACTTTTGAGCTCATTGTTTTGAGGTGTCTGGGACTCCCAACCCGGTATTTGGAATAACAAGAGTGTCCTGGCATCTGTAGTTATGATTCAGATCTCTGGGGTCTCGTGCCAGGGCCGCAACAGGTAACCGGCACAGGCGGTTGACCTTGATGAATGTCTGACTACAGGCACTAACTCCGCCGGGTTCCATGTTTCCTAAATTTATTTATATTCACCGTACTAGGTGAAAACCGTGAGTGACTGGTTCACCCTCCAATAGTTGGTACAGCTTAGCATGTGTACTTTCACTACACTGAGGCCGTGTTTCCTTGGCCTTTCACTTCTGGTCCTGAAGAAAGCCTGGCAATCTATTTGATATTGGCTGAAACATGTAGACCAACCGAAGGATGTTTAGGATCAATTATATCTCCTAATATCGCCATCAGTATTTAACCTTGTCCCAGGACCCCACTATCAAAATTCTTCCTGGTTTGGAGGGGGATCCTTGAGAAAATTCCCTTTCTTACTGCCTTTTACAACAAAACCCGTTCCGCTGTAATCGGGCGTCGAAGCACACCTAGGATGCACTCGGCACCCTAGGTGGGAACCCAATAATGAAGCATGCCACTAGCTAGGTTGGTGGCTGAGGGTTCTTCTGAGAATTCTAAAGGTTTTTTTCCAGTATGATTGCTTTTGGATGCAGTTGCCCTTGTTAGGGCCCATCCCTATTGTTAAAACCGTTATGATTCTGTGCAAATCCTTATCTTTTCAAATTGTGATTTTCTACACCGTATTCATCTCTGCAACAGTTGCACTTAATATCATTTTCCTGCTTGTAACCAATTTGCATATTTTTCCTAATGAGATTTTGCAACAATATAAGTAAAATTGAAAAACTGATGGCCAGAATTCTTTGTTTTGCTCTTACACTTTTCATTGGCCTGTGTTTACATTTCCCTCCAGACATGGAAGATCCGCAAAGGCCTGCTGGGCAGGGGGACAGTCCATCACAGCATGATAGGGGTGCAATATAGTTTGTGTGAGTCCCTGACGTCTTTTTAGCAACACCAACAATAAAACCCGCAGATGTCCATTCAGTCACCTTTGTGGCTTCACATTCGATGCTTACAGCACCGCAAAGTACGAGTCCCTATGGGGCAAATGTATTAAAGAGTTGCGTGGCTGTTGCGCCACGCACCAGGGTGCAAGAGCAACCCAACTCTTACATTAGATTCCCCAAGCCACGCAAGGCCACCTTGCATTCCACTGCATGGCTTGATAAATCTGGAGGAACGCAACGCAGCGCAGTGCATTACTCTGCCTATAGATGGCATTCCGTGGGTGGAGCATGGGTGTCCGCATGTATCCACCTATGGATTTTGGCAGATTCCTACATTTACTGGTAGACCTGGGAATGCGTCAAAATGTTGCGTCTCCCCAAGTGAGGCGTAACGAGAAGAATTATCTTCATTTCTCCTATTTATTTCCTATTGTTCTGTCGGTTGCATTCTGCAGCACACACAGAAACAGGAAATGCCTCAGGGAATTGCTTTTGTGCAGTACGGTGAATCTTCCTGCACAAAAACAATCCTGCTTACAACGCCGGCACCCCTGCTCCATGGTGCACGGGGGCCTGCATTGGCGCTGGGCTGCACACTGTGCACCAACGTAGGGATCAGACAAGAATACGCCTTATTATGTTAAGTACAGCTCATTGCTGCCCTTTCACGCAGCACAGCTCAGCAAGGCAGCGTGCTGCACAGTGCTGCATCATTTTATCATAAATACATTTCTATATGTGTAAAAATGTTGGCACGAATGATCTGAGCAATATTCGTTAGGCCAAAAGAAACAAAAATAAATACAGCAACAATGCCTAGATGGAATTTCATCAGATATCTGTGCAAAAGTGTAGTCAGTAGCATTTATTGTCTGTGCAAATCCCACCCTAATGTGAGTGCAGCATCTGACCCCTTGAAATGAGTAAAGCACACGACCTGCATGCATGGGTGGCGGAGGCTTGCAGAGTGTGAGCTTGTTGCCTGGATGAACCAGTAGAAAAAAGCCTTTTCTGATGTGACCTGGCCATGTCTCTTTCAGCCACTATCACAGTGATCACAGGGCAGTGCTACACAACGTCCAACGGTGAAACAACGCTGGGGGCCACGTGGATCCGGAGAGAAAAAGTGGGAAACTCTACAGATGACTGGAAGAGCTCATTGTGAGTAATGGGGGGGGGGGATGTCAATCTAGGGATCTCAGCAGGGTTTGTGAGGAGGTGGCCATTGATGTGTGGGGGAGAGGGCTTGTCAAACTAGGGATCTCAGCAGGGTTTGTGAGGAGGGGACATTGATGTGTGGGGGAGGACATGTCAAGCTAGGTATCTCAGCAGGGTTTGTGAGGAGGGGGCCATTAATGTGTGGGTGGGGGTGTGACAAGCTCGGTATCTCAGCAGGGTTTGTGAGGAGGGGGCATTGAGTTGTGGGGGAGGGCTTGTCAAGCTAGGGATCTCAGTAGGGTTTGTGACGAGGGGGCCATTGATGTGTGGGGGAGGGTGTGACAAGCTTGGTATCTCAGCAGGGTTTGTGAGGAGGGGGCATTGATGTGTGGGGGAGGGCTTGTCATGCTAGGGATCTCAGCAGGTTTTGTGAGGAGGGCCATTGATGTGTGGGAGGGGCTTGTCAAGCTTGAGATCTCAGCAAGGTTTGTGAGGGGGTGACCAGTGATGTGTGGGGGAGAGGGCTCTTCACGCTAGGGATCTGAGGAGGGTTTGTGAAGAGGGACCATTGATGTGTGGGGGAGGGTTTGTCAAGCTAGGGATCTGAGCAGGCTTTGTGAAGAGGGGGCCATTGATGTGGGGGGAGGGCTTGTCAAGCTTGGGATCTCAGCAGGGTTTGTGAGGAGGGGCTATTGATGTGTGGGTGAGGGCTTGTCAAGCCAGGGATCTCACCAGGGTTTGTGAGGAGGGGCCATTGATGTGTGGGGAAGGGTTTGTCAAGCGAGGGATCTCAGCAGGGTTTGTGAGGAGGGGCCATTGATGTGTGGGGAAGGGTTTGTCAAGCGAGGGATCTCAGCAGGGTTTGTGAGGAGGGGCCATTGATGTGTGTGTTGGACAGCTTGTCAAGCTTGGGATCACAGCAGTGTTTTTGAGTAGGGTGCCATTAATAGGTGGGGGAGGGCTTGTCAAGCTAGGGATCTCAGCAGGGTTTGTGAGGAGGGGCCATTGATGTCTGGGAAGGGAATGTAAGGCTTGGGATTTCAACAGGGTTTGTGAGGTGGGGCCAGTGATGTCTGGGGGAGGGCTTGTCAAGCTAGGGATGTCAGCAGTGTTTGTGATGAGGGGGCCATTGATGTGTGTGGGAGGGATTATCAAGCTTGGGATCTCAGCAGTGTTTGGGAGGAGGGGGCATTTATGTGTGGGGGATGGCTTGTCAAGCTAGGGATCTTAGCAGAGTCTGTGAGGAGGGGGCCATTGATGTGTGGGAGAGGGCTTGTCAAGCTAGGGATCTCAGCATGGTTTGTGGGAAGGGGGCCATTGATGTGTTTGGGATGGGCTTTAAAGCTAGGGATCTCAGCAGGTATTGTTGGGAAGGGGGTATTAATGTGTGGGGGAAGGCGTGACGAGCTAGGGATCTCAGCAGGGTTTGTGAGATGGGGCCATTGATGTGTGGGGGAGGCCTTGCCAAGCTCAGTATCTCAGTAGGGTTTGTGAGGTGGGGCCATTGATGTCTGGGGGAGGATTTGTAAAGCTCGGGATCTCAGTAGGGTTTGTGAGGTGGGGCCATTGATGTGTTGGGGAAGGTATGTCAAGCTAGGGATCTCAGCAGATTTTGTGAGGAGGGCCATTGAAGTGTGGGGGGACATTTCAAGCTTGGGATCTCAGCAGGGTTTGTGAGGAGGTGGCCATTGATGTGTGGGAGAAAGGGCTTGTCAAACTAGGGATCTCAAAGGGTTTGTGAGGAGGGGCCATTGATGTGTGGGGTAGGGCTTGACAAGCGTGGGATCTCAGAAGTGTTTTGGAGGAGGGCGCTTGATGTGTGGGAGATAGGCTTGAAAGCTAGGGATCTCAGCAGGGTTTGTGAGGAGGGGGCATTGATGTGTGGGGAGGGCTTTTTAAGCTTGGGATCTCAGCAGGGATTTTGAGGAGGGCGATTGATGTGTGGGGGATGGGCTTGAAAGCTAGGGATCTCAGCAGGGTTTGTGAGGAGGGGGCATCGATGTGTGGGGGAGGGTTTTTCGAGCTTGGGATCTCAGCAGGGTTTGTGAGGAGGGGCTTCTGATGTGTGGGGGGGACTTGTCAAGCTTGGGATCTCAGCAGGGATTTTGAGGAGAGGGCCACTGATGTGTGGGGAATGGCTTGACAAGGGTGGGATCTCAGCAGTGTTTGTGAGTAGGGGCCATTGATTTGTGGGGGAGGGCTTGTCAAGCTCGGGATCTCAGCAGGGTTTGTTAGGAGGGGGCCATTGATGTGTGGGGTAGGGCTTGACAAGCGTGGGATCTCAGCAGTGTTTTGGAGGAGGGCGCTTGATGTGTGGGAGATGGGCTTGAAAGCTAGGGATCTCAGCAGGGTTTGTGAGGAGGGGGCATTGATGTGTGGGGGAGGGCTTTTCAAGCTTGAGATCTCAGCGGGGTTTGTTAGGAGGGGGCCATTGATGTGTGGGGTAGGGCTTGAAAGCTAGCGATCTCAGCAGGGTTTGTGAGGAGGGGGCATTGATGTGTGGGGGAGGGCTTTTCAAGCTTGGGATCTCAGCAGGGATTTTGAGGAGGGCGATTGATGTGTGGGGGATGGGCTTGAAAGCTAGGGATCTCAGCAGGGTTTGTGAGGAGGGGGCATTGATGTGTGGGGGAGGGTTTTTCAAGCTTGGGATCTTAGCAGGGTTTGTGAGGAGGAGCTTCTGATGTGTGGGGGGGACTTGTCAAGCTTGGGATCTCAGCAGGGATTTTGAGGAGAGGACCACTGATGTGTGGGGAATGGGCTTGAAAGCTAGGGATCTCAGCAGGGTTTGTGAGGAGGGGGCATTGATGTGTGGGGGAGGGTTTTTCAAGCTTGGGATCTCAGCAGGGTTTGTGAGGAGGGGCTTCTGATGTGTGGGGGGGACTTGTCAAGCTTGGGATCTCAGCAGGGATTTTGAGGAGAGGACCACTGATGTGTGGGGAATGGCTTGACAAGGGTGGGATCTCAGCAGTGTTTGTGAGTAGGGGCCATTGATGTGTGGGGGAGGGCTTTTCAAGCTTGGGATCTCAATAGGGTTTGTTAGGAGGGGTCATTTATGTGTGGGGGAAGGCGTGTCAAGCTAGCGGTCTCAGCAGGGTTTGTGAGGAGGGGGCACGACAACACTGTTGTGATTGGCCCGAGAGGCCTGGTTGGCAGTGCCTGGGAGCCTAGAACTGTTCTTCATCCAGATGTGCAACACAGCCAGATAGAGAAATGCTGTATTCACATGATGGCGTGACCGGCCCACGACAGCCGTCCAAACCCTCATGCGCACTTAGAGAGTGCCCACCACTTCTCCTACCCCCCTGATGAGAGCCCAGCCCGCCCCGCCCGCCCCGCCCTAACCTGGCTCCATACTAAAAAAAAAATGATAATAACTTGTGTTTTTATCATTAGGTTTTTGCTTGGCACGGCTCTGAGAGCAGTGGGGCGATGCGCCACCGCCTTAGCGGAGGAGCCACTGCTGATGTTAAACACAATGCAACCTGCCCTATGGGCAGTTGAGGGCCTGCTCAAGGGATGGCTCATATGTATTCGAAAGGAAGGTTTATGCTTGGCTAAAGGATTCTTTTGCCAGATAGGAATGGCCCTTTAAAACTTCACACACAGGCTGCAATCGCAGGCCTGGGGCATGTCTCAAGTGGGTGGCACAATAAGTGTTGCCGATCTACTACTAGCATTTAATTTACAGGTCCTGGCTACCTGTGGTGCCACTAACTAGGGACTTATGAGTAAATTAAATGTGCCAATTGGCTGTTAGCCAATTTTACCATTTCTAAAGGAGAGGGCACAAGCACGTTAGCACTGGTTAGCAGAGGTAAAGTGCAAAGCGTCTTAAAGTCAACAAAATCAAATTCAGAAAAATAGGAGGGGTGACGGCAAAAGGTTAAGGGGTGACCTTGCAGAGAGGGCCATGTCCAACAGGAAGTAAAGAGGAATCACAGGGCTGCATTTAGTTTCTGTTCTGTTTCCCTCATCCCCCCAAGGCACCAGGTCTCAGGAAGTCATGATGTTTCCATAGCAACTGCATAAATATTTATCTAACAGAATGTTTTGAGATTTCAGTGAATAAATCACAGTTCATCATTTGTGCTGTTTGTTTTGACCTCTTGCAGAGCATTATTGGGCTCTGTAGTGTCACGGCACGTGGTGGGCTCTCAGTCTCAACATGTCTGGTATGAAGGGGCATATTTATGAGAGGTTTGCATCATGTTTGCACCACGCTAAGTGGTACATGCATGACGCAAGCCTCTAAGTCAGTTTTATGAACCTGCGCAAAGTCAATTTGCGTAGCATTGATTGGCTTAAAAAATCTGGAGTAACGCAACGCAAATAGCTGCGTTGCCTTACTCTGCGCAGGGGAGGCATTCCATTGGGCGCTGTGGTGGGTGTTTCCACGCAACTCCAAGAGTTTTTTACACATTCCCAGATTTACAAGAACTTGTAAACCTCGGAAGATGCCAAAATTGTACGCCTCCCCAGGTTAGGCTTAATGAGGAGAAATATCTTTATGTCTCCTTGTTTTTCCTCTTTCAATGCGCGCTCATCTCATCAGCACACATACATAGAGGGTCATGTCTCTGAGAATAGTTTTGGTGCAGGAAGGTGTCCCTTCTGCCTGCAACGGAGGTGGTGCAAGGGTGACTGCATTGGAGCGAGGCTGCCAGAACAGCGCCAGCGCAGGGGGAAAGGACAGGATTACGCGTCACTGGATAAATACGGTGCCTTTCTGCCCTTTCCCAGTGACG
Source organism: Triturus cristatus (assembly GCF_964204655.1). NCBI lineage: Eukaryota > Metazoa > Chordata > Amphibia > Caudata > Salamandridae > Triturus > Triturus cristatus. The sequence goes on along the minus strand of NC_140581.1, from coordinate 11,771,848 downwards.
CAGGACTGCGCAGCGAGGTGACGTGCGGTGCTGCAACGCGCCACTGTTTTCATAAATATGCCCCAAAACTTGGGTCAGAGATGCAAGGATCTCCAGAGGGAACTGGAAACTGATTGTAGAATCATTCTGACATGATGCATCGGTGCAGATGAAGGGTGTCTTCAGAGATGCCAAGCCTGAGTGGCACTTCATATCCCATCAGCCAGTTCGAAAAGGAAATCCATTCCAGTGTGCCCCATGCACCTCTCGGCCACTGCCTTATCTGGATGGATTTAAATCAATTACAAATATGGCAAAATGGATTAGTGCATTAAAATAATTGTCACCTTCTCAAATTAAACATTCTAGACATTTGTCAGGGAAGGACAGCTGAATGATAACACAACGCAGCGTTGCATCGCAGCATTGTGGGAACCGACTGGATGACACACCTTTGTGTGTAGTGAAATGTATACTTTACAGATGTCTGTCTATTCAGGGCCGATTTTAGACAGATCTTTAAACTATCTCCTCTCTGCTGTTGCTTCGACTAATGTTTCAGCATTATATTCCAGAGGCTTCATCAGGACAGAGGAAAGAGCATTCATGTGTAATACGTCACCAGAGATCTTAAAAATGAGCGGAGAGGAGTTTTTGAAAACTGTCAATGAGGTGTTTCTCACAAGGGGTTCACAGCTAGTACAGGCAACCCAGGGGCAGTGTGTTTGGGGTCAGCAGAGGTCTGTGGTTTCATATTCTGTTAAGGGGAAAACCGTTGGCATGGCCACACCTGGGAAAAACATCTTACAGGGAACAACCGTGTACAAGATGTGATGGCGCCGTGAAGTGTGCCAGGAAACACCCCCTCCGTTGCAGGTCACGTGCTCTCTGCCTGGGTGCTGGCTTGGATGGTTTTATCACCTCTGTTGCAATACTGAGAAGAATACACCAGCAGGACCTTTCTTTCTTATGTACCTCGCATGACATCTTTCTAACATGTCTGTTATTCCTATCACACAGGGTTGGGTCAGTAAACTTCTCAAAGTATGTTCAGACAAAAGGCTAAGCGGCTCGACCATGGACTGGAGACCAGAGTCAGACACACAGCACCCAGGCACCAGTTTATGGCAAAGTGAAGAATAAGTGTGCTGAGGAAACCCTGAGAACATCACATCCAGACTCCAGAGGCGCCATCTGCGCCATCCTCTCGTCCAACCGCAATGGCTTCTCCAAACGTATTGTTCATTTTAGAGACCATTAATAAAAGAGATGAAAAGGTGTATTTGGCTTTGTGAATGCTTGTTTGGAGGTGAACACCTCCACGATAAGGTCGTTAACATTCTCTTTCTAGGGTGCATTAATGCAGCCTACAGAACACACGCGATGCCCTGGCTGGCAGCGTGCCATGTGGCATTGGTTTCACTCCATGTGCCCAGTCACACCCCTTCCTTCCCTGCTTCTGCAGCTGCCTCCTTTTCTTCCCCCCTATCTTAGCTCCCGCTGTTCTCTCTACTGCTCTCCACATCTTCTTCTTCTGCCCTCCTATGTCTGCGTCGCTTTATCGCCTTCTGCCCAACACCTACTCTCAATGGTGTACCCCATCCTACCTGCGGCCAGGTGATACTTGAGGGACGGGCGTCCTTAGGGGCTCTCCCTGCCCCTGAGAGGTGAGCAGAGTCACGCGTGCTGCCCCCAAACAGGAAAAACAGACTGTGACCATGAATTCAGGCCAGCCATGGACCCTCCCTCCGCACATGGGTGCTGCCTGGAGGATGGTACCCGAAGAGTTTGCCTCTAGGGTAGATAAAGCGCATGGAACCACACCAGATTGGCTTGGGACATTTGTAACTCAAGGTGAACGTCACTGAGGGCTACACGTCAGAGACAAGGTCCTGGAAGGTGCATATGAGGCGACTCTTTGGGGCAGAAGGTCTTCTCTTTGAGGTTCTTCAAGCGCTTCAGCCTCCGTTGAGGTAGGATGCAGATGTTGAACCTCTTGCTGCGCTCTGATGGCTTTATGGAAATGCTCCTCCTTCGATTTCTTGCTGAACCTCGACGCTCTCTGCCCTCTGCTCTACCGCGCTCCGGCTCTCCATGGTAGACCGATCCACCGCCATGTTCACAAAAAAGACACTTAAGGTGCCAAAATTGAAGGAAAAAAGAATTTAGAAAAATCTAAATTATGCAATAAAAGACATTATGCCGCTTAAAGACCCCCAAAAATGTTTTTTTCTGTCAATTACATGTAGTTTTTTTTTAATTTAGAATTTTCAAAATGTGTAGGTCCTCTTCCCTGCCCCTTCTCCCCTCCGCCACGCTGTCTTTTCACTGTGGGTGTTCCTGTCTAGGGTGTATTTCTCGTTCTCCCTGAGTGCCCCTTCGCTTCCTGTTTGCCATTCATTCCTGGGCCCTGTCTGGCCTGCTTCCAGTGGTACTGCCCGCACACCTCCCCTTGTTGCTGTCTTTTGTAATCCCTGTCTGCTTCCAGATGCTCCTGCCCACAGTGGCGCGAATGCATCCGGGGGGTGTTTGCCCACCTGGTCTTTGGTTTGAATTGTTGTCTTTTCCTCTTTTTTTCAGCAGTGTGTGTGGCTATGGACCTGTGTTCCGTTCTGTGTGCATTTCCTGTCTTGGAAGTCAATAAAGAGATTTAAACACCATGGGCCGTGTTTAGATCTCAGCAGACGGGGTAACCTGTAGCATTGAGAACACAAGTTCTGGACCCACCACTGGACACCGATGTATGAAAGTGGATCATTAATGGGGGCTGGTTGGATACCCACCACAAGTAATAAAGTCACTAACCTGCTAGGCCCAGTCAAAGGTTTCATTCATCTAAACCTGAGTTCAACCCCTGCCAGCCAAGGCACAGAGCTGGCAGGCTTACATTAAAGAAAATGTATAAAGAATTTAGATGTACCAAAACAGTTAAAAAGTGAAATACACAAAAGAATAAAAATCCCACTTCAGTTTACAAAATAAAGAGAAAAAGGTAACAACCAAATTAGAGAAAAATGAAAACAAACCTAATTAGGGGGACCAGAGATATGAATTTTAAAAGAATTTAACTGCAAAAGCACCACAAAAACATAAATCACCAATGTAAGTCAATGATTGCTGCGGACTTAGATCAAGGTGAGATTTCAGGCTGACTAAGGTGGAACCTGGGTCAGATATATCAAGTGGATTGGTCCCCGTGAAGGTCTGAAACTCAAAAAGTTCAAAAAAGGTTCTTAGACCCACTTCAGAAAGAGAATTTGTCACTTTCCTGAAGAAAAATATATACATTTCTTATAAGACCCTGCGAAAATTGGGATTTTGTCATTTGAAGAAGAAAAATACTCTTCACGCAGCACGCTGCTGTAATTGTAGCCGTCGCCCTGGAACCGAAGGCCAGTTACCTAAAGCATGTCGCTCCATCTGGTGCTCTGGAGTTTTCCCTATTTCTCGCAAAAAATTCTTTAAGCCCGAATGCAGAATGGGAGTTGTTAATTTTTCCAGCGGTAGAGAGGTCTCCGCATCGAACAAAGTTGAAATCCAGCCCCACACAGTGGAACCACTGGTCGGATACTTTTTCTGGCGGGTCCTGCTGAAGCTTTGAAGCACTGAAGAAAAAGTTTTCAAAGGTTTCCATACTTTCTTCTGGTGCCCAAACAACCACAGGAGTACGCCTCTGAGGCACCCAAGACCTCAGGAAAAGACATGTATAGACTCTCAGAGTGTCAGGAAAAGGCCAACCTAAGTCCAGTTGCTACTGGTCAGATGGGTACTTGTGTGCCTGTAGACACACAGGAAGTCAGCCAACGGATCCCTGGAGTCCACTTCTTTGTCCTAGGTACAAGGGAGGAGCACCAGCCCTTCAGATCCTCTCAAAAGCTTCAAACAGCAGGTGTAGTCCTTCTTCTGTTCTTCTGCAGGTCCAAATAGTGTTCTGAGGAGATTGCCTGAGGGTGCCACATTTAGGGCAGGCACAGTTAGTGGTTGGGGTTGACCCCTGGCTCTTCCCTGACTAATGAGGTAAATGTTCCCAGGGGCAACCCTGCCCACTTTCACAGTTGTTCCTGTTTGCCCTGCTGCAACCAATCCTACAGTGCACCGTATTCCCAAAATCCAAGATAGGGAAACCATTCTCCTTTGTGCAGAGCCTGAGTGCCCATTCACAGATGTGGCCAGGGTACGAGTAGTCCTGTATTAAGTGGTCATTCAATCCCATAACTCTCATCCCATTGGACTTGGTTACAGCCTGACTAGGATGAAACAAGCATTGGCATAGCCAATAGGTCTCGCCTCTGGGACCTTATAAGTGTTTAGCCATGCAGCTCATTATCCTTGGTGCAACAACATCTACTATTACTTCATGTGCTACTGTTACTTCGTGTGCCACTGGTGAATGGCCACACACCTATGGATGGGCTTCCATGTTTATTGAAAATATGATACAGTCTCTTAAAAAAAGTGTATTTCTTTAACAAAGAAACTTTGACACTAATAGACACCTTATAGCACTGCATGGAGAAGTACATGTTAAAGTGTTTTGTTTTGTACGACTGGTAGTCTGAACGTATATATCTGGAAGTGCTTCCATACTCGATAATGACTTTTTTGACTTTGTAAATTACGTGATGATGTATTGCCGATCCTGTACAAACAAAACAGTTCACAAGTCAAGGTGGTATTACATTTCTTAAATATGGGACAGTGAGTCGAAATGTATGAGCAATCACCACTGGAAGACCACTAACCTTAGGTTGTGAAGTAGCGTACTACCCACCATAAGGCGCTTTAAAACATCATCAGGGGTAGAAAACACTAGATAAATTAAATTTCAATACAATATGTCCTCCCTTGATGATACAGACTCTGCCTGCAGCTATTTTGTTTCACCTTTCCCTTGCCGATAAAACTCTGCCTGCAGCTGTTTTGTTTCACCTTTCCCTTGCCGATAAAACTCTGCCTGCAGCTGTTTTGTTTCACCTTTCCCTTGCCGATAAAACTCTGCCTGCAGCTGTTTTGTTTCACATTTCCCTTGCCGATAAAACTCTGCCTGCAGCTGTTTTGTTTCACGTTTCCCTTGCCGATAAAACTCTGCCTGCAGCTGTTTTGTTTCACATTTCCCTTGCCGATAAAACTCTGCCTGCAGCTGTTTTGTTTCAACTATGCGAGCTGGTTTTCGCCGAGTGGGAAAAAAGCTGCATTTGGTAGGTTCCATGACTGCTACCATAGGCAAAATTAAGTTTGGGGTCGTGAACTAAAGTCCTAGCTTAGCCAGTTGAAACATTGTGTGATCCCAGGCATATCACGTGATCCTCGTGGATAGATGGAGAGTTCATCGCCAGGTAACTATAAGTTGCTGAAGCATATAGCAGGATCTTTATTGCAGCCACTCTGACACCCAACTGTGTGCACTCCCTGTCTTTTCTTGTGTAATGAATGCACCCTCACACATGCCCTCCCTGAGTCTTGTGCAATGAATGCACCCTCACACATGCCCTCCCTGAGTCTTGTGCAATGAATGCACCCTCACATGTGCCCTTCCTGTCTCTTGTGTACTGAATGCTCCCTCACACATGCCCTCCCTGAGTCTTGTGCAATGAATGCACCCTCACATGTGCCCTTCCTGTCTCTTGTGTAATGAATGCTCCCTCACACAAGCCCTCCCTGAGTCTTGTGCAATGAATGCTCCCACACATGTGCACTCCCTGTCTCTGCTGGTGTAAGGTCCCTTACGGCTTCTCACCTGCCTGGACTGCTTGCACCAGTACCGTCCTCCCCGTCATTCCAGTGGGTTCGAAGATGATGATGTTTTTAGGCTGGGATGCCATGTTAAGAGGGCTCAAGGTGACGGGGGCGTGCAAGGACTGTGAGCAGCCAGGTGGCAATGTGACTTTGCTGGCGTGTAGTGCTGCAACAACAGACAACCCTTGTCAGTGTGGGAGGAGCATGTTGTGTGGTGTACTTCCTGTGCTTTAAACAAAGGAGAGAGCAAGGAAGGAAACGAGTATGTCCTCTTCCCCCCACGTTAATGAATATAACAACTTGGACGCACTCTTAGGCCTGCTCAAAATCGTCATGTTAAAAAGAACACCAGCAAAACACAGGCAGTGCAGCATGGCCACAACAGAAACGGCAATCTTCGCCTATAATTAACTGGATTCTCTGCAATCAAGCAGGCGGCGGCACCTGGTGTGCCTAGAATGAGCTGTAATTAAAGAAGAATGTATCGCGCCACACAGGCTCTGCGTGCTCGCACATTGTACCGCAAAACTCTAAAATCATGATACCTGGGCTACACTGGGCACTTCCTGCATCGAGGGACGGCGAGAGACAGTGCTGGCTGTCCTCCGGCAACCCAACTCACTCGTACCCCGCCCGCAGCATTGAGCAACGGCGGCCGCCGGGCATGCTTGAGGGGCGTGGCTGCGGCTCAGCTGCATGTTAACATTTCTATTCCATGCAAGCTTGTAGACTCAACGGTCTTGAAATGGCGATTCCTGATGGAGTGCGCTTGGGGCGCTGCTGCAGATGTCGCAGTGAGCCTCAGGTGGAAGGACAACCAGCAGCGAGTGAGGGGGTGCTGCGTAAGCTCCCAGAGATGTGCATGGGTGAAGGATCACAAAATTAATCAACTGGGGATCAACCGCACGGCAGCCGACGAGGTTCCAGCTAAATGAAATCAGAGCGCCCTGGACTCGGGGGCTGACTGGCCAATGGAAAGATGAAAGATGGCTGCGCACGTGCACGCTCGCGTGAACGCAAGCTTGTCGTCAGCCAGTAGCACTTTAAAAACTCACCTACTAAATGTCTCTCCGAGCCAGCGCATGCGCTGGGCTCAGCGAGACCTAAAAATCTGGAACTCTACTTGGTGTCACCTGATATTTGTTTTCTTTTCACTTTCTGTATTAATGTTTTGTTTTTATAAATTTTTTAACAATGTCAAATCAACATTGAATGCTTATATTGTCATTGCAATTATGGACATATGTTGTATACATTCAATTATATTACCTGAATTCTTCATTGTTCACACGTTATAAAATGAGGAAGAATCCTGCCAGGACAAAGCCGGGTACTAATTCTGTTGAAGTCTATACATGAATCAGTGTTAGAATTGGGAATCTCTAGTCAATACTGTGTGGCTGCGTTATTGGTCTGAACTCACTATGTGGCGTTCACTCAATCACTGTACATGAATCACAAATGCAAATTCAAATCCTCACCGCTGACCACCAATATTAGAATTGGGAATCTCTAGTCGGCACAGGTATGCACTTGCGACAAGCAGGGACTCTCAATTCTAAGTCAGAGTAAGGGGATCACCCTTTCAAATAACCCCTGCTCACCCTTTAGGTAGCGTGGCGCAAGCAGTCAAGACTATTCTGAGGGCGTCATGGGTTAAGCATTTGTGAACACATACAGTAATACAATGACACACCACAAATGGACACCAGTCAAGGTTATATAAAAAAATAGGTTTCTTTATGTAAGGCTTAGCACAAGACCAGAATAACGTTTAAAATGACCACAGTAATATTTTAAAGTTCAATGTTCTTGCAAAAAGGCTTAAAATGCGAAAATAGGCTTCTTTTACTCAATTCTGCTTCTTTTCAGGCTTTGTACGGTTCGTACCTGGGTGTACGACTCGTCCGCATTAAAAGCAAAGAAAGTACGAGTCAAACAATCGGTGCGGACTCCGGGGTCCGGGACGTGCACACTGCGGTGCGAACAGAACAAAATACCTTAAGTTCATGGGGTGCGCGACGGACAGTGCGGGACAAGTTGATGGGTCCGGGTCGTAGTTCGGCAGCGTATTTGGTCTGGTCCGGTCGGGACGCGGCGTTGGTACGGGACCTTCAGGGATACGAGCGGATGGCCCGGATCAGCTTGCAGAGTCCGTGGCGTCGGCGTTCGGGCCGTACCTTCGGTGCGGATAGGCAGCGACACTTCTCGGCGCCGTACAGCGTACGGGGAGGATCAGCGTACTGCGGCTTCTCGGCTCTGAGTACGGCACGGTGCAGTACGTTAGCAGCGTACGGACCATACCTGCGGGTCGATGGAGCTTGGGTCCGGCGTACAGGGTTCGGCAGCCAGGGTTGTACATCTCGAATCGGTGGGGAAGGTTAGGTGCAATGCAGCCGGGAGGGATACGGCGCGTACTAGCGCTTTTGGATCAGCGTAGACGCACGGTGCCGGGCGGCAAAGACACAGCTTCGCGGCGGATGTAGTACGAGGCGTACTGGGGCCAAATCCAGCGGGAAACACGCACAGATCGTCCAGGCAACTCAATTTTGGAAGGCAGATGAGTCCAATGGTACTGGGACTCAGTTCAGGGGGCAAGCTCTTCTTGGAGATAGTTGAAAAACAAAGTGCAAAGTCTCTTTCAGTCTTTTCCTCTCCTTTCTCAGCAAGGCACCAACTGCAGGCCAATCCCCCAGGTCAGGGAAAGTTACTCCTCCTTCAGCTTCTTCCAGGTTCTTCTGGTCAAGCAGAGTTCCTTCGTGGTTCAATCAGGATCTGATTTCTTAGGAACAGGGCTCCTACATTTATACTCAGTTTCTTTTGTCTTTACAGGCCAGGGGGGCCTTTGCATAATCCCAGTCCAGTTCTTTTCAGTGAGGAGCACTTTGTTGTTGGGACTCTGGCTTCTTCTTTCAGCAGGCAGGGCAGTGACCTCAGACGCTCCCCAGGGGGTGGAGCCAGCATTGTGGTGGCAGAGCACTGCCCTATTCAGAGTCAAGGTGCACTCCTCCCACCCATCCTGGTGTAATCTTTCTATTCACCACCTGGCAGCCCCAGCCTGTCTCCTGGAACTTCCCAGCCCTGTCACTCAAGCTACACACAAAGAAGATAGCCCTCCCCTCCAGAGGCGGACTGAAATGGTTAGGCACGCAAAGGCTAACTTTCTAAAAGTAGCATTTGCAAACCCAGGATATTAAAATAACCTTTACTAAAACATGTATTTTATTATTCTGAGTTCAGGCATACTAAACATGAATTTCTACCATGCTTCCTGAGCCTGCTAGGATTATAGAGTGTTATAATCTAGCAGCCCATTCTGGCCTATGGAGAGCAGGTAGCCTTCAATAGTGAAAAACGAAAATGGCTGTAATTCACTATTAGGACATGCCACACACCTTAGGGCATGTCCTACCTTATCCTTACAATGCACCCTGCCCTAGGGCCTACCATAGGGGTGACTAATAATAATAATAATAATAAAAGGGATCTTGTCATGCGCGAACATAGCCCAATGGGCGTCAAGGCGACTAATATGAAGGTAAGGGAAGGTTTGGGGACTGGCAAGTGGGGACACTGGCCCAGTCAGCATGACAGTACCAGACTGCATGCAGGTTCTGCAATGGCAGACCTTAGACACATTTTACCAGGCTGCTTCTGTGGGTGGCACAACCAGTGCTGCAAGCCCACCAGCAGCATTTGTATTTACAAGCCCTGGCACTCCTGGTACACTCTACTAGGGACTGATAGTAAACCACATAAGCCAAACATGGAAGTCAATTCAGATAATACACTTTTCATAGGGAGCACTTGTCCTGTGGCACTGGATGGCAGTGTCACAGGGCCCTGAGCAGCTAACACCAGCACAAAAATACATTGAGGCACAGACAAAAATGGAAGGGTGACCCACGCCAACGGTGCCAGGTCTAACACGTGTCCCCTCCAGCTGAAATGTGGGGAGAACTACCCTACCCCAGGGAGTTCTTCATCACTAAGGCGGAAAAATCTGGAAAGACCATCAGCGTTGGCGTGGTCTGTACCGGGGCGATGTTCCACCGTGAAATCCATCCCCTGGTGGGAAATGGACCACCTCAACAACTTAGGATTCTCACCCCTCATCTGCATCAACCATCTGAGGGGCCTGTGGTCTGTTTGAACCCGGAAGTGAGACCCAAACAAGTAGGGTCTTAGCCTCTTCAATGCCCAGACCACAGCAAATGCTTCTCGCTCAATCGCACTCCACTTTTGTTCCCGGGGAAGTAACCTCCTACTTATGAAGGCTACAGGTTGGTCCCAGCCCTCCTCAGTCATTTGTGAGAGAACAGCCCCTGCACCATGCTCTGATGCATCTGTCTGCACAAGGAATTCTTTGGAGAAGTCAGGAGCCAAGAGCACGGGCGCCGTGCACATGGCAGTTTTCAAGGTGTCAAAGGCCTTCTGACAGGCGTCGGTCCATATCACTTTTCTGGGCTGCTTCTTCGAAGTCAGCTCTGTCAAGGGGGCAACAATGCTGCCATACCCCTTGACAAACCTCCTGTAGTACCCTGTGAGTCCTAAGAAGGCCCTCACCTCCGTCTGGGTCTTTGGGGGCTCCCAAGCCAGGATGGTTTCAATCTTGGGTGGAGGGGCCCCACCTGGCCGCTCCCTACTTGGTGTCCCAAGTACACCACGGATCCCTGCCCGATCTGACACTTGCTTGCCTTGATCGTGAGGCCTGCCTTGCGCAGTGCCATCAACACTTCCCAGAGATGTCGCAGGTGGTCTTCCCATGTGCCACTGAACACCGCAATGTCATCCAGGTATGCGGCGCTGAACACGGTCAGCCCAGCCAACACCTGGTTGACCAACCTCTGAAAGGTGGCAGAGGCATTCTTCATCCCAAATGGCATAACCCGGAACTGGTAGTGCCCATCTGGTGTGGAGAATGCGGACCTCTCCTTGGCCCCATCAGTCAAGGCGATCTGTCAGTACCCAGACGTTAGATCAAACGTGCTGAGGTACCGTGCAGCCCCTAACCGATCGATGAGCTCATCCGCTCTGGGGATGGGGTGCGCGTCAGTCTTCGTGACTGAGTTGAGTCCTCGGTAGTCCACACAGGACCGGAGTTCGGGTGTGGCACCCGGTGAGGCAGCCTTTGGGACCAAGACCACTGGGCTGGCCCAAGGACTGCTGGAGGACTCAACCACCCCTAGAGCAAGCTTCTTTGAGACTTCCTCTTTGATGCAGGCTCTAACACTGTCAGTTACCCTGTAAGCTTTGTGCTTCACAGGTAAGCTGTCTCCTGTATCCACATCATGGACGCACCAATCTGTGATACCAGGAACCAGGGAGAACAGGTCAGGAAATTGCCCCAGCAGCTGGCGGCAGTTATCCTGTTGCTCAGGGGTCAGGGTGGGTGAGAGGTTAACTCCATCCACTGACCCGTCTTGCTCTGAGGCTACCAAGAGGTCAGGAAGAGGCTCAGACTCCTCCTCCGTCCCATCATCGGTGGCCAAGAGCATGCCCACTTTGGACCTCTCCAAGTGGGGCTTCAGTCGATTGACATGTAGGACCCTTAAGGGGTTCCTAGGAGACTGCAAGTCCACAAAGTAGGTGACAGAACTCTTGCGCTCCACAATCTCAAAGGGTCCTGTCCACTTGTCCTGGAGTGCACAAGGCTCCACAGGGGCCAGGACCCATACCTTCTGGCCAGGTTGAAGCTCAACCAGAGTGGCATTCTTATCGTACCACCGCTTCATCTCCTCCTGGCTGGCTTCCAGGTTTGCCTCAGCAAGTTGCCTGAAACGCCTAGTCTGGTTCCGAAAGGCAAGCATGTAACTGTATACATTCTGGGGAGGTTTCCTTGGAGATTGCTCCCAACCTTCCTTGACCATACTAAGAGGTCCTCGCACTGGGTGGCCATACAGGAGCTCAAAGGGACTGAACCCCAGAGACTTTTGTGACACCTCACGGTATGCAAAGAGAAGGCATGGTAAGAGGACGTCCCACTTACACCTCATAGGCTCCTCAAGGCCCATAATCATGCCCTTTAGGGTTCGGTTGAATCTTTCAACCAACCCTTTTCCTTGGGGATGGTAAGGAGTGGTGAACTTGTATGTCACACCACACTCTTGACAAAGGGACTTCATATATTTCGATATGAAGTTGGTCCCCCTGTCAGACACCACCTCTAGAGGGAATCCCACTCGTGAGAAAATTCCCATCAGTGCCCGTCCGTCCACGGGGGCCGTCACTGTCCTCAGAGGGATGGTGTTCTGCTTGGGTTTTCGGATCGGGTGGAACCTGCTCTACAGAGCCCTTCTGACCCAAACCAGAACGTTACCCCCTCCCTAGGGTCTTTTTACACCTAAATAACCACATATATATGTACCACCTAAGGACAGGGAATTCCTATTATATATTTATACCAAGGCTTCACAGCCTTGCGATCTCAGCAACACACACAGTCTCGCGGCCTCAGTCAGACCCAGAATCTCCTACCTAGACGGCAGCAACACACACAGTCTCGCGGCCTCAGTCAGACCCAGAATCTCCTACCTAGACGGCAGCAACACACACAGTCTCGCGGCCTCAGTCAGACCCAGAATCTCCTACCTAGACGGCAGCAACACACACAGTCTCGCGGCCTCAGTCAGACCCAGAATCTCCTACCTAGACGGCAGCAACACACACAGTCTCGCGGCCTCAGTCAGACCCAGAATCTCCTACCTAGACGGCAGCAACCCACACAGTCTCGCGGCCTCAGTCAGACCCAGAATCTCCTACCCATCCGGCAGCAACACACACAGTCTCGCGGCCTCAGTCAGACCCAGAATCTCCTACCTAGACGGCAGCAACCCACACAGTCTCGCGGCCTCAGTCAGACCCAGAATCTCCTACCCATCCGGCAGCAACACACACAGTCTCGCGGTCTCAGTCAGACCCAGAATCTCCTACCCATCCGGCAGCAACACACACAGTCTCGCGGCCTCAGTCAGACCCAGAATCTCCTACCCATCCGGCAGCAACACACAGTCTCGCGGCCTCAGTCAGACCCAGAATCTCCTACCCATCCGGCAGCAACACACACAGTCTCGCGGCCTCAGTCAGACCCAGAATCTCCTACCCATCCGGCAGCAACACACAGTCTCGCGGCCTCAGTCAGACCCAGAATCTCCTACCTGAACGGCAGCCTTAGCACAAGCTCATCCTATTATTACCGTAGTAAACGACAGGGGAATCGGGATTACCATATATCAGATCACACAAAGACTATTAGTTGATCACAACCTGTTCTCTAGTTTGAGGGGCTCGTTTCCCCCTCATCCAGTTATCACTTACCTGACCAGGATTAACCTCTGTTCATGTTGCATTAGCTCTGACTGAGAGACTAGGCTATCCTCCTATGTAAAGACACATAACACATGCTAACTCACAACAAGCTAAATACTTTATTTAAATGCCACATGCACATTTGCAAAATACATTATATATATAACCTGCAAGGAAAGCAAAAGGTTAAGTTATACACTTCAAAGAAAAAGGGGTCGACGTCACCTTAATGGTATGTAGCCTGTGCTCAATGGTCATCTAGGTTCCCTTCTCGTCTATGCCTCGGCTTCGCCTGGAAGTCACCCCTCTGCAGTTGTGGGTCTACTCCCTTCTCCCTCTCCGAGTCACTGGAACCTCTTCCCCATCGGCTACTCTCTCCTCTTTAGATTCAAGTTCGTCATCTGTCTTCCCTGGAATAAGTAATAGCTTTTCTGCTAACGGCCAGATGCCGCCTATGGTCTAGAAGCAAGTGCCCTTATCTTACTCAGACTTTCACTAATATAGAAGTGCATTCCCTCATGGAAATTTCCAGCTCGAAACCTGCCGCCCACCAAATTGCTGTACCTCCCCGCACCAAGGACACTTTCCCAGCCGGCCGGCCTGATGTAGTGTCTTCGGCATGAAGAAAAATACAATCCTTCGATAAGGGCCGGCCTGAACCGGTTCTCTCCGAGCGAATAACACCTCATAACTAAAACATCCCCCTCCCTCTGGAAAGGTCCCAAGCTGCCGGAGCAGAAAGAAAGATGGAGTCTCTCCCGTTTGAGGCCTACCAGGCCTGAATTCAGTACAACTCTATGAAATACCCTCACTACAGGGCAAGTTATCCTCAAGGCTAACAAATCTATCCCCTAGGCTATGTATATAGGCCCTAAGCTATGGGTAGGAGCACGGGATTGTGTCAAAAGTGTCTAACAGATAGGCCCTATTCACTACTCTAGTCCTTAGACATGGATGGAAAGAGACTGAAGTCATATTGGTCGCTCTACAATACAGAAAGGCCGGGAAAATCAAGCACTACATTTCACCCTTGACTTCAGTCTATTATACATCTTACTAAACAGAACTGACATCAGTGGAAGAATAATATGAAACAAAACTAACCGATCTATGTCTAGTACCAGATGTGCAGAATTGAAGCAGTGAAGGGATACACTGAATAAAACAACAGATAGAAATCAAAACAGCAATAGCAATCAAAATGCCACCTAATGTGTGGCGTAGCATATGCATGTCCGGCAACCAATTAAAGAGCCAGTCAAACCAGCCCTGATCAATGTGTTTCCTAACTTCATTAGTTAAATCATGCAATTTATCTATATGCGCACGAATGGATTGTGTATGATCAGATAAGTTAAAACAGCAGAGACCTTCGAAGTCTGAGCAACCATGTCCATGTTTAAGCAGAAGATAATCAATGGCTGCTCTATTTTGCAAAATGGCCCTACGTTCACCCTGGGCGTCTAATAGCAAGTCAGATAAGACTGTAGAAGTATGATTAATAGATTTGACCATCCAGCAAGCCATTTTCCCAATGGATTTGGCATTGTAAACCGCCAAAGCAGGGACACCAATAATTGAAACAGCTAGACTAAGGTATTCAGACTTGGAATATAAATGCAAAGATGAGTCACAATCCTCCTGTAACATTACTGTATCTCGAAGCACACGAGAGTTGGCATTCGGATGTGAGGAAAACATGAGTAAACTCAACCTAGTAATGGCACACGGGCCGCCGGAAATGTTTGCGGGGACATAGGGCCAGGAAGTATTACCACATGAGAAAAGCCATCCGGCAGATAGCAACATCGCACGATAGTGACTGGGAGTAACTACCAAACTATTGCAAGTCATATTGTTCTGGACTGAGATACATGTCGTCGGTGTCCTCTGGAAACACAAAGTTCGTTCATGAGATGTAAAGGAAGTGGCGCCTCTTAACTTGAGACGTAGACATTCAGAAATTGCATTAGGATTACATGTGAGGAAGAAGCATAGGTCACCTTGTGTAATATTATACGTAATTATTTGGGATTGGATGGGAAGTTGCTCATTCGGCAGTTCAGTACACAAAGGACAATATGCATGGGTAGCAAAATCACCCAGAATAATATTCGGACGAGCCTTTGAAATGTTAAAGATGCTGATTAAAGTTTCCAGCGAGGCGGGGACAGCAACTAGGCAGGTCGCCAGAATATCGTGCACAGATCTCATCGGTGTCAAACAGAAGTGAGGGGCATCAGTTACTCTTCTTGCCAATAGCGTCCAAAAGTTCGATGACGAGTCCCACGCATTGAAGGAACGCAACACTCGGGTTCCCAATTCATCCCGGGTTGATGGGATCCCTTCTCTCTCTCCGAAGTAGTCCGAAGGGTGTCCAGTACCGACACATCCTGCAGCAACAATCCAAAGAATGATCTGAAAAAGAACCAAATACAGGCATTAATCATTCTCGTAAATAACATTTATCAGCTGGGACAGCTTCCCAGCTATCTTTCCCTGGCCTCATAACCAAAATGGTATTATCCTGACCGGTGGCAATAACCTCTGCTTGTTCAGGGGGATTCTTAGGCGATTGCACCCAAACCTTGGCCCCAGGGTTATCCGTAGAGCCAAAGCCTTTCTGGCCTCGTACAGTTAGCAAAGTTGGGGCAGTGCCTTTCATTATTTCACCACTGAAAACAGGCATAATGAGTAATTGAGCCACTCGGTCGGTGCGGTGTATCAGCAAGTCATTCTCACTGCTATTTAGCAGAAGTACCTTAATCTCTCCCTGATAGTCGCTATCGATGACCCCTCCAAGTACCTGGATGCCTTTTACAGCCAGCCCCGATCTAGGGGCGATCAATCCAAAATTCCCCGGTGGTATATGAATACCAACACCGGTAGCAATGATGACCCGATTTTTACTTTCCAGAACGGTGTCATCCATAGCATGCAAATCTAAGCCTGCCGACCCTGGGGTCGCTCTGCATGGAGCCAGAGCTCCGGAAGTAATTTCCCAATACATCACAGTTTCATTAATTACATTAGGCATAGTCTCAACCTTTGGGGGGAACAAACGCATAAGTGGAGATTCAGCATTTAAAAAAGGACGATTATTCAGAATCAATAGTGCTTGGGGTAAAAAGTCTCGCCAATTTTTATACTTGTCATCTGTTAATTTACGCAATTGATCCTTTAGCAGGCCATTCAATCTCTCCACCAGGCCTGAGGCCTGCGGGTAGTAGGGTATATGAAATATCCATTCAATATTATTTTCCACACAGAATTCCTGTACCAATCTTCCACGAAAATGGGATGCATTATCAGATTGAATTTGGAATGGCACACCATAATACATCATAATCAATTCTAATGTTTTTATGGTATTCAATTGGGTGGCTTGCTTACATGGAAAAGCTACCAGCAAACCACTATATGTATCGACAATTGTGCAAACATATTGACAATTTCTACTCATGGGAAGGGGTCCGATGTAATCAATCTGCCAGATTTGAGCGGGCAGTTTCCCGCGATGTAAATGACCTCTAACAATTTGGGGTACTTTACGCTGTCTGATATGTTGACAGACGGGACAATGTAGAATAACATTTTTGATTAGATCCAGGGGAATATAAATTCCTCTATCAGCAGCCCACCTGCTAGTGGCCTTCTCTCCAAAGTGTCCTGCCTTCTGGTGTGCCCATTTCGCCAATCCCGCAATATCAGGATCTTGTCTGTCCACCACTGCCTCAGCAATTTTAGATTTCTCATCTGCAATGTTATGAAAAAATTTGTCAAGAGAGTCTATTGGGGTGTGAGCATCCACATGGAAGATGGTAACAGTACTCTGTGGGAGCATTTCCCAAATCTCTTGCCATAACTCCTTTCCCCATAACTCTTTGGAGTGTAACCTCCAATTATGGGAATGCCAGGTCGGCAACCAAACAGCCAGTCCATTGGCAGTGGACCAGGAATCGGTGAAAATGTGGCATACACCAGGTAACTCTTGTTTCAAAACTTGGTAAACAGCATAAAGCTCGGCAAACTGACTACTCTTCCCTTCACCAGTTGTGCTCAACAGTTTCTGTGTGACCGGATTATAAGACACCGCCTTCCAGTGCCGTGTCGTTCCAATAAACTTTGCTGACCCATCTGTGAACCACACATGGTTCCTGTCCTCGACGGACAAATCATCAACAGGTCTACCCCACTTGACAGGAGACTCCTGTTCTAAAGGTACGGAACACTCACTCTCAGTCTCAGTCGATGGTGCTTGCGCCACTTGCTCATGTAAAGACGCAACTCCTTTCGGACCCACACGTGCCCTGTCTTGTATATACCATTTCCATTTAATCACACTCGCCTCCTGAGCATGCCCAATTCGATGAGTTTTTGGTGAACTCAAAACCCACTGCATAATAGGAATTTCAGGACGCAAGAATATGTCATGTCCCAAAGTCAATTGCTCGGTATCCACCAAAGCCCAATAACAAGCAAGTAGCTGTTTCTCAAAGGGTGTATAACGCTCACCAGCATCAGGTAGCTTTTTGGTCCAAAACCCTAATGGTACTTTACTCCTGCCTTGTTTCTGCCACAGACTCCAGTTTGCATAAGGGCCTTGCACAGACACATTCAAATCCACATCACCATCACGTACAGGCCAGAGATCCATAGCATGTTGAATTGCCTCTTTCGCCAGACTAAATGCATCTTGCTGTTGCTTACCCCATTCAAATGCATTCTTTTTACGTGTAACTCGGTACAAAGGGGCCAATATTTGACTCAAATGAGGAATATGCTGGCGCCAAAAACCGAATAAACCAATGAAGCTCTGGGCTTCCTTCCTATTCCTCGGAACCGAAAAATCAAGAATCTTCTGTTTAACTTGAGGGATCACCTCGCGGTGTCCCTCATGCCAATTAATACCTAAAAATTTTACAGCTTGAGACGGACCTTGTAATTTATCCGGATTGATCTCCCAACCTTTCCCACGCAGACACTCAATGACTCTATCTAATTGTGTCTGAACATCCTCTTGTGTTTCGCCTTGGATCAAAACATCATCAATATAATGACATATCTGAATTTTGGGATGAACTGGAACTTCAGCCAAATGTTCTGCCACCAGCCGGTGACAAATTGTAGGACTATGCACATAGCCCTGAGGAAGACTTCTGAACGTCATCTGACGCCCGTTCCACGTAAAACTGAACTGTTCCTGACACTCAGGGGCAATTGGAATAGAAAAGAAAGCATTAGCAATATCGATGGACGCATACCATGTACCTGGATGTGTTTGGATTCTTTCAATCAAGGTGATAACATCCGGTACTGCAGCAGTCAAAGAGGGCGTGTGTTTGTTCAATTCTCGATAATCAACAGTCATGCGCCAAGAATTATCACTTTTACGCACCGGCCAAACAGGATTATTCCAAGCAGAAGTAACTGGGGTTATAACGCCTGCATCAACCAACTCCTGAATGGTGGTACTAATCTCTTCATGACCACCCGGAATACGATACTGCTTCTGACAAACCACTTTGGTCGCCTGGGGAACTTGTATGGGGGGCATCCTTAAACGACCAACCCGTATAGGTCTGGACGAGATATAATGCGTCGTTCCAAATTGGTAACACCCATCATCAAGATGCAACGTCATTCCCTTCAAAATATCAATTCCAATTATGAATTCTAGGAGTGGCACCACTAATACAGAATATTCCTTTCTAGGGATTCTACCTATTCTCATTTCAAGCAAAGTTTGAACTGCAGGGGTTTCTTTTCCTCCTAATCCGGTAATAGTAAAAGGCTGCCCTGTAAATTTCTTTGATTTTCCATGAATAAGAGTGGCCTCCGCTCCTGTATCAACTAATGCTCGGGCCCTTTGGATATTACGATGTCTCCAATAAATATCAATATCTACATAGGGTCTATTATCTCTGTGAGCCCATCTGTGTACCGGAGCTTGACCTATTTCCTAGTCATTCTTACTGCATTCTGTGTACCAGGACAAATCAGGATAAAGACTCTCACGTTTCTTAGGTATCGGTACCTCCTGTTCATATCCATCTCTATTACG
This sequence comes from Triturus cristatus, assembly GCF_964204655.1. Classification (NCBI taxonomy): domain Eukaryota; kingdom Metazoa; phylum Chordata; class Amphibia; order Caudata; family Salamandridae; genus Triturus; species Triturus cristatus. Next base: position 11,752,761 of record NC_140581.1, on the reverse strand, counting down.
AAATGGATTCCTGTCCTCTGCATTGTACTGCGAGTTTCGATCGGCCAAACTGTATCGATCCTCCCTCCTTCTCAACTCAGGGGATTGATCCCTATCATCTCTACGTCTGCTGTAAGCATGATCATTTCTCCCCCTTTCCTTTTCCCCCTCTCTCTCCCTGTCCCTCTCTCGACGGGGGGACAGATCACGTACAGGACGCCGATCATCACGACGATCAGAGCGCCCACGGCGATCATCATCACCGCTACCATCAGAACAACCACGATCACAGTCAGTCGTTCGAACACACCGGGCACCCTCCTTCCGATCCAAGCCCCGTTTGCGAAACATCTCCCACAAACGAGCAGTAGTCTCACCATCAATGTCCTCCCGACGCACACCATCAGCCAAAAGACCAGTAAAGATATCACGTCTAGTAAATTTATATTCACCAGGAGTACGAGTGTCAGGCCGGGACTGACGTTCAGGTTTAAACCACTCACCCAACTCACTGAGTTGGCGTACCGATTCCAACACCGTAGATAGTACATTACCAGTCTGGTTAATCAACAAAGTCATCATGACCTGCTTGTAGGCAACAGGAGAAGAGCGAATGATACGATTTCGCACAGAAGAAGTCAACATCCCATCAAGCAACCTGTCAGCAGTGCCCAGAAAAATAGCCGTTTTCATCACTTCCTCCTTAAGACGTTGCGCAGCATCACGCAAGGTATACCACGGCTTGTCATTGACAGGCCAGTCAGATTCAGTAGGATACTTCAAATTACAACCCTCAGTCGCCAATTGGAGCAAAGAAATTTGACCACCACCATTATAGTTACGAAAATGATCTTGCACAGTAGAATCCAAACTCAAAGAACAAAACTTCAAACAATCGCCAGTATCCAACATAATACCAGCAGCGCCTAGTTCATAAAGGCGCACCATCCATGTGAGCAAGGCCTCACCAGTCCGCTGCCGAAAGCGCTGCAAAATATCACTAATTTCTTGTTGGGTAAAATCTTCCAAACAGTCCAAGGAAACACCCTGCGGAGCATTGGGAGACTGCTGCAACTTCCGACGAAAAACCGGATGCGCAGAAACCACGGGACGAGCATCACAAGGAGCCCGAGCAGTACTAGTAGAGGGACAATCAGTGTAAGAAGCATCAATCCCGCCCGAAGAACGAGCGCAATCACGGGGTGCACCATCAGAGGTGCGAGAAGAAGACTTACATTCATGACGAGAACGAGAAAACTCGTGCGTAGCACATTCCTCACCCGAGGAACAAGATGTACTCGAGTCCCAGATATTACCATCCCATTCATCAGGATTCCAATCCAGTCCAGCTTTCGCCATGACCAGACGCACCTTACGCGTCGAAACCCGACCACGCCTGTTCTTGTACTTATAACGAGCAATCCGCACAGCCGCCCTTTCGGCAACCGTTTGGTAAGTGTCAAGTTTGTCAGAAAGCAACTTATTTTGGCACCGCAATAAAGTATTAGAATTCTGAATCTCAACAAAGTGTGCCTCCACATCCTTAAGAGAGATCTGCAATTTCAACAATCTCTCATGCAGAATCCGATACGCAGACAGAATAACCCAACCTCTGCGCCCCAAAGCGGGAACCTCCTCACCCTTCAATACAGGTGCCGTCTGCAAACAAGTAATCACATCAGCCGGTTCCGCCGACTCTAAAGAAGAGTTCCAATTTTCACTCAAACCAGTAGAGTCAGCCCACTCTCGGGCCAAGGCACCATAAGGCGTTGAATCCCATCCGGGAATATCAACGGACAATTTAAGAGTAGATTTAGATTTCTTAGAAAACATCGCGAAAAAGAAAGAAAAAGAAACGCAGAGAAAAGAAAGGAAGAGAGAAAGAAAGAGAAAAAAAAAAAAAAACTATACACGCAAATATATAAAAAAGAATGCAAAGAAAACCACGCACACGCTGAAAGCAAACACAAGACAATCACAACGCACACAGGTTTCGTAAACAGTTCGTGACGCCAAATGTTCTGCTTGGGTTTTCGGATCGGGTGGAACCTGCTCTACAGAGCCCTTCTGACCCAAACCAGAACGTTACCCCCTCCCTAGGGTCTTTTTACACCTAAATAACCACATATATATGTACCACCTAAGGACAGGGAATTCCTATTATATATTTATACCAAGGCTTCACAGCCTTGCGATCTCAGCAACACACACAGTCTCGCGGCCTCAGTCAGACCCAGAATCTCCTACCTAGACGGCAGCAACACACACAGTCTCGCGGCCTCAGTCAGACCCAGAATCTCCTACCTAGACGGCAGCAACCCACAAAGTCTCGCGGCCTCAGTCAGACCCAGAATCTCCTACCCATCCGGCAGCAACACACACAGTCTCGCGGCCTCAGTCAGACCCAGAATCTCCTACCTAGACGGCAGCAACCCACACAGTCTCGCGGCCTCAGTCAGACCCAGAATCTCCTACCCATCCGGCAGCAACACACACAGTCTCGCGGTCTCAGTCAGACCCAGAATCTCCTACCCATCCGGCAGCAACACACACAGTCTCGCGGCCTCAGTCAGACCCAGAATCTCCTACCCATCCGGCATCAACACACAGTCTCGCGGCCTCAGTCAGACCCAGAATCTCCTACCCATCCGGCAGCAACACACACAGTCTCGCGGCCTCAGTCAGACCCAGAATCTCCTACCCATCTGGCAGCAACACACAGTCTCGCGGCCTCAGTCAGACCCAGAATCTCCTACCTGAACGGCAGCCTTAGCACGAGCTCATCCTATTATTACCGTAGTACACGACAGGGGAATCGGGATTACCATATATCAGATCACACAAAGACTATTAGTTGAGCACAACCTGTTCTCTAGTTTGAGGGGCTCGTTTCCCCCTCATCCAGTTATCACTTACCTGACCAGGATTAACCTCTGTTCATGTTGCATTAGCTCTGACTGAGAGACTAGGCTATCCTCCTATGTAAAGACACATAACACATGCTAACTCACAACAAGCTAAATACTTTATGTAAATGCCACATGCACATTTGCAAAATACATTATATATATAACCTGCAAGGAAAGCAAAAGGTTAAGTTATACACTTCAAAGAAAAAGGGGTCGACGTCACCTTAATGGTATGTAGCCTGTGCTCAATGGTCATCTAGGTTCCCTTCTCGTCTATGCCTCGGCTTCGCCTGGAAGTCACCCCTCTGCAGTTGTGGGTCTACTCCCTTCTCCCTCTCCGAGTCACTGGAACCTCTTCCCCATCGGCTACTCTCTCCTCTTTAGATTCAAGTTCGTCATCTGTCTTCCCTGGAATAAGTAATAGCTTTTCTGCTAACGGCCAGATGCCGCCTATGGTCTAGAAGCAAGTGCCCTTATCTTACTCAGACTTTCACTAATATAGAAGTGCATTCCCTCATGGAAATTTCCAGCTCGAAACCTGCCGCCCACCAAATTCCTGTACCTCCCCGTACCAAGGACACTTTCCCAGCCGGCCGGCCTGATGTAGTGTCTTCGGCATGAAGAAAAATACAATCCTTCGATAAGGGCCGGCCTGAACCGGTTCTCTCCGAGCGAATAACACCTCATAACTAAAACATCCCCCTCCCTCTAGAAAGGTCCCAAGCTGCCGGAGCAGAAAGAAAGATGGAGTCTCTCCCGTTTGAGGCCTACCAGGCCTGAATTCAACACAGCTCTATGAAATACCCTCACTATAGGGCAAGTTATCCTCAAGGCTAACAAATCTATCCCCTAGGCTATGTATATAGGCCCTAAGCTATGGGTAGGAGCACGGGATTGTGTCAAAAGTGTCTAATAGATAGGCCCTATTCACTACTCTAGTCCTTAGACATGGATGGAAAGAGACTGAAGTCATATTGGTCGCTCTACAATACAGAAAGGCCGGGAAAATCAAGCACTACAGATGGCTTCAGGGTACCGGGTGGCGTGGTCCACCAAGACCAGGATAAACCTGTTGCCCATGGCTGTCTTGGGGTCCAGTGGCCCCACAATGTCAATCCCCACTCGCTGGAATGGGGTACTGACCACAGGGAAAGGTTGGAGTGGAGCTCTCAGCTTCCTTCCACTCTTACCACTTGCCTGGCAAGTCTGGCATGTCCTGCAGTGAGTGTCAGAACTCCTGCGCATTTGAGGCCAATAAAAGTGGGTGACAAGCCTTTCGAAGGTCTTGTCCTGCCCCAAATGCCCTGCTAACGGAACGTCGTGAGCCAGCCCCAGTAGGAAGGCTCTGAACTTCTGGGGTACCACCAGCGCACGGGCTGACCCAGGTTCTGCAACCTTAGGCTCTGAGTATAGGAGGTCGTTCTCCCAGTAGATCAAGTGAGTACCGGACTGATCACCATTGGCCTGGGCTGCAGCCTGCTGCCGCATACCCACTAGAGAGGGGCACTCCTTCTGCTCCCTGCAGAACTCCTCCCTGGTGGGGCCTCCTTCTTGCTGCCAATGGGTCATCTCAGGCAGGTCCCCCAGTTCGGCTATCTGTTCCCCGGTAGGCTCCAGGGCATCCCCCTCAAGGTCTGCTTCCTCCTGGGCCGTGGGAACTTCAGGAGCCTGTTTCCCGTGCCTCCTGCGCCCTCTCTCGAAGGCCGGTTCCTGGGCCTCTCCTTCAGGCTCCAGGGTCCCTTCAACACCCCTACTGGCTGCCATTGACCGCGTGGTCACGCACGCCCAATCAGGCAAACCCACCATCCGCAGGTGAGTTGTCTTCTCCACCTTTTCCCAAGTGGAGCTCTCCAAATCATTTCCTAGGAGACAATCAACAGGCATGGCAGTTCTCACAGCGACTTGCAGAGTACCAGAGACCCCCCCCCCCCCACTTAAAGGGAACTTGAGCCATTGGACACTGACTCTCTGTGTTGTCAACATTGACAACGCGGCAGAATGCATGTGGGACCACCTGCTCTTGAGACACCAGGTGTTGCTTGACAGCAGTCACACTGGCTCCTGTATCTCTAAGAGCCCCCACCCTCTTGCCATTTATGGTCACCCACTGCCCATACTTTTGAGTATTGGGGGCAGTTGGGCCTCAGGGACCATCTCACTGTCTCCTAATGAGACTAGGGTCATCTGTACGGGAACCCCCTCCCTTTGGACATCTACCTCCTTCCCAAAGGCTACACTAGCCACCTGCTTGGGGGGTGGAGCACCAGAGGGTGCTGGTTTACCATACATGTGGCACTTGGGATCCATGGAATAGTGCCCCAGGTTGTTACACTTGTAACATCTGGGGGGCCCTCTTTGAACAGGGTTACCTGTCGGGGCCCCGGTCTGCTTCGGGTTCGGGGGTGGCTGGGAACCTTTCCCTTGGTTCCCTTGGGAATTACTTTGGGGCCCTCTGTAGAACTCCCTCTGTTTACCCTTGTCCCCCCCACTCTTCTGCTGGGGACCCTGACCACCTTTGGCGGGGCCTCCCACGGGACCCTTGTGGACCCTGGTGCTGATCCAGCGGTCCGCCTCCTCAGCAAGCTTCCTAGGGTTAGTCAGCTTGCTATCGATCAGGTGCTGGCGTAGCTCAGGAAAACAATTATCAGACAAGTGCTCCCATGCAATTAAATAAAACAGCCCTTGGTAATCATTCACTTTGCTACCCTTCACCCAACCATCTAGCGCTCTGGAAAAAAAAGTCACATATTCTACATAAGTGGTACCAGGTTTCTTGGTGAAATCCCTAAATCTCTGCCTGTACAACTCAGAAGTTAACCCATACCTTGTCATCAGAGCTTCCTTCATGTGTGGATAGGATGTGTGGACATCAGAGGGGAGATCCAGCAGTGTGTCCCGCCCCTCACTCAGGAACCTTCCCCACAACCCCGCTCCCCAATCTCTCTCAGGGACCCGGAGGGAGGACATGGCTACTTCATAGGCCCTGAACAACTGCCCAATATCATCATGTTTATAATACTCTTTTACTACATCTTTAGGAATGTGCACCCTTGACTCTGTTAAATTGCTGCCACCAGAGGGAGAGTGGTCTAAACTCTTGGCCTTGATATCCAACTCCCTCAGTTTTACCTCATGTTCCATGGCCAGCCTTTGTCTTTCCATTTCCATTTGAAGTGTTGCCATCTACACTTCATGTGCTCTCGCAGCACTCCTGTCGGCCATCTCCTCTGGCGACAGGCCTCTGCCAGGCTCAGAAGCACCTTCTGGGGGTATCACCTCAAGGACATTCTCTGGGAATTTTGATTCATGCCAGGCCCTCAGCGCCTTTATGTACTGATCCTTGTTTGTTAATCCAACTTGTTTAATTCTGTACTTGGAGAGATATCCTTTCAAGACTTCATGTGTGCACTTCCTCAGTGCCTCCTGTTCCCAATCTATGAAATCAACTCCAGAGACCATAGAGGATGCTCCGCCTCCATTGACTGAGCTAGGCATGGTTTCTTAAAGTGGAGATTCTTCAGCAAAACAAAAATCAATACTGTGTGGCTGCGTAATTGGTCTGAACTCACTATGTGGCGTTCACTCAATCACTGTACATGAATCACAAATGCAAATTCAAATCCTCACCGCTGACCACCAATGTTAGAATTGGGAATCTCTAGTCGGCACAGGTATGCACTTGCGACAAGCAGGGACTCTCAATTCTAAGTCAGAGTAAGGGGATCACCCTTTCAAATAACCCCTGCTCACCCTTTAGGTAGCGTGGCGCAAGCAGTCAAGACTATTCTGAGGGCGTCATAGGTTAAGCATTTGTGAACACATACAGTAATACAATGACACACCACAAATGAACACCAGTCAAGGTTATATCAAAAAATAGGTTTCTTCATGTAAGGCTTAGCACAAGACCAGAATAACGTTTAAAATGACCACAGTATTATTTTAAAGTTCAATGTTCTTGCAAAAAGGCTTAAGATGCAAAAATAGGCTTCTTTTACTCAATTCTGCTTCTTTTCAGGCTTTGTACGGTTCGTACCTGGGTGTACGACTCGTCCGCATTAAAAACAAAGAAAGTACGAGTCAAACAATCGGTGCGGACTCCGGGGTCCGGGACGTGCACACTGCGGTGCGAACAGAACAAAGTACCTTAAGTTCGTGGGGTCCGCGATGGACAGTGCGGGACAAGTTGATGGGTCCGGGTCGTAGTTCGGCAGCGTATTCGGTGCGGTCCGGTCGCGGCGTCGGGACGCGGCGTTGGTACGGGACCTTCAGGGATACGAGCGGATGGCCCGGATCAGCTTGCAGAGTCCGTGGCGTCGGCGTTCGGGCCGTACCTTCGGTGCGGATAGGCGGCGAGGGAGGATCAGCGTACTGCGTACTGCGGCTTCTCGGCTCTGAGTACGGCACGGTGCAGTAGGTTAGCAGCGTACGGACCATACCTGCGGGTCGATGGAGCTTGGGTCCGGCGTACAGGGTTCGGCAGCCAGGGTTGTACGTCTCGAATCGGCGTGGAAGGTTAGGTGCAATGCAGCTGGGAGGGATACGACGTGTACTAACGCTTTTGGATCAGCGTAGACGCACGGTGCCGGGCGGCAAAGACACGGCTTCGCGGCGGACGTAGTACGAGGCGTACTGGGGCCAAATCCAGCGGGAAACAAGCACAGATCGTCCAGGCAACTCAATTTTGAAAGGCAGATGAGTCCAATGGTCCTGGGAATCAGTTCAGGGGGCAAGCTCTTCTTCCAAGCCCTTGGAGATAGTTAAAAAACAAAGTGCAAAGTCTCTTTCAGTCTTTTCCTCTCCTTTCTCAGCAAGGCACCAACTGCAGGCCAATCCCCCAGGTCAGGGAAAGTTACTTCCAGGTCCTTCTGGTCAGGCAGAGTTCCTTCGTGGTTCAATTAGGATCTGATTTCTTATTTATTTATTTGCAAGTTTGTACCGCGCTAGAATCGACTCCCTAAGGAGCATCTCCGCGCCCTTTAGCATCATCAATGTCAAGACAAATACTGGCCGTGTACATTATAACATTAAGAAAATATGTTAGTCTTGGAAGAGGAAGGTTTTTAATTGTTTCCTAAAAGGAAGATGTTCTCTATACGCTCTAATAGCTATGGGGAGGATGTTCCACAACGTGGGACCTGCCACAGATAAAGCTCTGAACCCCTGTCTTACTTTCCTAGCTCTGGGGACACATAACAAAGCCCGTTCACCAGATCTAAGGGAGCGTGTGGGAACATATGGAATGAACTTGTTGGCCAGGTAAGCCGGGCCTGACCCCGTCAGGCATTTATGTATGATACAACATATTTTAAACTTCACCCTCTGTTTCACTGGTAACCAGTGAAGTTTAATCAGCAAAGGTTTTGAGGGTGTTCGAGGGGGTGCGTTTAGTACAAGGCGGGAAGCAGTATTCTGCACGACCTGCAATCTTGAGATGATTCCTTCGTTAGCAGATAGTAGCAGGCCGTTACAATAATATAGTCTGCTTTTCACTAACGCTTGCACCAAGGTCTTTCTTGTGGCGTCTGGGATTAACGGAAACACCTTCCGAATCAACCCAATGATACGAAAACATGAGCCCACCACTTGATTAACATGTTGTTTTAAGGAAAGCTCCTGGTCCAACCTACACCCAAATCTTTCACTACCAGTTTAGGCTCAGGGACTGGCCCAAGATCTTGATGCCACCAGTCCGGGGTCCACAGGAGTTTAGCCTCGCCAAATAGCATCACCTCCGTTTTAGCAACATTACATTGCAAATAGTTGGACGCCATCAAGTGTGCCACTGCTTTCATTCCCTGGGCAAAAGAGTTCCTAGTCTCTGTAGTGAGTGTTTTAAATGGAAAGAGGAGTTGGGTATCATCCGCCTAAGACACCGGGATGAACCCATGGGATCTCATGATGTTAGCCAAGGGGGCCACATAGATGTTAAAAAGCGTAGGGCTCAAACAAGAGCCCTGTGGCACCCCTTTGGAGATCCTCAGCTCCTCTGACCGGAATGTACCCAAGATGACACTTTGGGTACGATCTGGTAGGAAACTCCTCAGCCAGGCCAGCGCCTTACCTCCCAGGCCACTGTTAACTAGCCTGGAAGTCAAGATGTTATGCGACACGGTGTCAAACGCCGCAGACAGATCCAGCAGCACCATGATGACGGAATAACCCTTGTCCTGGAACATATGTAGATCGTCTGCGACGGACAGCAAGGTGGTCTCAGTGCTGTGTCTAGGCCTGAACCCTCACTGGGAAGGGTCCAGTCTCCCTGCTTTTTCGATGTTTGTCGACAGGTGACGATTTACAAACTTCTCTATTAATTTGCCCAAAAAGGGAAGAAGAGAGATCGGTCTCAAATTAGACAGTTCTGTCCATGGGATGGCATTGTTTTTCCTTAGAGGTCTTACCAGCGCCTGTTTCCAATCTAGGGGAACTTCCCCAGTCCTCAAGGACAGATTAACCAATTGCAGAATTCTCGGGCCTAATTCGTTAGCCAGTATAGGCATGATTCGTGCAGGGATGGTATCCAAAGGGCTCCTACATTTATACTCAGTTTCTTTTGTCTTTACAGGCCAGGGGAGCCTTTGCATAATCCCAGTCCAGTTCTTTTCAGTGAGGAGCACTTTGTTGTTGGGACTCTGGCTTCTTCTTTCAGCGGGCAGGCCAGAGACATCAGACGCTCCCCAGGGGGTGGAGCCAGCATTGTGGTGGCAGAGCACAGCCCTATTCAGAGTCCAGGTGCACTCCTCCCACCCATCCTGGTGTAATCTCTCTATTCACCACCTGGCAGCCCCAGCCTGTCTCCTGGAACTTCCCAGCCCTGTCACTCAAGCTACACACAAAGAAGATAGCCCTCCCCTCCAGAGGCGGACTGAAATGGTTAGGCACGCAAAGGCTAACTTTCTAAAAGTAGCATTTGCAAACCCAGGATATTAAAATAACCTTCACTAAAAGATGTATTTTATTATTCTGAGTCCAGGCATACTAAACATGAATTTCTACCATGCTTCCTGAGCCTGCTAGGATTATAGAGTGTTATAATCTAGCAGCCCATTCTGGCCTATGGAGAGCAGGTAGCCTTACAATAGTGAAAAACAAAAATGGATGTAATTCACTATTAGGACATGCCACACACCTCAGGGCTTGTCCTACCTTATCCTTACAATGCACCCTGCCCTAGGGCCTACCATAGGGGTGACTAATATGAAGGTAAGGGAAGGTTTGGGGACTGGCAAGTGGGGACACTTGCCCAGTCAGCATGACAGTACCAGGCTGCATGCAGGTTCTGCAATGGCAGACCTTAGACACATTTTACCAGGCTGCTTCTGTGGGTGGCACAACCAGTGCTGCAAGCCCACTAGCAGCATTTGGATATACAAGCCCTGGGCACCCCTGGTGCACTCTACTAGGGACTGATAGTAAACCAAATAGGCCAAACATGGAAGTCAATTCACATAATACACTTTTCATAGGGAGCACTTGCCCTGTGGCACTGGATGGCAGTGTCACAGGGCCCTGAGCAGCTAACACCAGCACAAAAATATATTGAGGCACAGACAAAAATTGAAGGGTGACCCACGCCAACGGTGCCAGGTCTAACAATCAGGTTATAAAATGAGGAGTGTGGTTTGATTTAGTTTGGTTTATCCCACAACCCGCGTCCTCCACACCTCACCGAGGTAATGGGTTCTCTTGTGCCATTCGCGACTGTTCTCTAATTCTCCCTGTGAATCCACATTAGACCCCAGGAGTTTACTGATATTTACTTGTGGCATGGCAGGCCCCTTTGAAGGTAATGAAGTTCCTGGGTCCGCGCCAACTAATCCTTCTGCCAAGGGAAGAAAAATGCCCCATGGCGCCAACAGAGACAGTGTGCACTATGTATAATACCAGCTCAGGTGTTCCTCATTTTCAAGGACAGCCCCAGTTTATGGAAGTTTCTCTAAACCCATTACAGATGGAATGTGAGCAGACAGTTTTCTGTCCTTCTGTGGTGATAGAAGAGTTGGGAAGGGTTGCACCCTAGCAGAAGGGAAACAGCCGAGCCTGGCACGTGCAACGCCAGCCAACCCTCTACAGTTACCAAATACACAGTTTCACAAAATATGATTCTCTTTTTCGGCCTGCAGACAGGGTGTGGCGCCATCACGAGTACTGGAGGGAGGCTGTCTTCCTTGTTGAGAGATGTCGGTATGTGAGGAACAGAAGGGAGGGACAGCAGAGCAGCGAATGAGGCAGGGTGTCTGCATCTCTAAAAATGAGTTGTTGTGACCAGCTATGTACATGTTGCCTTACATTTGTCAAGCACATATTCAGTGGCACACGCAGGAGCAGGTGGTCACTTTTCTTGTGGTTATGCTAAATGGCGCAAGGCACAGCATTTTATCAATGGGTGATATTCCTTCGCAAGTGCAACAAGGCAACCAGCAGTCTTCCATCTCTACTGCAATTTGAGCCCTCTAGCCACCAATGAGGTGTGACCTGCTAAGTCCTACCCAAAAGGCCCCTGGCTCCCAGGCCCATCGCTCCCACCTATCTCTGGCTGACATCTCTGCCGGACGATGCTTGGCAAGGTTTACATTATGTCATTACTGTGGTGTCTTGCGAGTTAGCAATGACGGAATCCTTTTGGCTCCTGTTGGACTGTGTAGTGCAGTGGCATAAGTGTTCGAGCAGAATGTGATTTAGAATGTTGAGTTTGCAGGTACACGCAGGAGAATATAGACATGCAATGCTAAGCTCCATGTGTGGTGTAGTCATTGGAGGGTACCCAGGCTGAGAAAGACGCTAAAAGTACCACACACGTACCTCGGCAATCTAGTTGTGTTTACCAGTTTTTAGTTAATTCTAGTGGGAAAGGGAACAGGAGTCACAGAATTTTCCACCAAATCGGGATTAGGGAACATCGTCACCAGCAATCAATCAATAAACCAGTCAATCAAACAGTATTTGTAAAGGGCCTTATGTTCACCCCTAGGGGTCAATGGGCACTGAGGATGCCTTGTCTCTGTTGAGAAGCGAGATCTTGAGCCTTTTCCTGAAGTCCGCCAGGGAGGGTGGTGTTCGGAGGTGGAGGGGCAGAACGTTCCAGGTCTTGGCACCGATGTAGGAGGAGCGGCCTCTGCTGCAGTAGATGCAGGGGTTTGGGTCAGGGTGGGAAAGGAGGAAAGCAGGAGTCTGGAGGGTTAGAGAAATTTCAGTTGATGGTTGATGTAGGCCGCTTTTCATCATTGATGGCTTTGTAGGCGTGCGTTAGGATCTTGAACTAGCATCTCTTCTGGATGGGGAGCCCATTTTGGAATGTCCAGGATGAGTCTGACTGCCTCTTTCTGTATGGTCTGGAGTCGTCTAAGGGGCTGGGTAGAGATGCTGGCATAGAGAGCGTTGCTGTAGTCGAGGCAGCTGGTGATGAGGCCTTGAGTGGTGGTCTTTCTGGTGTTGACAGGGATCCATCTGAGAATTCTGTGACGCATGCGGAGAGTGTGGAAGCAGGAGGCGGTGACTACGTTTGCTTGCCATTTCACTCTCAGTTGTCTGCAGAGCATGTTCTGTAGGTGCAGGGGTTGGTCCGAGTTCAGCCGGCTTGTAGGTGTGGTTACTGAGGGTCAGTAGTAGTAGTAGTAGTACTTTATTCGGTTTCTATGAGCCATGAAAGTTGACATACACAGTACATTAAGTTAGGATTTTGTCTTAAGTTTGTCTTAAGTCTGTCTTAAGTCTTAAGTTTGTCTTAAGTTTGTCTTAAGTCTGTCTTAAGTCTGTCTTAAATTTGTCTTAAGACAAACTTAAGACAAAATCCTAACTTCTGTCAATACCAAAAGTAGTAAGTTTAGGATTTTGGCTTAAGTTAGTTCTGTGAATCGGCCCCATCGTATTTGGTCTTATTTACATCTAGCTCCAAGCCCCTAGACGTACGAAATACCAGAAATTTGTCATTTAGAAGCTGGAGCCGCATGGGAGTCTTGGAGATAAGGAGAGAGTCGTCTGCGAATAAAAGGATAAGAACCTTTCTGTTGATCAAAGCAGGAGAGTCATTTCTACAGTTCAACAATATGTCCACTATGTCATTCATATATAGGGTGAAGGCGTTAGCGTGAGAACGCACCCTTGGTGCAGACCACGCTCAATAGGGATGTGTTCAGTTATGGAAGCTCATTTAAGAACCGTGGCAGAGGAACTCGTCTCTGGCTTCCCTGTCAGTAATGGAATGCCCCATATCGCTTCCTCCACATCTATCATCTTGTTAATATATCGGAGGGTTGATAGGAAGTTTTGGAGTCTCCTGCTAGTACTATTCTTGTCTTTGAATGTAGGGAGTCTAAAACCTCTTCCAAGTGGGAAAGAGTGGAGGATTTGTTACTCACCACGGTCGATCTTACACTGGTGTTTATAAATGCCAGACAAAGCCCTGTAATCCCCCTTACGTCAGGACAATTTGTCTGCAGTAGGTTACGTGTGCTAAAGAAATCATTTCTGAATAAAATCATAAGACCCCAATTGCCCTCCCAAATTGCTGGGGGGTTTTGCTTCTACACTAAGGAGCCGATTCTGATCCCGTTCGGAAGGGCTCCGAATCGGATTCAGGTTTGCCGAATCCGACTGAATCGTGCCCAATTCCAAGCGACCGATTATGATGCCCGGAAACCATTAGGGCTGACTGAATCTGTTCCGAAAGGCCTTCCTATAGTTCAAGCCTTTCGGAGCCGATTCGTACAGCTCTATTGACACGGTCTCCGAGCGAGTGATTTCGCTGACAGATTCGGACAGCCTTTCCTATTCGGTTTGCCCGGAATGAAACGGCTGTCGGAATCTGTCTTTGGGGCCCATAGCAGGCCCCCTTCACCCGGGGCCTTCCCAATGGGACCCGTGGGGTACCTATGGGTCCCCCCTTCAGACCATGCACAGTGTGGCAGGCACAATGGGGTGCCTGCCACAGGGTGCACGATTTCCCCCATCCACCCCTTTCTTCAATGGGAGCCTGTGTTCTCATTCGGAACAAAGTCTCCCATAGAAGTGGGAGTCTGACCGAATCGTATCCGGATGCATCCAAATCACTTGGTCGGACTCCCTGATCCAAGTCGTCTAGAAAGCATTCCGGAACCGATTCGGTCAGAATGCTTTCTGGAAAAGATCAGACAGCGATTCTACAGGCTCTAGGCCTTGTGTCTCGTTCAGTCGTGTTTCTTATACCACTTTTTTGGAATATGGTTTGGTACGCCCCTAGGGCCCAAACGTGTATTTGTGCTATTACTGATGATTTCTCACTTGTAACTTTAGTACTTTGAACTCCAGTCTCATAAAGAGACTAGAGGGGTGTGCGTTAACCTAAATACATATATTTTAAATATATACCTGGTGTGGTTGTCCTTTCATTTGATCATTCAAGTGATTATAGACTGGTAAAACAATCTGCTTTACATTCCTTCAAGACTTAGCCTGAAGGCTGCTCTCCATAGCTGCCACTAGGATAGCTTTCAATAAAGGTTGTCTTTAATCTATCACCATAAGGGGTTGTTTGGACTGATACAAGTTGCCCACCAGAACTAGTGGACAGCATATATCAGGCCACCTTCTCACAGAGAGGTCACATCTAGCTTGCACCTGAACTCCAAGTTGCTGAGAGGGGCTGCTAGTTGTTCGAAGGCCCTTCTGATTGGCATCTCCCCCTCACCTGCTTAAATAAAATTGGCTAGGATTGCCTGGAATTGCCTGGCCCTGACATGGCGATGAGTGAGACAACATGGACTCCCCGCACAAGGCCCTGCATCACCACTGACTTCTGAAGACCTGCATGCCGAATGAAGAAAGGATTGTCCTCCTTGTACTTCCTATGCTCTACTGGGCGATGCGGATCCAGATGAGTAAGGGGCCCCTCGGTTGAATCGGGGAGATAGAGCACTAGCTCGGTGGAGCTCCGTTGCATCAACGTAGCAACTGCCCTACTGGAAGCAAAACATTCGGGGACTTTCCAACAACTAAGAGGGTCCAATACAGGGCGAGACAGCAGAGTGGTGCAGGTGTGCTTCTGAGCTAGAGGGGGAGCAGGCTGAGTGTTCTTCGCTTGAGATATGGGTACCCATGTGCATTGCTTAAGGGGTGGGAGGGCTACTAGGAGAGACTGTTGCATGGCGGCTTGGAACATTGACGTAGGATGGGAGAGGCTGGGAGACCCTTGACCCCCGGTCCCCGGGGCAACACTCAACAGATGCAGTGAGGAAAAGCATGGTTCACCTGGTGTTACGACCCCCATTGGGATGCGACCCTTGTGTGGTTCTCTTCCTGGTGCTCCAGCGGGCTACCAGCTACTCCTGGCATTCATATCTGTTGACTTAAGAAATCGCAAGCTAACAGAGTCTCAAGCTACTATCCACCAGCGACTGCACATGAGGGGAGTCCCCAAGGGTGAATGGAGAACAGTATAACACTCACAAAGGAAGACCTTCTTGGATCCCAGCAGGAGTTTAAGGACCTGAACGCTTTCCTGGAGACACTCCGTTTGGACATACAAACCAAGATAACATTGCTCCGGCTGAATGTACACTCGGTAGGCACCCGCACATTGGACCTTGAAACTAAAATGTAGGCACTTGACCAATGCACGGGCCAGTCAGAGGACTCTGTGAAAACTCTCCAGGCACAACTGAGAGCTTCCCTGTTGAAATGTGAGGACTTTGAGAATAGACCATGGAGGGACAACATCCGACTGCGAAACCTGGAGGAGGGGGCGGAGAGGCCCGACCTGGCAGCCTTTGTCACTGGCCTGTTTGCAGAGCTGCTGAGCCCCACAGGCTTGCAAATCAAAATAGACAGAGTTCATTGAGTGGGTCCCAACGGCATGGGTGGCACTGGGGAGCCAAGAGATGTGCTTGCTAAGTTACATTCCTTCAAGATGAAGGAGGCAAGTCTCCAGGTAGCCAAGAAAATGGGAGAGGTATCCTTTCAAGGCGCCACTTGCACCTTTTACCTGGACATTGCCCCATCCACCCTAACATGCCACCAGTAAATTCGTCATATCCTTGAAAAACTGTTGAAAGACAACGGGAAATACAGATGGACATATCCATATGGCTTTGCATTCGCTCTTCACAACAAGAACCACCATATCTCAACTCTCTCCGAGGTGGCGCGGGTGCTGGGACTCCCACTGTCTGAAGTGCAGCAATCAGAAGATGCCACAGTCGGTTTCTCGGAGATGGTGCAGGGTAGCGGAGAAGGAGATCCATGGAGGTCTCAGCCTCGAGCCCACCCACAAAGAAAGGATAACGTCTTGCTCTAGAACTATCTGCTTTTCTGCTCTTTTCATGTGGGGCATGATGGCTGTTATGAGCCCCTTGTTTATTTGCTCTTGCCTACTGGAAACTTGAACACTTGGCTATCAATCGCCTGGGGAAGAGACAGTGGGAGGCCTTGGCTTCTGACACTTCCACTGTTTCACCTGCTAACCGATGTTCTCTTGAATTTAAAGATGGTTACTATCATGCATTGCTTTTTCTTTTTAGCTATATTTAGCCTGCATTAGTGGTTACTGACCTAGATGTCTCCTCTGAGAAGCTTCTGAATCGAGGGCGTGTTTCATTAAGAAACTCAATCATATTTGTGAGTAAATGTTGGGGATTTGGGTTGCATGGTTCTTGGTGCATGGGAATAGCGATATATACATATTTCGAGACTGAGCGGGGAAGATGGGGTATTTTGCAGAAGTTCTCGGGCCACTGGTTTGGAGGGGAGGACTAGTGTTGGCGACTAGTGCAAGAAGGGTTCGATTGGGGACACTCCTTGGTGGTTAATTATGGTTGTCACTACAATTACCTGGAACATTAAGGGGCTTAACTCTCCTGAAAAATGCCGCAAATTCTAGAAATACTTGCTGAGTGGTAGACATGACGTGGTGGCACTGCAGGAGACTCACGTGGCAAGGGAGACACACATAGACTATGGCACAGGGCATACCCTGTGATTTACAAATCTTCAGCTCTCACCATGCATAACAGGGTGGCACTTTTCTTTCAGTCCTCACAGACATTTCAACTAGAGGGCTGCAAATTTGACAAGTAAGGAAAGGTGGTAATGGTTAAGGGTAGAGTACATGGCCGCATTTGTACATTTGTGTCTATATACGCCCCAACTGAATCAAGGCGCTTTCCGTATCTCCATATTGTCGATGCTGGGTGGATTTGCGGAGAGGGATATTGATGGGGGATTTCAACCTTACCTGGGAAGCAGGGTAGGATAGTTCTCATGTTTACAGAGCTCTCCCAGGCTCATTCTCCAAAGCCCTGAAGAAAGAGTTTACTTCTAGGGGCCTTATAGATGCATGGCAAATGCTGCACCCTACCAAGCACTTTCAATGGCCCTATTTGAGGCTCATCTATGTATTTTTTAGTCAGGCCCTTTCACTGTCAATGCAGACAGAAGCATTCCACCAGATTACTACTTTCAACCACGCACCAATGGTACTAACTATACAGTGGGACTCAGGGCCTTCGAAATACCGTCGCTGGTTCTTCCAGGCTCTCTTACTTGTGATAGATTGATGAGGGACGAACTTATGAAGGCCATTCGGAAATATTTTTTGCTGAGTAACCCACATGATATGAATTAAGCTAATACATGGGATTCCTTCAAAGCCGTCCTGAGGGGCAAATGTATTGTGCTAATGTCTACATTGAACAAACAGGGGACCCAAGACAGGCTAGCCTGGGAAACGGAGCTTCGAGATGCAGAGCGGGCTCACAGGATCACCCGACCTGTCCTCTGCAAAGGAAGGGTGCACCTCATAGGGGCAAAAGGAAGGGTGCACCTCATAGGGGCAAAAGGAAGGGTGCACCTCATAGGGGCAAAAGGAAGGGTGCACCTCATAGGGGCAAGCTTACAGCATTTATACCAATAGAGCCGAGCTCATGTTACTGCAACTCAAATGCATAACTTAAGAACATGAGAATATGGCGGAGACTCAACTAGCTCAGCAAATGCGCATGTTGGACAGGCCACACAGAGGGCTTGCTCCCTCCCCGCACGACAGGGCCCGAGCTCCGGCCCACCAAGCATACCCCCGCGACAAGCACCTGTGCCCCGTCTCCCGCCGGATCTTCTGCCCTCGGACCACTACTCATCACGGGGTCCAGCCCCACAGGCTTCCCCGGCCGGGTCAAGCCTCCATCTTGGGCCCTGCACCACGCGGCTGCGTGGCCTCACCCCGACCCCAACCCCGGGCCTGGCCGGCCCCGACATCCCGGCACCACCATCCACCCAGGAGGTGAGCGGACCACTTGGCAGGTCAATGGGAGAACGAGGTGGCAAGGGCTCTCCCCCGCCAGGTGCCGATCGCCCCCAGCTCTCCCAGGCACTGGCTCCACCCCCTGCTGGGTGTCTGGACACCTTCATCCCGGACCCTCCGACCTCCAAGTGCGAGGGTCCGGACATCAAAGGGCACCAGCCCTAGAACTGGGGCAGCTCCGGAGCAGGAAGGCAGTTGTATCCTGGAGTCGAGAGACACCGAGTGAACTCAGCCTTGACGGTCTACTGGCGCTGCCGTAGCCCGCTCTTGTGACCCATCGTTCTGCCTGCTGGCGCTGCCGCGGCCTTCTGCAATCTTCATCCTCACCGGGACCTGCTGGCGCTGCCGCGGACCGTACCTCGACCATCTTCCTGGGACCTGCTGGCGCTGCCGCGGCCCGTTGTAACAACCATCTTCACCGGGACCTGCTGGCGCTGCCGCGGACCGTACGTCGACCATCTTCCTGGGACCTGCTGGCGCTGCCGCGGCCCGTTGTAACGACCATCATCACCGGGACCTGCTGGCGCTGCCGCGGACCGTACATCGTCCATCTTTCTGGGACCTGCTGGCGCTGCCGCGGCCCGTACCACCTAACCACCAAGCTCGAGGATTGTGAGCTCATCATCTCATCCGAACTACCTGACTGGTAAACAGACTGTCCCGCTACCCCCTTTCCTACCTTGCAAGACTCTAATCGAGGGGACCCCTGAGTCCAGACCTCCTTGTACCATTCAACCGTACCTTCAGAAGTGCTTATAAAGAACACTGAACCTTATCCGTGTGTGGTATTTGTCTGTGGGGGGGAAGTTACTTGTCTGTACGATCGCTGGAGACGGTTCTCCCCGGAGACCTCTCCTCCTGACCCCGGCCGACCCTCCCGGTCCGTCTACCTTTTCTAACATTGGTGGCCAGCGGCGCGATCCGAATCAACGCGTAATCGTACAGAGAGTAGCTCACCCCACGACAAAAACACGATGTCGACCAAAGATAGCAGCCCCACCGAGAAATTCCAAATGGAGAAATTAGAAGAATACAACCACCGCGAACTGAGACAATTTTGCATAGAACTTGGCATTGCTACCACCGGCCTAAGTACCAAGGATGATCTAAAGCGCGCCCTTGAGTCATGGACAGAAACTGGGGTCGCAGGACCCTCCGACCAAAGCAGCGTCACACCAGACCAAAACAGCATCACACCAGAGGGGAACGCCACGGCTCCCGAGGAGCGGGGAACGGGCCTCTCACAGGAGGAGATCCGAGAAAGAGACAGAATCAGATTACACGAGTTGGAGATGGCACGACTCAAGATGGATGGGGAACTCAAGTTAGCTGAACAGAAACTCAACCTCGAGCATATGCGGCTTCGAGAGGAACGAGAAGAAAAGCAGAGACAGAGAGAGCTGGAAGAGAAAAAAATAACGCTCGAGCACGAGCGCCGACTAGCGGAGATAGAACTGCGAAAACAGAATAAGGAACTGGGGGTGCCTGAGCGACCACACACCCCGGGGCCAATTGAGAAAAAAGTCCATATCCCCAAGGATGTTGTCCGCGAGTATGTCCGAGAAGACGACATACAGCAATGGTTTAAAGCTTATGAGATCGCCATGACCTCCCACCGGATCGACCGGAGTGATTGGGGAGCCGGACTTTGGGGGAGGTTTATCAACGAGGGTCGCGATGCCCTACTGCAGCTCCCAGATCACCAAATGTCGTCCTACGACCACATGAAGGCTGCCCTCCTCACCCGCTACGGCCTCACACCCGAGATGTACCGCCAGAGGTTCAGAGATTGCACCCGGATCCCAGGTACAACTTGGGTAGAATACGTGAACTATTTCAGCCGTGCCTTCGAGGGTTGGATCAAGGGGAGTCAGGTCACCACCTACGAACAACTCTTCAACCTTATGGTATGGGAGCACCTGTCAAACAACTGTTTCGTCGAGCTCAGGCAGCACCTCCTCGACAGTAAGCTGACTGACCCCAGGCAGCTCGCCGCCGAAGCTGACCGATGGGAAAGCACCCGAGTGGGCCGGAAAGGGCCACACGACCAGAACAGAAGCAGCCAAGGCCAGCACCGTCCTCGGGGAGGAGGAGGGGGCCAGGGTCGAGGGAGAGACGCCTTGCCAGCAACCCCCGTGGCCAGCACCCCGCCTCCGGCCGGCCGGGGCAACCCCCCGTTGCGGCCCGGGTTCCGAGCCAACGTCACGTGCCACCGGTGCCAGCGACTAGGCCACTACGCCAATGACCCGAGCTGCCCGCTAAACCAAACACCCAAACCCCGCCAGGTAGCGGCCGCCGCCCTGGGAGAAGAGCGATTATCGGAGGAACCCGAAGAGTATGAGCCGGCCCAGCAAGGGTGGGAACCGGCCGCCATGGTCCTGGCGTGCTTAGGGGGAAGAGACATGGTCCCGCGGGCTCCCCTACCCGCCAACACCAGGAAATACGGTCAGTGGGTGACCATTAATGGACAGAGGGCCGAGGCCCTGCGTGACACCGGCGCCAGTGTGATGGCCGTCCGCTGTCACCTGGTGAAGCCCGAGCAGATCCTGCCGAACATTCTCTGCCCCGTCCGCTCGGCAGATAACTCTGAGAGTATGTGTAAAATGGCCTGCGTCCCATTCGAATGGGGAGGGGTCTCCGGCCTGCTGAAAGTGACGGTCCGGGACGATGCCCCCGTGGACTGTCTCCTGGGGAATGATCTCGAGAGTTCCCCGTGGGCCACCGTCGAGAGAAGAGAGCACCTGGGGATGCTGGGCCTCCCGGACTGGGCCTGCATAACCACCCGGTCCATGGCCGCCCGTGCCGCCCCCCGATCAGAAGAACCCGAATGGCCAGCACCTCCGCCCCCGGTCGCCCCAGTAGAGGGCAACGGCGAGGCCGGCCTCCCGGACCCGACGACCAAAGAGAACACGCAACCCCAGGACCTTCCGGATCTGGCTCAGTGGCGTCAAGAAGGGGGGCCCACCCAAGAACAGTTCCGCCAGGAACAAAAGACCTGTCCCTCCCTCGAGGGACTCCGCCAACAAGCCAGCGCCCAAAACGCAGGGGACGCCACCGGAACTCACTGGGTCTACTGGGATAACGACCTGCTCTACAGCGAGCAAAGAATCGCCGAGCTGGGGGCCGGTCGAGTTCTGGTGGTACCCCTCCGCTTCAGAGACTTTCTGCTCAACTTAGCCCACGATGTCCCCCTGGCTGGACACCTGGGCCAGGACAAAACGTACAGTCGCCTAGTGACCCACTTTTTCTGGCCAAAAATGAGGAATGACGTCCTGAACCACTGCCGATCTTGCCCCACATGCCAAGCCAGCGGGAAGAGTGGCCGGAAGCTGAAAGCCCCTCTGCAACCCTTCCCTGTGGTCACCACCCCGTTCGAGAGGGTGGGGATAGACATTGTGGGGCCTCTGGACCCCCGCACGGCACAAGGACACAGGTTCATCTTAGTGCTAGTGGACCATGCCACCCGCTACCCCGAGGCGGTGCCCCTACGGACCGTGACAGCTCCGGTGGTTGGCCGGGCCCTAATGGGGATCTTCTCCCGGGTAGGCTTCCCCCGAGAAGTCGTCAGCGACCGATGCACGAATTTCATATCCAAATACATGAAGTCCCTCTGGCAACAATGCGGGGTCACCTACAGATTCACGACCCCCTATCACCCCCAAGGGAACGGACTAGTGGAGCGTTTTAACCGCACTCTCAAGGGGATGATTGGGGGATTGGAAGAGCCCCTCCGTCGCCAGTGGGATGTACTACTCCCGTGCCTCCTCTTCGCCTACCGGGAAGTTCCCCAGAAGTCCCTCGGTTTTAGCCCTTTCGAACTCCTGTACGGGCACCCTGTGCGAGGGCCCCTCAGCCTAATCAAGGAAGGTTGGGAAATGGCCCCCCTAACAACCCCTCCAGACGTCTTCAAATACATCCTGGCCCTACGAAACCAGAGCCGGCGCTTCAGGGAGATGGCCAAGGCGAACCTCGAGGCCAGCCAGGAGGACATGAAGAGGTGGTATGATCACAATGCCTCCTCCGTTGAATTCGAGCCTGGTCAGCAGGTATGGGTGATGTCCCCCACCGAACCATGTGCCTTGCAAGATAAGTGGACGGGGCCCTTCAAAGTGGTCGAGCGCAAAAGCCCCGTCACTTACCTCATCGACATGGGGACCTCCCGGAACCCCCTTCGGGTCCTCCACACCAACCGACTCAAACCACACTTTGTGCGCTCAGAACTTAGCCTCCTGATGGCTACGGACAGTGGGGCAGAGGAAGACTCCGAACCCCTCCCGGATCTTCTGAAGACTCAGGAGAATGACGGCTCCATGGACGGGGTCCGGCTCTCTGACGCCCTCACTTCGGAGCAACGCCAGGACTGCCGGAACCTCCTGCTGCAGTTCGCTGCCCTGTTCTCCCTCACCCCCGGGGTCACCCCTTGGTGTTTGCACAACGTAGACACCGGGGACAGTCCCCCTGTCCGACACCGGGCCTACCGCGTACCAGATCGGGTACGGGCCTGCATACAAGAGGAAGTGGCCAAGATGCTCACGATCGGGGTCATCGAGCCCTCGGACAGTCCCTGGGCCAGTCCGGTTGTATTGGTTCCCAAAGCCGCTGCCCCCGGCACCGCACCTGAACTGAGATTCTGCGTCGACTACCGGGGCTTGAACGCTGTCACCCGGACCGACGCTCATCCCATCCCCCGAGCAGACGAGCTGATCGACCGGCTGGGGGCCGCCCGCTACCTTAGTATCTTCGACCTAACAGCGGGCTACTGGCAGATCGGCCTCACACCCAGGGCTCAGGAACGGTCAGCCTTCTCTACCCCCGATGGCCACTATCAATTCAAGGTCATGCCCTTTGGCATGAAGAATGCCCCCGCCACGTTTCAACGCCTTGTGAACCAGGTCTTGGCGGGGCTCGAAGAGTTCAGCGCTGCCTACCTGGACGATATCGCTGTATACAGCCGCCACTGGTCCGACCACCTCCGTCACCTCCAAGAGGTCCTACAAGCCCTCCAGCGGGCCGGCCTCACCATTAAGGCCGGCAAGTGCCAAATTGGCCAAGGGTCTGTGACCTACCTTGGGCACCAAGTGGGGAGCGGGCTGGTGGCCCCCCTACAACTTAAGATTGCGGCCATCCAGTCCTGGCAGCCCCCCGTCACCCAGACCGAGGTCCGAGCCTTCTTGGGGCTCACCGGCTACTACCGGCGGTTCGTGAAGGACTACGGCAGCATCGTGGGGCCCCTCACGGGTCTCACGTCCAAGAACCAACCGAAGCGGATTAACTGGACTCCTGATTGTCAAGCGGCCTTCGAGAAGCTGAAGGCCGCCCTGTGCACCGCCCCTGTGCTCCAGGCCCCCGATTACAGTCGGGAATTTGTGGTGCAGACCGACGCCTCCGACCACGGCATCGGGGCCGTCCTCTCTCAGTTGAACCCCGAAGGTCATGACCAGCCGGTGGCCTTCATCAGTCGACGTCTCCTGGCCAGAGAACAGCGTTGGAGCACCATCGAGAGGGAGGCATTTGCAGTAGTGTGGGCCCTCAAAAAGCTCCGACCCTATCTCTTCGGTACCCACTTCCGGGTACAAACCGACCATCGACCCCTGCAATGGCTGATGCAGATGCGGGGGGAGAACCCAAAACTCTTGCGCTGGTCCATTTCCCTGCAGGAAATGGACTTCACCGTGGAGCACCGACCAGGCCAAGACCACGCCAACGCGGATGGCCTGTCCCGCTTTTTCCGCCTCGACGAAGAGAGTCCCCAAGGAGATGGGTGACTCTCCCCGCCTTCAGCTGGGGGGGACGCATGTTGGACAGGCCACACAGAGGGCTTGCTCCCTCCCCGCACGACAGGGCCCGAGCTCCGGCCCACCAAGCATACCCCCGCGACAAGCACCTGTGCCCCGTCTCCCGCCGGATCTTCTGCCCTCGGACCACTACTCATCACGGGGTCCAGCCCCACCGGCTTCCCCGGCCGGGTCAAGCCTCCATCTTGGGCCCTGCACCACGCGGCTGCGTGGCCTCACCCCGACCCCAACCCCGGGCCTGGCCGGCCCCGACATCCCGGCACCACCATCCACCCAGGAGGTGAGCGGACCACTTGGCAGGTCAATGGGAGAACGAGGTGGCAAGGGCTCTCCCCCGCCAGGTGCCGATCGCCCCCAGCTCTCCCAGGCACTGGCTCCACCCCCTGCTGGGTGTCTGGATACCTTCATCCCGGACCCTCCGACCTCCAAGTGCGAGGGTCCGGACATCAAAGGGCACCAGCCCTATAACTGGGGCAGCTCCGGAGCAGGAAGGCAGTTGTATCCTGGAGTCGAGAGACACCGAGTGAACTCAGCCTTGACGGTCTACTGGCGCTGCCGTAGCCCGCTCTTGTGACCCATCGTTCTGCCTGCTGGCGCTGCCGCGGCCTTCTGCAATCTTCATCCTCACCGGGACCTGCTGGCGCTGCCGCGGACCGTACCTCGACCATCTTCCTGG
Source organism: Triturus cristatus (assembly GCF_964204655.1). Lineage (NCBI taxonomy): Eukaryota > Metazoa > Chordata > Amphibia > Caudata > Salamandridae > Triturus > Triturus cristatus. Next base: position 11,728,131 of record NC_140581.1, on the reverse strand, counting down.
GACCTGCTGGCGCTGCCGCGGCCCGTTGTAACAACCATCTTCACCGGGACCTGCTGGCGCTGCCGCGGACCGTACGTAGACCATCTTCCTGGGACCTGCTGGCGCTGCCGCGGCCCGTTGTAACGACCATCATCACCGGGACCTGCTGGCGCTGCCGCGGACCATACATCGTCCATCTTTCTGGGACCTGCTGGCGCTGCCGCGGCCCGTACCACCTAACCACCAAGCTCGAGGATTGTGAGCTCATCATCTCATCCGAACTACCTGACTGGTAAACAGACTGTCCCGCTACCCCCTTTCCTACCTTGCAAGACTCTAATCGAGGGGACCCCTGAGTCCAGACCTCCTTGTACCATTCAACCGTACCTTAAGAAGTGCTTATAAAGAACACTGAACCTTATCCGTGTGTGGTATTTGTCTGTGGGGGGGAAGTTACTTGTCTGTACGATCGCTGGAGACGGTTCTCCCCGGAGACCTCTCCTCCTGACCCCGGCCGACCCTCCCGGTCTGTCTACCTTTTCTAACAGCGCAGAACACGAGAACGGCTCAGCATTGGGAAATGAAAGTAGAATCATACCGCACCTTGTGACCCTTTTCAACTCAATGGCAACCTCCAGGGCTATTGATGTCAATGACTGAGGTGCTGCCGCTTATACCAGTGATACACAAACAACAATGTGGATTGTGTCGTTTGACAGCACTACTCAACCTAGATGCTAAGTTATACACCAACATTTTAGCCTCTAGGCTGGAAACCCTTGTGCCCAAACTGATCCAACCAGACCAGTCAGGCTTTATTAGTGGGAAGCAAATCCATGATATTCTGTAGAGGGTAGTCCACCTGGTCGAAAAGATGGTCAAAAATGGGTTCCATCAGTTCTGCTTGCGTTAGACGCAGAAAAAGCATTCGACCTGGTGGACTGGGATTTCTTATTCCACACTCTACAACACTTTGGGCTTTGCGATAAATTTATAGCCATGATGAAAGCCAACTTTGCACACTCTCGAGCCCGGGTCTTGGTGAACAGATTGGGCTCGGAATCTAATCGCTTGGGAAGTGGAATGAGACAGGATTGCCCACTCTCGCCCTTATTGCTTGCCCTTAGTATTGAACGTTTTGCTGCAAAGGTGCACACTTCCCCATCGATCCAGGGTATTCCTCTTTGGCACGGACGAACATAAGATCTCCCTGTTTGCAGACAATGTGCAAATGACGCTGACCTCCCCCACCTTGACCCGAGTCATGGTACAGTTAGAGCTCTAAGCCTTTGAGGGGGTGTCAGGCTTCCGAATCAATCTATCCAAATCCTACCTTCTCAACCTCACTCTGCGGAGAGGCGAGATGGACACGCTAGTGGCATGCACACCCTTCTGTAAAGACAATAAGGAAATATCTTATTTTAGCATCAACATTACACCTCAGATTTTAGATCTCCCTAGGGCTAATTAACCACCACTCCTCCAATGACTCAAGAAGGATTTTCGCAGATGGGTCCCCATGTATATCACATGGCTAAGGCATATACAAGTTATTAAAATGAATGTCCTACCCAGGCTATTGTATCTCTTCCAAGGGCTACCAATTGATTTGGACCGGGGATGCCTTTCGGCTCTGTGATCTCTGAATACACGCTTCATCTGGCATGGGAAGAGAGTTCTTCTTCCTCTGACTTCCGAGGAGTGGTGGAGGGCTGGCAGTGCCGGACATGGAACTTTACTACAAAGTGGCCTAGTGAAGGGTAAATGTGGAGTGGTCAGAGCAGGAGTCTGACAAACACTGGCTCCATATGGACAGAGCGTGTCGGGCAGGTACGTTTGGGACCTTCTTTGGAAGCCAAAAACAGCTCGGCCACCACATGTGTATCCCAGTACCCCTACCAGGACTACCCTGCAGGTGTGGGATACTGTTACTGGAAGGGCGGAGTGGACAACCTTTCCTTCCCCCTTCACGTTGAGTCATTTTAACTCAGCATTCCCCCCAGCTTTACATTCAGGCCCCTTCGACGCGTGGAGTAGGGAGGATGCCTCACGGTGTCATACCTCTTTCATAATTGGGACATCTTAATATTCTATAAGTGCCAGAGGGACTTCCTCCTACCGGTGTCAAAGCACTTTCACTACACTCTACCCCAGCACTGGGTGCACCCAGAGATGCAAGACGTAACTACTCGGGACTTATGACCCATTGAATGCGTTGTCAGGAATGGCGCAGACTCAAAGGGATGTACTTCCTTTCTGTATGCTCTACTGCTCTCAACAATCTCCTCTCCTCTACCATGACACATGGCATTCTGGGAAGATATTCTAGGCACCCATATCTCGGAGAAGCAATGGAGTCAACTTTGGAGGGACATTCCTTGGTTTAATCATTCCATGTGAATCTGGGAGGCTCACTATAAGGTTGCATATAATTGGTATCTTTATCCCACTAAGCTGCAGAAAATATTTCCAGACACATCGGATCTCTGCTGGCGAGGCTGCTAATTGGGGGACTTCTGGGATATATGGTGGGACAATCCTATGATCCACCCATTTTGGGAAGAAATACTTTGCTAGATTACAGATATCCTGGGATATCCTCTACCAGACACTCCTGGAATTTGTTTCTAGGACTCCGAGATGAATTCCTAAAATAAAAATTGTGGGGGACTGATCTATACTCCAGTTATTTCTGGCGGCATCCAAAATGGTGGTAGCAAATGCCTGGAGTAAGAAAGAAGCCCCTCTCCTAAAACAATGGCATGCTAGATTATGACAGGCCTTTAAAATGAGTCCATGGCATTTATTTTTAGAGATAACTTTAATAACTTTGAAAATATCTGGGGCCCGGTGGGAATGTACCTCTCCGGGGGCCTTACGCTGCTGCAATGCCAAACACACACAAGAGCACGCCATATTTTCCAGTTTTGAGGGATCCTCTCTAGTTGGGACCCGAGAGATGATGGTCCACGTCTATGCCCATGACCTTTACTGTCTAGAGCTACGTATCATCTGATACCATTCCCAATATGCTCCAGATGTTACACCCATGCACCACCTGTTCATTTGTGGGAAGGGGTTGGAGGGAGGAGGGTACAGGGTATAGGTTTATTTATGCTTTACATATTTACAAAGCAACATACAGGAGTAAGGAGTGCAATGTTAGAGTTCCAAGGGAAGTAGTAACCAAAACTGTTAATAGATACTATGTATTGTGAATCAGGAACCGTATTTGGATGTACTGTAACAATATACCTTTGAAAAGCCAATAAAGAAAGTTTTGACAAAAAAAATCTGACTTTACCATTAAATGGGATTTTAAATTACAATTATTTCAGACCAGACATGTAATCTCTACCTGTTCCCAACCAAAAGTTAGCACTTGTTAAATGTAATAAGGTAACCCAATGTTCTCCTGTGGAAAAGGAAGACCTTACAAAAGTGAAACACAAATTTAGGAGTTTTTCACTACCAGGACATGTAAAACGTATAAACACATGTACAACCTTTTAAATGCAATGCACCCTGATCTATTGACTGTTTAGAGCCTGTCATAGGGGTTACAAAGGGAGATTTAGGTCTGAGAAAAGATTTATTTTACCAGGTCAAATTGACAGTTTCAAACTGCACACCGGATGCAATGGCAGACCTGAGACCTATTAAATGACTACTTAAGCGGGTGTCATAATAAGTGCTGCAGGCTCACTCGTAGCATTTAATTTACAGGTCCTGGGTACATGAAGTATCACTCTACTAGGTACTTAATAGTAAATTAAATATCCCAATTGGGTGTAAGCCAATTTAACCATGTTTAAAGGAGTGAGAACAAGCACTTTAGCACTGGTTAGCAGTGGTAAACTTCACAGAGTCCTAAGGCAAACAGAACGAAGTTCAGAAAACAGGAGGGGGGAGGTAAACAGTTTTGGGGGAGCCCACATCATAGTCCATAGCCTCCCGAGCAACCATCAGCAACAAATGCAAAACACAGCCCTTTGAATTATATTAACATACATTAAGCAACAATTTCTCTCCGTCTGCTATACTACTTAGGGGCATCACTAAAAATATCATTGTGTGAATCAACAGCGGTATCAAGAACCCTAGTGATCGACACGGAAACACAATTGCTCAGAACCCTTCACTGACACTCTTTACTGCCCAATCACTAAGCGCAATCCTTGCCATTAACCCAGAGCGTTCATATAATTCTAACAACTGGGCAAACCACTGTTTGCAAGGGAATTGGAATTATGAATGTGGTAGTACAATTTGATGGTCAGATGCGTCTCACCCTATACATTTTCGTAGACCAGACCAGCTGAAATTTACGGTAAGAAAAATGCTGGGTAAATACCAGGACATGCAGGCTTTGGTGCAATGAGTTATTGGTAGGAGTTATTATTTATCTCATGAGATAAACAACTCCCAGGTACTCTGGTATGGTAATTGAGCTCCACCTCTCTTGCATACTAATTTACGTCTAGTCAAAAAGAGGAACGGAGGACTGGCAGTCATCTGTAAAAGCACCATATGCATGAGCCGCATTGAAGAACTTTTAGTCCCTCGGGAATGTGTATCACTAGTAGTGTAATGCTTACTTGAAGCCACCAACCATCTCCTCCTCCTCCTCCTCATCTGTAACTTCTGCTACTTAATTCCATGTTTGCTAATGCTGTACTTGACTCCATAGGGGAGATTACTGTAGATCACCCAACCCTATATATCCTAGGTGATCATAGCATGTGGCCAGATAAACTAGAACTTTATTGCAAATAAAATATCATAGCTAACCTTGAATCATTGTCGTGCATCTGCTAGTCATGGGACCCACACACTCAGCAGGCCATACTCTTTAAACCATGTTTACAGCAAAAAGACTATTTCTGGTCATTTGAAACAACCTAACTGCCTGTAGGGATCACTAAATATTCCACTTTATCCTTAACTCATTGAGACCAGCAACCCCACCAACTGGGACAATTTAATGTATGTCAACCGGACCATGGAACATACCAGTCCTATACGTAACACAGACACAATTGTCTGATACCCAAACCCTGAATCCTGACATGTCCGTACAGCAGCTCCACCTACAGTGAACACTGGATCCAACAAAACAGTTTAGTAACTTTATGTCGGTTCAAAGAACCATAAAAGTGTATAAAATCTATCACAAATCAATAAAATACACAATAAATATTAAATACACAGCAAATTCCATACATCTCAATGATATAGTAAATACAGACAACTTGTAAAACAGCAATGTTCAATGATGCAGATGTACTTCTCCCCCATAAAACAATGCAATGAGAGTGCATGGGTTGTATTGGAATAAACACTTGAAACCAATTTAAAACAGACCCAAAAAATTGTGTGAAATCATCAAACAACAAGGAAACCACTCTACAAATCATTTATTGGCACTCAGGACTTCCAACCCCAGTGAGGAGGACTTCTCAGCTCTCTTCTCAGAAAAGTAAAAAAATATTGAATTTGAACTGCAACATGCGCACTAAACCGGCGGTCTTTGAGCTCCAATGCATCTGCGGTACCTACGGCAGCGAGAGCACCTTCCTACCCCACAGTTTGCACTCCTAAAGACAATGCTTCTTGGAATTCTTTCCTGATGCCAGATGATGCGGAGCTGTTATATTCTTTAGCGTCTTTAAAACCCTCCAATCACTTCAGAGATCCTCTACCTGCTAAGCTTCTCAAAGATATCAATTTGGCCATTCTTCCACTTTGGGCCCGGATAATTCAATAATCTCTCTTGCAGGGAAAGATTCCTGATTGCCTCAAGATGGGGCAAGTCACTCTCATCCCTAAAAACCCTAATGCCGACTTAGCGGATCCCAACAATTTCCGTCCGATCACCACCATCATGACTTCCTGGCACATAAACCTGTGATGTCCCCTGTTTTGTCTCTCCTTAGCCAAACATGCGCATCCTCTCTTTCCGTCTGATATGTAACTCTCAATCACACCTAGCCACATCTACTGAGGTGACCAGCCATTTTCACATCCTGCTGTACGCTCGCCAGGGCTGTGCTGTCCTTGAGAATGACTGACAACGATTCACCAGATCTCCACCCAGACCCTAAAGCATCATTCTCAATTGTGGAACTTTGGACAATGGTGTCTGGGGAAATTGGCCTGATGAGTGCAACATTACAACTGCTGAGCATTCAACTGGGGAAGCAGGCACATCACGCAGGTTGGCTGGCGTCTGTGGTTCAGCCTGGTTGTAAATACCACAATCCTTTTTGTGCCAACTCATGTGTATAAGTGATTTTGAAGTATGGTAGATGCTACCAATTTATGCACTTTCATTAAGTGTGGCACCTTCCTTGTGACCAATGTAGAAATGTGTCTACTCTACATGTGAAAGGCCACAGAACATACAGGAGGATCATTGTGGGTGGAATTTGACGATGGGCTGTGATACACTGAGGCACAACCTTCTGGAGTCGTATTTTGCTCCTGAAGCGACAAGACTTGTATAGAAGCACTAGGGAATGGTGAGCTGGCGAATTGAAATGAACCGTCAGATTTACTACACCAATAAGAAAGCTCTAGCGAGCACGCATGCAATTAATGCAGTGGGTGCAATGCCACCGAGACCACTGCCCCGACACTCAGGAAGCAGCTTGTAGATGTAGGTCTGTGCCACTTCTTCAGGTCCACGTATCACCAGATCCGGAAAGAAGGTCTGTGGACCCCGCGCTGTGAAACAACTCACTCCCATAAGAACATTCTAGAAAGTGGCATTTTCCAAATATGTTGGGATAGAAGAGTCCCCTGCATGGTGATGAACGTACACCCCTGCCCTGAGCTCCCTCAGCTGCTTCAATATCTGGAATCTTGATACTGATTTTTGGTCTTGGGTGAACGCAAGTCATGCTTGTGCGCCATGACCTATACCTCTTTCAGAGAAATGTGGTCTTGTTAAACCTGGGGGGCACACCAAGCTCTACCCGTGTGAAGTTGGAGGGCTACTCTCCTCACCTGGAGATAAGTGACAGAGAGCAGTGGTGGCAGCATGCCTGCTTTGTGTTCAGAATGAGCAACGTGCACAGGCCTGTGTCACTGCAGTGGGTACCTGTGTCACTGGAGTGGGTACCTGTGTCACTAGAGTGGGTACCTGTGTCACTAGAGTGGGTACCTGTGTCACTGGAGTGGGTACCTGTGTCACTAGAGTGGGTACCTGTGTCACTGCAGTGGGTACCTGTGTCACTGGAATTGATACCTGTGTCACTTCAGTGGGTACCTGTGTCACAGGAGTGGGTACCTGTGTCACTGCAGTGGGTACCTGTGTCACTGGAGTGGGTACCTGTGTCACTAGAGTGGGTAACTGTGTCACTGGAGTGGGTACCTGCGTCACTGCAGTGGGTACCTGTGTCACTGGAGTGGGTACCTGCGTCACTGCAGTGGGTACCTGTGTCACTGGAGTGGGTACCTGTGTCACTGCAGTGGTCACCTGCATCACTGGAGTGGGCACCTGTGTCACTGCAGTGGGTACCTGTGTCACTGGAGTGGGTACCTGTGTCACTGCAGTGGGTACCTGTGTCACTGGAGGGGGTACCTTCATCATTGGAGTGGGTACCTGTGTCGCTGCAGTGCGTACCTGTGTCACTGCAGTGGGTACCTGTGTCACTAGTGTGGGTAACTGTGTCACTAGAGTGGGTACCTGTGTCACTGCAGTGGGTACCTGTGTCACTGCAGTGGGTACCTGTGTCACTGGAGTGGGTACCTGTGTCACTGGAGTGGGTACCTGTTTCACTGCAGTGGGCACCTGTGTCACTGGAGTGGGTACCTGTGTCACTGCAGTGGGTACCTGTGTTACTAGAGTGGGTACCTGTGTCACTGGAATTGATACCTGTGTCACTGCAGTGGGTACCTGTGTCACAGGAGTGCATACCTCTGTCACTGCAGTGGGTACCTGTGTCACTGGAGTGGGTACCTGTGTCACTAGAGTGGGTAACTGTGTCACTGGAGTGAGTACCTGCGTCACTGCAGTGGGTACCTGTGTCACTGGAGTGGGTACCTGTGTCACTGCAGTGGTCACCTGCATCACTGGAGTGGGCACCTGTGTCACTGCAGAGGGTACCTGTGTCACTGGAGTGGGTACCTGTGTCACTGCAGTGGGTACCTGCGTCACTGGAGGGGGTACCTTCATCATTGGAGTGGGTACCTGTGTCACTGCAGTGCGTACCTGTGTCACTGCAGTGGGTACCTGTGTCACTAGTGTGGGTAACTGCGTCACTGGAGTGGGTACCTGTGTCACTGCAGTGGATATCTGTGTCACTGCAGTGGGTACCTGTGTCACTGGAGTGGGTACCTGTGTCACTAGAGTGGGTAACTGTGTCACTGGAGTGGGTACCTGTGTCACTGGAGTGGGTACCTGCGTCACTGCAGTGGGTACCTGTGCCACTGGAGTGGGTACCTGTGTCACTGCAGTGGGCACCTGCATCACTGGAGTGGGCACCTGTGTCACTGCAGTGGGTACCTGTGTCACTTGAGTGGGTACCTTCATCATTGGAGTGGGTACCTGTGTCACTGGAGTGGGTACCTGTGTCACTGGAGTGGGGCATACGGGCCCACTCATGTAAAATTTCATGGCTTTGTACCTAACTTACCCTTGGCCTGCATGGATTACATGTAGCGGCGGACTGTGCGTGATAATTGCGTGCTAGGTTGCATGGTTGTCTCTGTGGATAGTACATAACATGCAGGCATGTGGGTTCAATCTTTGGAAGCCAGGGGCCGAGCGAGACTGGAAAGGTGATGGCAGCATCCCCCAGACAGCAATGTATTGCTGACATTCCTGAAGGCTCGCGTGGGACACACACCCTGAGCAGAAGGGAGCAGAGTATCCTCTGTGCACATCAAAGCTCTCTTTGATTCCAGGAAGAGTCACTCGTCATTCTCATCTGGAGGGAGAAGGCTGCCAAGAGGTCTTGCTGCTGGAACCAGGAGTGAGGACCAATGTCTGCCAGTATCCACCTGGGTGAAGTGCCATCACTCAGGAGTCAAGGAGGCTTGCCCTGTGCCTTCACCAGCCTTCAGTCTGTCTGCCAGGGTTAGTGCGTCCTTTGAGTTGAAGGAGAGAGTCTGGAGGGAGGAAGAATGCTCAGGGTTTCTTGTAAGTGGATCCCGGTGAGCAGAGTGTCAGGTTCCTGGTCCAGTCAGGACCAGTGCTGCCAGAGAGCCATCTGCTCTTGCGTATGTTGGCAACATCTGTTGGGGGTGCCGTGAAGCCGGGGGCATCGCACGAGCCACTACACCTGGAAGCCGTCGCCATCTGATACCGCCACAGCATGCTGACCGAGCCAATGGGGTACGACCTGGTCATTTTGAGGACAGGGACAGAAAAGCATTCTAGCTCCTGGAGGCCGTGGTGAGTAAGATGAAGCAGGGCAGCTTGGACAGCTCAAACCTTCAAGGCCAAAGTCAGACTTTGATGCACATCGCTAATGCAAGCAGCATCTGTGGACACCCCCTATGAGGTGTACCCCGAAGTAACTAGAACTCATGCCCTCACCTTGGACAGTGTCATCAATTATGTCATTTCAGATGTTGCAGTGATGTTATCATTGATGTCATAGGACGTCATGAGTGATGTAATATGTGAGGTAAATTGCAGTGCATGATGAGGGCAAGAGTTACAGTTACATCAGCGCACAAGTTATTGTTATTTGAGATAAATACAACAGGTGAAGTTTAGTAGTTTTGTTAGTACCATTTTTATCGGGTATACCTGGGGGAATGCTGGGTGGTAGGAAATGTGTGGATACATGCAGATTCCAGATCTTTCCTACACAGAAATGTGAGGAAAATGTGTGTTTTTTTTTAAGTTTGCAAGGGATTCTGGGTAGCAGAACCTGGTGAAAGCCAGACAAGTCACCCCATCCTGAATTCCCCTGGGTGTCTAGTTTGTTTCAAGTATAGTCTGTGAGCTGTTCTTTCTTTCTGTCATGCGTATTGATTTGTAAGTCAACTGTGTGTTTAAATGTCTGGTTTTTTTTTAATCATTAGTGCAACTTCTGTAAGTAAATTGCGACGGCGCTATTTATGAAAAATGGCTAAAGCGCGCTGTATTGTCTGTTTAACCCCTTTCTGTTTATGTCTGAAATGAGCTCAATATGTGTTTGTGGGTCTTCTGATGTTTCCAGTCTGTTAAGTAAATTGTTGGTTAATTAATATCAAGTAGAAACTTTAAAAAGAAATCCAGAAACGAACCATGTGACGTGCTAAAATAGCTATATGGTGCTCTTTAATTTATAGAATGAGCAATTGTGCACATATACAAAACTGCCGTTAAATGCTTAAAGGATAAAATTAGAAACACATTCAATAGATATAAATCAGGCCCCAAAAACGAAATTATCTATTTTTGCAAAAGTAAATAAATTTACAGCATTTTCCTTAGGTGCATTGTATTAGATGTTCACAGGCAAACCTTTCAGCTGCAGTATATTTGATAGAAATGTTCATTCAGCCAGCACCATCCCAGTTGAACACGGGTGGAATTTTGCAGAACCGTCCTTTTAAATGAAAGTGGCGCAAAAATGTGACGCGTTTCAAGTTGGGCTTATGCGCTTAGGCGTGTGAGTTAATGTGTCCAAAATGATAGGCAAGGGATGCAGCTTGTTTTTTATACATGGATTTATCACAAAAACGAATAATTGGGATTTTTTTAAAAAGAAAATTATTAATCATGGAAAAATTATTTTAAAAAAATAAGTGCTTTTCAAAATCGTTTTTTGATATTTATAAAGCTTAATACTCATACTATGACCTCCTAGCATTAAAATTTGATTTAAGTTGTGTTGCATCACTAAAATGACAAGCATTCGCGTGTACAATTTTCCCTTGGTGCAGGCGCAAACAAGCCCATTTCTATAAAGTATAAGCTATTATTTCCAATGCCTGACTCATGGGTTATGTAATAGACATTCTGGTAATGCATATTATGCAAAAAAATTGTAGGATATTCATTTTGTAATGCCAAAAGAATGAAAGTCGAATTTGGGTAGAAAACACTGTTTGAACTGCATTTTCTTCCATTCAGAGTACTTTTTAAAGTGTCTCAGACTTCAGTAAATGCATACGTTTAGGTGTGATCTATATTTACAGGTTGTGCCTTCTTATGATTCAATGAGTCAATGTGCCAGTACAAAGGCTTGTTGTAATATCAGGGTTGAAGGTTTAAACTTTAGCTGTGTCTGTCACGATACTACTGAACACGCAATGAAAAACAGGACCTTTTTAAAACTTGGAGAAATTAACTAAAATATGGTGTCGCAACCCCCAACTATTTGATGTTAATAAAAAACGGCCTTAATGGAGTAAGCACCCACATAGAGAAAGAGAAATGGAGAATTCTTTTTTGATGAAGGAAAAAGAGGATGTTTGTGAGTAGGTACGTGATGAAGTCAGTAATGATAGAGGGGTGGAGAAATGTAGAATTGCGGTTATAGGAACTAGGTAATACGTAGGAAGGAGAAGAACAATTGGGAAAATAGAATGCCGTGGAGGGAAGAGAGATGATGAAGGCGAGTAATAAAGACATGAAGAGTAGCGTGAGGAAGGTTGTATTGACGAAGGGAATAAAAAGGAATGTGGTATCGGTTTGAGTAAGTAGGAGGGGAAAGATGAGATTGCAGGTTCTAGCAGTAGGGGTGAAAATATTGTAATTACCTAACGGGAGGCACTGAGTTTCATATGCTAATATGAAAGCGACGAACTGAGCTTGAATAAAGGCAAGTGACTAAATGATGAAGAAAATATCAAAACTCATTGCGAATGCAATTCGCAGTGCCAGTGGACTGGGGCAGAAAGCGGTCCCAATTGCTGGAGTTCAGTCTAACTTTAGCTGGGCCTACTGAGACGTTCATTCATTTAAGGTTGTTGAAATGTGTACTATTACATAGGATTGTAACAAGGATTTATTCTAAAAAGTGGTATGTGTGTTATTAAATTTCGTGAATTATTCACAGTAAATGTAGTTTAATAATCTGGGAATAGAGAATTTTTTTTTAGCGCCTAAAAAGGAGAAATAATTTTTCAAAATAGAGTGAATTATTGCAAGTTAGGAGGAATTAGGAAGGCCTTCTGGCTTTGACAAATTCAGAGTGGCAGAGAGAGGAGAGCTGCAGAGGCTGGCTCAAGTTACGCTGTTGAGATGCTATCTTTAGTTCAATGGAGTAGGCTGCCACGTTGACATTTATGACCTTTTAAATTAGGGCCTTGCCTCTGTGGAATGCAGAATGACCTTGCTACACGGGCCTCTGAAGGTGGGGTTTCTGGTTTCTCCACAAGAACATCAATAAAACTAAAGAACTTAATTCCAAAGGGAAAATATAGCAAAGGGGTTTCTTTGGAAGCCCAAACATCATGTTAAATGCTTTGCAGAACTGATACATTTGCATCTCGCTCTAAAAAAAATTTAAAAAAAGAATGATGCCTGCTATTAGCTCTTATTTAACAGAAAACGGAGTGTTGCATTAAGTCTTAGACAGACAAAAAGATTCTAAAAATGTTTTAAGGCTACATGCCTAAATGTGAACGAATTGACAAATTAAGACTTATTTTTCACAGTGGAAATTGTAGGTGCCAGAGACAGTAACGTTATATTTGACAGCAGATTTCCATTGCCTGGTGATCTACTGTCAAAAAGGAGGGTAAGGATTTTAAACCTGACAAATTAAACAGGCCCAAATATTGGGTTTTGGGCTGCAGGTTTACAGTGCATAAAAGTACATGACATGGTGTTGTGTGTCACCGCTTATTTTACATATGCTATTGTTTTGTCTATGCTTTTTTTGTGCTTGATATACAGCAAGTATATCTGATGGCTTGACGTTTTGTGCGTTTTTATTATTTTTTGCATGTTTTCGTTGTTTTTGTTGCTGCTTTTTGATACTATTACAAGTTTACCTGTGTTGTGACGGGATGGTCATGACGATGCCCATCGCTACGCAACAGTTGGTTGAACTTGTTCTGGTTACTAAATTCCACAGCTAATGATATTTCATGCTGTGAACATGAGAGACAACACTTCACCAGTGCATGTCTAAATTGGCTATAATGGTAAGGGAAATAAAAGAGATATACAGGATCGAAGTGTGTCACCTGTAGTTAGTCACGTTACTGCCCCTTCCCTTAAAGGAACAGGCAGCCCTACGTTTATGTATCCTTGATTGGACCTAAGGATGAAATTATAGATCTGTGACTCAAGGTGGCCTAATTTCTATATTACATTAGTTAATGGTGTCCTGTCTCCTAAGTAGCATATGGCCTTTGCTTCTTAAAAGAAAACTAGGTTTTCATTTTTCCCTGCAGAAGGAACTGGAACATTAGCTAAGATTACCGTATATGGTGTAGTCGCCAGAGGTAGAGTTAAAACGTATGTGACTTTGGCCTTTTGTGTATCACCCGTACTCTTGGTGATGTCACATGCCTGACTACCACCCAAGTAAATTCTTGTCCTTCCTATAGATTTTTATTTTTTGCTTTTGCTTCTTCCCTGACCGATGTCGCATCATGCTTAGTTATTGGGGATTTTAGTTGTGTCCCAGTTCCAATTCCCTTTTCCGTATTCCTTTCACCAGTCAGCCCATTTATTATTGTAGGTGTATTGTTCAGGTACACACTTCCAGACTGCAGTGATGCACCAGGAACCTCCATATTATGTATAATGCCCTCTTGTATGACCAGACTGGTTTTCAAGAATTGTCCCTAGGCCTGCTTCAATCTTTTCCAGCCTGACTGTCAAGTATATTATATTATAGTAAGACAAGTTTTCCATCCCAGTAGGAGATAACTCACGTTTACCTCTTTTGAACATGACGAATTTTCAATGTCTATTTTTTAATGTGTTTTTTACCATTTTTGTTCCTGCTGCTTTAATTTTCGGTGGGATCAGAAGTTTCTAATCATGCAAATATCAGGACCCTCTAGTTCTTGTCTTTTGTTTTCATATCTGACTATTAGCATGTGTATTGCCTAGTGCACCTGATGTGAAAGGTTTCTACCTGCCTATGATAATCTGTACCATGTGATTTCTCTATTGAGATGTCCTAGATAAGGAATTTAGAAACACTTATATGTAATCATTGAAAAAAAAAATGTGTTTGCCCTATTAGACAATGCCACCATATGTGAAGACATCCATTTAGATAGAATTCTCGTGTAGTTATCTACCCTTAGATGATGGAGGCTCTCACACGGAAACCCAATTGAAAAGCTTAGAGGCACTGTTTTGCCTACTGCCTTTTTATTTGTATTGCTTCCTGAGAAAGACAGTGTATTCTAGATGAAAATTGTCCCATGGCGTGTGGCCACTCCTTTGAAAATCACAGGCCACCTGTTTACAGTCCCCTTGTTATACAACGAACTGTTTAAAGCATCCCACTTGCTTCATCAGAAGGCGTTCAACATCAGAAAAGAAGGAGGAGCTGGTTTTGCCACAGAACCAGAATTTCATTGCACAAGAGCGCCTGTCATGTGCTGGTAACCTCTGACAGTGTGCAGTCCCTTGAGCCCCTGGGCCTGAGTTTTTGGCCACACACCCCCCTTTCCTTTGCTCCAATGGAAGTGCAGTACACCGGCGGATCCAAGATTGACAAAAGGCACTAATTCTAGGGCCCATGGAAGAACAGCCCGAGCGTCCTCTGACACTGAATGATGAGTGTTGGAGCCTGAGAATGGTCCCAGGTCTGCACAAGATGACCTATGCCCTTGATCAATGGAGAGCACACTACCTGTAGTGCCTGCCGCAAAGGAAAAATACTGGCGCACTGCCTTGAGACATTGAGACTTTCTCGAGTGAGCTGTGGGTGTTTGCCAGGAGGGCACTCCAACTAAGCAGTACTTTTCTCATGTAAGGCTTGAATGAAGAGGCCCATGCGAAAGAAAACAACAGAAGAAGACTTGATGGACAATAGAAGCCTGCCAGAGAGGCTTTTTGAACGGACTCTGGGCATAGGTGGTTTCACAAGAGGTTTCCGTGTGATTGTAGAGAGTAGGTGTTAAGGAGACTGATTGTTTTGCTGGCATTGTTTTAAAGTACTATTCTGTTTAGTAAAAGCAGAATAAAGTCAATTGTCTGTGGAAAGAGTATTTTCACCTCAGAGCATTGATGAGGGTCACCACTGTTTCACCTGAACATAAAAATTATTATTTCATTTGTAATAGTGGTCGCTACTTTCTCCCGTTGTCTATATATTCTTAATAACGTGTTTTCTAGTGTTTTTTTAAACATGACGTTGTCATTTATGGGTGGGATTGATTTTCTCTACTCAATTGACTTCTGCACCCTCTTCCCAACCTATGTCTTTCCCTACCACTGTTTCTTTGCACTTTTTTTTCACCCTTTTCCTGAACATGAGCAGGTTAAAAGATCAGAATTCGTAAGCAATTCTTTTGTACAGCTTCTGCATCGACACTAGTTAGTAGTAAACATCACTAATTGTTGGGGGTGTGATCTTATGCCACCTAGATAGAGGTATTCCTTATTTTGTCCTGCCATATCTGGCCTTTGTGCTACTACATGTGTAAGGAGAAGTGTCCCGTGAGAGACGCTAAGTAATAGGATGATGCTACAGCAACATCTCCATGACTTCATGTCTGTAGACCTGGACTCGGATTGATGAGAGTATAGTTATTGCCTATGTAAGGGCAAAAGGAGGGTCTGTCGTACTTTAAAATTTGGGACCGCGTAGGAGGCAGGGCCCTACCCCTGTCTATCCCGGTATCAGCGAACCGCGAATGGTCAATGCGGTATGTACAAGTGCTTTGTGTAACGTTTTAGCTATGAATGCACTATGTATACGTTATTATACAACTCCGTGGGTTCCATTTTGTAGCGGTGGCCATCTTATGGTTGCCCTCACATAGGCTTATAGCATGAAGCGAAAACGGGCCTTTTAGAGCACATGTGCCTTTCTTTGACTTTTCTGTGACCTGGGCAGCTTGGCTCCGCTGCCCCAGGTCAAACTGGTCTCACGAACTCCCCGTCCTCCGGCCACCTGTGATTAGCATCAGGGCTTGACACACCATAAAGCCTTTTCATCCCACACAAGCCTCCGGCTAATCTCTTTCACACCTGACTGTTCCTGCTTTATGGCTTGTTTTCCAAACAGGAGATGCTCATGTTTTTTGGGGCCTATCGATATCTGATGTGGGATCTGAGCCTTGCTGGGTAAATAATTGCGGGCTGGCTTAACTGGAATGTGGGATGGTCATCATGACTCTGCCTTTTCGTTTGCAATGTATACATGTGAATGACCAACTGCAAGAGAAGGGCGGTGTTGCCCAGAGCGTAACATTCTCCATAAAAAAGGAGACTGGTTTCTGTTCTGCAGACTGCCTCATTCAGTTGCTAAGGCTTCTGTGCGACGTAGTCTCACTCATTTGAGTTTAATAAAGATGTCTTTTCATATTTCAGCTTCTGTTGCCAAGTTCTTTGTTATATTATCAAGATATGCAGAATTTTATAATACCACATCAGGAAGTACTCGAAGTCATAGGGTGCTACCCCTAGCACCTCTGGGGTCTCAAAAATTGGAGTACTTCAATATGGCGCTGTACTGCGCTCTCCCTCTCGTACAATACTTATATATGGCGCTGTACTGCGCTCTCCCTCTCGTGCAATACTTATATATGGCGCTGTACTGCGCTCTCCCTCTCGTACAATACTTATATATGGCGCTGTACTGCGCTCTCCCTCTCGTGCAGTACTTATATATGGCGCTGTTCTGCTCTCTCCCTCTCGTACAATACTTATATATGGCGCTGTACTGTGCTCTCCCTCTCATGCAATACTTATATATGGCGCTGTCCTGCACGTTCCCTCTAGTGCAGTACTTATATATGGCGCTGTCCTGCACGTTCCCTCTCGTGCAGTACTTAGATATGGCGTTGTACTGAGCTTTCCCTCTCGTGCAGTACGTAGATATGGTGCTCTCCTGCGCGCTCCCTCACATGCAGTACTTATATATGGTGCTGTCCTAAGCTCTGCCTCTCGTGCAGTACTTAGATATGGCACTGTCCTGTGCACTCCCTCTCATGCAGTGCTTATATATGGCTCTGCCCTGCGTGCTCCCTCTCGTGCAGTACTTATGTATGGCGCTGTCCTACTCTCTCCCTCTCGTGCAGCACTTATATATGGCGCTGTCCTGCGCGTTCCCTCTTGTGCAGTACTTATATATGGCTCTCACAATGAAGGGTATATTCCTAGGCAATCACACTAGATATAGATATCAGCCACTAGGTCAAGTGATATAAAACTGAAAACGTTAGAAAACCTGTTAATGAAAACCAGTGTACCATACAATATTGAAGATTAAAACATTTTTTTATTATTGACAGTGTAAAATCATATTTTATGTTTAAATCAACAAGGAACTAAAACACAATTCAATTTCTAAAAATGTACATGAGTTTTATAAAAGAACAAAACTTTAACCAAATATAAATTGGAGTACAGATACAATGACATAAAAAACCTATTCAATAGACACAATTTAAGATAATGAGAGTGAATCAGAATATGGACATTCAAAATATATGAAGTTGCGGCAATAGATTATCTTCGACGCGCGTTTCGGCGCAATGGCGCCTTCGTCAGGAAAGCCACACAATGTTTCCTGAAAATCAAAGGTACACTGGCTTAAAATATAGAACGGTATATTTATATTGATATCTGGATGACATAGTTGCCAAAGAGTTTGGCTGTAGGGTTAAAATTAGCTCTTCCGAGTACAACAACTACGTACTGAAGTAGATGTGAAAAATGAACCACATAGTAGAGGATAGATGATAGTGGTGACTGAACATAGAAGTGAAAAGTAAAAAGTACTTTGAACAGGATGTCTAAGGTGAACAGAGTGGATTAAACATAGTAGTGATGATAGGATTCTTATAGGACTAGCGATAGATTGACCTGTTTAGCGAAAAATAGTTTGAAGATCCCAAGAGTGAATGGTGAGCACCATTAGTGCAAGAAGTGATAAACACAAAATGACCATCAAAGAAAAGAAGGAAAACTTACTCAAAAAACCAGTAAGAATGAGAAGGTCGGAAGAAGTTGGGATTTAGTACTTGCTGATAAAGTAGTCACTGAAAAGTAATCTAGAGAATGGGAAACAGGGTTATTCGAGTTAGAAACTGATGAGATAGTAATTATGTTTTTTGGTATAGGTCTAGAAATGTCGGTGAATTACCTTTTAGCTGATACTTTTGTCAGCTGCGGTACTGTGGTAGCTGGGATATATTAAACAAGCGACTGATGAAGCAACTATTGCATCGATGATTTCTATGAAGATATAATTATAGGTGTTGGTATAATTTAGCATATTGATCACATTGTTTGTGTGGTGCAACAATATAGAATAGAAGGCAATAGTGCCTACCCAGTTGGATGTGGCGACAGCGGTAGAGGGTAGTTCGCGATATATAATACTAATTTCTTTGACGTGCAGAAGTGTATATCTTCCTTTTTGGCCTTTTTCTTTCTGTTTGTTTCTTTCTTTCCTCCAGGAGGTCTAAGTAATGGAGTATAAACGAATAAATTACATGATATTTTTAGTATTTGTCAAAAAGATCCAGAGTGATTTAGCCTAGCGATGTATCTTAAGTAATGTTTTCGGTAATATCATTACACATTATCATACTTCCCTGATGGCAGCAAGCAAGAATTATACATTATCATTCCTTCCTGATAGCAGCACGCAAAACTATTTGACCGAGGAGATGATATTCGTGACAGGTACGGGGCACCTATGTTGTTATTATTTGGCGGTGGGGTTTCTAATTTAAAGATATCTATGGCGAGCAGGTAGAAAAGCTAATGGGCTCCGTAACGGTAGCCAACGAATATGGGACCTTCAATTCCAATTTGCATGCATTACTGACGGCACGGTAGAGAGCCGAGGGGTTCTGCAAACGCTTACCTATTGATAAAAGATCCTCGTGGAAGTTTGGGCGTACCTCACTGCCTTCTTCGCCACTCTCGGAAGGTTTCGGCCATTGATGTCAGGTGGACTGAGAGTGGGGTTTTAACCAATGGGGTAGTACGTCGCATACGTAACGGATGTGATAGTATGGTTACGTCCGGAATGGACGAAAAAATACATAATGACTTGGAGATGTATATTATACATCACGGAACACGTAAAATGTTCCGTGAATGTGTAAATATTCGCTTTTGTGCAGTGAAACTAATTTTATCGATAAAACGTTATATGCGCTTTTTAGCAATGATATCAGAAAAATACATGAAGATTTGGATCTGAAGGGAGCGTATGTATCTCTTGAAAGTAGACGTGAATTTTTTTTAAAACTTTTTTTACTTTTTCTGAATTATATAAATCTTTATTTGTTTGGCAATATGTTCTATCTATACTTCGTTACGAAATGTTTATGTAGTTAGATAGTGCATCGAGTATATGATTTTAATGTGTATCTAGAGATCATATAGTGGGGAAATAGATACAAAGAGGTAGTATGTTTCGTAATTCATTATTTCTAAAACCCGACAATGGTGTTGTATATTCAGTGAATATTTCAAATTTAGAATATTAGTTTCTGATTTAAGGCCCTATAGTGCAGGTATGGGGGGAAGGTTATTAACTACTTATATTTTTGATGACATATAATATATGTAGTCTATATAGATATAGCGAGCGGGGCATTAACTTTATATAAGAATAGAGATGATCTTTAATGTGTAATATTAGGAACTGAAGGTATAACTAGACGATGTGGGGAACAGCCCTATCCTATGGCATTTTCCCATGGCAATTCGTTGTTAAGGCCGCATTGGAATGTGTTCAGAACAAAAATCCAGAACACTTCCCTTTTCTTGCGTATCTTGTCGCCACCATTGTTCTCAGGAATGTGAATTTTTTCTAGAATTCTCCATTTGATTTCTTCTGGTTTGTGTCCTGCATCCATATAATGTTTAACCAAAGGTGCAGACAATTTTTCATTGCGGATGGCAGAGCGATGTTCAGCTATGCGGATGTGGGCTGCTCTGGATGTTTCACCGACATAGCCCAGATTGCAAGGACATAAAATTAGATAAATCACATTCTGTGTCTTGCAATTCCATAGCTGTGATGCTTGAATCTTGTAGTTGTTATGTATTAAGGTTTCACCTTCTGAAACCTGAGCGCATGATTTACATGCGGAGCATCTCACGGTGCCTTTGACCGGTTTCTTGCCATCAATGGTTTTTTGGATGAAAGGGGTGTCTGACTTAAACCTAGAATGCACGATCATGTCCTTAAGATTTTTATTTCTTCGGTGTGCAAATAAGGGTTTAGCAATCTTATTATCTGTTTCAGGGTGGCTATTTAAAATGTGCCAGTTGGCGTTTATTATTTGCTTCACAGTGGCATTTAGAGTGGAGTGTCTCGTGATACAGACTAGTTGATCTTTCTTTTTGCATGTGTTATTTGTAAGCAGATGGTCTCTATCAAAGAAGCGTGCTCGTTTATAAGATTCTCTGATCAGTCTCCGCGGGTACCCACGGAGTAGGAATTTTTCTTTCATTTTTTCTGCTTGGATGTCAAAATCTGCCAGGTTAGTGCAATTGCGGCGAACTCTGAGGAATTGTGAGAAGGGAATACTATCTTTTTGGGACCGTGGATGGAAACTATTAAAATGGAGAAGAGTGTTTTTTGCTGTTGGTTTGGTGAATAACTCAACTTCTAATATACCAGATTTATGTTTTATTAGAATATCCAAAAATTCTACCTGTTGTGTACTAGTGTGAGCTGTGAATTTGAGATTTGAGTCTGTTAGGTTTATCCACAGAAGAAATTCCCCAAGGGTAGCTTCCCCATCGGTCCAGATCAGGAAGATGTCGTCAATGTATCTGGACCAATGGGAAACAGACTCAAAAAATGGAGCCACTTCATTGTAAATGAACTTCTTCTCGAATAAGGCCATATAGATGTTGGCTATTGTGGGAGCAACTGAAGCTCCCATACTGACTCCTTTGGTTTGGTGATATAGTTGTTGATCAAATTCAAATACATTTTCTGTCAAGACGGTCTGCAAGCATTTTGTAAGAAAAGGCTTAGAGCAAGGGATGTTGTATTCATCAATAAACCAGAGAACCGATTCCAACGCTTCTTTTTGGGGGATATTACTATATAAGGATTCTACATCCAAAGTTACTAGGATATCAGTGGCTGGATTAAAATGGAGGTTCTCTACTTTATTGATAATGTCACAAGTATCTTGCACAAATGAAGGAGTTTGGCAGACAAATGGTCTGATTTTGTGATCTAGAAATTATATATATTTAATGACAACAAGAGCGCCCAGAAAGGTCAACCAGGGACCCTGGGAATTATGTATTTCAAACAACAATGGACCCTAGAGAGAAAAGATTTTAAGTATCGGTAAATAAGGACCCAATCAGTGCTTATTTCTTGAGACTTGTCCAGCCGGACAGAGGTCAGGAATTTTACTAATATCAAAAATATCAAAATTATCAAAAATTTCATAAAGTGGGACACAAGCCTGTGTCCAATACATACATCAAGGCACACAAAACAAACAACAGAAGGTTCAGGCACGAAGTAAGGTTTGTTATAAGTAACTGAAAATGAAGAAACAAACAATTCAACCAATACCCTTATGTATCAAAATTGATATTTACAACATATAGGGTATTTGTAGGTGTCGACGGCGTTTCGATCCTATAAGGAAATTGCAAGGATCATCATCAGGACAAGGACAATAATGCCTGTGAGGTATAACCTGAATGACCTTAGGGAGGAAGGGGAAGAAGGAGGGAGAAGATAATGAGGTTAGGACATAAACAGAAAGATTTCAGAGGGGCGACAACTTAAAGCCTGTATTTCATGTACAGAATGCCAATAGTAATTCCAAGGGAGGAGAGGTAAGGGCTAGCAACCTGAGACATATAGAAAAACGTTTAAGGCAATTGGGCTAAGAATTATGTGCAAAGTAAGACGTATAAGAGAGAATCATAGTAAACTATTAATCACGACATGAATTCCTAAGCAATGAACATATAACTGTTGGTAATAAACAATATGTGCTTCAAGGGCTGGAATCAGCCCGGGGTGCGCTGAAGAGCATGCCATAATGCCGGATGTGTAATTATGGAGTGATATTACCGGTCATATGGACGGAGTTGCTGGGACACGGGTGAGAATTACCTATAACGTGCTCGTGAATGCCTAGGGGCGAAAAGCAGTGAAATTGAGCCATGCAGAAAACGAACCAACGTTTGGCTTACCGCAGCAGCAGTGAAACAAGAGCAGTGTCTGAAAGTGATAATTGATTAAAATTAGAGCCAGAGCGGATTAGGCAGTGGGCGGTTGAATCCGTGTGCAGAGGAGGAAACTTACTGTTTGCTAAGGCCGAGGGGCGTAGCAGATAGGCGAGGGCAGGAATAGACACCTCGTATCAACTTGGAACGAAGGGAGTCAAAAGGGACTCCTAGGATAATCTGTGAAGGAGGAAATGACATGAGTATAGGGAAGCATGCGGGAAGAGGCGCAATGACAACCGAGGGAAGAGCACTTACCAATGTATTTCCAAGGTTGGAGAATTCCGGCAATACGGCGAGCAGTGTTCCGTGATTACGGCAGCTAACGAGGGCCGGAAGGGACGGTGTGTTATAGGTGAGTGACGGATTGGTGGAGCATGCGCGGACTGAATCAGCGAAAGAGTGAAGGGACAATAGGGAGGAACAAGGAGGCCATCTTGAAGGAGTATCAATCATACATATATCGTGGCTTGTGAAGTAGTACATCATGTAAAACTCCTGAAAAGGTAAATGTAAGTGATAGTAATTAATTAATTACAGAGAAACGACGGTTAAGAGAGCAATAAGGAAGGCAATGAAGGAAAGACAGAGTGCAAGGAGAAGTAAGGGATAGATAATGGAAACCATGGCGGCCATCTTAAGTGAGTGGAATATGCATTGTAGGAATAGATTATGAATTAATAAAATCGTTAGTCAACCAATTGCAGGTGGATATAATTAAGCTTAGGGTAGTAAATGGAGATATAGAGAGAAGGTTCTGCATATGGCAGAGTCGAATATAAAATCGGAGAGGAGTGAAAGGGACAAGGTAGAGATTTAAGGAATTATTCCATTAGTATATACTTGGTAGGTAATAAGGCTCAATATAATAGATAAAGGGAAAAAGAGATGATAACAGTGAAGGGCAAAAGAGGACAAAAATTGAGATTACATTGGCATTTGATTCAAACAGCAATTAAGAATAATTGAACCACATTTGACTCGGAAAGACGAGAAAGGATTAATCAAGGAATCAAATAGTTGTAGTCCAATCCTCAAGGCGGTTGAGTCCTGTGTTGAGGCTATCAGTTTTCAAAATCCATTTGAGCTCTTCTTTGTTTAGAATTTTCGTAATATCTCCGCCTCTTGGTGGTAGCTTTACGGCAGAGATCACAGTCCAACGGATTTGATCCTCGGTGTGTTTCTTTTCTAGAAAATGTTCAACCAAGGGGGCTGTGAGGATTTTACATCTGATCCTACTTCGGTGTTGGGAGATTCGCAACCGGATCTTTTGGGTAGTCTGACCGATGTAGATTTTATTACATGGGCAAAAGATTGCATAAATGACATTTGCAGAGTTACAATTGGTAAACATTTTTAGTTCATTTCTGATGTTCCCAAAAACAAACGTTTTACCTTCAATGGTCAGTGAACATACAACACAGTTCCCACATTTAGCATGCCCTGTTAATGGGGGAATTTCCCAGATATCATTCAAAGTATTCACAGTGTTCTTTTTTGCTGTAATGGGTAAAGCAGCACGGACCAGATGGTCCTTAATGTTTTTATTTTTCTTGAAGGCAAATAGAGGGCGTTCTAGACAGAGATTACCTACATTCAAGATTTGCCAGTTGTTCAAAATAGTTTTGCGTATGGCATTAGATACTGTAGAAAATGTTGTGACACAAACCAAGCGAGTGGAATCAGGCTTGGATTTAGGTTCTAGGAGAGTCTCACGGGGACAGTACCAAGCACGTTTCATAGAATTACGTACTAACCTCCGTGGGTAACCTCTTTTGGACAGTTTTTGGCAGAGTATTTTGGCTTCATGAAAGTAGTCTGTCTTTAAGTAGCAGTTTCTGCGAATTCTCAGAAATTGTGAGAAAGGAAGGGAGTCTCTTAATGCACGAGGATGGCTACTGTTATAGCTTAGTAAAGTGTTCCTTTCAGTGGGCTTGCGGAAAAGACTAGTTATCAAGTAGCCATCTGTGTGCTTGATTAGGAGATCAAGGAAAGGAATTGATTCCTTGTCATGTGTCAGGGTAAACTTAAGGCCGCCACAATTATTATTCAACCAGTGGAGAAAGGGGGCAAGTAAGCTGACATTGGCCTGCCATATCATGAAAATATCGTCTATGTATCTCTTCCACTTATAGATACATGACGAAAAAGGGTTGTCAGGAGTAAGAATGTGCCCCATTTCAATTGCGTCCATGTATAGTATTGCTAGATTAGGTGCAAAAATTGCGCCCATGGACGTACCTTTAACTTGTTGAAAAAACTGATCTTCAAAGATAAAAAAATTCCTAGTGAGACAAACTTCCAATAATTGCAAAATAAAATTGGTCGGAACTGTGTGGGGCCGAGGTCTTTGATTGAGAATATTTTCAATCACAAGCAAGGAGTCTTTCTGTGGTATATTGGTATAGAGGGATTCTACATCCAATGTGCACAGAATATTGATTTCAGGGTCAAATGGATGGTTCTCAATCATATTAATCATAGACATGCTGTCACGGATATAGCAGTTAGTGTTGGGCACGAAATCTTTAATAAAATAGTTAACATAGTGGCCTAGGGGCTCCAAAATAGAGCCACACCCAGAAACAATGGGACGTCCAGGGGGGTTTTCAAGGTTCTTATGGATCTTGGGCAATGTATATATCACAGGTACCCTAGGGTTTTTTGTGTTAAGGAATTGATATTCAAATTTGCTCAGAAAACCTTGGTGTAAGCCTTCATCAGTAATCTGTCTGATCAGGGTTTGGAGTTCCCTGGTAGGGTTAGTGCAGAGTTTACAGTAATGATCTGTATTTGCCAATTGGCGATTTACTTCAGCTTTATAGTCATTTATCTCCTGTAGTACTATTCCTCCACCTTTGTCAGCCGGTTTGATTACCAAACTAGTATTGTCACGAAGAGATGATATGGCTGTCTTTTCTTCCTTGGAAATATTATAGGGAATGTAGTGATGTGCTGTAGAAATATTAGTTACCTCTTTAAGTACCAATTTCTCGAAAGTAATGATCTCACTGGGGATCATGTTTGAATGTGGTGAGAAAGTGGAGGGAGGTCTCAGTGGCGTGTTTGATGGTTTCGGGATCAAGGGGTTCTCTAGGAAGTAGCTGTGAAGTCTTATTTTCCGGAAGAACCTAAGAAGTTCCGTTTGGAGATCCAGGAAATTAGGATAAGTCGTTGGGACAAATGAAAGTCCTTTGCTAAGTAGTGAGATCTCATGACTAGAAAGTTCATGTGCAGAAAGATTAAAAATAGGAATTGTTAAGCTTTCGTCAGTCATATTGGAAGGCAGTTTAGCATTTACCAGCGGTAAAGCTTTTGTCGTGTTTGGCGTTCTCCTGGAGGATTGTACCAACGAGAACGTTGTCTGCCCCTTCCTCTCCTTGGTAGGTCTTGCTGGTCCCGATCTAAAAAAAGGGGGTTGGGAGTGCGTGTGGTGTTACTTGTACCCTCTCCTGGGTCTGAACTATCGGAAGACTCTGCGGAAGTGTCAGAGAACCCTACTAGATTGTGGCGTTTGTTAAAACGGCCCCAAGGTCTAGAATTTTGAGGGTTATTGTAAGAGCGATTGGTATAGAAATCTTTATTGAGATAA
Organism: Triturus cristatus; assembly: GCF_964204655.1. Classification (NCBI taxonomy): domain Eukaryota; kingdom Metazoa; phylum Chordata; class Amphibia; order Caudata; family Salamandridae; genus Triturus; species Triturus cristatus. The sequence continues at coordinate 11,702,242 of NC_140581.1, read as the reverse complement.
GGGTATGCCCTTTCTTGTGCAAAGGATTTTATGTCCCTTTTGACCTTAATGGATTTTTTATTTTGTTCTATTCGGTGGAATTCCTCGGCTGTTTTCTCAACCTTTTCAAGAAGTTTTTTGGCATCAGGGACTGTATTGTTATCTTTAATATTTTTCTCTAAGTCATTAATTATTTTAGTTAGTTCCTTGAGTTCTTCAGAGGCAATATCAATTCCAAGCACCAGCCAATGTCTGGAGCATGTGGTACCAATATAACTGAAGTTAGTAATGTATTTGGGATTATCTGTGAAGACACCAGGGATGTTCCTCACTATTAGGCCTTGTGGGATTGTATTGGATTTAAGATACTCCGTTAACATACGTATCATTAATTCCAAACGGATAAATTTCTTTTTTTGTTTCTCTAGTTCCTCTGAGTGATCAATCAAATTATTACCGGCACCAGGAGTCTCATCAATGTTGGAAAAGAGCGAGGGGCCTTCTAGGATCTTTTTAATGTAGTCATCCGAGTATAGTGGTGTGTTGTCAGACATAACAATAGATTGCAAAGTGTGAGGATAACAAAGGGGGGGGGGGGGGGGGGGGGGTGGTGGTTTTGGGGCGGGCAGAAAATGTGTCAAGGGGGAAGAGAAACAGGGACGAAGGAAGGACCCACTTAGAGAAGGGGTAAGGATGGACCAAGCCCTTGCAATCAAGCGATTGCGCTAAACATATTTAATGACAACAAGAGCGCCCAGAAAGGTCAACCAGGGACCCTGGGAATTATGTATTTCAAACAACAATGGACCCTAGAGAGAAAAGATTTTAAGTATCGGTAAATAAGGACCCAATCAGTGCTTATTTCTTGAGACTTGTCCAGCCGGACAGAGGTCAGGAATTTTACTAATATCAAAAATATCAAAATTATCAAAAATTTCATAAAGTGGGACACAAGCCTGTGTCCAATACATACATCAAGGCACACAAAACAAACAACAGAAGGTTCAGGCACGAAGTAAGGTTTGTTATAAGTAACTGAAAATGAAGAAACAAACAATTCAACCAATACCCTTATGTATCAAAATTGATATTTACAACATATAGGGTATTTGTAGGTGTCGACGGCGTTTCGATCCTATAAGGAAATTGCAAGGATCATCATCAGGACAAGGACAATAATGCCTGTGAGGTATAACCTGAATGACCTTAGGGAGGAAGGGGAAGAAGGAGGGAGAAGATAATGAGGTTAGGACATAAACAGAAAGATTTCAGAGGGGCGACAACTTAAAGCCTGTATTTCATGTACAGAATGCCAATAGTAATTCCAAGGGAGGAGAGGTAAGGGCTAGCAACCTGAGACATATAGAAAAACGTTTAAGGCAATTGGGCTAAGAATTATGTGCAAAGTAAGACGTATAAGAGAGAATCATAGTAAACTATTAATCACGACATGAATTCCTAAGCAATGAACATATAACTGTTGGTAATAAACAATATGTGCTTCAAGGGCTGGAATCAGCCCGGGGTGCGCTGAAGAGCATGCCATAATGCCGGATGTGTAATTATGGAGTGATATTACCGGTCATATGACAACACACCACTATACTCGGATGACTACATTAAAAAGATCCTAGAAGGCCCCTCGCTCTTTTCCAACATTGATGAGACTCCTGGTGCCGGTAATAATTTGATTGATCACTCAGAGGAACTAGAGAAACAAAAAAAGAAATTTATCCGTTTGGAATTAATGATACGTATGTTAACGGAGTATCTTAAATCCAATACAATCCCACAAGGCCTAATAGTGAGGAACATCCCTGGTGTCTTCACAGATAATCCCAAATACATTACTAACTTCAGTTATATTGGTACCACATGCTCCAGACATTGGCTGGTGCTTGGAATTGATATTGCCTCTGAAGAACTCAAGGAACTAACTAAAATAATTAATGACTTAGAGAAAAATATTAAAGATAACAATACAGTCCCTGATGCCAAAAAACTTCTTGAAAAGGTTGAGAAAACAGCCGAGGAATTCCACCGAATAGAACAAAATAAAAAATCCATTAAGGTCAAAAGGGACATAAAATCCTTTGCACAAGAAAGGGCATACCCTTATCTCAATAAAGATTTCTATACCAATCGCTCTTACAATAACCCTCAAAATTCTAGACCTTGGGGCCGTTTTAACAAACGCCACAATCTAGTAGGGTTCTCTGACACTTCCGCAGAGTCTTCCGATAGTTCAGACCCAGGAGAGGGTACAAGTAACACCACACGCACTCCCAACCCCCTTTTTTTAGATCGGGACCAGCAAGACCTACCAAGGAGAGGAAGGGGCAGACAACGTTCTCGTTGGTACAATCCTCCAGGAGAACGCCAAACACGACAAAAGCTTTACCGCTGGTAAATGCTAAACTGCCTTCCAATATGACTGACGAAAGCTTAACAATTCCTATTTTTAATCTTTCTGCACATGAACTTTCTAGTCATGAGATCTCACTACTTAGCAAAGGACTTTCATTTGTCCCAACGACTTATCCTAATTTCCTGGATCTCCAAACGGAACTTCTTAGGTTCTTCCGGAAAATAAGACTTCACAGCTACTTCCTAGAGAACCCCTTGATCCCGAAACCATCAAACACGCCACTGAGACCTCCCTCCACTTTCTCACCACATTCAAACATGATCCCCAGTGAGATCATTACTTTCGAGAAATTGGTACTTAAAGAGGTAACTAATATTTCTACAGCACATCACTACATTCCCTATAATATTTCCAAGGAAGAAAAGACAGCCATATCATCTCTTCGTGACAATACTAGTTTGGTAATCAAACCGGCTGACAAAGGTGGAGGAATAGTACTACAGGAGATAAATGACTATAAAGCTGAAGTAAATCGCCAATTGGCAAATACAGATCATTACTGTAAACTCTGCACTAACCCTACCAGGGAACTCCAAACCCTGATCAGACAGATTACTGATGAAGGCTTACACCAAGGTTTTCTGAGCAAATTTGAATATCAATTCCTTAACACAAAAAACCCTAGGGTACCTGTGATATATACATTGCCCAAGATCCATAAGAACCTTGAAAACCCCCCTGGACGTCCCATTGTTTCTGGGTGTGGCTCTATTTTGGAGCCCCTAGGCCACTATGTTAACTATTTTATTAAAGATTTCGTGCCCAACACTAACTGCTATATCCGTGACAGCATGTCTATGATTAATATGATTGAGAACCATCCATTTGACCCTGAAATCAATATTCTGTGCACATTGGATGTAGAATCCCTCTATACCAATATACCACAGAAAGACTCCTTGCTTGTGATTGAAAATATTCTCAATCAAAGACCTCGGCCCCACACAGTTCCGACCAATTTTATTTTGCAATTATTGGAAGTTTGTCTCACTAGGAATTTTTTTATCTTTGAAGATCAGTTTTTTCAACAAGTTAAAGGTACGTCCATGGGCGCAATTTTTGCACCTAATCTAGCAATACTATACATGGACGCAATTGAAATGGGGCACATTCTTACTCCTGACAACCCTTTTTCGTCATGTATCTATAAGTGGAAGAGATACATAGACGATATTTTCATGATATGGCAGGCCAATGTCAGCTTACTTGCCCCCTTTCTCCACTGGTTGAATAATAATTGTGGCGGCCTTAAGTTTACCCTGACACATGACAAGGAATCAATTCCTTTCCTTGATCTCCTAATCAAGCACACAGATGGCTACTTGATAACTAGTCTTTTCCGCAAGCCCACTGAAAGGAACACTTTACTAAGCTATAACAGTAGCCATCCTCGTGCATTAAGAGACTCCCTTCCTTTCTCACAATTTCTGAGAATTCGCAGAAACTGCTACTTAAAGACAGACTACTTTCATGAAGCCAAAATACTCTGCCAAAAACTGTCCAAAAGAGGTTACCCACGGAGGTTAGTACGTAATTCTATGAAACGTGCTTGGTACTGTCCCCGTGAGACTCTCCTAGAACCTAAATCCAAGCCTGATTCCACTCGCTTGGTTTGTGTCACAACATTTTCTACAGTATCTAATGCCATACGCAAAACTATTTTGAACAACTGGCAAATCTTGAATGTAGGTAATCTCTGTCTAGAACGCCCTCTATTTGCCTTCAAGAAAAATAAAAACATTAAGGACCATCTGGTCCGTGCTGCTTTACCCATTACAGCAAAAAAGAACACTGTGAATACTTTGAATGATATCTGGGAAATTCCCCCATTAACAGGGCATGCTAAATGTGGGAACTGTGTTGTATGTTCACTGACCATTGAAGGTAAAACGTTTGTTTTTGGGAACATCAGAAATGAACTAAAAATGTTTACCAATTGTAACTCTGCAAATGTCATTTATGCAATCTTTTGCCCATGTAATAAAATCTACATCGGTCAGACTACCCAAAAGATCCGGTTGCGAATCTCCCAACACCGAAGTAGGATCAGATGTAAAATCCTCACAGCCCCCTTGGTTGAACATTTTCTAGAAAAGAAACACACCGAGGATCAAATCCGTTGGACTGTGATCTCTGCCGTAAAGCTACCACCAAGAGGCGGAGATATTACGAAAATTCTAAACAAAGAAGAGCTCAAATGGATTTTGAAAACTGATAGCCTCAACACAGGACTCAACCGCCTTGAGGATTGGACTACAACTATTTGATTCCTTGATTAATCCTTTCTCGTCTTTCCGAGTCAAATGTGGTTCAATTATTCTTAATTGCTGTTTGAATCAAATGCCAATGTAATCTCAATTTTTGTCCTCTTTTGCCCTTCACTGTTATCATCTCTTTTTCCCTTTATCTATTATATTGAGCCTTATTACCTACCAAGTATATACTAATGGAATAATTCCTTAAATCTCTACCTTGTCCCTTTCACTCCTCTCCGATTTTATATTCGACTCTGCCATATGCAGAACCTTCTCTCTATATCTCCATTTACTACCCTAAGCTTAATTATATCCACCTGCAATTGGTTGACTAACGATTTTATTAATTCATAATCTATTCCTACAATGCATATTCCACTCACTTAAGATGGCCGCCATGGTTTCCATTATCTATCCCTTACTTCTCCTTGCACTCTGTCTTTCCTTCATTGCCTTCCTTATTGCTCTCTTAACCGTCGTTTCTCTGTAATTAATTAATTACTATCACTTACATTTACCTTTTCAGGAGTTTTACATGATGTACTACTTCACAAGCCACGATATATGTATGATTGATACTCCTTCAAGATGGCCTCCTTGTTCCTCCCTATTGTCCCTTCACTCTTTCGCTGATTCAGTCCGCGCATGCTCCACCAATCCGTCACTCACCTATAACACACCGTCCCTTCCGGCCCTCGTTAGCTGCCGTAATCACGGAACACTGCTCGCCGTATTGCCGGAATTCTCCAACCTTGGAAATACATTGGTAAGTGCTCTTCCCTCGGTTGTCATTGCGCCTCTTCCCGCATGCTTCCCTATACTCATGTCATTTCCTCCTTCACAGATTATCCTAGGAGTCCCTTTTGACTCCCTTCGTTCCAAGTTGATACGAGGTGTCTATTCCTGCCCTCGCCTATCTGCTACGCCCCTCGGCCTTAGCAAACAGTAAGTTTCCTCCTCTGCACACGGATTCAACCGCCCACTGCCTAATCCGCTCTGGCTCTAATTTTAATCAATTATCACTTTCAGACACTGCTCTTGTTTCACTGCTGCTGCGGTAAGCCAAACGTTGGTTCGTTTTCTGCATGGCTCAATTTCACTGCTTTTCGCCCCTAGGCATTCACGAGCACGTTATAGGTAATTCTCACCCGTGTCCCAGCAACTCCGTCCATATGACCGGTAATATCACTCCATAATTACACATCCGGCATTATGGCATGCTCTTCAGCGCACCCCGGGCTGATTCCAGCCCTTGAAGCACATATTGTTTATTACCAACAGTTATATGTTCATTGCTTAGGAATTCATGTCGTGATTAATAGTTTACTATGATTCTCTCTTATACGTCTTACTTTGCACATAATTCTTAGCCCAATTGCCTTAAACGTTTTTCTATATGTCTCAGGTTGCTAGCCCTTACCTCTCCTCCCTTGGAATTACTATTGGCATTCTGTACATGAAATACAGGCTTTAAGTTGTCGCCCCTCTGAAATCTTTCTGTTTATGTCCTAACCTCATTATCTTCTCCCTCCTTCTTCCCCTTCCTCCCTAAGGTCATTCAGGTTATACCTCACAGGCATTATTGTCCTTGTCCTGATGATGATCCTTGCAATTTCCTTATAGGATCGAAACGCCGTCGACACCTACAAATACCCTATATGTTGTAAATATCAATTTTGATACATAAGGGTATTGGTTGAATTGTTTGTTTCTTCATTTTCAGTTACTTATAACAAACCTTACTTCGTGCCTGAACCTTCTGTTGTTTGTTTTGTGTGCCTTGATGTATGTATTGGACACAGGCTTGTGTCCCACTTTATGAAATTTTTGATAATTTTGATATTTTTGATATTAGTAAAATTCCTGACCTCTGTCCGGCTGGACAAGTCTCAAGAAATAAGCACTGATTGGGTCCTTATTTACCGATACTTAAAATCTTTTCTCTCTAGGGTCTAGAAATTATATATGGCTCTGCCCTGTGCGCTCCCTCTCGTGCAGTACTTATATATGGCGCTGTCCTGCGCGTTCCCTCTTGTGCAGTACTTATATATGGCTCTGCCCTGCGCGCTCCCTCTCGTGCAGTACTTATATATGGCGCTGTCCTGCGCGCTCCCTCTTGTGCAGTACTTATATATGGCGCTGTGCTGCGCGTTCCCTCTCGTGCAGTACTTATATATGGCGCTGTCCTGCATGTTCCCTTTCGTGCAGTACTTATATATGGCGTTGTCCTGCTCTCCCTCTCGTGCAGTACTTATATATGGCTCTGCCCTGCGCGCTCCCTCTCGTGCAGTACTTATATATGGCGCTGTCAGCACGCTCCCTCTCATGCAGTACTTGTATATGGCGCTGTCCTGCATGTTCCCACTGTGAGAAGTTGGCCTGATATGTAGTGCTCACTATTCTAGTGATCACTGTGTATCATTCCAAACGACCCTTATTGATGATTGGTTGTAAGTCAACCTTATAGACCAGCTATCCTAGTAGCGTGGATACGAGCAGTCTTAGGCTAAACTCTAGAGGGCGTGTTAAGCCAGCTGTTTACCATCACATAATCCCCTTGAACACCAAGTGAAAGGACACCACACAAGTTGTTATGAAAATAAAGGATATTTATTTATAACAAGACTACCCTGGCTCTTTATGAGTCAGGGAGCTAAGCACAATACAAAACTCTTAGGAAAATACTTCTGGTTGCACAATTTACACAAATGCCCGAGGGCACGAAACCCTTACACTGCAGGTGGAAGGGGAGAGGTTAGAAAGTCTAAAGTTACTGATTCCGGAGTGATCCGATCAGGGGGACTAAACGAAAAAGGAACTGGACACTTGTAAAGCGAACCTGCGATGGAGCACCGAAATGCTCGAGTTACCTAGCCCGGAGGCTGCGGCTGTGGAAGGTTTGGCAAGATGTCGGAAGTCCTCGTTGTAGTCTCAGGAGCCTGAAAGAAGAGTTGCTGGCAGGCGACCAGTGTCGATGTTCAGCGAGATCCAAGCCTGGATCGGTGATGAAGGAAACCTGAAAGCAGAGGGGACTCAGTTCTCAACCGCTAGCCAGCGATCGTGTGGGTACCAGGAGGGTACCGGCTGAAGTCACCTCGACCAGGTGAGTGGGTGACGTCGGACTCGGCTGTTCCTTGGACCAGGAGGCGCGGCGGCGACCAGGATGGAGGGCGAGCTGTCCCACGAAGGTGTCTGCTGTCGATGATGCTGGGCCCAGGAATGGGGCAGCGGATCTTGGCAGTGGCAAACCCACGCGGTGGAGTCAAGATGGCGTCTGGAGTGGACCAGGTGGGTCCGTGGTACTCCTCTGTTGAAGGGGAGCAAGAGCCAGTCTGGAGCAACCAGACTAGTGATGAAAACAATCGTGGTGCGTCGTGAAGAGGGCCACAAGCCGGTCGGCAAGTGGTCGAACAACGTGGTGAACAGCAAGGAGCGGAAGGGCCCCCACGCAGATCTCGTGGATGCTGGGGAGGCAGACTTCGGTGCTGGGGCTGCTCAGAGTTAGGGCTTCTCAAACCCTAGGTGCACTCACTCGAGGGTCCCTCGGTGGGCGTGCTGGATAAGCGTCGTGCAGGTTCTGAAGATGGCCGGTCCCGCAAGTCTCGTCACACCTACGACTCTCAGCTGGGCTGATGAGGTAGGTAAAAGGTCAGAGATGGCAGGGAACTCGGGTCTCGTCGAGCTGGGCAGTGTTGATCCGTAGGAGAGACGTGCAGCAAACCGCAAGCGCTTAGGTGGTGCCTGCTGGTGCAGGGTGGCTACTCCTTAGCCACAAGGGAGAGTCTTCAGAAATAGTCAAGAGTTCCTTTCGCGGAAAGTAGTTCAAGATTCAGAATTATCCGATTATCCAATTTGGGAAGGGGACTCGCTCCTACCTTTATTCTAAGAAAAGGGGCTGGCCCGTGACTAGGTTCTACCTATGGGTGGAGCCAGGAGGGGGTGGTTACACCCCTATCCTTTGTCCGGCTTCGCCCCAGCTCAGGGGCTGGTGTGCCCCCGAAACTGGTTTGAGCCGGGCTATGCACAGTGAGCACCGGGGTGCCACTTGCAGTCACCTTCCTTTCAGCCCTGCCTACCTGGGATACACAAACCCTGTCTGGGATGGTGCTAACACCGCCCTCGACAGGAAACCCTTTGTCCAAGCTCCCCTCGCTGGAAGGTCTCCCAGCAGCAGGAGGTCAGACTTGTGTCTGGTGGCAGCATCCATTTTGTGATGCTGAGGCTTGAGTCAACTTTTAACCGGGGTTCAGGGTTACTTCCATGTCGTGCCCCTCTAAAAGGGGGGAATGCTAACCCCGTCGCCAGAACTGGCGAGGGGTTCGTATTCCAATTCGTATGACACCTTACTCGACATGTGTAGGTGATGCGATGCCAAAGTTAGCAAATAACCCCAAGGATTATAATGCATTTAAAAGTAGTTGGCCCGCGTCACCATGGAACGGCTATTAGGACTTGGTTCCGCAAGCCGTCGATGGGCTCAGCTCGTGCCAGAGCACCGTCCCACATGATTCCCTGCACTCTGCCTTCAGGATTGATAAGGCCTGCCATAGGAGTGACTGATAGGAATCCATGCGTCCATTTTAGGGTTAGGTGTAGGAATACTACACCTACAGCAACGGGTGATTACACCACTTTGCCCCAGCTGTCGTGCAGCCAGTTTTGTCAGATTTGGGCGGCCATCCAGGGGTGGCATAATACATGCTACAGCCCCTGGTAGGCCCTGGGTACACCGATGCCCTGGATACCTGTGGTATGCTGAGACAGGGACTGACAAGGCGGCCCAGTTCCAATTTGTGGATGCACCTAATGTACATGTGTGTTAATTTCGAGAGAGAACAGCTAGGCTGTGGGTCTGATTGGCAGGCCCACAGCCAGGGAAAGTCGTAAACCAATGAAGCAAAAGCAAAAAATCTGGGTGATCATAGGATTGCAGACCCTACTCTCCTACACCCAGTCGTGCAGTACTTATATATGGCGCTGTCCTGCGCATTCCCGTTGGCAGGACTTATATATGGCTCTGCCCTGCGCGCTCCCTCTTGTGCAGTACTTATATATGGCGCTGTCCTGCGCGTTCCCTCTTGTGCAGTACTTATATATGGCGCTGTCCTGCGCATTCCCTCTCGTGCAATACTTATATATGGCGCTGCCCTACGCGCTCCCTCTCGTGCAGTACTTATATTTGGCGCTGCCCTGCGCGCTTCCTCTCGTGCAGTGCTTATATATGGCGCTGTTCTGCGCTCTCCCTTTCGTGCAGTACAGCGCACAGCATAGGTTGCTTTGCTGCATTGCGTGAGACGTTGGTAAATCTGCCCCTCATTGTTTGGGCTTTGGAAGGGCCATACATGGGTGTTTAAGAACACACAGCGGTTCTGTTTTTGTCTTGTGTGAGTGGCTGCGGGGACCTTCGCATGTGAGTTTGAAGCCATCGCACGGCAGCATCCCTTCACATCATCACGGTCCAGACCAGGTGGGGACAGTTCGAGCCCAAGGCTGCAGTCATCGCCTCATTGCCACAGTGACGTACAACATGCTAGCAGGAGGGTGTGTCGCTCCATCGACATGTCTAGTGCACGGCGTTGGGAAGTGAGCTTGTAGTGACATCACTGTCATCCATGACGGTTTGAGGAGGAGCCAGAGACCTCCATCACTTCCTCTTCTCTCTGCAGTCTAATGTCTTCCAGATCACTCCTTCTAGCTGGATGCTTGGCCTTCTTCTGGGAGTCTATGGAGTCTGCCTTTGTTGCTTGGAATGGCTTTCATACTCTCTGTGGACCTTCTGAGGGGACTTCCAGATGTTCGATAGAGCCCTGTGCTGGGGGCTGTACCCTGCCCTTCGTGGAAGATATATACTGCTGTCAGCTTCTGTTGTGAATCAGTTTCCACTCTTGCACCAAGTTCACCCCAGACATTGCGCTGGCATCCTGTGTGCATATCGATTGTGGGTATGTGTAATGTGTGAGGTAGTAAAACTCCCTGTGGGTGAAAGTCTGGGCACTGTGGTCTTGGATGGACTTTGCAGGTCCCCTGGTTTAGCACAGCAAGAGGTCGAGGAGGGTAGAGCTTCCCAGACAGTTTAAGTGTTTTACCTGCATTCCGCAGCTAGAGGGCGCCTGTCCGGACACTGATGAGAGGAAGTATGAGGGCAGGGGTACCCTTAGAATTCAAGGAGGGTCTTATTTGGAAAGTTCTTCCTGAGCACTGCCATTTGGCCGATGGCAGGTGCAAGGGGCTGGGGCTGCTGTTTCTGTATTCCAAGTTGGGGTCGTTTTCAGGCGCGCTCTGACCTTCTGATCACTGCATCATGAAGGCTGGTTACAGCCAGGGGCAGATGTCCCATACTTCATTGCGCCTTGTTTTGGAAGTTCCTGCTTGGAGCCAGCGCTGGTACTACCTGCTGTGGGAGCCATCCCCTTGGACAGAGGCTGTGTTTGAGGAGCAGCCCGGAAGTAACACTCGAAAGAGAACCAGCCAAACGTTTGCTAAAGACTTAGGCAGAGGTTCCACCACATCCGCCTGGAAAATGAATTTACAAGGTGATAAAGAGCGCTCCCCTTTGTCTCAGTTCCAAGTTCTTCAGCAACAAGGAAGGGAGCACTCGGCAGAGTACTCGAGGGACTGCTGCGTGACCACATCTAGTGTCTGCATGAAAGCCAGCCTCCCAGAGATGAGGACACTTCACCTGAAGTCTGCAACCTGTTAGAGGGGCGGAGGGGCTTGCCTGAAGTGTCCAGACGCCTTCACACCTAAAAAAGGAATGAGAGCTTTTGGCTTTCTCAAGTCCTCCCTATTTCTATACATATACTCTCAAAAGAAGGGAAAGTGTCTGTGTAGGACACTTGCATTTCTTCTGTAGAAGTCTAAGAGTGTGAAACCCAAGGGGTTTGAATTTTGCCCTCACCCACCACATAGTGGCATGCTTCATGACAGGGCTGCTGACACCCTGCTGCAGACCAACATACAGGGGGGGTGATGAGAGGGGTCCACCTTGCAGAGACAATAATAAGTGAAAACTATCTAGGAGGGAACCCTCTCAACTTTTACTCTTGAGGCCATCCTGACAGGATTAAAAGAATCTTAGCGTTGTTCTTAGGGAACTGATGTCCCTGTCACTCTCTCTGCTTTGATCGACATGTTTCAGCCAATTCTCTCTGCCCACTGGGGTCAATGGCATTCCTCAGGACATAGATCCCGTTTACTGTCCTCCAAAAGTATTCTATAAGTGAGGTAAGTGAGTCGATCTTTATTAGAGCAAGCAAGACAGCGTCCTCTCTCATCCAGTCCTCCTCCGACTTCCTTCCTCGCTCCTACGCCCATTCCATTCTGGAACGTGGTCTCCTGCCACCAGGATACCATGACCATGGTTACCAGGACACCACAATGAGCACCCATCTTGGGGCCCCATGGGCTGCAAGTGCCAAAGATGGGCAGACACTCATATCATCCCTCAAAGGCTGTGTCTGGTGAAGACAAATAGCCACCTCATTGGCCTGGGGACTCCAATCGCCTACACACCAGCCGAGCACCTATTCAACTCCTATGTTTCAGCGAAACACGCAACCCCCTTCTGCCGTGCCATGTCACAAGTGCTCAAGCCTGGGCTGCGCGGTCATTGAGTGCAATGGGCTGGGCCTTGAGCCAACAAGTCATTTGAACAGGCAATATGGAGTTGCGTTCGTACAAAACGCGAGACTGGGCTACCATGCAAAGCAGACGTTTGCTCTCCAGATGCTGGTCATAGCCGATACCAACTTCGTAGGTCTGAAAGACTCTTGACCTCCACTTTGAGCTAATGTTTTGGGGTAATTAATAGTATTATATCTGTCCCAGTGCCTAGTCTATGCTAGGCACAAACCTTTGCTTAGGGTTACTGTAGATAGAGTGAAACTCACCGCAGAGTGAGTGTGGAGGGTACGTCGGCACGTTAGAGGGCGGCAGTATTTCACTCAAACTCATGGGGAGGTTGCAACACTGTACCTGAACCACCTTTGGAGTATTTAATTTAATTTAATTTAATTGTGGGTTTATATAGCGCTAGAATCGACTCCCGGAGTAGTATCTCCGCGCTTCGACCGCTGGGGAACCCGTCCTGGCTCACCCTGAGAGATGGTCCCTAATGGGTATCTCTAAGGTGCGACCAAGCATCCCCGGCGGTCTGGGGGGGCCGTTGTGAAGATGAGGCAAGCTAATGCCCAGAGTTGCCGAGTATGGTCCCTGACTGGAGTAGGCACCGAGGCGAGAATTATCAAGCCCGCTGACCCTGGTCCACGACCCTGCCGCGTCGGGAATCGAACCCTGGTCCCGGGCCGTCCTCTGCTTACGGGTCTGCCGCCTCTAACCAGTGAGCCACACCTCTATTTAGTTTTGCTATAAGATCACAGTAATATCTTTTAACAAAAAGATGAACATTGTGGTGACATATATTATTCTGTCTGTTGGTTAATTGCTGAGTTCTGAGCTCATTACCCCACAATACACGTAGGGTCCCCTTAATGGGGGTTAGTGCGGAGTCTGGAAAGCCAAGAAGCTGGGCATTGCAACCATCTAGATGCAAGAAGCAGGGCATTGCAACCACCGAGATGCAAGAAGCAGGGCATTGCAACCACCGAGATGCAAGAAGCAGGGCTTTGCAACCATCCAGATGCAAGAAGCAGGGCATTGCAACCATCCAGATGCAAGAAGCAGGGCATTCCAACCATCCAGATGCAATAAGCAGGGCATTGCAACCATCGAGATGAAAGAAGCAGGGCATTCCGACCATCCAGATGCAAGAAGCAGGGCATTGCGACCATCCAGATGCAAGAAGCAGGGAATTGCAACCATCGAGATGCAAGAAGCAGGGCATTCCGATCATCCAGATGCAAGAAGCAGGGCATTGCGACCATCCAGATGCAAGAAGCAGGGCATTGCAACCATCGAGATGAAAGAATCAGGGCTTTGCAACCATCCAGATGCAAGAAGCAGGGCTTTGCAACCATCCAGATGCAAGAAGCAGGGCATTGCAACCATCCAGATGCAAGAAGCAGGGCATTGCAACCATCCAGATGCAAGAAGCCGGGCATTGCAACCATCCAGATGCCTTACTAATAAAATCACTGCGACCAGTGGCACCCTGAGAGGGTCCCTGGCAGAACTCCTGCCGACTACTACACATGCTTTGCCACTGAAAACCTTCCCGACACTCACACTTTTGAAGAGGTAGAATCTCTATTAAAGAAAGTTAAATCGGGATCTCCATTAGATGTTATCCCCGCAAAGAGCCCCTCTTTGCTCACCAAGCAATTTGCCGGTCCCATCTGCACCATTCTCAACAGCTCTTTGAAGGATGGCAGACTCCCTCTTGAATGGAAAGCAGCTCAAGTTGTCCCTACCCGGCAAAACCTTAAAGCCCCCATAGACGATGTATACAACTACCGCCCCATTTCACTGCTCCCCCTCCAGAGCAAGCTCCTGGAGAAACACATAAACAAATACTTATCCAAATTTGTGGAAGCCTCGAATTGCCTGGATGTCTCGCAGTCAGGTTTCCGGGCCAGACACAGTACAGAGTTCACCCTGATAGCAGTAACCAATAACATCAGAATGACCCTGGACAGTGGTCAGGCAGCACTTTCAGTGCCGCTAGACCTATCGGCGGCGTTTGACACCATTTCTCATCGGATCCTGCTTGGGAGACTCCAGGACATGGGGGTTCAAGCGGTCGCACTAAAGTGGTTGGCAAACATTCTGACTGAGAGAACGCAGACAATTAACCTGTGTCCGTTCCGTTCTAAGACCACGAAAATAACCAAGGGAGTACGGCAGGGCTCCTGTTTGAGCCTCACCCTATTTAACATTTATGTCACTCGCTTGGCGGGAGTAATGAGGACATTAGGATTCAGTCCCATCTCCTATGCTGATGATACTGAGCTACTACTCTCGTTTGATAGCTCCAATCCCAACACTCAAGTCATCTTCTCGGAGGGCTTGAAGACCATTGCTGATTGGATGAAGGATAACTTCCTTCAACTCAATGCAGAGAAATGGAAATCATGCTGTTTGGAGGTGCAGCGGTGAGCTGGACTCCTAGCTGGTGGCCAGAAGAATTGGGCACCGCCTCCACTCTGAAAACCTGGGGGTCCGCATAGATCAGAATCTTACGTTAGAAGAGCATGCTACCACTACTGCGGGGGCATTTTTCCACACAGTTGGCCTACTAAGGAGAGTCTTCCCTTTCCTACCCCTCTCGATGCGAAAAATGCTGATCCAGGCACTTGTGTTAAGCCGCCTGCACTACTGCAATGCCTTGCTAGTCTCTGCCAACAAAGCTTCTCTAAACAAACTACAGGTGGTCCAGAATACTGCGGCCCACCTGGTAACAAATGCTCCTCCCAGAACAGCATCTGCACCCCTTCTGCAACAACTACACCGGCTACCAATGCGAAAGCGGATCAAATTCAAAATCTGCTGTAGTGTCTTCAAAGCTCTCTATGACCTGGGCCCTAACTACTTATCTGACAAACTAGTAAGGTACATACCTTCTAGGTCCCCACGATCAGGCTCTACATCACTTCTCTGCATCCCTCGGTTTAAAAAGTCTCGCTTGGGTGGCAAAGCCTTCTCATACCTTGCCCCTCTCTTTTGGAACCAACTCCCCTTGTCCTTACGTCAGTTTTCAGATTACTTACAATTCAGAAAGCTGCTAAAGACCTATCTGTTCTGAGACGTCCTTGTCTGGCTATAGCTCTCATTCCCAGCGCGGAGATACCCCTGACGGGGTGATTCGCCCACTATATAAATTATAAAAATATCAAATACTACAATTACTTGAACAGCCGTCTAAAGTCACTGTGCAAAGTCATGGATCTCTCTTTAGCAATTGCAATAGTTTACAGATAGCGAACGGTCTCATCCCATTTGATGGGAAGTCAGAGGAACTCTGCTCCTTCCCGAGTCTCAAAGTAAGATATGCTCAAGGCCCTCGGTCTGCACTGGAGCACTCACAGCAGTGACAGCCGAAAATCATAATGGAAGCAGACAATAGGCAAACAGACAGTAGCGACCATACCAGAGCAAAGAGAAATATTGATGAAACACAAAAAGGCACATTGAAAAAGCAAACTAAACTGCAGCATCTTTTAAACAACAACAAAAAACACAGTCAAACATTGTGCACGCTGCTATCAGAGTAAATGTAGAAGATAGAGACAGACTGCACACTGTACTACCACCTTCATGTTCACGCGGATTTCTTGGCGCCCAAACCGAGGTTGGCTCCCTCACTCCCAGTCATTACCGACACTATCACCTTTCACCCACAAACCCACTGATTTCAGGTGTGTTTGTCTATTTCAGGGGGTCCCCAATAGGTCGATCGTGAACTACCAGTATCAACCAGGCTGCCACAGAGCAGCACATTCTCTAACTGGTCGACCATGAAGTACCAGTATCAACAAGGCTGCCACGGATTGACTCACCCTCCAAGAGGTTGATTGTGAACTACCAGTATCAACAAGGCTGCCACAGAGCGGCTCAGTCTCCAGCAGGTTGCTCATGAACTACCAGTAGCTCACAGGCTGCCACGTAGTGGCTCAGTCTCCAAAGATCAATCGTGAACTGCCAGTAGCTCACAGGCTGCCACGTGGTGGCTCAGTCTCCAAAGATCAATCGTGAACTGCCAGTAGCTCACAGGCTGCCACGTAGTGGCTCAGTCTCCAAAGATCAATCGTGAACTACCAGTAGCTCGCAGGCTGCCCCGGAGTGCCTCAGTCTTCACCAGATCAATTGTGAACTACCAGTAGCTCGCAGGCTGCCACGTAGTGGCTCAGTCTCCAACAGGTCGATGGCGAACTACCAGTAGCTCACAGGCTGCCACGGAGTGGCTCAGTCTCCAAAGATCAATCGTGAACTACCAGTAGCTCGCAGGCTGCCACAGAGTGGCTCAGTCTCCAACAGGTCGCTCGCGAACTACCAGTAGCTCACAGGCTGCCACGTAGTGGCTCAGTCTCCAAAGATCAATTGTAAACTACCAGTAGCTCACAGGCTGCCACGTAGTGGCTCAGTCTCCAACAGGTCGATCGCGAACTACCAGTAGCTCACAGGCTGCCACGGAGTGGCTCAGTCTCCAAAGATCAATCGTGAACTACCAGTAGCTCACAGGCTGCCACGGAGTGGCTCAGTCTCTAACAGATCAATCGTGAACTGCCAGTAGCTCGCAGGCTGCCACCGAGGCTCAGTCCCTAACCAGGTGCTCATGAACTGCCAGTAGCTCGCAGGCTGCCCCGGAGTGGCTCAGTCTCTAACAGATCAATCGTGAACTACCAGTAGCTCGCAGGCTGCCACCGAGGCTCAGTCCCTAACCAGGTGCTCATGAACTGCCAGTAGCTCGCAGGCTGCCACGGAGTGGCTCAGTCTCCAAAGATCAATCGTGAACTGCCAGTAGCTCGCAGGCTGCCACGTAGTGGCTCAGTCTCCAACAGGTCGATCGCGAACTACCAGTAGCTCACAGGTTGCCCCGGAGTGGCTCAGTCTCCAAAGATCAATCGTGAACTACCAGTAGCTCGCAGGCTGCCCCGGAGTGGCTCAGTCTCTAACAGATCAATCGTGAACTGCCAGTAGCTCGCAGGCTGCCACAGAGTGGCTCAGTCTCCAAAGATCAATTGTAAACTACCAGTAGCTCACAGGCTGCCACGTAGTGGCTCAGTCTCCAACAGGTCGATCGCAAACTACCAGTAGCTCACAGGCTGCCCCGGAGTGGCTCAGTCTCTAACAGATCAATCGTGAACTGCCAGTAGCTCGCAGGCTGCCCCGGAGTGCCTCAGTCTCCACCAGATCAATTGTGAACTACCAGTCGCTTGCAGGCTGCCACCGAGGCTCAGTCCCTAACCAGGTGCTCATGAACTGCCAGTAGCTCGCAGGCTGCCACGGAGTGGCTCAGTCTCCGTCATGGTGCTCATGAACTGCCAGTAGCTCGCAGGCTGCCACAGAGTGGCTCAGTCTCCAACAGGTCGCTCGCGAACTACCAGTAGCTCACAGGCTGCCACGTAGTGGCTCAGTCTCCAAAGATCAATTGTAAACTACCAGTAGCTCACAGGCTGCCACGTAGTGGCTCAGTCTCCAACAGGTCGATCGCGAACTACCAGTAGCTCACAGGCTGCCACGGAGTGGCTCAGTCTCCAAAGATCAATCGTGAACTACCAGTAGCTCACAGGCTGCCACGGAGTGGCTCAGTCTCTAACAGATCAATCGTGAACTGCCAGTAGCTCGCAGGCTGCCACCGAGGCTCAGTCCCTAACCAGGTGCTCATGAACTGCCAGTAGCTCGCAGGCTGCCCCGGAGTGGCTCAGTCTCTAACAGATCAATCGTGAACTACCAGTAGCTCGCAGGCTGCCACCGAGGCTCAGTCCCTAACCAGGTGCTCATGAACTGCCAGTAGCTCGCAGGCTGCCACGGAGTGGCTCAGTCTCCAAAGATCAATCGTGAACTGCCAGTAGCTCGCAGGCTGCCACGTAGTGGCTCAGTCTCCAACAGGTCGATCGCGAACTACCAGTAGCTCACAGGCTGCCCCGGAGTGGCTCAGTCTCCAAAGATCAATCGTGAACTACCAGTAGCTCGCAGGCTGTCCCGGAGTGGCTCAGTCTCTAACAGATCAATCGTGAACTGCCAGTAGCTCGCAGGCTGCCACAGAGTGGCTCAGTCTCCAAAGATCAATTGTAAACTACCAGTAGCTCACAGGCTGCCACGTAGTGGCTCAGTCTCCAACAGGTCGATCGCGAACTACCAGTAGCTCACAGGCTGCCCCGGAGTGGCTCAGTCTCTAACAGATCAATCGTGAACTGCCAGTAGCTCGCAGGCTGCCCCGGAGTGCCTCAGTCTCCACCAGATCAATTGTGAACTACCAGTCGCTTGCAGGCTGCCACCGAGGCTCAGTCCCTAACCAGGTGCTCATGAACTGCCAGTAGCTCGCAGGCTGCCACGGAGTGGCTCAGTCTCCGTCATGGTGCTCATGAACTACCAGTAGCTCGCAGGCTGCCACAGAGTGGCTCAGTCTCCAACAGGTCGCTCGCGAACTACCAGTAGCTCACAGGCTGCCCCGGAGTGGCTCAGTCTCTAACAGATCAATCGTGAACTGCCAGTAGCTCGCAGGCTGCCCCGGAGTGCCTCAGTCTCCACCAGATCAATTGTGAACTACCAGTCGCTTGCAGACTGCCACCGAGGCTCAGTCCCTAACCAGGTGCTCATGAACTGCCAGTAGCTCGCAGGCTGCCACGGAGTTGCTCAGTCTCCGTCATGGTGCTCATGAACTACCAGTAGCTCGCAGGCTGCCACGTAGTGGCTCAGTCTCCAACAGGTCGATCGCGAACTACCAGTAGCTCACAGGCTGCCCCGGAGTGGCTCAGTCTCCAAAGATCAATCGTGAACTAACAGTAGCTCGCAGGCTGCCCCGGAGTGGCTCAGTCTCTAACAGATCAATCGTGAACTGCCAGTAGCTCGCAGGCTGCCACAGAGTGGCTCAGTCTCCAAAGATCAATTGTAAACTACCAGTAGCTCACAGGCTGCCACGTAGTGGCTCAGTCTCCAACAGGTCGATCGCGAACTACCAGTAGCTCACAGGCTGCCCCGGAGTGGCTCAGTCTCTAACAGATCAATCGTGAACTGCCAGTAGCTCGCAGGCTGCCCCGGAGTGCCTCAGTCTCCACCAGATCAATTGTGAACTACCAGTCGCTTGCAGGCTGCCACCGAGGCTCAGTCCCTAACCAGGTGCTCATGAACTGCCAGTAGCTCGCAGGCTGCCACGGAGTGGCTCAGTCTCCGTCATGGTGCTCATGACCTACCAGTAGCTCGCAGGCTGCCACAGAGTGGCTCAGTCTCCAACAGGTCGCTCGCGAACTACCAGTAGCTCACAGGCTGCCCCGGAGTGGCTCAGTCTCCAAAGATCAATCGTGAACTACCAGTAGCTCGCAGGCTGCCCCGGAGTGCCTCAGTCTCCACCAGATCAATTGTGAACTACCAGTCGCTTGCAGGCTGCCACCGAGGCTCAGTCCCTAACCAGGTGCTCATGAACTGCCAGTAGCTCGCAGGCTGCCACGGAGTGGCTCAGTCTCCGTCATGGTGCTCATGAACTACCAGTAGCTCGCAGGCTGCCACAGAGTGGCTCAGTCTCCAACAGGTCGCTCGCGAACTACCAGTAGCTCACAGGCTGCCCCGGAGTGGCTCAGTCTCTAACAGATCAAACGTGAACTGCCAGTAGCTCGCAGGCTGCCCCGGAGTGCCTCAGTCTCCACCAGATCAATTGTGAACTACCAGTCGCTTGCAGGCTGCCACCGAGGCTCAGTCCCTAACCAGGTGCTCATGAACTGCCAGTAGCTCGCAGGCTGCCACGGAGTGGCTCAGTCTCCGTCATGGTGCTCATGAACTACCAGTAGCTCGCAGGCTGCCACAGAGTGGCTCAGTCTCCAACAGGTCGATCGCGAACTACCAGTAGCTCACAGGCTGCCCCGGAGTGGCTCAGTCTCCAAAGATCAATCGTGAACTACCAGTAGCTCGCAGGCTGCCCCGGAGTGGCTCAGTCTCTAACAGATCAATCGTGAACTGCCAGTAGCTCGCAGGCTGCCACAGAGTGGCTCAGTCTCCAAAGATCAATTGTAAACTACCAGTAGCTCACAGGCTGCCACGTAGTGGCTCAGTCTCCAACAGGTCGATCGCGAACTACCAGTAGCTCACAGGCTGCCCCGGAGTGGCTCAGTCTCTAACAGATCAATCGTGAACTGCCAGTAGCTCGCAGGCTGCCCCGGAGTGCCTCAGTCTCCACCAGATCAATTGTGAACTACCAGTCGCTTGCAGGCTGCCACCGAGGCTCAGTCCCTAACCAGGTGCTCATGAACTGCCAGTAGCTCGCAGGCTGCCACGGAGTGGCTCAGTCTCCGTCATGGTGCTCATGAACTACCAGTAGCTCGCAGGCTGCCACAGAGTGGCTCAGTCTCCAACAGGTCGCTCGCGAACTACCAGTAGCTCACAGGCTGCCCCGGAGTGGCTCAGTCTCTAACAGATCAATCGTGAACTGCCAGTAGCTCGCAGGCTGCCCCGGAGTGCCTCAGTCTCCACCAGATCAATTGTGAACTACCAGTCGCTTGCAGGCTGCCACCGAGGCTCAGTCCCTAACCAGGTGCTCATGAACTGCCAGTAGCTCGCAGGCTGCCACGGAGTGGCTCAGTCTCCGTCATGGTGCTCATGAACTACCAGTAGCTCGCAGGCTGCCACAGAGTGGCTCAGTCTCCAACAGGTCGATCGCGAACTACCAGTAGCTCACAGGCTGCCCCGGAGTGGCTCAGTCTCCAAAGATCAATCGTGAACTACCAGTAGCTCGCAGGCTCCCCCGGAGTGGCTCAGTCTCTAACAGATCAATCGTGAACTGCCAGTAGCTCGCAGGCTGCCACAGAGTGGCTCAGTCTCCAAAGATCAATTGTAAACTACCAGTAGCTCACAGGCTGCCACGTAGTGGCTCAGTCTCCAACAGGTCGATCGCGAACTACCAGTAGCTCACAGGCTGCCCCGGAGTGGCTCAGTCTCTAACAGATCAATCGTGAACTGCCAGTAGCTCGCAGGCTGCCCCGGAGTGCCTCAGTCTCCACCAGATCAATTGTGAACTACCAGTCGCTTGCAGGCTGCCACCGAGGCTCAGTCCCTAACCAGGTGCTCATGAACTGCCAGTAGCTCGCAGGCTGCCACGGAGTGGCTCAGTCTCCGTCATGGTGCTCATGAATTGCCAGTAGCTCGCAGGCTGTCATTGCCTGTCATCAGGCTTGAGAATATACAGCTGCTCTTTCTTCGTTTTTACCTTTCCTTCCTACTTTATTTATTTGTTACTTTTATGGCTTTCACAGTTTCTTTTATCCCCTCTTTCTTGCATTTCCTTTTTGTTCCTCCTTTTCCCCCTATCTTTTTAAACTGCTTACTTCTTTCCCTGCTGCTTTGTTTTGTTCCCACCTTCTTTGTTATGAGCTCTTTTTCAGTTTCTTTCTCTTTTTTGTTCTTGTCTCTATTTTACTCGTTATTTTCCTACTTATTTCTTCCTCTACTTTTCTCCTTTTCCTCCATTTCCCCATTTTTGATTCCTGCTTACTGTCTTCTCCTTTCATTCTGATTATGTCTCCTTAAATGTTCTCTTCTTTCTTTTTCTCTCTAGTTCTTTCCTCTTCAACTTTCTATTTCTCCTGCGTTTTCTCAATTATTCTTTCCTTTGTCCTTTCATTCTTTCTTTCTGTTTCATTCTGCTGTCTTTCTTTTGCTCCTTTCTTTCAATCATATTTTCTTTGTCGCTTTTCATCTTTCCTCCTCTCTATAATTCATTCATTCTTTTTTGTTTTGTATTTATTTATTATACTTTTTCCTTTCCTTTTCTCCTTTTCTCCTCTGCTATTGTCCTTTTATCCATGTAACTTCTTCTATACGTTTCCTTCTTATTTTATTTTTTCTTCTGCTCTTTCTTTCCCTTTTTCTCTAATATTTTCCTTTCCTGACTTTCCATCCTTTTCTAGTTCTCTTTTTCCTTCTCTTGGTTTATTTCTTTTCTCTTTCTCTGTCGTGCTCCTCCTTCTATTTTCTACTTTTTCCTTTGTTATTCTTTCTGTTTTCCTCTCCTTTCCTTTATTCCTTTAACAGTTTCTTTGTTTTTGTCCCTCTTCATTTTCATCTTAATTTCCCTCTTTCTTCCTTTATCTCCTTTCTTTTGCTAAATACTCTTTTTTTCTTCCTTATTCTTTATCTCCTTTCTTTTTTCTCTTTCTTTCTCTATCTTCCTGTGCTTCTTTCTTCTTTTATTTTCTTTCTTTTCCTTTCCTTTTTCTCTCACATTCTAAATCTCTCTTACTCTCTCTATATTTCTCTATTTTTCTCTTTCTCCCCATTGATGTCTCAAGAGCAAAGGGACAAAACGGATCCATACTGTTAGAAATGTGGGTCTCTGGTTGGCAGTGGATGGCCACCGTCCAAGCAGGGACCCTTCTTTCTAAGTCAGAGTGAAGGGCTGCACCCCCTTGACAACCCCTGCTCCACCCTGTGGAAACATAGCACAAGCAGTTAGGCTAATCTCAGAGGCAGTGTGTAAAGCGTTGATAATCATACTCAGTAAATACAGTGAGGAACACTACAAAGGGACACGACACAGGTAGTTATCAAAGGAAATAGTTATATTTATAGAGACTTCTCACAAGACCAAATAATGAGGAAACCACAATACTGTACAAAAATAGTTCTCTCTGGATGCTGCAAAAATAGTTCCAAGGGGTCGGGTAAAGTTCAGTTCAGGACAGTGGTCTCTGCGACCCCTCTACTCACAGTTCTGAGATTTTGGCAAATAATCCACAAGAAATGTCGCTCCGGCGGGTTAGCAGTGATTTTCCTCATGCTCTGGTCACGGCCGCTTGCTAACGGGGGTTAGTGACGATTTTCCGGACGCTCAGCAGCTGTGGCGATGATTTTCTGGCCGCAAAAGTGCGGGGCGATGATCAGGCCAGCGAGCCTTCAGCGGCAGCGATGCGATGATTTTCTTCACGCTCAGCAAGTGCAGCGATGATTTTCTTGACGCTCCTCGGCTGCGGCGGCTCGCTAACAGGCCTTAGCGACGAAAATGAAGTCTACTGGTCCTGAGACTTCAGTCAGGAGGCTAGTTCTCTCTCTAGCCCTTGGGTGATTGCAGGGTCAAGATTAAAAAGTTCTCTTACAGCTCCTTTTCCCTCCTTTTTCCCGTCCAATGAAAACTACTGCGGGCCCATCCAGGAAACAGCACACAACACCAGGACAGTCCTCTCCTGCAGCTTCCTTCAGTTCCACGGACAGAGGTTAATCTTGAGATCCAGGGGCAATAGAAATTGTAGGGGTTTCAGCACAGATATTTATACCCCCCAAGTCTTTGTTCTTAGAAGCTACAAGTCACTGAACCCAGCCAAAACCAGTTCTGCCCAGCCCTGGGGCACTTTGTTTACCAGGCTGCATCCTTCCTTTCAGAAAGAGGGGGTCTGCCCTCAGACGCACAGTGGGAGGTGGAGCCATCATTCACCTTGCCAGGCACAGCCCTATTCAGGTCCAGGAGCTACCCCTCCCCATACTCCAGGTGCAGATCTCTCTATTCCACCCAGGTCTGACTCAGTCTGCCCTGTCCCTCCAAAATCAGACAGCCAATACACATAACAGCAGAGCACACAGGAAGGCTTAGGCAAGAAAATACCTACCTTCTAAAAGTGGTATTTTCAAACACAGACTAGAAAAATAAACTTTACTAAAAGATGTATTTTAATAGTCTGAGCTCAGGCATACTAAATTCGTTTTTCTACCATGTTCTATGGGTCAGTTAGGACTATAGAATGTAATAGCCAAAACCTCCCATTCTGGCCTATGGAGAACAGGTAGCCTTACAGTAGTGAAAAACGAAATTGGGTGTAATTCACTACCAGGACATGCTACACACATCAGAGCATGTCCTACCTTACACATACAATGCACCTTACCATAGGGGTGGCTTACATGATGCCAAGGGAAGGTTCAGGGGCTGTGGAAGTGGGTGCACTTCACAGCCAAGATGGCAGTTCTAGACTGCACACAGACACTGCAGTGGCAGGCCTAAGACTTTACAAGCTGCTTCTGTGGGTGGCGCAAATCAGCTCTGCAGGCCCACCAGCAGCATTTGGTTTACCAGCCCTGGGCACACACAGGCCACGCTATTAGGGACTAACAGGTAAACCAAATAAGCCAATCAGGGATACACCAATCCATGTGTCATTTTTATACAGGGAGCATCCATGCTGCGGCACTGAATGGCAGTGGCGCAGCGCCCAGAGCATCTATCACCAGAAAGAGGAGGCACAGTGGAAAAATGGAAGGGAGACTCACGCCAATGGTGCCAGGTCTAACACCTACGGACCCCAGATGTAAAGGTTTTGTGACACGGCTCATGTGCCCTTGATGCTGTGTACTCCCTGTAGCAGGTCTGAGGTGCAGTTGGAGCAGTGTTTAAGATGTTTGGCCTCTGTGTACATTCATCGAATCACCTATGAGACAGCAGCTCACATTGGTTTCCAATGGTCAAAGTAGCTCTCACTGTAGGAAAGATTGGACACATCTGGTCTATTTAGTTCAAAGCAAGCTAAACAGGACTACAACTCCCAGAATGCATTAGACAGTCATACAGAAGTCCAGTTCTAGAACCAGTGTCCTGAATGGTCTGGAGGGAGGCGATTTCCTTGAACGTAGCAGGCGCCTGTCTTCCAGTTGTGTTAATTGGACATGGCATGTGTTCACTGGCACAACGCTGTGAGACCGGCTTCGTGGCGTGGGCCCTCCCGACCAGCAAGTCACACTACAAACACGCCGAACCTCATGTGCACGGCCTTCTGACTTCCGTGGACCAACATCCCGAGGGCCGACCAGATCCCCAACACGCATGCCCGGCCGAGGGAGAACGAGACCCCCCCAAACCAGACCGAGAGGCGCCGACTCTGTCACACCTCTGGTCTCTTCCCCGAGGGAAGTTTCGATCGGCCACCAGGCCCCCGGTGAGCGGGCGCCTCTCCTGCTGGGCGTCTGGAGTCCCTCCCGGACACATCTGAACAGATCAAGGGGCTGAGCGACAGGAAACCCCGACACACCGCCCCCCAGGCATCAGACCCCTCTCCGCGAGGACTCCGGACTTCAAAGAGGAGGGGGAGTATAACAAGGGGTGCTGAAGGGACGAGAGGCAGAGAAGACCTGGACTGACGAGAGCCTGCTGACCTGGTCGCGGCTCGATCGCTCACCGAACAGAAGAACGCTACCCGAACTCTGAACCATCCGAGCCCTGCTGACGCCGTCGCAGCTCCCCGAACGCTGAACCATCTGAGCCCTGCTGCCGCCTTCGCGGCTCCCCGACTCTGAACCACCTGAGCCCTGCTGACGCCGTCGCGGCTCCTCGAACTCTGAAACCATCTGAGCCCTGCTGACGCCGTCGCGGCTCCCCGAAATCTGAACCATCTGAGCCCTGCTGACGCCGTCGCGGCTCCCCGAACTACGGACCTCCGGTGCCTGCTGAGTGACTCGCGGCCCGCTCCTCCAAGAGAATCGGCAGAGATTGCCAAGAGAAGCAACATCCCCTCAGCTCGAGGATTGAGAGCTGTGCGCCGGATACCTCGCAGAGACACTGATTGAAAAGACTGTCCCGCTACCCCTATCCCTCCATCACGAGATCACTGCCACTTGTGGCCTTAATATTGCACCTGCCTGCCGGATCATAAAGATCCCTGACAACTACCGATAAAATTTTATTGCCTTATAACGACCTACTGTGTGGTGTCCCTCTATCCGAAGAGAGAGTAAGCGCAGCGCGTGCGATCCTAGGTGCGGGACCCTTCCAGGAAGGGCCTCCCTGCTCTTGCTCGGCCTAGATTCGGGGAAAGGTGGGCCTCAGGGTGGTGGGAAACGCATTCCGCAGCCTCCCCGGGGAACGCCTTCCAACATTTGGTGGCAGGCGACGGGATCCAAGCCAACACCTAGAGATCGTGCAGTAGACGGCTTACGCACTACCAAGAAGAAATGGAAGGAGAAACTTCCCTAGGTGCCGCAGGCACCAACCCAAGCACGGCATTTCAAAAAGACCAGTTAGAATCTTATACGCACCGAGAACTGAAACAATTTTGCAAAGACTTTGGAATCCCTACCACCGGACTAAGCACGAAAGAGGACTTCCAGGGGGCATTAAAAACCTGGGTCGAGACAGAAGCCCCCCGGACACAAACAGAAGGAGAGCACCCCAACGAACCACGAAGCAGCCCGGGGAGGAGCGGCGCCCCCGAGGGGGGCCTATCCCCAGAGGAACTAGCGGACCGAGAAAGAGGTCGCAACCACGAACTGGAACTAGCAAAATTAAAAATCGAAGGAGAGATAAAACTAGCTGAGAAAAAACTGGAAAAGAAACAGAAACTCCAACTGGAGCACGAACGTAGCCTAAAAGAGATCGAGCTCAAGGCCAAGAGGGCGGAAGCCCGACCCTCAGAGACCCAACCCATCTCCTCCACCGTGGAACCGAAGGTCCACATCCCCAAAGATGTGGTGAAAGAGTACTATAAGAACGACGACATTCAGCAATGGTTCAAGGCCTACGAAGTCGCCATGACCTCCCACCGAGTCCCGCAGAAAGACTGGGGGGCTGGGCTGTGGGGCCGGTTCCTGAGTGAGGGGAGAGATACCCTGCTGGACCTGCCCTCCACCGTGATGAACTCCTACAGTCACATGAAAGAGGCCCTGGTAGCCAGATATGGGCTCACCCCTGAAATGTACCGGCAACGGTTTAGAGACTGCAAAAAGATACCCGGTACCACCTGGGTGGAGTACGTGAACTTTTACAGCCGGGCCTTGGACGGATGGATCAAGGGCAGCAAGGTCTCCACCTTTGAGGAGCTGTTCGACCTAATCGCATGGGAACACTTGGCCGCTAATTGCTTCGTAGAGTTGCGCCAGCACCTATTGGACAGCAAACTCACAGACCCTCGGAAACTAGCCTTCGAGGCTGACCGGTGGGTGAACACCCGGACCTCCCGGGGCCCCGTGGGAGACTACGGTCGCCACAGTCAGGGACCCCCCCGCCAGAGGGGGGAAGGGAACCAAGGCCGGCAAAGGGAGCTCCCGGGGGGATCCCCGCTCAGCCCTCCCAGAGGACAATCTCCGGCCTTTCCAGCTCTGCCTCCAGCCAGCACCGGGCCACCAGGGAGGCCGGGGCCCCGCGTGAGGATCACCTGCTTCCGCTGCCAACAGACCGGACACTATGCCAGCGACCCCCAGTGTCCCCTGTACCAGCGGACCGCCACCACCACCCCGCCGGCTCGACAGATGGCCTCTGTAGCCATGGGAGAAGAGATGGAAGACTCCGAAGAATGGGAACCAGCCGCCATGGCTTTGGTCTCCCTAGGGGACCGAGAGATGGTCCCCGGAACGCCCCTGCCCGCCAACACGAAGAAGTACCGACAGCAGGTAACGGTCAACGGTCACTGCATCGAGGGGCTCCGGGACACGGGGGCGAGTGTCACGGCGGTCCATTGTCACCTGATTTCCGAGGATCCGATCCTGCCTGGCGCCTTTTGCCCCGTCATATCATCAGACAATTCCGAGAGCCTCTGCCGAATGGCCCTAGTCCCCTTCGAATGGGGGGGAGTCACCGGCAAGTTAAAAGTAGCGGTCCAAACCTCCCAGCCCGTGGACTGCCTCCTGGGCAACGACCTGGAGAACTCCCCGTGGGGACAAGTGGAACGAAGGGCCCACCTCGAGATGATGGGCCTACCGGAGTGGGTATGCGCCACCACACGCTCGATGACTCTCCGGGCGCCTTCCTCCAAGGGGGGAGAGGCCATGCCCCTGAACACCGCCACCACCCCCGAGAGCCAGGATACACCACCAGAAGCCAACGACCCCCTTCTGGACGAACCAACCGCTCCCGGCGGAGAATCCAGGCCTTCCGACCCCGAAAACCTGACCACACTTGGGGACTTGCCAGAACTGGCACCGTGGCCCTGCGAAGGGGGCCCCTCCCGTGAAGAGTTCTGCCAAGAACAATCCACCTGCCCGTCCCTCATTGGACCCCGACAACAGGCCGAAGCCCAAGCAGCAGGCGACCGGACTGGCACCCACTGGGTATACTGGGAGAACGGACTGCTGTACAGTGAACAGAAGTCGGCCGAGTTGGGATCGGCCCGAGTACTAGTAGTACCCCTACGCTTCCGAAGTCTTCTCCTGGGCCTGGCCCATGATGTACCCCTGGCCGGACACTTAGGCCAGGATAAGACCTACCAGCGACTCGTCACCCACTTCTATTGGCCCAAGATGCGGGCAAATGTGGAGGCCCACTGCAAGTTCTGCCCCACGTGCCAGGCCAGCGGAAAGAGTGGGGGCAAGCGCAAGGCTCCGCTCCAACCCTTCCCCGTCGTCAGTACCCCTTTTGATCGGGTAGGAATCGACATTGTCGGACCACTGGACCCTAAGACCGCCCTGGGCCACCGGTTCATCCTCGTCCTGGTGGACCATGCCACCCGTTACCCTGAAGCCATCCCTCTCCGCACCGTGACGGCCCCCGTGGTGGGCCGGGCCTTGATGGGGATCTTCTCCCGCATGGGGTTCCCCCGCGAAGTCGTGAGTGACCGGGGCACGAACTTTATCTCCCGATATATGAGGTCCCTCTGGCAGCAGTGCGGAGTATCGTACAAATTCACCACCCCGTACCACCCCCAAGGAAACGGCCTAGTCGAGCGCTTTAACAAGACACTGAAAGGGATGATCATGGGCCTCGAGGAACCCCTACGCCGGAGGTTGAAGTTCTGTAGCGATCCGAACCCATGAATTCGGTATCCTAGTACTGACA
Organism: Triturus cristatus; assembly: GCF_964204655.1. NCBI lineage: Eukaryota > Metazoa > Chordata > Amphibia > Caudata > Salamandridae > Triturus > Triturus cristatus. The sequence continues at coordinate 11,673,228 of NC_140581.1, read as the reverse complement.
CGATCTTGGTACCAATGAACCGCAAATGATCCATTGTATACGTGACAGTGTTTTCGCTGCGCAACTAGCACGAATTCACTGGAAACTAGGTCATTCTCTCTAAAAGTCACGGCATCCATTTTAGTTACGGCATCCATCTTGTTTCTTGCCCTCACATAGTCAATGAACGGACGATAACCCCGGCAGAGTCACCTTGTTAAGGACACGTAAGCTCGAGCCCGAGAAAGGCTGACGCTGCATGACTAGGCAGAATCAAGCTGCCTCCCTTGCCTGAGGCCAGCCCTGCTATACTGGTTCTCGTGTCCGTTGTCCTGACTGAAAGGCCGAAGACGATTGCCCTGCCCGTTTATGATCCATAAACACCTCTTATCCTACATTTCAATCCTTTGCACCTGGCACTGCTCCTTTCCTTCTGGGCTTTTACAATGGGGAGGTTACGATTTTTATGATGGGGAGGATCGGGCGAAGAATGAAAAACTGTCGAGAGGACCTGATTGAATACCGAAAACCCACAACTAATTATTGTTTGATATTTATTTATTTGTTTGGGATACCGGGTTGGGCATGAGAAATATTCGTGTAATGTTGCCCCGAGACATTTTTCTTGTATTTAAGAAGCGACCCACTTAATGCATTTTGAACAGTCTCGTAGATTCTGCCTCTGTGTGGTTCCTATGATTTCTGTGTCCCTGCAGTAAATAAACCTTGGTCTTTGACGCCGCCATCGAGAAGCCCGTGTCTCTGTTATTTGTGCACCGAGACAGGAGGAACTCAGGGGTCTTCGGGTGTTGTTTCCCTGACACCTCTGGACTCTTAAAAGTCCAGAACCTCAAATTGGCGCCCAACGTGGGGCGACGTCATCCGGTACCGGTCCAAAGCCTGAAAAGTTCGAGAAGTTTCGTTTGAAGATTCCGAAGGGAGGTACCCCGCTTCATCGATCCCTGCATGTCGTAAAAGTGGCCCGACGATCTCTTCCACGAGGGTTCCCGTTCCCAGACGGCTAAAGAGGACCGCTGCCTTGACTGTCGCCCTGTCTTGGACCCGAGGTGCAGACCTTAGTACGGCGAGACGTAGACGGGTTCTCCTTGGTGACGTCTTCCATATTTCAGTTAAGTATTAAGTGGGTTGTGCTCAGTCTGGTTATTTGGATACGTTTGTTTTGGATTTGTAGATTATCATTGGTTGCTCTTGTTAGGATAATCTTTGTATTTGGTATTGGTTCATTTTTTGGTAGGCCTAAGTTCTCTGCGCATTTTGGTTGGAATTTGTCTTTGTAGTCATGACTAAGGGTAAAAATTGTTTCTTGTCCTTATTACGTTGCAACGGGGATTCCCGGTTGGAGGATTCGTGTTCGGTTCCTCCGATTGGAACTCCTACATATGAGCTCTATTGTAAACATGGTGTGGGTCCTATTACGTATAATGAAGTATGGGTCCGTTATACCAAGAAAGATGGTGTCCTTAGTTGGCCACCGCATGGTAGTTTCGAAACGGAAATTCTAGATAATTTAGAAATGAAGTTGTTCAAGAAGAAAGCCCGGCCGGCAATGTTTGATTCTTTTCGCGTATGGCGCAAAGAAGCCAAACAGAGAGAAATTAGGAAAACGAAGAAAGAACAGAAAGAGAAAGGGTTGACCTTAATGGAGTCTGCTAGGCAGCTGCATGTCAACGAGACCGAAAAAGCAATGGAGATAGAGAATAGAAAACATAATTTGGCGATTGATAAATGCTACCCTGTCTTGCCATCTTGTCCTGCTAAGCCGATAGAGGACCCTGAAAAGGATCCTCTGTTGTCTATCTGTTGAGTTCACCTCCACCGTATGCACAGGGTATTACAGCACCACAGTTACTACCTGTTGTACAGCCAGCTGCTGGTCAGCATGGAATAGGTGCTCCACTTCCTTTGAATCCAGCTCCTGTCTTTCCCGTGATCAATGGTCCTACGGCACCCCCTCTCCCTGGGTCGCCTGTTCCGCCTTTGCCTATCGTTTCGCAAACTACTTTACCTGCTACTCCTACCCTTACCATATCATCTGCTCCAGCTGCTCTGTTCCCGAACCCTGTAAACATTCTGACTCCGCTTTCCGTTCGTCGGAAGATAACCGACTCTGTAACTAATATCTTAACTCCTCTCTACAGGTCTTTAATTGGGACCCCCGTTTCTGACTCTATACAGAGACGTAGCCAGCTTCCTGGTCCAGAGGAACGAGACACGTTAGATTCGACAGCTCTTAGGTGGATGTCGAAAGCTGCGAAGTATGATGCACGAAGAGTGTTAGACACATTTATGCAATGGAATAAACCGACTCAACGTTATGTTTTTGACGTGATGTGTTCTCTTGTGCGTGAAAAATGGGAAGATGATGACCTAGATACAGTCCCCTCTGATTTAATAAATATTCAGCAGAAATTCGCCGCAGGAATGGTGATAGGTTCAGAAGTAGGGAGAGCGATAGAATTGATTTTAGCTTATCGGGATGAGTCCCCTTTTAGGGCAACAAGAGACCCTGATGGTACACCGATAACTGGAAAAAGACGAGGTCAATATCCATGAGGGAAGTTCCGCCCATATGGCGCGAAGCAGTCGCTGCTGATGGGGCTAATAATATTGTAGCCGCTCCAGCACAATTCCAGAGAGTGTGGATACACATCCCTTGGAAGCGAGCTGAAGTACTAGCAGTAAAACAAGCATTACCAGATCCTCGTAAGAATCCTGCTGGTTATTACAAAGAATTAACGCAGACAGTCCAAGCATGCATCATGAATTTGGCAGACATTGAAATGCTATTTGGTAATGTAGTACCACAGCCTATATGGGCCACGATTCGGCAAGAGAACCACCCAGTCGTCTTAGGAGGTGATTGGCCAGCTATCGTAGCGGCAGACGCACAGCAGGTTGGCGGAGCTAAACCCGAACCTCTGATTGCTGACTTACCTGGCAGAATAATTAATCTGATGAAAACGCTGATGCCAGCGTTGCGAGTAAATTGGGATAAACTATCAGCATGTAAGCAAAAGAAGGACGAAAGCGTCTCTGACTTCTTAACTAGATTTGAAGAGACTTTCGTAGACCACAGTGGGCAAGATATGAGTACCGAGGGAGGTCAGAGGTTGTTTGTTGACAAGTTCGTGTTTAATTTATTACCTGAGCTTAGTAACAAGTTAAAGGATTCAGAAAGTGCATGGGCGGTGTCGACGACAGCACAGATACTTGCAACTGCACAGTATTACGAGAATAGAGAGAAAGAAGAGAAGGAAAAATCAGAAAAGAAAACGAAAGATTTAAAAACCAAAGTCCTTTTGCAACAGGCATATCTGCCTCGTTCGAATCAGTCAGATTCACAGCAGCGACCCCAGTTTCAACAGCAGCCACAATTCCAGCAAGGGACGACACAAAGATTTAATTATAATTTTCCCCGGCAACAGTTAGCATGGAATCAGTGTGCCTATTGTAAAAAAGAGGGTCATTATAAGAATGAGTGTCCAGTACTACACCCACAAACTAGTGGTATCCCAGCTCAGAGAGGTAATGTTGGGTTTATGCAAGCTCCTAGAGGTAGAGGGCGTGGTATGATGACACCACAGACTGATCGCCAATCGAATTATTTCGACCAGCGAAATGTACAACCTACGCAACCAGGTAGATCTCCACAGTATCATGTTGAAGATTACTACGATCATAATGAAGAGATTCATAGAAGCGAGCAATAGGACAGCCGCAGGCAGAGAGAGGGAGTAGTATCAGTTCCAGTTGATCAGAGTGGACCTTATGTCGCAGTAGCTACCTCAGGCGTGGTCGAACCGTTTCTGTTGGATACTGGTGCGGCAAAAAGTTCAATCATGCATGCGAAACTCCCTGGCGCACCTTTGTCTGGCTTAACGAACACTTCAGTAGGTTTCTCAGGCGCCCCTGTTCACAATCCTGTGTCCAATCCTTTATCTATCTCTGTTGGGCCATGCGAGCTAGAAGCACCCCTTATCCTAACTACTGGTTGTAATGAGAATCTGCTTGGTTTAGACCTGTTGAAACGCCTGCATGCGACACTGTACTGTTCTCCTTCGGGAGTACAGCTCACATTAGGCAAAAGAGTCATCTCTCCGATGTACATGTCGATGGACAAGCTCCCACCGGAGCTACGTTCTCTCCCTGATACTCTTTGGGCGACTGGTCCCAACGATGTAGGCCTCTTGGAAATTCCCCCTTACGTGGTAAGTCTAAAAGCTAATGTTAAATTTCCACGAATCCCACAGTATCGGATTTCAAATGAAGGTGAACAAGCACTTTTGCTGATTGTAAAAGACTTGATACAGAAAGATGTGATAGAGGAAACTAGAGGAAACGTCTGCAATAGTCCTGTTCTGCCGATTCTGAAACGTACTGACCCTTCTAAACCTCCAATCTATAGATTTGTGATTGGCCTCAGAGAAGTTAACAAAATAGTGATTCCACAGTTTCCTGTAGTCCCAGATATCACTGCATTATTGACGTTGATTCCTGCATCGGCATCATGGTTTACGGTGATCGATTTGAAGAATGCCTTTTTCAGCATTCCCATAGCAGAAGAAAGTAGAGACATTTTTGGTTTCTCCTTAGGAGGACGCAGTTTCAGATTCAAACGCGCTCCACAAGGTTATTGCGAAAGCCCTTCAATTTATAGCCAAGCATTAAAAAGTCAATTAGATGCTCTTGTACTTCCTCATGGTGTTGCTCTGATCCAATACGTAGACGATCTTTTGCTAGCCGCTGACGACAAGGAAACTTGCAAAGCAGCTACTATTTCTTTATTACGTCATTTGTCCGACTTACATCACAAGGTGTCACCTTCTAAACTGCAATATTGTTGCCAAGAAGTGACCTACTTAGGTCATCTTTTGTCAAAGGAGGGAAGAAGGTTGACCCCAGAGAGAATCAAAGCAATCTCGCAGATGACTGTACCAAGCACACAGAGAGAAGTGCGTGCGTTTTTGGGTATTACGTCATACTGTAGGCAATGGATCCCAAATTTTTCTCTCATGGCGAAACCATTGGTAGCTCTGACTGGAAAAGGTGTTCCGATCCCTTTGCCATGGTCTGATGAATGTCAACAGAGTTTCTCTGACTTACGTGATGCGCTGTGTTCAGCTCCTGTGTTGGGTACTCCTGACTACAGTAAGCCGTTTACACTATATGTCCATGAAAGAGAAGGTTGTGCGTTGAGCGTATTAACGCAACAATTTGGCGACAAACAGCAGCCTTGTGCATATTTTTCATCCACGTTAGATCCGGTAGCCAGAGCATTGCCAAGTAGTTTGAGAGCCACAGCAGCAGCCGCAGTGTCTATTCGACAGTCTGCTGGACTAGTCATGAACAACATGCTAGTAGTCATGGTTCCACATGCTGTGGATACACTCATGAATCGAACGAAAACTCAGCACCTCACCAGTGCTAGATTATCAGGCTATGAGCTGACGCTTTTGGCAAGTCACATTCAGATCAAGCGATGCAACATATTGAATCCAGCAACGCTGTTGCCGACTGCTCAGGAGTCGAGTGATTCAGAGCCCCATGATTGTGGTTTCAGAACTGAAGAAGAGACAAAAGGTAGAATTGATTTAAAGGATACTCCGTTATCAGACCCAGACGGCACGTTATATGTCGATGGGTCCTGCTTTAAACTCCAGAATGGTGACGTGACGGCCGCGTATGCAGTTACGACTTTGAGTACGATTGTTGAGACTGCAAGAGTGAGTCAGAATTCTGCCCAAGCAGCAGAATTAATTGCATTGACAAGAGCGTGTGTTTTAGCTGAGGGAAAGAGAGTGAATGTGTTTACTGATAGCCAGTACGCCTTTGGCGTCGCACACAATTTTGGGCGTCTCTGGAGAGAAAGAGGTTTTCTCACGTCCCATGGAACTAAGATCCAACATGGACAGTTAGTCAGCGATCTATTAGAATCCCTGACCCTACCGAATGAAGTTGCGATTGTGAAGTGCAGTGCACATCGAAAAATCACGGATGATGTTGGCCGAGGGAATGCATTTGCTGATGAGGTCGCCAAAGAGACGGCCAAGAACATGACGAGCCGAATGTACGTTGCAACGTCTGCAAGATGGATTGCTGAGTCAGGGATGTGTGAGAATACGATTGAAAGTGTGAAGGCAATCCAGAATGAAGCAACTAAAAATGAGAAGAATGAATGGAAGGAGAAAACGGGTAAAATGGATTCAAGCGGATGTTGGGTTGACTTGTCTGAACAGTAGCGTTGGATGTTACCTGATGCGTATGTGCTCGCAGTAGTCACGATGGCGCATGGAGCGGCACACATCAGCTCAAAAGGGATCTGTAAAATGTTAGCTCCAGTATGGAAGAATGATGGAATTACTAGGTGTGCGGAAAGAGTGGTGAAAAATTGCATGGTATGCCTGATGCATAATCCTGGCAAGGGAACCCCAACCCCAACTGGTCATTTTGCTCCCCCTTCTTGTCCCTTTGAAGTGATTCAGTTGGATTATATCCACATGGACAGGTGTAACAATCTTAAGTATGTCCTAGTGGTAGTATGTGCCTTTTCAAGATGGATTGAGGCATACCCATTAAAGGATAACACTGCCATGTCCACTGCCAAAATCCTCCTCAAAGAGTACTTCCCCAGGTATGGTATGCCACGGATTGTTTGGTCAGACAACGGAAGTGAGTTTGTAGGGAAAGTTATGAAGAGTGTGTGTGCAGGTCTAGGAATCATACAAAAATTCCACAGTGCGAATCATCCACAGTCAGCAGGTTTGGTGGAAGGGTACAATGGCACCCTGAAACTGAAACTTGCGAAAATTCAAGCTTCCACTGGTCTCTCTTGGCCAGACGCACTGCCTCTAGCTTTACTGTCCACCAGAGCGACTGTACACTCTCGAGTAGGGCTTAGCCCATATGAGATTGTGTTCGGCCGCCCTGCTAATGTTTGGGGAGTCCCTAGGCCAAAGGAATTCAAACAAATAGAATACCCAATGTTGATTGATTACCTTCATGATCTGACTGCTAAACTGAGCCTTATTCATCAACAGGTATTCGAATCCTTGCCTAAACTGCCGGAGAGTCCAGGTCATACGTTGAAACCCGGCGACCAGGTTGTAGTGCGGAATTTTGAACGCACTTGAAACCTTCAGCCAAGATTCGTGGGCCCGTTCCAGGTCCTCCTCGTAACCAGAACTGCAGTACGGCTAGCTGGAAGGAAGAATTGGGTGCACGCCAGCCACACAAAGCGTGTCCCTCTTCCACTCCCCTATGACAACTGGGTTAGACGAGGAATTGGTGTGTCCGAGACAGAACCTGTTCCTAGGCACATCCCTTTCAGTGATGCAGAGTACCTAACGGACCATCCACGAACCGAAACGCAGAACTTTGACACCTCAGCAGAAACCGCTCCTTTGAATCCTGAACCAAGTATTGCACAAAGTGAACACTTGTCACCTGTGGAGTCGAACATTTCTGCACCTGTAGACCAGCTATTTCAAGACCAAACAAGACCCGGAAAGTACAGATATAATCTACGTTCTCATGTTATGAACTAATGACATTGCATTATTGCCCTTCTGTTTAAAGACTGTAAAACTGTTTTGATCATACTGCATTCCAGTCAATCAGGAAGTTTGCTAGAATTTTTATTTTTTATTTTTATGTTTCTTTCACCTTGCCATCTGGGTTACCGTAGGGTCGTAACGTGTGCCTTGTTTTAATTTACAGGGAATCAGACATTAGGTCGGTTTCTTCTGTTTGTCTTGGGAACCCCCAGGATAGACAGAGGTAAGTTTCTAACAGGTACAAACCATCCGTTGCGAACGGTTGTAGAAGATGGAGCTTCCTGAATTACGACGGGTTAAAGTCATAAATGTGCACAAGACAAAATTATATGACATATTGTACAGTAAATGTTTCCTAATGCAATGTGCTCTGACACTTCTGATTGTTTTTATAACTCTAGTAGGCGGAATTATTTTTGGTATTCAATTGATCTTTGCACCTGTTACGTCCACAGTATCTCCCCATATTTCTGTTTCCCCAACTATTGGTACTATTCACTCTTTCCACCCTTTTCCTGCTCACGAGCAAGCTCGATGCTCTGAGTTTATAAATAACACTTTCATTCAGCTCTTGCACCAACATCAACTAGTGGTTAACACAACAAACTGCTGGGTATGTGGCTTGATACCACATACCATGGACAAGGGCATCCCTTATTTGGTTCTGCCTTTCAGTTATAATGGATCATTCTGGGCATTTCAGACCATGTTCGCCAATGCTCTAGAGACCTACCCTCCACGACCTCCGCGTTCCACCCGGTATAACTCTGCTAATAGAGCCTTGGTAAAAGGAATCACTGACATGGTGAGAGATGTCAATAATACTCCGTACATTCCCAAGGATGAGTTGCGAGTTTACATGGGGTGGAACATTACAGAATATGGCATTACTCTGGGCGAGAACAAACGTAAGAGCTCAACTCCGATCTGGGTCGTACCCCACCAAGGTCAGGTCTGTTTGCAAGGGAATGGGAGGAATCCGAAAGCTCGACTGGGAAAGAGTGACTGTATTGAAACATACGTGTTCCCGTCACAATCTTCCCCTGCATTCTTAGCCGCTAAGGGTGCCTATTTTGTTTGTCAAGACAGAGCATATACATGGCTGCCCGCTGACTTCTCAGGCTCATGTTATATCGCTCAACTGTTACCTCTGACATACACTGCTGCACCGGACTATCACAAAACGAGAGTTGTGAGAGGTGTATTCAGTAAAGAGGATACTGCTGGCCAAGAAGTAGGAGACTTTTTCAAAGGTTTCCTCCCGTTCTGGGGGCCTATGGGCAACAGTAGAAACCTGCGTCAACTAACACGAGTAGTGAAATCCACCATTATCGAAACTACAGGTGCCCTTAGTGACCTGACAGCTGAGCTTCAAGCGGATCGCCTCATGACGTTACAGAACCGTATGGTTCTTGACGTGTTACTTGCAGATCGAGGTGGGGTATGCAAAATGATCCAATCAAGTTGCTGCGTTTTTATCCCAGATAATGCGCCAACAGTATACAAGGCCATCTCTAAGCTACACAAAATCTCCGACTCCATTCATGTAGAAGAAGGTGACTGGTCACTTATGGGATGGTTCTGGAATCTGTTATCTGCATGGGGGTGGAAGGTTCTAATGGTCATTGGTGTTACGTTAGTATTTTTATTCTCGTGCTGTCTCATTATTCAGTGTGGCCCTGCCTTATGTAGCGTTTGTGTTCCATCATGCGTAAGAAGACCCCCTGTTTTCAGAGATACGCCACGGGATAGAGTAATGCTACAACAACATATCAGTGACCTGATGAACATAGAACTGGACTCTGACATAGAGTGAGTTGTTGCCTATGTAAGGGCAAAAGGACGGTCTGAGGTTCTGTAGCGATCCGAACCCGTGAATTCGGTATCCTAGTACTGACACGATCTTGGTACCAATGAACCGCAAATGATACATTGTATACGTGACAGTGTTTTCGCTGCGCAACTAGCACGAATTCACTGGAAACTAGGGCATTCTCTCTAAAAGTCACGGCATCCATTTTAGTTACGGCATCCATCTTGTTTCTTGCCCTCACATAGTCAATGAACGGACGATGACCCCGGCAGAGTCACCTTGTTAAGGACACGTAAGCTCGAGCCCGAGAAAGGCTGACGCTGCATGACTAGGCAGAATCAAGCTGCCTCCCTTGCCTGAGGCCAGCCCTGCTATACTGGTTCTCGTGTCCGTTGTCCTGACTGAAAGGCCGAAGACGATTGCCCTGCCCGTTTATGATCCATAAACACCTCTTATCCTACATTTCAATCCTTTGCACCTGGCACTGCTCCTTTCCTTCTGGGCTTTTACAATGGGGAGGTTACGATTTTTATGATGGGGAGGATCGGGCGAAGAATGAAAAACTGTCGAGAGGACCTGATTGAATACCGAAAACCCACAACTAATCATTGTTTGATATTTATTTATTTGTTTGGGATACCGGGTTGGGCATGAGAAATATTCGTGTAATGTTGCCCCGAGACATTTTTCTTGTATTTAAGAAGCGACCCACTTAATGCATTTTGAACAGTCTCGTAGATTCTGCCTCTGTGTGGTTCCTATGATTTCTGTGTCCCTGCAGTAAATAAACCTTGGTCTTTGACGCCGCCATCGAGAAGCCCGTGTCTCTGTTATTTGTGCACCGAGACAGGAGGAACTCAGGGGTCTTCGGGTGTTGTTTCCCTGACACCTCTGGACTCTTAAAAGTCCAGAACCTCAAGGTGGGACGTCCTCCTCCCATGTCTCCTCTTCGCCTACCGGGAGGTTTCCCAAAAATCCCTGGGGTTCAGCCCATTTGAACTGTTATATGGACACCCCGTCCGAGGACCCCTGAGCCTGGTCAAGGAGGGGTGGGAAGCCACCCCCCGGGGGACCCCTCCGGACGTGTTCCGATATATCTTGGCGCTCCGCAACCAGACCCGCAAATTCAGGGAACTCGCAGAAGCAAACCTCGAGGCCAGTCAAGAAGAAATGAAGCGCTGGTATGACCAGAATGCTACGCTAGTCAAGTTTCAGCCGGGCCAACAAGTCTGGGTCATGGCCCCGGTGAGACCCTGCGCTCTCCAAGATAAATGGACTGGGCCCTTCAAGGTGATCGAGCGGAAGAGCCAAGTCACCTATCTCATCGATGTGCAGTCCCCGCGGAACCCCCTCCGGGTTCTCCACATGAACCGCCTCAAGCCCCACTTTGTGCGGACCGAATTAAGTCTACTCCTGGCCACCGACGATGGGGCCGAAGAAGACACCGAGCCCCTCCCAGACTCCCTGGGGGCGAAGGAAACCGATGGATCCGTGGAGGGGGTGAGACTGTCGACCGCCCTCACAGCCCAACAGACCGACGACTGCCGCCAGCTACTAGGGCAGTTCGCGGATCTCTTCTCCCTGACCCCCGGGGTCACCAGCTGGTGTGTCCACGACGTGGACACCGGAGACAGCCCGCTAGTGAGGCATCGGGCCTACCGGGTCCCTGTTGGACAGGCCTCACAGACGGCTTGCTCCCTGCCCGCTCGACGGGGCCCGAACTCCGGCCCACCTGGCATATCCCCGCGACAAACACCTGTACTCCGTCTCCCGACGGACCCTCTGCCCTCGGACCCCTACTCATCACGGGGTCCTGCCCCACCGGCTTCCCCGGCCGGGTCAAGCCGCCATCTTGGGCCCTGCACCACGCGGCCGCAAGGCCTCCCCTCGACCCTAACCCCGGGCCTGGCCGGCCCCGACATCCCGGCACCACCATCCACCCAGGAGGTGAGCGGACCACTTGGCAGGTCAATGGGAGAACGAAGTGTCAAGGGCTCTCCCCCGCCAGGTGCCGATCGCCCCCAGCTCCCCCAGGCACTGGCTCCACCCCCTGCTGGGTGTCTGGACACCTTCATCCCGGACCCCCCGACCTCCAAGTGCGAGGGTCCGGACATCAAAGGGCACCAGCCCTATAACTGGGGCAGCTCCGAAGCAGGAAGGCAGTTGTATCCTGGAGTCGAGAGACACCGAGTGAACTCAACCCTGACGGTCTACTGGCGCTGCCGTAGCCCGCTCTTGTGAACCATCGTCCTGCCTGCTGGCACTGCCGCGGCCTTCTGCAACCTTCATCTTCCTGGGACCTGCTGGCGCTGCCGCGGCCCGTTGTAACGACCATCCTCACCGGGACCTGCTGGCGCTGCCGCGGACCGTTCATCTTCCTGGGACCTGCTGGCGCTGCCGCGGCCCGTTGTAACGACCATCCTCACCGGGACCTGCTGGCGCTGCCGCGGACCGTACATCTTCCGGGGACCTGCTGGCGCTGCCGCGGCCCGTTGTATCGACCATCCTCACCGGGACCTGCTGGCGCTGCCGCGGACCGTACCACCTAACCACCAAGCTCGAGGATTGTGAGCTCATCATAATCTCATCCGAACTACCTGATTGGTAAATAGACTGACCCGCTACCCCCTTCCCTACCTTACGAGACTCTAATCGAGGGGACCCCTGAGTCCAGACCTCCTTGTACCATTCTACCGTACCGTAAATAAGTGCTTATAAAGAACACTGAACCTTATCCGTGTGTGATATCTGTCTGTGGGGGGGGAAGTTACTTGTCTGTACGATCGCTGGAGACGGCTCTCCCCGGAGACCTCTCCCCCTAACCCCGGCCGGCCCTCCCGGTCCGTCTACCTTTTCTAACATTGGTGGCCAGCGGCGCGATCCGAATCAACCCGTATCGTACAGAAAGTAGCTCACCCCACGACATAAGCACGATGTCGACCAAAGATAGCAGCTCCACCGAGAAATTCCAAATGGAGAGATTAGAAGAATACAACCACCGCGAACTGAGACAATTTTGCATAGAACTTGGCATTGCTACCACCGGCCTGAGTACCAAGGATGATCTAAAGCGCGCTCTGGAGTCATGGACAGAAACGGGGGTCACAGGACCCTCCGACCAAAGCAGCGTCACACCAGACCAAACCAGCGTCACACCAGAGGGGAACGCCACGGCTCCCGAGGAGCGGGGAACGGGCCTCCCGCAAGAGGAGATCCGAGAAAGAGACAGAGTCAGATTACACGAGTTGGAGATGGCACGACTCAAGATGGATGGGGAACTCAAGTTAGCTGAACAGAAACTCAACCTCGAGCATATGCGGCTTCGAGAGGAACGAGAAGAAAAGCAGAGACAGAGAGAGCTGGAAGAGAAAAAAATAACGCTCGAGCACGAGCGCCGACTAGCGGAAATAGAACTGCGCAAACAGAATAAGGAACTGGGGGTGCCTGAGCGACCACACACTCCGGGGCCAAGTGAGAAAAAAGTTCACATCCCCAAGGATGTTGTCCGCGAATATGTCCGAGAAGACGACATACAACAGTGGTTTAAAGCCTATGAGATCGCAATGACCTCCCACCGGATCGACCGGAGTGATTGGGGAGCCGGACTTTGGGGGAGATTTATCAACGAGGGGCGCGATGCCCTGCTGCAGCTCCCCGATCACCAAATGTCGTCCTACGACCACATGAAGGCTGCCCTCCTCACCCGCTACGGCCTCACGCCTGAGATGTACCGCCAGAGGTTCAGAGATTGCACCCGGATCCCAGGTACAACTTGGGTGGAATACGTGAACTATTTCAGCCGGGCCTTCGAGGGTTGGATCAAGGGAAGTCAGGTCACCACCTACGAACAACTCTTCAACCTTATGGTATGGGAGCACCTGTCAAACAACTGTTTCGTCGAGCTCAGGCAGCACCTACTCGACAGTAAGCTGACTGACCCCCGGCAGCTCGCCGCCGAAGCTGACCGGTGGGAAAGCACCCGAGTGGGCCGGAGAGGGCCACACGACCAGAACAGAGGCAACCAAGGCCAGCACCGTCCTCGGGGAGGAGGGGGGGGCCAGGGGCGAGGGAGAGACGCCTTACCAGCAACACCCGTGGCCAGCACCCCGCCTCCGGCCGGCCGGGGCAACCCCCCGTTGCGGCCTGGGTACCGAGCCAACGTCACGTGCCACCGGTGCCAGCGACTAGGCCACTACGCCAATGACCCGAACTGCCCGCTAAACCAAACACCCAAGCCCCGCCAGGTAGCGGCCGCTGCCCTAGGGGAAGAGCAATCATCGGAGGGACCCGAAGAGTACGAGCCGGCCCAGCAAGGGTGGGAACCGGCCGCCATGGTCCTGGCATGCTTAGGGGGAAGAGACATGGTCCCGCGGGCTCCCCTACCCGCCAACACCAGGAAATACGGTCAGTGGGTGACCATTAATGGACAGAGAGCCGAGGCCTTGCGTGACACCGGCGCCAGCGTGACGGCCGTCCGCTGTCATCTGGTGAAGCCCGAGCAGATCCTGCCGAACATTCTCTGCCCCGTCCGCTCGGCAGATAACTCTGAGAGTATGTGTAAGATGGCCTGCGTCCCGTTCGAATGGGGAGGGGTCTCCGGCCTACTGAAGGTGACGGTCCGGGACGATGCCCCCGTGGACTGCCTCCTGGGGAATGACCTCGAGAGTTCCCCGTGGGCCACCGTCGAGAAAAGAGAGCACCTGGGGATGCTGGGCCTCCCGGACTGGGCCTGCATAACCACCCGATCCATGGCCGCCCGTGCCACCCCCCGATCAGAAGAAATCGAATGGCCAGCACCTCCGCCCCCGGTTGCCCCCGTAGAGGACAACGGCGAGTCCGACCTCCCGGACCCGACTATCGAAGAAGATGCGCAACACCAGGACCTTCCGGATCTGGCTCAGTGGCGTCAAGAAGGGGGGCCCACCCAAGAACAGTTCCGCCAGGAACAAAAGACCTGTCCCTCCCTCGAGGGACTCCGCCAACAAGCCCATACCCAAAACGCCGGGGACACCACCGGAACCCACTGGGTCTACTGGGATAACGACCTGCTCTACAGCGAGCAAAGAATCGCCGAGCTGGGGGCCGGTCGAGTTCTGGTGGTACCGCTCCGCTTCCGAGACTTTCTGCTCAACCTGGCCCACGATGTCCCCCTGGCTGGACACCTGGGCCAGGACAAAACGTACAGTCGCCTAGTGACCCACTTTTTCGGGCCGAAAATGAGGAATGACGTCCTGAACCACTGCCGATCTTGCCCCACGTGCCAAGCCAGCGGGAAGAGTGGTTGGAAGCTGAAGGCCCCTCTGCAACCCTTCCCTGTGGTCACCACCCCGTTCGAGAGGGTGGGGATAGACATTGTGGGGCCTCTGGACCCCCGCACAGCACAAGGACACAGGTTCATCTTGGTACTAGTGGACCATGCCACCCGCTACCCCGAGGCGGTGCCCCTACGGACAGTGACAGCTCCGGTGGTTGGCCGGGCCCTGATGGGGATCTTCTCCCGGGTAGGCTTCCCCCGAGAAGTCGTCAGCGACCGAGGTACGAATTTCATATCTAAATACATGAAGTCCCTCTGGCAACAATGCGGGGTCACCTACAGATTCACGACGCCCTATCACCCCCAAGGGAACGGACTAGTGGAGCGTTTTAACCGCACTCTCAAGGGGATGATTGGGGGATTGGAAGAGCCTCTCCGTCGCCAGTGGGATGTACTGCTCCCGTGCCTCCTCTTCGCCTACCGGGAAGTTCCCCAGAAGTCCCTCGGTTTTAGCCCCTTCGAACTCCTGTACGGGCACCCTGTGCGAGGGCCCCTCAGCCTAGTCAAGGAAGGTTGGGAGATGGCCCCCTTAACGACCCCTCCAGACGTCTTCAAATACATCCTGGCCTTACGAAACCAGACCCGGCGCTTCAGGGAGATGGCCAAGGCGAACCTCGAGGCCAGCCAGGAGGACATGAAGAGGTGGTATGATCACAATGCCTCCTCCGTTGAATTCGAGCCTGGGCAGCAAGTATGGGTGATGTCCCCCACCGAACCATGTGCCCTGCAAGATAAGTGGACGGGGCCCTTCAAAGTGGTCGAGCGTAAAAGCCCCGTCACGTACCTCATCGACATGGGGTCCCCCCGGAACCCCCTTCGGGTCCTCCACACCAACCGGCTCAAACCACACTTTGTGCGCTCCGAACTAAGCCTCTTGATGGCTACAGACAGTGGTACAGAAGAAGACTCCGAGCCCCTCCCGGATCTCCTGAAGACTCAGGAGAAGGACGGCTCCGTGGATGGGGTCCGGCTCTCTGACGCCCTCACTTCGGAGCAACGCCAGGACTGCCGGGACCTCCTGCTGCAGTTCGCTGCCCTGTTCTCCCTCACCCCCGGGGTCACCCCTTGGTGTTTGCACGACGTAGACACCGGGGACAGTCCCCCTGTCCGGCACCGAGCCTACCGCGTACCAGATCGGGTACGGGCCTGCATACAGGAGGAAGTGGCCAAGATGCTCACGATCGGGGTCATCGAGCCCTCGGACAGTCCCTGGGCCAGTCCGGTTGTATTAGTTCCCAAGGCCGCTGCCCCCGGCACCGCCCCTGAACTGAGATTCTGCGTCGACTACCGGGGCTTGAACGCTGTCACCCGGACCGACGCTCATCCCATCCCCCGAGCAGACGAGCTGATCGACCGGCTGGGGGCCGCCCGCTACCTTAGTATCTTCGACCTAACGGCGGGCTACTGGCAGATCGGCCTCACACCCAGGGCTCAGGAACGGTCAGCCTTCTCCACCCCCGATGGCCACTATCAATTTAAGGTCATGCCCTTTGGCATGAAGAATGCCCCCGCCACGTTCCAACGCCTTGTGAACCAGGTCTTGGCGGGGCTCGAAGAATTCAGCGCTGCCTACCTGGACGATATCGCTGTATACAGCCGCCACTGGTCCGACCACCTCCGTCACCTCCAAGAGGTCCTCCAAGCCCTCCAGCGGGCCGGTCTCACCATTAAGGCCGGCAAGTGCCAAATTGGCCAAGGGTCTGTGACCTACCTTGGGCACCAAGTGGGAAGCGGGCTGGTGGCCCCACTACAACTTAAGATTGCTGCCATCCAGTCCTGGCAGCCCCCCGTCACCCAGACCGAGGTCCGAGCCTTCTTGGGGCTCACCGGCTACTACCGGCGGTTCGTGAAGGACTACGGCAGCATCGTGGGGCCCCTCACGGGTCTCACATCCAAGAATCAACCGAAGCGGGTCAACTGGACTCCTGATTGTCAAGCGGCCTTCGAGGAGCTGAAGGCCGCCCTGTGCACCGCTCCGGTGCTCCAGGCCCCCGATTACAGTCGGGAATTTGTGGTGCAGACCGACGCCTCCGACCACGGCATCGGAGCCGTCCTCTCTCAGTTGAACCCCGAAGGTCATGACCAGCCGGTGGCCTTCATCAGTCGACGTCTCCTGGCCCGAGAACAGCGTTGGAGCACCATCGAGAGGGAGGCATTTGCAGTAGTGTGGGCCCTCAAAAAGCTCCGACCCTATCTCTTCGGTACCCACTTCCGGGTACAAACCGACCATCGACCCCTGCAATGGCTGATGCAGATGCGGGGGGAGAACCCAAAACTCTTGCGCTGGTCCATTTCCCTGCAGGGAATGGACTTCACTGTGGAGCACCGACCAGGCCAAGACCACGCCAACGCGGATGGCCTGTCCCGCTTTTTCCGCCTCGACGAAGAGAGTCCCCAAGGGGATGGGTGACTCTCCCCGCCTTCAGCTGGGGGGGACGCATGTTGGACAGGCCTCACAGACGGCTTGCTCCCTCCCCGCTCGACGGGGCCCGAACTCCGGCCCACCTGGCATATCCCCGCGACAAACACCTGTACTCCGTCTCCCGACGGACCCTCTGCCCTCGGACCCCTACTCATCACGGGGTCCAGCCCCACCGGCTTCCCCGGCCGGGTCAAGCCGCCATCTTGGGCCCTGCACCACGCGGCCGCATGGCCTCCCCTCGACCCTAACCCCGGGCCTGGCCGGCCCCGACATCCCGGCACCACCATCCACCCAGGAGGTGAGCGGACCACTTGGCAGGTCAATGGGAGAACGAAGTGTCAAGGGCTCTCCCCCGCCAGGTGCCGATCGCCCCCAGCTCCCCCAGGCACTGGCTCCACCCCCTGCTGGGTGTCTGGACACCTTCATCCCGGACCCCCCGACCTCCAAGTGCGAGGGTCCGGACATCAAAGGGCACCAGCCCTATAACTGGGGCAGCTCCGAAGCAGGAAGGCAGTTGTATCCTGGAGTCGAGAGACACCGAGTGAACTCAACCCTGACGGTCTACTGGCGCTGCCGTAGCCCGCTCTTGTGAACCATCGTCCTGCCTGCTGGCGCTGCCGCGGCCTTCTGCAACCTTCATCTTCCTGGGACCTGCTGGCGCTGCCGCGGCCCGTTGTAACGACCATCCTCACCGGGACCTGCTGGCGCTGCCGCGGACCGTTCATCTTCCTGGGACCTGCTGGCGCTGCCGCGGCCCGTTGTAACGACCATCCTCACCGGGACCTGCTGGCGCTGCCGCGGACCGTACATCTTCCGGGGACCTGCTGGCGCTGCCGCGGCCCGTTGTATCGACCATCCTCACCGGGACCTGCTGGCGCTGCCGCGGACCGTACCACCTAACCACCAAGCTCGAGGATTGTGAGCTCATCATCATCTCATCCGAACTACCTGATTGGTAAATAGACTGACCCGCTACCCCCTTCCCTACCTTACGAGACTCTAATCGAGGGGACCCCTGAGTCCAGACCTCCTTGTACCATTCTACCGTACCGTAAATAAGTGCTTATAAAGAACACTGAACCTTATCCGTGTGTGATATCTGTCTGTGGGGGGGGAAGTTACTTGTCTGTACGATCGCTGGAGACGGCTCTCCCCGGAGACCTCTCCCCCTAACCCCGGCCGGCCCTCCCGGTCCGTCTACCTTTTCTAACAGTCCCTGATCGGGTCCGGACCTGCATCCAGACCGAAGTGGGGTGATTGAACCCTCCGACAGCCCCTGGGCCAGCCCGGTAGTCCTAGTTCCGAAAGCGATTACCCCGGGGGTTGCCCCCGAGCTGAGATTCTGCGTGGACTACCGAGGCCTCAATGCGGTCACCCGAGCAGACGCTCACCCCATCCCCCGTTCCGACGAACTCATTGACCGCCTTGGGGCCGCCTGCTACCTCAGCACCTTCGAGCTGACCAGTGGGTACTGGCAGATTGCCCTCACCGAGGGAGCCAAAGAGCGCTCCGCCTTCTCCACCCCGGATGGGCACTACCGCTTTAGAGTGATGCCATTCGGAATGAAAAATGACCTTCCAGCGGCTGGTGAACAGAGTCCTGGCCGGACTAGAGGGGTTCAGCACAGCATACCTTGACGACATAGCAGTCTTCAGCTCCCAATGGACCGAGCACCTCCAGCACCTCCGTCAAGTCCTGCTGGCTCTACGCCGGGCCGGCCTCACCCTCAAAGCTAGCAAATGTCAAATTGGGCACGGCTCCGTAACTTATCTGGGGCACCAGGTGAAGAGTGGGCAGGTCGCCCCCCTCCAGCCGAAGATCGACGCCATCCTGTCCTGGGAACCCCCTACAACCCAAACGGAAGTCCGAGCCTTCCTGTGCCTCACCGGCTACTACCGCAGGTTTATTAAAAACTATGGCAGCATCGCAGGTCCTCTTACAGAACTAACCTCCAAAATACACCCCAAGAAAATACACTGGACTCCCGCCTGCCAGAAGGCGTTAGACACCCTAAAGGCCGCAATGTGCGCGGCTCCAGTACTCAAAGCACCCGACTACGCCCAGGAGTTTGTGGTCCAGACGGACGCCTCGGAACATGGCATCGGGGCAGTCCTCTCACAATACGACGACAAAGGCATAGATCAGCCCATAGCCTTCATCAGCCGAAGGTTGCTGCCCGTGAACAGCGGTGGAGCACAATTGAACGAGAAACGTTCGCCGTAGTCTGGGCCCTCAAAAAGTTACGGCCTTACCTGTTCGGAACACACTTCCGAGTGCAAACAGATCATCGACCCCTGCGGTGGTTGATGCAGATGCGAGGGGAAAACCCCAAGCTGCTACGCTGGTCCATCTCTCTCTAGGGGATGGATTTCACTGTGGAGCATCGCCCCGGGACTGACCACGCCAACGCGGACGGCCTGTCCCGATTCATCCGCTTCAGCGAGGAGAACTCCCAAGTGGATGGGTAGTTCTCCCCGCCTTTCAGCTGGGGTGGGCACGTGTGAGACCGGCCTCGTGGCGTGGGCCCTCCCGACCAGCAAGTCACACTACAAACACGCCGAACCTCGTGTGCACAGCCTTCCGGCTTCCGTGGACCAACATCCCGAGGGCCGACCAGATCCCTAACACGCATGCCCGGCCGAGGGAGAACGAGACCCCCCCAAACCAGACCGAGAGGCGCCGACTCTGTCACACCTCTGGTCTCTTCCCCGAGGGAGGTTTCGATCGGCCACCAGGCCCCCGGTGAGCGGGCGCCTCTCCTGCTGGGCGTCTGGAGTCCCTCCAGGACACATCTGAACAGATCAAGGGGCTGAGCGACAGGAAACCCCGACACACCGCCCCCCAGGCACCAGACCTCTCTCCGCGAGGACTCCGGACTTCAAAGAGGAGGGGGAGTATAACAAGGGGTGCTGAAGGGACGAGAGGCAGAGAAGACCTGGACTGACGAGAACCTGCTGACCTGGTCACGGCTCGATCGCTCACCGAACAGAAGAACGCTACCCGAACTCTGAACCATTCGAGCCCTGCTGACGCCGTCGCGGCTCCCCGAACGCTGAACCATCTGAGCCCTGCTGACGCCGTCGCGGCTCCCCGACTCTGAACCATCTGAGCCCTGCTGACGCCGTCGCGGCTCCTCGTACTCTGAAACCATCTGAGCCCTGCTGACGCCGTCGCGGCTCCCCGAAATCTGAACCATCTGAGCCCTGCTGACGCCGTCGCGGCTCCCCGAACTACGGACCTCCGGTGCCTGCTGAGTGACTCGCGGCCCGCTCCTCCAAGAGAATCGGCAGAGATTGCCAAGAGAAGCAACATCCCCTCAGCTCGAGGATTGAGAGCTGTGTGCCGGATACCTCGCAGAGACACTGATTGAAAAGACTGTCCCGCTACCCCTATCCCTCCATCACGAGATCGCTGCCACTTGTGGCATTAATATTGCACCTGCCTGCCGGATCATAAAGATCACTGACAACTACCGATAAAAGTTTATTGCCTTATAACGACCTACTGTGTGGTGTCCCTCTATCCGAAGAGAGAGTAAGCGCAGCGCGTGCGATCCTAGGTGCGAGACCCTTCCAGGAAGGGCCTCCCTGCTCTTGCTCGGCCTAGATTCGGGGAAAGGTGGGCCTCAGGGTGGTCGGGAACGCATTCCGCAGCCTCCCCGGGGAACGCCTTCCAACAAATGCCAATTTCAAGGACACTTTCCAACAGTATTGAGCCTTTGCATTACTTTCACTGCCTCATTCATCCACTAAACTTAGTTTATTGCCATGTAGCAACGAGTGTACTCGTCTCTTTCTAAAGGACTTGCAGGTGTTTCCACATCTGGCCCCGGGTCCTTCTCTGCAGTGATGAGAAGAGAGGCTTGCCTCTGTCAAACGCCAGTAGCGTGGGCGGGTCGCTGTTGTGCAATAATGGAACCGTTGTGTAAAAGCTGGGAGAAGAGACACCTGTTGTGTTCCTGTTGGCTCTTCCTGCACAGCTGCTGACGCGAGAGCTGCTCTTCCAGAAGTAGGTCGGCGTGGACTGGTTAGACAGGACCATCCATTCCCAAAAGAAGGGCGTTTGTGCTTCTGAAGCCTGTTCTTTCCCAATCTCTGTTCCCAGCAGCCCCCCCTCCCCCAACCTCCTCTGCATTTTGGGAGGGGCGCCCGGCCCTGCTGCACAAGCAGACAGTATAAATGTTAGGAGCTCTAGCGCCCAGAGGCAGACTTCTGGGAGCTCTCCTTCTGAACCTTCTGGACCTGCAGCTGGCACCATGGGTCTTGGCACTGTCTCTGGGGTCACACTCCTTCTCCTGGGGCTGTTCACCATCTCCGCCTCCGCTGAGGTAAGAGGGCCTTAATACCTGCTTAATGTGAGCTGGCAGCAATGCTTTTACTAAAGGGCACCACATGACCGGGGCTTCCAGGTGAGTCCTGTCCCTGTCCAGGCAGGGGAACCGCCCACCGGCCTCCCTGTGCACAAGGACTGTCCTATCAGAGATCTGTTACTTCTCTGTGACGTCTGACATGCATGCTATGTGTGTCTTTTACTTCTATATGGGTCTAACATGTATGATATGCATGACGTGTGTACCAGCAGTCTATTTATTATACAGTTAATTAAAACCGTAACATACAAACTTCATAGAGGTACTTAATAGAATTTCAAAGATTAAAATTGTGTACACATTTATAAAATCTGGCAATACGAAAAATGTCAATTCCAAAAGGAGCATTTCAGGATGATGGCGATATGTCCCAATTAGCCGATTAGTCCCAAAGAGGAGTATATAGTGTGAGAGACAATAACAAAATGTCGCAAAGCTCATCACCAAAGGTTAACTTTCTTCAACGTTCATTTGCGCAATAGAACTGCTCAGTTTCTGAGTGCTGGGCTGTGTGCAGTTCAAATAATATTAACAGACTTCCCAGCCCTTGCTAGAACTTGGGCTGAATTATTACTGAAGCACAGATCCGATGCTCCCCTGCAACGCCTCAGTAACTTATCCCGATAGACTGGGACCACTAGACGTCGGCGATCGTTGGCAGGATGACGGCAACAACATAGCAGATGTAACCAGGACTCATGTGGATAATTACAGAGCCTACATGTTAGCTGTCCATTCCTCCGAGCCCACAACGGGTTAAAATCATGAATTGGAAGGGCTAGCAGCCTCACATAAATAATTTTATTGCGAGTCTGTGATTGGAGAGAGTAATAAAAATATGGCTGAGGTTTCCCCTTGATATACGAGGCATCCAGAGCTGTAAGGAGTGGCCTTTTGGGAAGCCGAGTGATGTCTCTCTCAAATGACACTAAAGTGACTTGGCTTGGTATCGTCTTCTTCCACGTTGATTCAATGAGAGACGCTTGAGGTTTCAATCCTCAATGTGGAAGTGGCCACGTGCAGCCGTCTGCACCAGGGAGAGAGTTCGACCGTGAACACGGATTGCAATTGTTCTTTCAGGGACTGAGCTGCCGCACGCAAAGTGTAGATATAGAATTAAATTAGGTCTCCTGTGTACCAGCAGTCTGACATGTATGACATGTGTAGTATGTGTGTACCAGCAGTCTTTTATCTCCAAACAGGTCTGACCTTCATATGGATGTGGCACCTTTAATATGTATCGTATGCGTGTATCAGAGAAGTTTATCCTAAAATGGGTATGACACCAATGATATGTATGGTATGTGTGTACCTGGTGACTTACCTCCATATCGGTCCGACATGTACCAGCAGTCTGTAACCTCCATACATGTTTGACACAAATGGCATGTATGGTATGTTTGTGCCAGCAGTCTTTACCCTCCATACATGTTGGACACAAATGGCATGTATGGTATGTGTGTGCCAGCAGTCTGTACCCTCCATACATGTTTGACACAAATGGCATGTATGGTATGTGTGTGCCAGCAGTCTTTACCCTCCATACATGTTTGACACAAATGGCATGTATGGTATGTGTGTGCCAGCAGTCTGTAACCTCCATACATGTTTGACGCAAATGGCATGTATGGTATGTGTGTGCCAGCAGTCTTTACCCTCCATACATGTTTGACACAAATGGCATGTATGGTATGCGTGTACCAGCAGTCTTTACCCTCCATACATGTTTGACACAAATGGCATGTGTGGTATGTGTGTACCAGCAGTCTTTACCCTCCATACATGTTTGACACAAATGGCATGTATGGTATGTGTGTGCCAGCAGTCTTTTACGTCCATATACTTCTGTTTTCGTTTGTGCTGTGTAAAACTGCCATAAATAAAATGTTGAGGCCTGTCACATGCTCTCATCTCCCCCTGCAAGAATTGACACAGTGTTGACTTTTAATGTCAAAGGTCGTCCTTAGAAGGGGAGATTGGGGATTGCGTGAGAGGCATTAACATGTTCATTTTGTGCGTCTCACAAACCTTCCAATTGGGTTTCTGCGTGAGTAGCAAGGGTTGGCATGTATGGTATGTTTTACTCGGTATGTCTGACTTTATTCACACATGGCTGAGGAAGCTAGTGGGAATTCAAAGGAAACATTCTCTCACTTTCGCTCTGGAGCACCTTAAACTATGAGAAAATGATGAGAAAATTGTTTTCTCTCAAACATGGAAACCAAATCCCTGCAAAGGAGCCGCATTTTACGTGCGTAAAAATCTCCTCAGATGCACCGCAACCAACAAGGGTTTGTATTGTGACTAAACTCTGTTCTCTCACTTAGTCTCTGCTCCGTTTGTGACTCTCAAAAGCCAGGCTTTCGCAGCATTGCGTTTCAAAGGAGACCGCGCCCTCGAGCGCTTTGAAGTCTGCCACCGCAGGTGGTCAATCAAGGGGGAGGGGTCTCCTTCTGACCCCCTCGCCCATGTGACCCCCTCGCCCATGTGACCCCCTCGCACATGTGACCCCCTCGCACATGTCATAACATATCTCGACACAAACAGTAGTGGTAAACAGAACTTTTACCCCCTTGATGGCCAACCTGAGTCCCCTTTTAAACCCCAATGTCTTGAAAACGGCTGAATGGATTTACATCAAGTCATAAACACGCACTTGTTGATTAAAGTTCTCTTTTTGCCATGTTTGGGGTATTGCATTCAGCAACTGTTTTCTGTATGGAAGTGCAAAGTTTCCTAATGGAATTAGCATGGACAATAACGCATGTATGACCCCCCTCTTTCTCTTGGCCCCTCTCACATCAGCGTGAAACTTTTCCTGAAGGAGCGAAGGCAGATGACTCTTGTTTTGCAAATTGTCCTTCAGAGTTAACACTGATTCTAAGTTATTCGCGAAAATAAATGCTCTTCCGATGGAAACTTTAAAGGAACAACAAGTACACAGTGGCGAAGAACAAGCTGCAATGTATGCACACACCTGTTGCACCCTGCAGTGTATGCACACACCTGTTGCATCCTGCAATGTATGCACACACCTGTTGCATCCTGCAATATATGCACACACCTGTTGCATCCTGCAATGTATGCACACACCTGTTGCATCCTGT
This sequence comes from Triturus cristatus, assembly GCF_964204655.1. Classification (NCBI taxonomy): domain Eukaryota; kingdom Metazoa; phylum Chordata; class Amphibia; order Caudata; family Salamandridae; genus Triturus; species Triturus cristatus. Next base: position 11,648,650 of record NC_140581.1, on the reverse strand, counting down.
AATGTATGCACACACCTGTTGCATCCTGTAATGTATGCACACACTTGTTGCATCCTGCAATGTATGCACACACCTGTTGCATCCTGCAATGCATGCACACACCTGTTGTATCCTGCAATGTATGCACACACCTGTTGCATCCTGGAATGTATGCACACACCTGTTACATCCTGCAATGTATGCACACACCTGTTGCATCCTGCAATGTATGCACACACCTGTTGCATCCTGTAATGTATGCACACACCTGTTGCATCCTGCAGTGTATTCACACACCTGTTGCATCCTGCAGTGTATGCACACACCTGTTGTATCCTGCAATGTATGCGCACACCTGTTGCATCCTGCAGTGTATGCACACACCTGTTGCATTCTGCAATGTATGCACACACCTGTTGTATCCTGCAATGTATGCACACACCTGTTGCATCCTGCAATGTATGCACACACCTGTTGTATCCTGCAATGTATGCACACACCTGTTGCATCCTGCAATGTATGCACACACCTGTTGTATCCTGCAATGTATGCGCACACCTGTTGCATCCTGCAATGTATGCACACACCTGTTGTATCCTGCAGTGTATGCGCACACCTGTTGTATCCTGCAATGTATGCACACACCTGTTGCATCCTGCAATGTATGCACACACCTGTTGTATCCGGCAGTGTATGCACACACCTGTTGCATCCTGCAGTGTATGCACACACCTGTTGCATCCTGCAGTGTTGTTGGACAGGCCTCACAGACGGCTTGCTCCCTCCCCGCTCGACGGGGCCCGAACTCCGGCCCACCTGGCATATCCCCGCGACAAACACCTGTACTCCGTCTCCCGACGGACCCTCTGCCCTCGGACCCCTACTCATCACGGGGTCCAGCCCCACCGGCTTCCCCGGCCGGGTCAAGCCGCCATCTTGGGCCCTGCACCACGCGGCCGCATGGCCTCCCCTCGACCCTAACCCCGGGCCTGGCCGGCCCCGACATCCCGGCACCACCATCCACCCAGGAGGTGAGCGGACCACTTGGCAGGTCAATGGGAGAACGAAGTGTCAAGGGCTCTCCCCCGCCAGGTGCCGATCGCCCCCAGCTCCCCCAGGCACTGGCTCCACCCCCTGCTGGGTGTCTGGACACCTTCATCCCGGACCCCCCGACCTCCAAGTGCGAGGGTCCGGACATCAAAGGGCACCAGCCCTATAACTGGGGCAGCTCCGAAGCAGGAAGGCAGTTGTATCCTGGAGTCGAGAGACACCGAGTGAACTCAACCCTGACGGTCTACTGGCGCTGCCGTAGCCCGCTCTTGTGAACCATCGTCCTGCCTGCTGGCGCTGCCGCGGCCTTCTGCAACCTTCATCTTCCTGGGACCTGCTGGCGCTGCCGCGGCCCGTTGTAACGACCATCCTCACCGGGACCTGCTGGCGCTGCCGCGGACCGTTCATCTTCCTGGGACCTGCTGGCGCTGCCGCGGCCCGTTGTAACGACCATCCTCACCGGGACCTGCTGGCGCTGCCGCGGACCGTACATCTTCCGGGGACCTGCTGGCGCTGCCGCGGCCCGTTGTATCGACCATCCTCACCGGGACCTGCTGGCGCTGCCGCGGACCGTACCACCTAACCACCAAGCTCGAGGATTGTGAGCTCATCATCATCTCATCCGAACTACCTGATTGGTAAATAGACTGACCCGCTACCCCCTTCCCTACCTTACGAGACTCTAATCGAGGGGACCCCTAAGTCCAGACCTCCTTGTACCATTCTACCGTACCGTAAATAAGTGCTTATAAAGAACACTGAACCTTATCCGTGTGTGATATCTGTCTGTGGGGGGGGGGAAGTTACTTGTCTGTACGATCGCTGGAGACGGCTCTCCCCGGAGACCTCTCCCCCTAACCCCGGCCGGCCCTCCCGGTCCGTCTACCTTTTCTAACAAGTGTATGCACACACCTGTTGCATCCTGCAGTGTATGCACACACCTGTTGCATCCTGCAGTGTATGCACACACCTGTTGTATCCTGCAATGTATGCTCACACCTGTTGCATCCTGCAGTGTATGCACACACCTGTTGCATCCTGCAATGTATGCACACACCTGTTGTATCCTGCAATGTATGCGCACACCTGTTGCATCCTGCAGTGTATGCACACACCTGTTGCATTCTGCAATGTATGCACACACCTGTTGCATCCTGCAATGTATGCACACACCTGTTGTATCCTGCAATGTATGCACACACCTGTTGCATCCTGCAATGTATGCACACACCTGTTGCATCCTGCAATGTATGCACACACCTGTTGCATCCTGCAATGTATGCACACACCTGTTGTATCCTGCAGTGTATGCACACACCTGTTGCATCCTGCAGTGTATGCACACACCTGTTGCATCCTGCAGTGTATGCGCACACCTGTTGCATCCTGCAGTGTATGCGCACACCTGTTGCATCCTGCAGTGTATGCGCACACCTGTTGTATCCTGCAGTGTATGCGCACACCTGTTGCATCCTGCAGTGTATGCGCACACCTGTTGCATCCTGCAGTGTATGCACACACCTGTTGCATCCTGCAGTGTATGCGCACACCTGTTGCATCCTGCAGTGTATGCGCACACCTGTTGTATCCTGCAATGTATGCGCACACCTGTTGCATCCTGCAGTGTATGCGCACACCTGTTGTATCCTGCAATGTATGCGCACACCTGTTGCATCCTGCAGTGTATGCACACACCTGTTGCATCCTGCAATGTATGCGCACACCTGTTGTATCCTCAATGTATGCACACACCTGTTGCATCCTGCAATGTATGCACACACCTGTTGTATCCTGCAATGTATGCACACACCTGTTGCATCCTGCAGTGTATGCACACACCTGTTGCATTCTGCAATGTATGCACACACCTGTTGCATCCTGCAATGTATGCACACACCTGTTGTATCCTGCAATGTATGCACACACCTGTTGCATCCTGCAATGTATGCACACACCTGTTGTATCCTGCAATGTATGCACACACCTGTTGCATCCTGCAATGTATGCACACACCTGTTGTATCCTGCAGTGTATGCACACACCTGTTGCATCCTGCAGTGTATGCACACACCTGTTGCATCCTGCAATGTATGCACACACCTGTTGCATCCTGCAGTGTATGCACACACCTGTTGCATCCTGCAGTGTATGCACACGCCTGTTGTATCCTGCAATGTATGCACACACCTGTTGCATCCTGCAGTGTATGCACATGCCTGTTGCATCATGCAGTGTATGCACACACCTGTTGCATCCTGCAATGTATGCACACGCCTGTTGTATCCTGCAATGTATGCACACGCCTGTTGCATCCTGCAGTGTATGCACACGCCTGTTGTATCCTGCAATGTATGCACACACCTGTTGCATCCTGCAGTGCATGCACACACCTGTTGCGTCCTGCAATGTATGCACACACCTGTTGTATCCTGCAATGTATGCACACACCTGTTGCATCCTGCAGTGTATGCACACACCTGTTGCATCCTGCAATGTATGCACACACCTGTTGTATCCTGCAGTGTATGCACACACCTGTTGTATCCTGCAATGTATGCTCACACCTGTTGCATCCTGCAGTGTATGCACACACCTGTTGCATCCTGCAATGTATGCACACACCTGCTGTATCCTGCAATGTATGCACACACTTGTTGCATCCTGCAGTGTATGCACACACCTGTTGTATCCTGCAATGTATGCACACACCTGTTGCATCCTGCAATGTATGCACACACCTGTTGCATCCTGCAATGTATGCACACACCTGTTGCATCCTGCAATGTATGCGCACACCTGTTGCATCCTGCAGTGTATGCACACACCTGTTGCATCCTGCAATGTATGCGCACACATGTTGCATCCTGCAATGTATGCGCACACCTGTTGCATCCTGCAATGTATGCGCACACCTGTTGCATCCTGCAATGTATGCGCACACCTGTTGTATCCTGCAATGTATGCGCACACCTGTTGCATCCTGCAGTGTATGCGCCCGCCTGTTGCATCCTGCAATGTATGCGCACATCTGTTGCATCCTGCAATGTATGTGCACGCCTGTTGCATCCTGCAATGTATGCGCACACCTGTTGCATCCTGCAATGTATGCGCACACCTGTTGCATCCTGCAATGTATGCGCACACCTGTTGCACCCTGCAGTGTATGCGCACACCTGTTGCATCCTGCAATGTATGCACACACCTGTTGCACACTGCAATGTATGCACACACCTGTTGCATCCTGCAATGTATGCACACACCTGTTGCATCCTGCAATGTATGCACACACCTGTTGCATCCTGCACTGTATGCACACACCTGTTGCATCCTGCAGTGTATGCACACACCTGTTGCATCCTGCAATGTATGCACACACCTGTTGCATCCTGCAATGTATGCACACACCTGTTGCATCCTGCAATGTATGCACACACCTGTTGTATCCTGCAATGTATGCACACACCTGTTGCATCCTGCAATGTATGCACACACCTGTTGCATCCTGCAATGTATGCGCACACCTGTTGCATCCTGCATTGTATGCGCACACCTGTTGCATCCTGCAGTGTATGCGCCCGCCTGTTGCATCCTGCAATGTATGCGCACATCTGTTGCATCCTGCAATGTATGTGCACGCCTGTTGCATCCTGCAATGTATGCGCACACCTGTTGCATCCTGCAATGTATGCGCACACCTGTTGCATCCTGCAATGTATGCGCACACCTGTTGCACCCTGCAGTGTATGCGCACACCTGTTGCATCCTGCAATGTATGCACACACCTGTTGCACACTGCAATGTATGCACACACCTGTTGCATCCTGCAATGTATGCACACACCTGTTGCATCCTGCAATGTATGCACACACCTGTTGCATCCTGCACTGTATGCACACACCTGTTGCATCCTGCAGTGTATGCACACACCTGTTGCATCCTGCAATGTATGCACACACCTGTTGCATCCTGCAATGTATGCACACACCTGTTGCATCCTGCAATGTATGCACACACCTGTTGTATCCTGCAATGTATGCACACACCTGTTGCATCCTGCAATGTATGCACACACCTGTTGCATCCTGCAATGTATGCACACATCTGTTGCATCCTGCAATGTGTGCACACACCTGTTGCATCCTGCAATGTATGCACACACCTGTTGCATCCTGCAGTGTATGCACACACCTGTTGCATCCTGCAGTGTATGCACACACCTGTTGCATCCTGCAGTGTATGCACACACCTGTTGCATCCTGCAGTGTATGCCCACACCTGTTGCATCCTGCAGTATATGCACACACCTGTTGCATCCTGCAGTGTATGCACACACCTGTTGCATCCTGCAGTGTATGCACACATGTTGCATCCTGCAATGTATGCACACACCTGTTGCATCCTGCAGTGTACGCACACACCTGTTGCATCCTGCAATGTATGCACACACCTGTTGCATCCTGCAGTGTACGCACACACCTGTTGCATCCTGCAATGTACGCACACACCTGTTGCATACTGCAGTGTATGCACACACCTGTTGCATCCTGCAGTGTATGCACACACCTGTGGCATCCTGCAGTGTATGCACACACCTGTTGCATCCTGCAATGTATGCACACACCTGTTGCATCCTGCAGTGTATGCACACACCTGTTGCATCCTGCAGTGTATGCGCACACCTGTTGCATCCTGCAGTGTATGCGCACACCTGTTGTATCCTGAAATGTATGCGCACACCTGTTGCATCCTGCAGTGTATGCGCACACCTGTTGCATCCTGCAGTGTATGCGCACACCTGTTGTATCCTGCAATGTATGCTCACACCTGTTGCATCCTGCAGTGTATGCGCACACCTGTTGCATCCTGCAATGTATGCGCACACCTGTTGTATCCTGCAGTGTATGCGCACACCTGTTGCATCCTGCAGTGTATGCGCCCACCTGTTGCATCCTGCAATGTATGCGCACACCTGTTGCATCCTGCAGTGTATGCGCACACCTGTTGCACCCTGCAGTGTATGCACACACCTGTTGTATCCTGCAATGTATGCACACACCTGTTGCATCCTGCAGTGTATGCACACACGTGTTGCATCCTGCAATGTATGCACACACCTGTTGCATCCTGCAATGTATGCACACACCTGTTGCATCCTGCAATGTATGCACACACCTGTTGCATCCTGCAGTGTATGCACACACCTCTTGCATCCTGCAGTGTATGCACACACCTGTTGCATCCTGCAATGTATGCACACACCTGTTGCATCCTGCAGTGTATGCACACACCTGTTGCATCCTGCAGTGTATGCACACACCAGTTGCATCCTGCAATGTATGCACACACCTGTTGCATCCTGCAATGTATGCACACACCTGTTGCATCCTGCAATGTATGCGCACACCTGTTGCACCCTCAGTGTATGCACATACCTGTTGCATCCTGCAATGTATGCACACACCTGTTGCATCCTGCAATGTATGCACACACCTGTTGTATCCTGCAATGAATGCACACACCTGTTGCATCCTGCAATGTATGCACACACCTGTTGCATCCTGCAATGTATGCACACACCTGTTGTATCCTGAAATGTATGCACACACCTGTTGCATCCTGCAATGCATGCACACACCTGTTGTATCCTGCAATGTATGCACACACCTGTTGCATCCTGCAATGTATGCACACACCTGTTGCATCCTGCAATGTATGCACACACCTGTTGCATCCTGCAATGTATGCACACACCTGTTGCATCCTGCAGTGTATGCACACACCTGTTGCATCCTGCAGTGTATGCACACACCTGTTGCATCCTGCAGTGTATGCACACACCTGTTGCATCCTGCAGTGTATGCCCACACCTGTTGCATCCTGCAGTATATGCACACACCTGTTGCATCTTGCAGTGTATGCACACACCTGTTGCATCCTGCAGTGTATGCACACACATGTTGCATCCTGCAATGTATGCACACACCTGTTGCATCCTGCAGTGTACGCACACACCTGTTGCATCCTGCAATGTATGCACACACCTGTTGCATCCTGCAGTGTACGCACACACCTGTTGCATCTTGCAATGTACGCACACACCTGTTGCATCCTGCAGTGTATGCACACACCTGTTGCATCCTGCAGTGTATGCACACACCTGTGGCATCCTGCAGTGTATGCACACACCTGTTGCATCCTGCAATGTATGCACACACCTGTTGCATCCTGCAGTGTATGCACACACCTGTTGCATCCTGCAGTGTATGCGCACACCTGTTGCATCCTGCAGTGTATGCGCACACCTGTTGTATCCTGCAATGTATGCGCACACCTGTTGCATCCTGCAGTGTATGCGCACACCTGTTGCATCCTGCAGTGTATGCGCACACCTGTTGCATCCTGCAATGTATGCGCACACCTGTTGCATCCTGCAGTGTATGCACACACCTGTTGTATCCTGCAATGTATGCACACACCTGTTGCATCCTGCAGTGTACGCACACACCTGTTGCATCCTGCAATGTATGCACACACCTGTTGCATCCTGCAGTGTACGCACACACCTGTTGCATCCTGCAATGTACGCACACACCTGTTGCATACTGCAGTGTATGCACACACCTGTTGCATCCTGCAGTGTATGCACACACCTGTGGCATCCTGCAGTGTATGCACACACCTGTTGCATCCTGCAATGTATGCACACACCTGTTGCATCCTGCAGTGTATGCACACACCTGTTGCATCCTGCAGTGTATGCGCACACCTGTTGCATCCTGCAGTGTATGCGCACACCTGTTGTATCCTGAAATGTATGCGCACACCTGTTGCATCCTGCAGTGTATGCGCACACCTGTTGCATCCTGCAGTGTATGCGCACACCTGTTGTATCCTGCAATGTATGCTCACACCTGTTGCATCCTGCAGTGTATGCGCACACCTGTTGCATCCTGCAATGTATGCGCACACCTGTTGTATCCTGCAGTGTATGCGCACACCTGTTGCATCCTGCAGTGTATGCGCCCACCTGTTGCATCCTGCAATGTATGCGCACACCTGTTGCATCCTGCAGTGTATGCGCACACCTGTTGCACCCTGCAGTGTATGCACACACCTGTTGTATCCTGCAATGTATGCACACACCTGTTGCATCCTGCAGTGTATGCACACACGTGTTGCATCCTGCAATGTATGCACACACCTGTTGCATCCTGCAATGTATGCACACACCTGTTGCATCCTGCAATGTATGCACACACCTGTTGCATCCTGCAGTGTATGCACACACCTCTTGCATCCTGCAGTGTATGCACACACCTGTTGCATCCTGCAATGTATGCACACACCTGTTGCATCCTGCAGTGTATGCACACACCTGTTGCATCCTGCAGTGTATGCACACACCAGTTGCATCCTGCAATGTATGCACACACCTGTTGCATCCTGCAATGTATGCACACACCTGTTGCATCCTGCAATGTATGCGCACACCTGTTGCACCCTCAGTGTATGCACATACCTGTTGCATCCTGCAATGTATGCACACACCTGTTGCATCCTGCAATGTATGCACACACCTGTTGTATCCTGCAATGAATGCACACACCTGTTGCATCCTGCAATGTATGCACACACCTGTTGCATCCTGCAATGTATGCACACACCTGTTGTATCCTGAAATGTATGCACACACCTGTTGCATCCTGCAATGCATGCACACACCTGTTGTATCCTGCAATGTATGCACACACCTGTTGCATCCTGCAATGTATGCACACACCTGTTGCATCCTGCAATGTATGCACACACCTGTTGCATCCTGCAATGTATGCACACACCTGTTGCATCCTGCAGTGTATGCACACACCTGTTGCATCCTGCAGTGTATGCACACACCTGTTGCATCCTGCAGTGTATGCACACACCTGTTGCATCCTGCAGTGTATGCCCACACCTGTTGCATCCTGCAGTATATGCACACACCTGTTGCATCTTGCAGTGTATGCACACACCTGTTGCATCCTGCAGTGTATGCACACACATGTTGCATCCTGCAATGTATGCACACACCTGTTGCATCCTGCAGTGTACGCACACACCTGTTGCATCCTGCAATGTATGCACACACCTGTTGCATCCTGCAGTGTACGCACACACCTGTTGCATCCTGCAATGTACGCACACACCTGTTGCATCCTGCAGTGTATGCACACACCTGTTGCATCCTGCAGTGTATGCACACACCTGTGGCATCCTGCAGTGTATGCACACACCTGTTGCATCCTGCAATGTATGCACACACCTGTTGCATCCTGCAGTGTATGCACACACCTGTTGCATCCTGCAGTGTATGCGCACACCTGTTGCATCCTGCAGTGTATGCGCACACCTGTTGTATCCTGCAATGTATGCGCACACCTGTTGCATCCTGCAGTGTATGCGCACACCTGTTGCATCCTGCAATGTATGCGCACACCTGTTGCATCCTGCAGTGTATGCGCACACCTGTTGCATCCTGCAATGTATGCGCACACCTGTTGTATCCTGCAGTGTATGCGCACACCTGTTGCATCCTGCAGTGTATGCACCCACCTGTTGCATCCTGCAATGTATGCGCACACCTGTTGCATCCTGCAGTGTATGCGCACACCTGTTGCACCCTGCAGTGTATGCACACACCTGTTGTATCCTGCAATGTATGCACACACCTGTTGCATCCTGCAGTGTATGCACACACGTGTTGCATCCTGCAATGTATGCACACACCTGTTGCATCCTGCAATGTATGCACACACCTGTTGCATCCTGCAATGTATGCACACACCTGTTGCATCCTGCAGTGTATGCACACACCTGTTGCATCCTGCAATGTATGCACACACCTGTTGCATCCTGCAGTGTATGCACACACCTGTTGCATCCTGCAGTGTATGCACACACCAGTTGCATCCTGCAATGTATGCACACACCTGTTGCATCCTGCAATGTATGCACACACCTGTTGTATCCTGCAGTGTATGCACACACCTGTTGCATCCTGCAGTGTATGTACACACCTGTTGTATCCTGCAATGTATGCACACACCTGTTGCATCCTGCAGTGTATGCACACACCTGTTGCATTCTGCAGTGTATGCACACACCTGTTGCATCCTGCAATGTATGCACACACCTGTTGTATCCTGCAATGAATGCACACACCTGTTGCATCCTGCAGTGTATGCACACACCTGTTGCATCCTTTAATGTATGCACACACCTGTTGTATCCTGCAATGTATGCACACACCTGTTGCATCCTGCAATGTATGTACACACCTGTTGCATCCTGCAATGTATGCGCACACCTGTTGCATCCTGCAATGTATGCACACACCTGTTGCATCCTGCAATGTATGCACACACCTGTTGCATCCTGCAATGTATGCGCACACCTGTTGTATCCTGCAATATATGCACACACCTGTTGCATCCTGCAGTGTATGCACACACCTGTTGCATCCTGCAATGTATGCGCACACCTGTTGTATCCTGCAATGTATGCACACACCTGTTGCATCCTGCAATGTATGCGCACACCTGTTGTATCCTGCAATGTATGCGCACACCTGTTGCATCCTGCAATGTATGCACACACCTGTTGCATCCTGCAATGTATGCGCACACCTGTTGCACCCTCAGTGTATGCACACACCTGTTGCATCCTGCAATGTATGCACACACCTGTTGCATCCTGCAATGTATGCACACACCTGTTGTATCCTGCAATGAATGCACACACCTGTTGCATCCTGCAATGTATGCACACACCTGTTGCATCCTGCAATGTATGCACACACCTGTTGTATCCTGAAATGTATGCACACACCTGTTGCATCCTGCAATGCATGCACACACCTGTTGTATCCTGCAATGTATGCACACACCTGTTGCATCCTGCAATGTATGCACACACCTGTTGCATCCTGCAATGTATGCACACACCTGTTGCATCCTGCAATGTATGCTCACACCTGTTGCATCCTGCAATGTATGCTCACACCTGTTGCATCCTGCAATGTATGCACACACCTGTTGTATCCTGCAATGTATGCACACACCTGTTGCATCCTGCAATGTATGCACACACCTGTTGCATCCTGCAATGTATGCACACACCTGTTGTATCCTGCAATGTATGCACACACCTGTTGCATCCTGCAATGTATGCTCACACCTGTTGCATCCTGCAATGTATGCGCACACCTGTTGCATCCTGCAATGTATGCACACACCTGTTGTATCCTGCAATGTATGCACACACCTGTTGCATCCTGCAATGTATGCACACACCTGTTGCATCCTGCAATGTATGCACACACCTGTTGTATCCTGCAATGTATGCACACACCTGTTGCATCCTGCAATGTATGCTCACACCTGTTGCACCCTGCAATGTATGCTCACACCTGTTGCACCCTGCAGTGTATGCACACACCTGTTGCATCCCTGGTGGCAGAGAGCGAAAGCCCCCCTGTGAAACATTGCCTGCGATGAACGCATTTCAACATGTCCTTTCATGTCTGTATAATCATTTTAAGAATTGAAAATACATGTTCTCTTTTTACTGAATCTTTCTCTTAGCCATGGACTCAAAGTCATGTTTGATGACTTGCTTTATTAATCTAAATGGGAGGATGTATACTTGTATTATGTTTTATGCTGATTTTATGATCATGCTATTGGTCGATTAATAAACTACTATTTATATATATATATATTTATTTGACCACTAGGTAGAAGCTAAGGGTGATTGGTCAGCCAGCAGCGTGAGAAAGATGTTGCAGGCTGCGATAACAGGGCTCGGGGACTGACTGAGTTACTGACGGCCTAGGACCCCTGGGGGGCACATTCCTCCCCCTGGAACAACAACAACAAATGGCAAAAAAATGCCAAAAACTGACAAGACTCTTGAGCAATCAAAAGAAAAACCAAAATAGTGGCTTCAATTATGTTGGAAAGGCGTTCGCCGGAGGGGGGTTCGGTACACGTCTTGCCCACCCCTTTGACCCACCTCTCCCAAGTAGGCCGAACCAGGCGCGCGCACCCTGAGCTTACACTACGAACAGAGTGACACCACACGTATTCTTTGTAGGACGATAGGTTCTTTTATCGAAGGTTTCAAGGGATCTTTATGATCCAAGGTGCAAGTAGTACAACAGCGGCACAAGATACTACCAATCAGTGGTAAGGGAATGGGGGTAGCGGGACAGTCTTTGAAGGTAGTGTCTCTGTAAAGTACCCTGCGGATAGCTCACAATCCTCGAGCTGGAGGGTGTTGTTTCTCTGGGCGATCTCTTGCCAATTCGTCCTCGAGGGGAGCGCCGCGAGTCACTCAGCAGGCACAGGTAGTCGGAGTTCGGGAGCCGCGATCTCATCAGCAGGGCTCAGATGGTTCAATGGCTGGGGGCCGCGAGTCACTCAGCAGGCCCAGGTGGGTCAGAGTTCGGGAGCCGCGATCTCGTCAGCAGGGCTTGGATGGTTCAATGGCTGGGGGCCGCGAGTCACTCAGCAGGCCCAGGTGGTTCGGTATTCGGGAGCCGCGACAGCGTCAGCAGGCTTCGATGGTTCCAGGTCTTCTCTGCCATTCGTCCCTCCGGCACCCCCTATTATACTCCCCCTGCCCTTTGAAGTCCGGAGTCCTCGCAGAGAGGGGTCTTTGGTGACTGAGGGGGTTCGGCGGGATTTCCTGCCGCTCGTTTCTTTGGTCTTTTCAGGTGGGTCTGGGAGGGACCCCAGACGCTCGGCAGGCGAGGCGCCTGCTCCCCAGGGGCCTGGTGGCCGATCGAGTCCTCCCCGGGGAAGGCGATCCAAGGTGTGACTGGGCTGGCGCCTCTTGGTCTGGCTCGGGGGTTCCCGCTCCCTCGGTCGGACATGCGTGGTAGGGTGTCGAGTCTGTCGGGGACTCTGGCCGGCCCTCGGGTCTGTGTGGCTGGGGCGGCCGGAGTCGGAGATGCCGTGTCTTGGGGGTGGTTGCAGGTTGGCTGGATGATCGGGAGGGCATACGCCGTGAGGCCGGTCTCACACGCTTCCCCCCCAGCTGAAAGGCGTGGAGAACTACCCATCCACTGGGGGGTTCTCCTCGCCGAAGCGGAAGATTCGGGACAGGCCGTCGGCGTTGGCATGATCCGTCCCGGGGCGATGCTCGACAGTGAAGTCCATCCCTTGGAGGGAGATTGACCATCGTAATAGCTTGGGGTTCTCTCCCATCATCTGCATCAGCCACCGCAAGGGCCGGTGGTCCGTTTGCACTCGGAAGTGGGTTCCGAACAAATAGGGCCGTAGTTTCTTAAGGGCCCAGACTACGGTGAAGGTCTCTCGTTCTATGGTACTCCAACGTTGTTCTCGAGGCAGCAGCCTTCGGCTGATGAAGGCTATGGGCTGATCTATGCCCTGGTCGTTGAACTGCGAGAGGACGGCTCCGATGCCTTGTTCGGATGCGTCGGTCTGGACCACAAACTCTTGGGAGTAGTCGGGGGCCTTGAGTACTGGGGCGGTGCACATGGCGGTTTTCAAGACGTCGAACGCCTGCTGGCACGGGGGGGTCCACTGCACCTTCTTCGGGAGCTTTTTGGAGGTCAACTCTGTGAGAGGCCCTGCGAGGCTACCATAGTTTTTAATGAACCGCCGGTAGTATCCTGTGAGGCCCAGGAAGGCCCGGACTTCCGTCTGAGTGGTGGGGGGCTCCCAGGACTTGATGGCGTCGATCTTTGGTTGGAGGGGGGCGACCTGCCCGCTGCCCACCTGATGCCCCAGGTAGACCACGGAGCTTTGCCCGAGCTGGCATTTGCTGGCCTTCACTGTTAGGCCGGCTTGGCGCAGGGCCAGCAGTACTTGTCGGAGGTGCTGGAGATGCTCGTGCCATTGAGAGCTGAATACGGCTATGTCGTCCAGGTACGCCGCGCTGAACTCCTCGAGTCCGGCCAGGACCTTGTTTACCAACCGCTGGAAAGTGGCCGGGGCATTTTTCATCCCGAACGGCATGACCCTGAAGCGGTAGTGTCCATCGGGTGTGGAGAAGGCGGAGCGTTCTTTGGCTCCCTCCGTGAGCGCAATCTGCCAGTAACCGCAGGTCAGGTCGAAGGTGCTGAGGAAACGTGCGGCCCCAAGGCGGTCGATGAGCTCGTCGGCGCGGGGAATAGGGTGAGCGTCCACTCGGGTGACCGCATTGAGCCCCCGGTAGTCCACACAGAATCTTAGTTCGGGGGCGACCGCTTTCGGGACCAGGACTACCGGGCTGGCCCATGGGGCTATCGGAGGGTTCGATCACTCCAAGGGTTAACATCTTCTGCACTTCGGTCTTGATACAGGTGCGGACCCGGTCAGGCACCCGGTAGGCTCGGTGTCTCACAGGTGGGCTGTCGCCGGTGTCTACGTCGTGGACACACCAGTCGGTGACCCTTGGGATGAGGGAGAAGAGGTCTGCAAATTGTCTGAGCAGCTGGCGACAGTCGGCGGACTGTTGGGGAGTGAGGGTGGTTGACAGCTTCACTCCCTCCACGGAACCATCCAGTTCTTTCGCGCACAGGGGGTCGGGCAGGGGTTCAGTGTCTTCTTCCGCCCCATCATCGGTGGCCAGTAGCAAACTCAACTCCGTTCTCACAAAGTGGGGTTTGAGACGGTTCACGTGGAGAACCCGGAGGGGGTTCCGCGGGGACTGTACATCGATCAGGTACGTGACCTGACTCTTCCGCTCGATCACCTTGAAGGGGCCAGTCCATTTGTCCTGTAGGGCGCAGGGTTTCACCGGGGCCATGACCCAAACCTGCTGGCCCGGCTGGAACTCGACCAGAGTTGCGTTCTGGTCATACCAGCGCTTCATCTCTTCTTGGCTGGCCTCGAGGTTAGCCTCTGCGAGTTCTCTGAACTTCCGGGTCTGGTTGCGGAGCGCCAGGATGTAGCGGAACACATCAGGGGGGGTCCCCCGGGGGCTTGTCTCCCAGCCCTCCTTGACCAGGCTCAGGGGCCCTGTTGGACAGGCCACCCGAAGGGCTTGCTCCCTCCCCGCACGACAGGGCCCAAGCCCCGGCCCGCCAGGCGTGACCCACAAGAATCACCCGCACCCCGTCCCCCGACGGAACTCCTGCCCCCGGACCTCCATGTATCACGGGACCGAGCCACCACCGGCTCCCCCAGCCGGCTCAAGCCGCCATCTTGGGCCCTGCACCACGAGGCCGCGTGGCCTCCACCCGACCCTAACCCTGGGCCTGGCCGGCCCCGACATCCCGGCACCACCATCCACCCAGGAGGTGAGCGGACCACTTGGCAGGTCAATGGGAGAACGAAGCGTCAAGGGCTCTCCCCCGCCAGGTGCCGATCGCCTCCAGCTCCCCCAGGCACTGGCTCCACCCCCTGCTGGGTGTCTGGACACCTTCATCCCGGGCCCTCCGACCTCCAAGTGCGAGGGTCCGGACATCAAAGGGCGCCAGACCTATAACTAGGGCAGCTCCGGAGCAGGACGACAGTTGTATCCTGGAGTCGAGAGACACCGAGAGAACTCAGCCTTGACGGACTACTGGCGCTGCCGTAGCCCTACCTTGTGAACTATCGTCCTGCCGGCTGGCACTGCCGCGGCCTTCTGCAACATCCATCCTCGTCGGGACCTGCTGGCGCTGCCGCGGCCCGTTGTAACGACCATCTTCACCGGGACCTGCTGGCGCTGCCGCGGACCGTGTACCGACCATCTTCCCCGGGACCTGCTGGCGCTGCCGCGGACCGTGTATCGACCATCTTCACCGGGACCTGCTGGCGCTGCCGCGGCCCATCCCAGCTAGAACACCGAGCTCGAGGATTGTGAGCTAACCACCATACCACCTCAACTACCAGACTGGTAACCAGACTGTCCCGCTACCCCCTTTCCCCACCTTGAGAGACTTGAATCGAGGGGACCCCTGAGTCCAGACCTCCTTGTACCATTTCATCGTACCGTAAGAAATTACCTATAAAGAACACTGAATCTTCTCCTTGTGTGGTGTCTGTCTGTGGGGGGGGGGGAAGTTATTTATCTGTACGATCGCTGGAGACGGCTCTCCCCGGAGACCTCTCCCCTTGTCCTCGGCCGACCCTCCCGGTCCGTCTAACATTGGTGGCCAGCGGCGCGATCCGAATCAACGCGTAATCGTACAGAGAGTAGCTCACCCCACAACAAAACCACGATGTCAGCCAAAGATAGCGGTTCCACTGACAAGTTCCAAATGGATAAGTGTTAGACTCGGGGGTCTCTGATTGGCGCAAGGTTGCCCTTGTGTCAAGCAGGAACCCTCTCCTCCACGTCAGGGCGCAGGATAACCCCTTTTGAATGACCCTTGCTCACCCTCTAGGTGCGTGGCGTGAGCAGCCAAGGCGATTCCTCAGGCGTTGTTGGTTAAGCACTTACAATCCCACACACAGTAAATACATCAATCCCCCCAGAAACGGACACCAGGCTTGGATATATATAAAAATACGCTTCTTTATGTAAAAATAGGTATATATATCTCAGCAGACTTATCACAAGACCAATAACGTTTTCGCTATGCCACCAGGTTGTAAAGCAGGCAAAGGTTCTTTGTTCGTAGCTTTAAATGGAGACCTGGTAGTCTCTTGCAAATGTTACTTGTGGTTCCAGTACTCACAGAGATCGGCTCCTGCGAACGGGGAAATAAGGCGATGCGGGCCCCGAGCCCGATACTGGAACTTCTTTCGTGATGTGGAGAGTCGGCACAGGTCGGTGCGACTCTCAGCTTGGGAAGTGTTCTTGGGTCCTCAATCAGCAGGTGTGGGCAAGTAGGCAGGCGCGGCCCGCGACCCTTTAGCACGGCGGTGCAGGGGGGGTCTCCACAGCGGGGGCGCAGGGCACGGTCAGTGCAGCTGGATGACCCGGCGTAGATCACAGTCGTCGGACGGCTTCCGGCGGGAGGGGCGATAGCGCGGTCAGCGCGCTCCAGTAGCAGGCGGTGACAGGGATGCAGGCGGCCTGGCCCGGGAACAGAGAGCGGCTCGGGACGGAGCGGGGCTCTCACGGGTTTGAGGCAGGCGAGCTTCTGAGTGTCACGGCCCTAGGAGCGGCGATGAGGGGCGCAGTCTCTTTCCAGCGGGATGCACACACGGCTCGAATTGGAGGACGAGCAAAAGCACAGAGAACCCACTGGTCCTGGGGTTCAGTTCAGGGGGCAAGCTCAGATCAAGCCCTTGGAGAATGTTCCAGCACAAAGTAGCAAAGTCTTTTCAGTAAGTCTCTTCCTCTCCTTTCTCAGCAAGGCAAGCAGCAGGCCAGCTCCTCCAGCGTCTTCTTCTCCTTCTAGTCGGGCAGAGGTTCTTTGTGGTAAACAGGATTCTGATTTCTTAGGAGCCAGGCTCCTAATTTTATACCATGATTCTTTTGTTCTTTAGCGCCAGGGGGCCTGGGCCTGGCTCAGTCCAGTTCTGGAGCACTTTGTTATGGTGACTCTGCTCTTTCCTTTCAGCAGCAGGGCAGAGACATCAGCCGCTCCACAGGGGGCTGCGCCGGCTTTGTGGTGGCAGAGCACAGGTCTATTCAAGAGTCAAGGTGTGCTCCTCCCACCCATCCAGGTGTCACCTCTCTACCCACCACCTGGCAGCCAACCTGTCTCTGGGGATTCCCCAACCCTGCTCCTCACTGTTGCTAGGCAGAACACACACACACAGCAGAGGCGGACTGAGATGGTCAGGTCAGTAAATACTAACTTTCTAAAAGTAGTATTTACAAACCCAGGATATTAAAATAAACTTGGCTACAAGAAGTATTTTATTATTCTGAGTTCAGGCATACTAAACTTGACATTCTACCATGCTCTATGAGTCCACTGGGGTCACAGCGTGTAGCGACTCCAGCAGCCCATTCTGGCCTATGGAGAGCAGGTAGCCTTCAATAGTGAAAAACGAAAAGGGCTGTAATTCACTACTAAGACACGCCCCACACATCAGGGCATGTCCTACCTTATGCCTACAATGCACCCTGCCCGTGGGCCTACCAGAGGGGTGGCTAATATGTGGGTAAGGGAAGGTTTAGGGACTGGCAAGTGGGGGCACTTGCGCAGTCAGCGCGACAGTCCCAGACTGCACGCAGGGTCTGCGGTGGCAGACCCTAGACACATTTTACAAAGCCGCTTTCTGTGGGTGGCGCAACCAGCGCTGCAAGCCCACCAGCAGCATTGGCATTCACAAGCCCTGGCACCCCTGGTGCACTTTACTGTGGACTGACAGTGAATCCAATAAACCAATCAGGGACATCAATTACAGGTACACTTTACTTAGGGAGCACTTGCACTGTGGCACGGATTAGCCGTGGCGCAGTGCCCTGAGCGGACAACACCAGCAAAACAATCGAGGCACACCATCAAAAAGTGGAAGGGAAACTCACGCCAAGGTGCCAGGTCTAACACGTGTCCTCTCCAGCTGAAATGTGGGGAGAACTACCCTTGCCCAGGGGGTTCCTCGTCACTAAGGCGGAAATACCTGGACAGACCGTCAGCGTTGGCGTGATCTGTACCAGGACGGTGTTCCACCGTAAAGTCCATACCCTGTAGGGAGATGGACCACCTCAACAGCTTCGGGTTCTCACCCCTCATTTGCATCAACCATCTGAGGGGCCTGTGGTCCGTCTGAACCCGGAAGTGAGACCCAAACAAGTAGGGTCTTAGCTTCTTCAGTGCCCAGACCACAGCAAATGCTTCTCGCTCGATTGCACTCCACCTACTTTCCCGTGGAAGTAACCTCCTACTGATGAAGGCTACGGGTTGGTCCCAGCCCTCCTCAGTCATCTGTGAGAGAACAGCCCCTACACCATGTTCTGAAGCGTCTGTCTGCACTAGGAATTCTTTGGAGAAGTCAGGGGCCAAGAGCACGGGCGCCGTGCACATGGCAGTCTTCAGGGTGTCGAAAGCTTTCTGACAGGTGTCAGTCCAAATCACGTTCCTGGGCTGCTTCTTGGAAGTCAGCTCTGTCAAGGGGGCAACAATCGTTCCATAGCCCTTGACAAACCTCCTGTAGTACCCAGTGAGCCCCAGGAAGGCCCTCACTGCGGTCTGCGTCTTGGGGGGTTCCCAAGCCAGGATGGTCTCAATTTTGGGTTGCAAGGGTGCCACCTTGCCACTCCCCACTTGGTGTCCCAAGTACACCACGGAACCCTGCCCGATCTGGCACTTGCTTGCCTTGATCGTGAGGCCTGCTCGGCGCAGAGCCATCAACACTTCCCAGAGGTGGCGCAGGTGTTCGGGCCAGGTGGCACTGAACACTGCGATGTCATCCAGGTAGGCGGCACTGAACGCATCCAGCCCAACCAGTACCTGGTTGACCAACCTCTGAAAGGTGGCAGGGGCATTCTTCATTCCAAATGGCATGACTCGGAACTGGAAGTGCCCATCTGGAGTAGAGAATGCTGACCTCTCTTTGGCCCCATCGGTCAAGGCGATCTGCCAGTACCCAGACGTTAAATCAAACGTGCTGAGGAACCGGGCAGCCCCCAGCCGATCAATGAGCTCATCAGCTCTGGGGATGGGGTGCGCGTCAGTCTTCGTTACCGAATTGAGTCCTCTGTAGTCCACACAGAACCGGAGTTCAGGTGTGGCTCCCGGCGCAGCAGCTTTGGGGACCAAGACCACGGGGCTGGACCAGGGACTGCTGGAGGACTCAACCACCCCTAGCGCAAGCATTTTGGAGACCTCCTCCTTAATGCAAGCTCTGACCCTGTCAGTTACCCTGTAAGCCTTGTGCTTCACAGGTAAGCTGTCTCCTGTGTCCACATCATGGACGCACCAATCTGTGACACCAGGAACCAGGGAGAATCTGTCGGAAAACTGCCCCAGTAAGTGGC
Organism: Triturus cristatus; assembly: GCF_964204655.1. Lineage (NCBI taxonomy): Eukaryota > Metazoa > Chordata > Amphibia > Caudata > Salamandridae > Triturus > Triturus cristatus. Next base: position 11,628,769 of record NC_140581.1, on the reverse strand, counting down.
GGCAATCTTCCTGTTGTTCGGGCATCAGGGTGGGTGAGAGGTTAACTCCATCCACTGACCCATCTCTCTCAGAGGCCACTAAGAGGTCAGGAAGAGGCTCGGTCTCCTCTTCTATTCCATCATCAGTGGCCAGCAGCATGCCCACTTCGGTCCTCTCTAAGTGGGGCTTAAGGCGGTTAACATGTAGGACCCTCAACGGGTTCCTGGGAGACTGCATGTCCACCAAGTAGGTGATAGGACTTTTGCGCTCCACAACCTCAAATGGACCTGTCCACTTATCCTGAAGTGCACAAGGCTCCACTGGGGCCAAGACCCACACCTTTTGTCCAGGTTGAAGCTCTACCAGAGTGGCATTCCGGTCGTACCACCGCTTCATCTCCTCCTGGCTGGCTTCCAGATTTGCCTCAGCAAGTTGCCTGAAACGCCGAGTCTGGTTTCGGAAGGCCAGCATGTAACTATATACATTCTGGGGAGGTTTCCTGGGAGATTGCTCCCAGCCTTCCTTTACCAAACTCAGAGGTCCTCTTACCGGGTGACCATACAGAAGCTCAAAGGGGCTGAATCCTAGAGACTTCTGTGGCACCTCTCGGTAAGCGAAGAGCAGGCATGGCAAGAGGACGTCCCACTTACGCCTCATCGGACCGTCCAGGCCCATGATCATGCCTTTGAGGGTTCGGTTGAATCTCTCAACCAACCCATTTCCTTGGGGGTGGTAAGGAGTGGTGAACTTGGAAGTTACCCCACACTCCTTCCACAGGGATTTCATATATGTGGATATGAAATTGGTCCCCCTGTCGCTCACCACCTCTAGAGGGAATCCCACTCGGGAGAAAATTCCCATCAGTGCCCGTCCCACCACGGGGGCCGTCACTGTCCTCAGAGGGATGGCTTCAGGGTACCGGGTGGCATGGTCCACCAAGACCAGGATGAACCTGTTGCCCAGGGCTGTCTTGGGGTCCAGAGGCCCCACAATATCAATACCCACTCGTTGGAATGGCGTACCGACCACAGGGAAAGGTTGCAGAGGAGCCTTGTGCTTCCCTCCGCTCTTACCACTTGCCTGGCAAGTCTGACAGGTTCTGCAGTAGGAATCTGAATTCTTGTGCATTTGGGGCCAGTAAAAGTGGGTGACAAGCCTGTCATAGGTCTTGTCCATCCCCAAATGTCCTGCTAACGGCACATCGTGAGCCAGCCCCAGTAGGAAGGTTCTGAACTTCTGGGGTACCACCAGCACACGGGCTGACCCAGGTTCAGCAGCCTTAGGCTCGGAATACAGGAGGTCACTCTCCCAGTACACGTAGTGTGTTTTGGCCTGAACACCATTGGCCTGGTCTGCAGCCTGTTGCCGCATACCCACGAGAGAAGGGCATTCTTTCTGCTCCCTGCAGAATTCCTCCCTGGAGGGACCTCCTTCTTGCTGCCAATGGGTCAGCTCAGGCAGGTCTCCCAGCTCGGCAATCTGTTCCCCGGTAGGCTCCAGAGCATCCCCCTCAGGGTCTACTTCCTCCTGGGCCGTGGGAACTTTGGGGGCCGGTTTCCCGCGCCTCCTGCGCCTTCTCCCTAAGGCCGGTTCCTGGACCTCTCCCTCAGGCTCCAGGACCCTCTCAACACCCCTACTGGCTGCCATGGACCGGGTGGTCACGCACGCCCAGTCGGGTAGACCCACCATCCTCAGATGCGTGGTCTTCTCCACCTTTTCCCAAGGGGAGCTCTCCAGGTCGTTCCCTAGCAGACAGTCTACAGGCATGTCAGTTCTCACAGCGACTTGTAGAGTACCAGAGACCTCCCCCCACTCAAAGGGAACTTGAGCCATTGGACAACGACTCTCTACGTTGTCAGCATTGACAACCCTACAGTAGGCATTGGGTACAATCTGCTCTTGAGACACCAGGTGTTGCCTCACCGAGGTCACGCTGGCTCCTGTATCTCTAAGAGCCTCAACCTTCTTTCCATTGATGGTCACTACTTGCCCATATTTCTTAGTGTTAGAGGGCAAGTAAGTTTCGGGGACCATCTCACTGTCTCCTAGCGAGACTAGGGTCATCTGCCCGGGACCCCCACCCTCCTGGACTGCTACCTCCTCCCCAAAGTTAACACTAGCTACTTGCCGGGGTGGAGCACCAGTGGGTGCGGTCTTACCAAACAGGCGACACTTAGGATCAGAGGCAATGTGACCCGGGTCACCACACCTATAACAATTGAAGGGCCCCTTGGGCACAGGTCTACCTGTCGGGGCCCCGTTCTGCTGCGGGGGTGGGGGAGGCTGAGAACCCTTCTGCTGGTTCCCTTGGGAATTACTTTGGGGGCCTTTTTGGAACCCCTTCTGTTTACCCCTGTCCCCCCCACTCTTCTGCTGGGGACCCTGCCCACCTTTGGCGGAGTCTCCCACTTGACCCTTGTGGACCCTAGTGCTGAGCCAGCGGTCCGCCTCCTCAGCAAGCTTCCTCGGGTTGGACAGCTTGCTATCAATCAGGTGCTGGCGTAGCTCAGGAAAACATTGACTGGACAAGTGCTCCCAGGCAATTAAATCAAGCAGCCCTTGATAATCATTCACTTTGCTACCCTTCACCCAACCATCCAGCGCTCTGCAGAAAAAGGTCACATACTCCACATACGTACTCTCAGGGATCTTCTTCGTCTCCCTGAACCGCTGTCTATATAGCTCCGGAGTTAACCCATACCTGTTCATTAAAGCTTCCTTCATATGGGGGTATGAGGCTTGGAGATCTAAGGGTAAATCTAACAGTGTGTCACGCCCTTCAGCAAGGAACCTTCCCCACAACCCCGCTCCCCAGTCTTTCTCAGGGACCCGGTGTGAAGACATGGCCACCTCGTAGGCTCTAAACCACTGCCCTATGTCATCCTTTCTAAAATACTCCTTTACTACATCTTTGGGGATGTACACCTTGGACTCTACCTGCACTGGTGGAGTGCTGCCACCAGAAGGAGCGGTGTCCAAACTTTTCGCCTTCAGCTCCAACTCCTTCAATCTGATATCATGATCCATTTGGCGTTGTTGTGCCTCCAGGGCCAACTTCTGCTTTTCCATTTCCATTTGTCCTGCCAACTTTGCCATCTCCATTGCATGCGCCCTGTCTGCTGCCCTGTCTGCCAGCTCCTCTGGCGACCGGACTCTGCTGGGCTCCTCAAGGTTGTCGAGTGGAACGATGTCCCCCGCATTCCGTGGGTCTCGTGACTCCTTCCAGGCTCTCAACGCCTTGGTGTACTGGGGCTTCCTCTTGAATCCAGCATGGGGGACTCTGAATTTTACACTGTAGCCTTTCAATTGCTCCATCGTGTAGCCTTCCAGTCTCTCCCAATCCACCTCATCTATTCCAGAAATCACAGAGAGTGCTCTCCCAGCGGAGAGTGAGCTAGGCATGGTTGCAGTAACGGCAGATGTCTCAACAAAGTTCAACAAATGAAAACCTGTGGCTGCGTTATTTGGTCTGCTCTCACTATCTGGTGATTAATAATTCACTGTATGCAAATTACAAGTGCAAATCCGAAATCCCACCGCTGCCAACAATGTTAGACTCGGGGGTCTCTGATTGGCGCAAGGTTGCCCTTGTGTCAAGCAGGAACCCTCTCCTCCACGTCAGGGCGCAGGATAACCCCTTTTGAATGACCCTTGCTCACCCTCTAGGTGCGTGGCGTGAGCAGCCAAGGCGATTCCTCAGGCGTTGTTGGTTAAGCACTTACAATCCCACACACAGTAAATACATCAATCCCCCCAGAAACGGACACCAGGCTTGGATATATATAAAAATACGCTTCTTTATGTAAAAATAGGTATATATATCTCAGCAGACTTATCACAAGACCAATAACGTTTTCGCTATGCCACCAGGTTGTAAAGCAGGCAAAGGTTCTTTGTTCGTAGCTTTAAATGGAGACCTGGTAGTCTCTTGCAAATGTTACTTGTGGTTCCAGTACTCACAGAGATCGGCTCCTGCGAACGGGGAAATAAGGCGATGCGGGCCCCGAGCCCGATACTGGAACTTCTTTCGTGATGTGGAGAGTCGGCACAGGTCGGTGCGACTCTCAGCTGGGGAAGTGTTCTTGGGTCCTCAATCAGCAGGTGTGGGCAAGTAGGCAGGCGCGGCCCGCGACCCTTTAGCACGGCGGTGCAGGGGGGGTCTCCACAGCGGGGGCGGTGCGGCCTGAGATGTCCGGGGATAGCGAAGCGGGGTCGCAGGGCACGGTCAGTGCAGCTGGATGACCCGGCGTAGATCACAGTCGTCGGACGGCTTCCGGCGGGAGGGGCGATAGCGCGGTCAGCGCGCTCCAGTAGCAGGCGGTGACAGGGATGCAGGCGGCCTGGCCCGGGAACAGAGAGCGGCTCGGGACGGAGCGGGGCTCTCACGGGTTTGAGGCAGGCGAGCTTCTGAGTGTCACGGCCCTAGGAGGGGCGATGAGGGGCGCAGTCTCTTTCCAGCGGGATGCACACACGGCTCGAATTGGAGGACGAGCAAAAGCACAGAGAACCCACTGGTCCTGGGGTTCAGTTCAGGGGGCAAGCTCAGATCAAGCCCTTGGAGAATGTTCCAGCACAAAGTAGCAAAGTCTTTTCAGTAAGTCTCTTCCTCTCCTTTCTCAGCAAGGCAAGCAGCAGGCCAGCTCCTCCAGCGTCTTCTTCTCCTTCTAGTCGGGCAGAGGTTCTTTGTGGTAAACAGGATTCTGATTTCTTAGGAGCCAGGCTCCTACTTTTATACCATGATTCTTTTGTTCTTTAGCGCCAGGGGGCCTGGGCCTGGCTCAGTCCAGTTCTGGAGCACTTTGTTATGGTGACTCTGCTCTTTCCTTTCAGCAGCAGGGCAGAGACATCAGCCGCTCCACAGGGGGCGGCGCCGGCTTTGTGGTGGCAGAGCACAGGTCTATTCAAGAGTCAAGGTGTGCTCCTCCCACCCATCCAGGTGTCACCTCTCTACCCACCACCTGGCAGCCAACCTGTCTCTGGGGATTCCCCAACCCTGCTCCTCACTGTTGCTAGGCAGAACACACACACACAGCAGAGGCGGACTGAGATGGTCAGGTCAGTAAATACTAACTTTCTAAAAGTAGTATTTACAAACCCAGGATATTAAAATAAACTTGGCTACAAGAAGTATTTTATTATTCTGAGTTCAGGCATACTAAACTTGACATTCTACCATGCTCTATGAGTCCACTGGGGTCACAGCGTGTAGCGACTCCAGCAGCCCATTCTGGCCTATGGAGAGCAGGTAGCCTTCAATAGTGAAAAACGAAAAGGGCTGTAATTCACTACTAAGACACGCCCCACACATCAGGGCATGTCCTACCTTATGCCTACAATGCACCCTGCCCGTGGGCCTACCAGAGGGGTGGCTAATATGTGGGTAAGGGAAGGTTTAGGGACTGGCAAGTGGGGGCACTTGCGCAGTCAGCGCGACAGTCCCAGACTGCACGCAGGGTCTGCGGTGGCAGACCCTAGACACATTTTACAAAGCCGCTTTCTGTGGGTGGCGCAACCAGCGCTGCAAGCCCACCAGCAGCATTGGCATTCACAAGCCCTGGCACCCCTGGTGCACTTTACTGGGGACTGACAGTGAATCCAATAAACCAATCAGGGACATCAATTACAGGTACACTTTACTTAGGGAGCACTTGCACTGCGGCACGGATTAGCCGTGGCGCAGTGCCCTGAGCGGACAACACCAGCAAAACAATCGAGGCACACCATCAAAAAGTGGAAGGGAAACTCACGCCAAGGTGCCAGGTCTAACAATAAGTTGGAAGAATATAGCCACCGCGAACTTAAACAATTCTGCATGGAACTAGGCATTGCTACCACCGGCCTGAGTACCAAAGACGATTTGAAGCGTGCCCTTGAGTCGTGGGCAGAAACTGGGGTCACCGGATCACCCGACCAAAACAGTGTCGCACCAGAGGGGAACGCCACGGCTCCCGAGGAGCGGGGAACGGGCCTCTCGCAGGAGGAGATCCAAGAAAGAGAAAGAACCAGATTACATGAGTTGGAAATGGCACGACTCAAGATGGACGGTGAACTAAAGTTAGCCGAGCAGAAACTAAATCTAGAACATCTGCGGCTCCGAGAAGAATGTGGAAATGTGGATTTTCCTGATCAGTTATGTACCCTATCTTGGACCCCAACGGTTCTATATGCATGTTACAAGTACATGTATGTTCCCTCCAGTTCCAGTTTCCAAGACGCAAACATATGTGCGTCCACCGTCAACATGTTCTCTGTCAGATCCGCCATCAATGGGCTGGATATTCGATTCCTAAGTATGAAAGGCCACCGACTTTATATGGCCAAGTTACTCCATTTTTACAGTTCAGGCAGAATAGGCCCGATTCTGTCTTCAAAGCCTTTCCCTGCTCTCTGTCTCTGACAGCTTCAGCTTGAGCTCGCATCTGTATCCATGAACTTTGTCCTACTCCCTGTGCAGCTAACGGTGCCTGCCTCGGCCAGTTTCGCCTGCCTGCCAAGAAGCTGTATTTCACCTTCGAATTATCTACTTTGCTTTTCAGCCGATGCATTCCTGTCTAGTGATTTAGGTAAACATTTCCTTTAGCTCCCAAGCAAAAGACTCGGCCTTTCCGTCCTCATGCAAGTAATTCATAGCCCTGTTGCCATGGAAAGTTTTCTGCCCCTCGCATCTCATATAGGCACTTAGACGTTTGAACACGCACTCACAGTCAGTATAGAATAGATTCTGCCCGAGAGTCCTTCCTTGTGGATAACATAGTTCTCTAAACATAGGATGTTAGATATGATTTGGGATTAGGTTGACTTGACCCCCCAGACTTTTCGTCTCCACATGTAGAGCTAAATGTCAAGTCCCCTTCACCCCCTAGTTGCACGTCAATTACACGTCATGCTGCTGCGCGCGCACCTATGTTAAGTATTATCTTATAGATCCACCTATGTATGATAATCAGAGCCAATCATGTTTCTTCTTGCTCCTTATTACGCCTAGTTTCGATTACGTATTTACTATGTCATTTCTCTTATCAATTGTTACGCCTTCTACATTCGTTTCATTGTAATGTATGACCTATAAAAGTTACTTCTTGTCAATAAAGTATTGTACTTCACTTCCTGAACCCTCGTGGTGACGGAACCTGAAGGCCGCCACTCGAGTCGGCCATTTTGGAATAAAGCCCATTCAGACAATCTCTTATACCACGGATTCTGCCTCTTATTATTCTGAGCTATTTTACTTTATTTTAGATTCCGTATGAAATTCAGTTTAGGTAAAAGAATATTTACCACATAATGGCGCCCGAACAGGGACACTTTCTCATCTCACGCGCCGGCGGTGCGTTGCAGGCCCGGTCTCCTGCCACAGCTGGACGGACCATAACGCGTACCAGCAGGATTTCCTGTAGCTCCCTCCGGTCAAGCGGGGGCGACTGAGGCTGCGATCAACCCAGACGAGGCGGTGAGAAGTGCGAAGTATCCCGACCAGAGCCTAGCTGAGAGAGCAAGATCCGAGGTATACAGAGGCCCACCAGGTTTTCGAAGTCCCGATGTCCAGAGGGTCCGCTGTCCGCAGTCATCGAGTCCCGTCCATTCTCTGAGGCCTTCCGTTTCAAGGAGCTACTCGGTGAGTACCATCGCCGGGGAGGCGTGTTGACGCGCACATAGGTTGTGCCGGTCAAGACGGATTTGGGTACACAAATCCGGTCTGCACTGTTTAGCAGTGTATATGTACTGTTTAGCAGTATATCAAGTATTCCGAAGTATTCAGTTATTGTCAAGAATTCAGCTTGGTGATTAGTTATGCAGACTGTCATCATTGTCGGTCATTTTTAAAATGTTTAATGTTTAATGTTTAAAGTGTTCAAATGTCTTGCATATTGTGGTATGAATGATTGTTCATTGTTCACTGTTCATTATTGTGTTTTTTCGTATTAAGTGAGTTCAAGAGTAAGTATCAGATCAGTTGTCAATATGCCGCTCTTCTCGAAGTTAAGACAGATTACTACTAGAAAAGGGGTGCTTGAAGAAGCAGTTCCTATTCCTCCTAGGGACACTCCAGGGCATTTTATGTATCACAAGCATGGCTTAGATGCCATATTATTTCTTGATTTATGGGTAGATTATACCAAGGGATTGCCAGAAAGTCAAAGGTGGCCCGCAGCGGGAACCTGGGATGCAGAGTGCATCATGAAAGTGGAGGAAGAGTTATGGAAAAGAAAAGTCAGACAGTCACAGAAAGACGCTGTTGAGTTATGGCGTAAAGAATCTCATAGACGTACAGAAAAAGCACGTAGACAAGAAGAGAGGAGTAAAGAAAGTTCAAAGAAAGTTCAAGAAAATCTATTAATTGAGGAAGGGATCCGAGTGAAATCAGAACAAGTAGATAGACAAAGAAATGCTCTTATGAATGGTATGTATCCCCTTCTAGCCGAAGGACTACCTAAGGCTGTTCCAGAGATGCCAAAAGACTTGCCACCCCCATTATTTCCAATTAAGGTACATCCTAAAGGGCATCCCACAACCGCAGAAGATGTTTTTCTTTCCTCATATCTAGATGACGCAGCTCCCGAGTATGCTAACCCCGCACCACATAGACCGTCTGGCGGAGGGGTTCAACGTCAGGATCAGGTATCTGTCCCCGTGCAACAGCAAGTCCCGACACAAGCTCCGGCAAGCACATCTGTTTCCGCATCTGTCTCCGCAATCGATTCTACTGTGGTATCCACACCTATAGTTGCTGTGTCACGTTCGACGAATCCCTTCACACCCGATGCCCCAGATGGGGCCACGGGAGGTGCTAGCAATACTTTTACGCCACCTAGAATAAATAAACTTGTTTTTCAAGAATCAGCGCATTCACGTACACCCAAATTCGTAAGTGAACGTGCGCTTAAGGAACTTCTTATAGATTGTAGATATGACCCTGTGGTCGGTCAAGAGGACGAAATGGTCCTGGCATCATTACGCATCAGACGAGCCGCAGGGTATTTAGCGAAGTTACCAGGAATGACTACGCATCTAGATAAGATATATCATTTTGTTCAAACAGGGCGAGATCCAGAATGTATTAATAGAGCTATGGAATTCCAGAAAGTAGAGATACAGGGGGAACTGTTACGTTTCCTCATAAACTGTATGATCAGAAATCAAGACCGACCGGGGGTAGACCCGAATGCAATGCTTATTCTTACAAGATGGAGCCAGAATATATCAGAAGGGAGACACGATAAGCAAAACTGTATAATAGCCATGTGCCGAAAAATCCGTAAAGAAATAGAACGTATTCATGAAGAAAGATTGGAAACAGACGAGTTCGAGCAAGATGAAGTGTCCGAATCAGGGAATTCCGCAAGACAGTCAGAGACCATAGCCTACGTAGGCAGAGGAAGATCCTGTAATAATACTAGATGCTTTTCTGATCCCATACACTCTGTATGTCCAAATAATAGTAGAACGTATCCGACGCCTGTAATAAATCTGAAGTCTCCTGAACATTTGTTTCAAGCCGCAGATAAAATACTACGAGAACGAAGGGGTTACCACCTCCTCGATTCCATGGATGAGCAAGAATTAGCCAGATCAGCCGTTCACTGGATTGACAGTCCTGAAAAATACGGTGATGAGACCGTAGCACACACGTTTTTTAACCTCAGTGCAGATGAACAACGTTTAGCTGGAATCTATATGATTCAGCAACTCCTTATATTATATAAGAGCCAACACGCTGACCCTGGTCCTTTACCTGATATATTAACGGAACTACTCGCGAACAGATGGAGAGGTTCTAGTAACAAGTTAATTAAAGAAATATTAGTGTCACGTAAACAGTATGTCCTTTTTGTAAGTCCGGATTCTTTCTCGCTGCCCCGCAAAGAAAGAACGCCGTATCATATGGATAGACAAAATCCCTTACGAGAAGTGCACCCAATAAAAGGCGAAGACAATCAGTTTCACCGTGTATTTGTATACACACCCATAACAAAAATTGAATTGTTAGAAATGAAGAAAGTAGTACCCAGTCATGACAAAGACCCAGCGGGTTTCCACCGAGAAATTAAGGACATGTTACTGATGGGAGAGTATACCTATCCTGATATTATGACGATATTAAAGGTGCTCTTACCTGCTGGCATTTATGAAAAACTGAAAGAAAAAGAGTGGGAAGTGGGAGGCCAAAAGATAGATTGGACAGCATTAGAAATGGAAGAAAAGGCCCGAACTGCAGGTTCAGGGCTCGGGGATAAAGTTAAAGCATTACCAGGTTTACTAGTACAAGTACTGCCACGTTTATTAACTACGAAAAAGGAAGATTGGGGTGCAATCTCAGCCTGTAAACAAAAGCATGATGAAGACACAAGTGATTATTATGCCCGATTTGAAAAATGTTTTGGAATAAATAGTGGTATAAAAACAAGTAGTGAGTCGTATCCACATTTATTTGTGACAAAATTAGTAGAAAATGCATTACCTCCAGTAAAGAATAGAATATTGAAATTCGAGAGTACCTGGCAAAGTAACACTCCGTCACAAATGCTACAAATGTTACAGTATCATCACAATAGAATTAGAGATGAACAAGAGCACGAACAAAGACGTATGAAAGATACAAAAATGAAAATGCTAGTGTCTCAGACAGTACCAGCTGAAGGACATAAAAAGGGTATGACACATTCCGATTCAGCAGGACCGGTAAAAGGGACATGCAATTATTGTAAGAAGCCAGGTCATTACGTACACGATTGTCCAGTTTTAAAACATAATATCGCCATAGGTAAAACACAAGAAAGACCACGGCCACTCAGACAGGATCAGAATGAACAAGGAGCTATGCAGCATGCCCAGGCCATGCCAGCCGCACAACAGCCAATACAGTTTGTGCCAGCTGCACCACCGTTGCCTGCTGCTGCCACACAGACCACAACACGACAAATGTATCAGACTGCACAGTATGAATATCCTGAGTATCAGCGTTACGCATGAACTAGCCTAGAGAGGGAAGTTGACTTACCCCTTATCGAGATTCCTGTAGATCAAGAAGGACCTTATGTACATAGTGAATTATTAGGTCAAGATAGAAAATTCTTACTCGATACAGGGGCAAGTCGAACAACTATAAAACGAAGTGAAGTTCCAGGGGCACCCCTCTCAGGCTCTCAGAATATCTCCCTTGGTTTTTCAGGAAAACCTATTGTTAATGAAGTATCACAGCCTCTTCCACTTACGATAGGACCTTTGACACGAACTACAGATTTATTGCTTACTAAATCATGCCCAGAAAATCTGCTAGGAATTAAAACTCTGAAAGCTCTAGGAGCCATAATATGTTGTTCTCCGGAAGGAGTAAGGTTGTTTTTACGCGATTTTAAAGGTCACTATGTGTCTAGAGACATGGATCCCCGACTACAGACTTTACCTACACATCTATGGGCACAAGGCCCTACTGATGTTGGTTGCATGAATATTACACCATATCGAGTCACACTCAAGACAGGAGTGGTGCTACCACGAATGCGACAATACAAGTTACCACCAGATGCTGTAGTGGCTTTACTACAAATCATTGACGAGCTAATTGCCCAAGGAGTAGTTGTAGAAACAGACTCCAATGTATGTAATTCACCGATAATTCCGATTCTTAAACGAACAGATCCTACAGCCCCGCCAGTATATCGATTGGTTATTGATCTGCGCGAGTTAAACAAATGCATTGTGCCACAATTCCCTGTGGTCCCAGATATCTCGTCATTATTGACAGCTATTGATTCCGAAGCAACATTCTTCACTGTAATTGATCTCAAAAATGCCTTTTTCAGCGTCCCAATAGATCCGGAAAGTCAATATTTGTTCGGATTCAGTTTAAATGGGCGTAGCTTTAAATTCTCACGCGCACCTCAAGGATTTACAGAAAGCCCCAGCATCTATAGCCAAGCACTGAAACGAGAACTTGACAGTATCCACATGCCAGTCAATACTGCACTGCTTCAATATGTCGATGATCTGCTGATCACCGCGAGAAGCGAACCCGAATGTGAAAAGGCTTCTCTGACAGTTTTACATTTTCTAGCCGACAAGGGGCACAAGGTGTCTCCTTCTAAGCTGCAATTCTGTGTCCAGCGAGTTATTTATCTTGGTCACTCGCTGTCCAAGGAGGGAAGGCAGCTTACACCAGATCGCATCCAGTTAATTGCTAACATGTCAATACCCCAGACACAAAAGGAGGTGCGGGCTTTCATAGGCCTCACTTCATATTGTAGGCAGTGGATCCCTCAATATGCATTCCTAGCAAAACCACTCATTCAGTTGACAACACGGGAGGCAGTCACATCGACTGTCCTCCCTTGGACTCAGGAACATACACAAGCTTTTGAAAGCTTAAAGAAAGCTTTATGTCAAGCACCTGTTTTGGCAACACCATGTTATAGCAAACATTTTACACTCTTTGTTACAGAACGCAAAGGTACTGCCTTGTCAGTACTCACTCAGGAACAAGCAGGATCACGCAAGCCATGTGCTTATTTTTCCAGTACATTAGATCCCGTAGCTCAGGCTTTGCCTGCATGCCTGAAATCAGTAGCAGCAACAGCTTTAGCAATCAGACAAAGCGATGCCATAGTGTTAGGACATCCATTGACAGTACAAGTACCACATGCAGTAGAAGTTCTTGTGAACCGAACGCAAACACAACACTTGACCATAGCAAGACTTACCGGTTATGAACTGACATTGTTTCAGCCACACATAGAGATCCGACGTTGTAATACATTGAATCCTGCTACACTGTTACCTGTAATTGGAACAGACCCACTAGCTCATGATTGTGTTGAAATTATTGAAATAAAGACGAAACCTAGACAAGACTTGACAGACGTTCCATTGTTAGATCCAGACCTGACGTTGTATGTAGACGGATCGTGCATGAGAACAAGTACAGGAGATTTAGTGGCCGCGTATGCAGTCACAACAGACACTGAAGTTATTGAGACAAACTGTATAGATACTTTGTCAGCCCAAGCAGCAGAACTTATTGCTCTAACACAAGCCTGTATTCAAGCCACAAATAAGAAAGTTAATGTATACACTGACTCACGTTATGCATTCGGAGTTGTACACGACTTCGGCGTGCTGTGGCGAGAGAGAGGTTATTTAACTTCCCATGGTGCCCACATTCAGCACGGACCCCTCATTCATGCCTTATTAGATGCAATACATCTACCCACTGCTATATCGATTATGAAATGTAAAGCACACACGAAGGTTACTGATATCATTTCTCAAGGCAATGATTTAGCTGACAGAACAGCTAAACAGACTGCTCAGACTCGCACATTCGACATGACAAAGCCAATAGTTCAGACACCAACACAGTGTATGACAATTAAGGATCCCGCACTTGACGTAATTGACATACAGACACATGCTACTGCAGAAGAATTAAAGAAATGGACTGAACTAGGAGGGATCCAGACAGATCAGGGATGGATGACGAAGGAGAAATCTGTATGGTTTCTTCCTGACTCTATGGTCCAAGCCGTTATAGCTACAATTCACAGTCCGGCGCATTTAGGAGAGAAAGCTATGCTAGATAGCATTCAACACATTTGGTTCAATAAACATTTACGAGCAGCAGCTATACAAAAAGTCCGTACCTGTATGATATGTTGCCAGTTCAATCCAGGAAAAAGTGTTCCCGTAGAACAGGGTGGATTTCAGACTCCTGATCATCCTTTTGAAGTGCTCCAAATGGATTATATCCAGATGGAACGATGTCGAGGATTCAAATATGTTCTTGTAGTTGTCTGCGCTCTCTCCCGATGGACTGAGGCGTACCCAGTATCAGATTACACGGCCCCGACTACTGCCAAACAGTTAGTTCGAGAATTCTTCCCACGGTACGGTTTACCACGTGTTGTATATTCAGATAACGGCCAGCCTTTCTCATCCGAATTAATGAAACATGTCTCACTTTTGTTGGGATATCAGTGGAAATTCCCCTGTGTCCGACACCCCGAGGCAGCAGGTCTCGTGGAACGACATAATCAAATTTTGAAAATCAGATTGTCTAAAATATGTAAGGAGAAAGGTGTTGACTGGATAGTAGCCTTACCAGTTGCACTATTTTACATAAGAATGGTAGCACACTCTCGAACAGGGCTATCCCCGTATGAGGTGATCTTCGGAAGACCACCAAATATGTGGGGGACGCCTATACCACGTAAAATAACTGATGTTAATTGTAATATGCTGACAGATTACTTGGCTTCCTTGATGTCTGCACTACAATCTTGTCGTTCACAGGTAGCTGCAGCCTTTCCTGACAACACTGAGGTGAAACCCCATGACGTTGTTCCGGGTGATCTGGTGTTTGTGAGGAATTTCGACCGAAAGACCCAGTTGGAGCCCAGGTGGAAAGCACCCAAGCTAGTCCTGTTGACCACAAGAACAGCCGTGAAAGTTGAGGGCCGCAAGGGCTGGATACATTCCAGCCACATCAAGAAATTTCATGGACTATCCTCGGATATAGACACTGTGCCCTGCACTCCCTCACAGACTGATTCAAAACTTCCCTTTGTTGAACAGAATGACTCTCAGAACTATAAATTAAAGCTTAGGCCCAAACAGTCGAGCAGTTTGATTGTTTAAGTCCTCTCCAAGGTGAAGCGGTTGAATTGTCTCTGACATGTATCCCTTGGACCTGAGTAGAGAAAATACCCGAGAAATGTTGAAACGACAGGCGTATTGTAAATCACTGCGTAGCTACTGTATGAGGACATTATTAATTCTGTTTTTATTGAGTCTTTTAATAATTATTACGAGTGTGATTTTGCACATATATTATCCTATTTCTAGACATGTTTATAATGTTGCTGCTGAACATTCTTTTAGTGACCTACCGCCACATGAATTATCTTATAGACTTGCGCTGCGCAATAACACTTTCATTAGTATGTTACATCATTCCCATCAGACTAGTAATGCCACCAATTGTTGGGTGTGTGGCCGACTCCCTCCCTATCAGAATAACAAAGGAGTTCTGCCTTTCTTTCCACATCCGTTCTCACATAATGGCTCCTGTGGAGCATGGTTTAGTTTACTAAATTCCATAGACCCAGACACAGCAGTTTATCAACAACATTGGATATGGGGAAATCTGAATCTAGTTTTATTCAAAGTCTGTCACCCTAATAAGGAGGGTCACCCCAGTAGAACAGGAACTGATCTAGAAAATGAAGTGTATAAATTAGGTAATTTTACACCTAATCTTATGATTCTGAATGTCAAATCCGAAGTTGAACTAATTCTGCCCACTATGTCAGTATTTCCAGTTAAGGGTGAATTATGTGTAAGAAAAGTTGGTTCCATACATATGGGCCATAGCAAATGCATTACTACAGTAGAATATAGTGATCAAGGGAAATCTTCATTTAGAGCTTCTCGCCATTCTTACTTTATATGTGGTCAGACGGCATATATGCGTCTGCCTCTAGATTGGGATGGTACCTGTTACATAGCATTCCTTTTGCCACCTGTTTTCCTAGCTCCTCCTGATTATTATCGAAATGTTCATTTAGTACACAATAGAGAGCGAAGAGATCTCCCAGTTGTCGATTATACTGAGACGGCATGGGACAAGTATGTAGATTTCAATAAAGGTATCTTTCCCTATATAGGTACAATATCAAATAGTAAGCTGATACGTAGACTAACCAAGACTCTTGAAGCTGTAGTAAACGAGACTATAGCCGCCCTAGGCAATCTGACAGAGGAACAATCAGTGATGAGAATTGTTGTTCTTCAGAATCGTCTTGTCCTTGACGTCATCCTGGCCGATAGGGGCGGAGCTTGCAGGGTCATCGGATCCAGCTGCTGCATATTCATACCAGAAAATTCGCCATCTGTATATAAAGCTATAACACGCCTTCATAAGATTGTGAGCCAGATACACGAGAATCCAGGCACTTGGACGTGGTCCGGGTGGTTTTGGAGTGTGATATCAGCCTGGGGATGGAGAGTTCTATCCTTCCTAGGTATTGGCCTTCTTATGCTCTTCAGTTGCTGTTCATGTCTGCAATGTGGACCAGCGATTTGTGGTCTGTGTGCCACATCGTGCATTCCATATCAAGGTTTTCGTTCAAAATGCCGGAAGAAGAAGGAAGAAGAAATGATGCTCCATGAGCAAATCGATGGAATAATGAAGATTGATATCTCTTGAAGGGCAAGTAGGGGACAAGGAGGGAATGTGGAAATGTGGATTTTCCTGATCAGTTATGTCCCCTATCTTGGACCCCAACGGTTCTATATGCATGTTACAAGTACATGTATGTTCCCTCCAGTTCCAGTTTCCAAGACGCAAACATATGTGCGTCCACCGTCAACATGTTCTCTGTCAGATCCGCCATCAATGGGCTGGATATTCGATTCCTAAGTATGAAAGGCCACCGACTTTATATGGCCAAGTTACTCCATTTTTACAGTTCAGGCAGAATAGGCCCGATTCTGTCTTCAAAGCCTTTCCCTGCTCTCTGTCTCTGACAGCTTCAGCTTGAGCTCGCATCTGTATCCATGAACTTTGTCCTACTCCCTGTGCAGCTAACGGTGCCTGCCTCGGCCAGTTTCGCCTGCCTGCCAAGAAGCTGTATTTCACCTTCGAATTATCTACTTTGCTTTTCAGCCGATGCATTCCTGTCTAGTGATTTAGGTAAACATTTCCTTTAGCTCCCAAGCAAAAGACTCGGCCTTTCCGTCCTCATGCAAGTAATTCATAGCCCTGTTGCCATGGAAAGTTTTCTGCCCCTCGCATCTCATATAGGCACTTAGACGTTTGAACACGCACTCACAGTCAGTATAGAATAGATTCTGCCCGAGAGTCCTTCCTTGTGGATAACATAGTTCTCTAAACATAGGATGTTAGATATGATTTGGGATTAGGTTGACTTGACCCCCCAGACTTTTCGTCTCCACATGTAGAGCTAAATGTCAAGTCCCCTTCACCCCCTAGTTGCACGTCAATTACACGTCATGCTGCTGCGCGCGCACCTATGTTAAGTATTATCTTATAGATCCACCTATGTATGATAATCAGAGCCAATCATGTTTCTTCTTGCTCCTTATTACGCCTAGTTTCGATTACGTATTTACTATGTCATTTCTCTTATCAATTGTTACGCCTTCTACATTCGTTTCATTGTAATGTATGACCTATAAAAGTTACTTCTTGTCAATAAAGTATTGTACTTCACTTCCTGAACCCTCGTGGTGACGGAACCTGAAGGCCGCCACTCGAGTCGGCCATTTTGGAATAAAGCCCATTCAGACAATCTCTTATACCACGGATTCTGCCTCTTATTATTCTGAGCTATTTTACTTTATTTTAGATTCCGTATGAAATTCAGTTTAGGTAAAAGAATATTTACCACAAGAACGAGAAGAAAAACAGAGACAGAGAGAGCTCGAGGAAAAAAGAATAACATTCGAACACGAGCGCAAACTGGCGGAAATAGAACTTCGGAAACAGAATAAAGAACCGGGGGTGCCTGAGCGACCGCACACCCCGGGAGCAACCGAGAAAAAAGTCCACATCCCCAAGGATGTTGTCCGAGAATATGTCCGAGAAGACGACATACAACAGTGGTTCAAAGCCTACGAGATCGCCATGACCTCCCACCGGATCGACCGGAGTGATTGGGGAGCCGGACTATGGGGGAGGTTCGTCAACGAAGGCCGCGATGCCCTATTGCAGCTCCCAGATCACCAGATGTCGTCCTACGACCACATGAAGGCTGCCCTCCTCACCCGCTACGGCCTCACGCCCGAGATGTACCGCCAGAGGTTCAGAGACTGCACCCGGATCCCGGGTACAACTTGGGTGGAGTACGTCAACTATTTCAGCCGAGCCTTCGAGGGCTGGATCAAGGGGAGCCATGTAACGACCTACGAGCAACTCTTTAACCTTATGGTGTGGGAGCACCTGTCGAACAACTGTTTCGTCGAGCTCAGGCAGCACCTCCTCGACAGTAAGTTGACTGACCCCCGGCAACTCGCCGCCGAAGCTGACCGATGGGAAAGCACCCGAGTGGGCCGGAGAGGACCACACGAGCAAAACCGAAACAACCCAGGCCAGCCCCGTCCCCGGGGAGGAGGAGGAGGCCAGGGGCGAGGGAGAGACACCATCCCGGCAACACCCGTGGCCAGCACCACGCCCCCGGCCGGCCGGGGCAACCCCCCTATGCGCCCGGGGTTCCGAGCCAACGTCACGTGCCACCGATGCCAGCGAGTCGGCCACTACGCCAATGACCCGAGCTGCCCGCAGAACCAAACACCAAAGCCCCGCCAGGTAGCTGCCGCCGCCCTGGGGGGAGAACGACTATCAGAGGAACAGGAAGAATATGAGCCGGCCCAGCAGGAGTGGGAACCGGCCGCCATGGTCCTAGCGTGCCTAGGGGGAAAAGACATGGTCCCGCGGGCTCCCCTACCCGCCAACACCCGGAAATATGGCCAGTGGGTGACCATTAATGGACGTCGGGCCGAGGCCTTACGTGACACAGGCGCCAGTGTGACGGCCGTCCGCTGTCACCTGGTGAAGCCTGAGCAGATCATTCCGAACATTCTCTGCCCCGTCCGCTCCGCCGACAATTCCGAAAGTCTGTGTCAGATGGCCTGCGTCCCCTTCGAATGGGGAGGGGTCTCCGGCCTGTTGAAGGTGACGGTCCTGGATGATGCCCCCGTAGACTGCCTCCTGGGGAATGACCTTGAGAGTTCCCCGTGGGCCACCGTCGAAAGAAGAGAGCACCTGGGGATGCTGGGCCTCCCGGACTGGGCCTGCGTAACCACCCGGTCCATGGCCGCCCGTGCCGTCCCCCGATCAGAAGAACCCGGATGGCCAGCACCTCCGCCCCCGGTCGCCCCCGTAGAGGACAACGACGAGGCCAACCCCCCAGAACCAACGGCCGAAGGGGTCGCGCAACCCCCGGACCTTCCCGGCCTGGCTCAGTGGCGTCAAGAGGGGGGGCCCACCCAAGAACAGTTCCGCCAGGAGCAAAAGACCTGCCCCTCCCTCGAGGGACTCCGCCGGCAAGCCAGCGCCCAGAGCGCAGGGGACTCCACCGGAACTCATTGGGTCTATTGGGATAACGACCTGCTATACAGCGAACAGAGAATCGCAGAGCTAGGGGCCAGTCGAGTGCTGGTGGTACCTCTCCGCTTCAGAGACTTCCTACTAACTCTGGCCCACGATGTCCCCCTGGCTGGACACCTGGGCCAGGACAAAACCTACAGTCGCCTAGTGACTCACTTTTTCTGGCCGAAGATGCGGAACGACGTCCTTAACCACTGCCGGTCCTGCCCCACGTGCCAGGCCAGTGGGAAGAGCGGCCGTAAGCTGAAAGCCCCTCTGCAACCCTTCCCAGTGGTCACCACCCCGTTCGAGAGGGTAGGAATAGACATTGTGGGGCCCCTGGACCCCCGCACGGCACAAGGACATAGGTTCATCCTGGTACTGGTGGACCACGCCACCCGCTACCCCGAGGCGGTGCCCCTACGAACTGTAACAGCTCCGGTGGTTGGCCGGGCCCTAATGGGGATCTTCTCCCGGGTGGGCTTCCCCCGAGAAGTCGTCAGCGACCGAGGCACGAACTTTATCTCAAAATATATGAAGTCCCTCTGGCAACAGTGCGGGGTCACCTACCGATTCACGACCCCCTATCACCACCAAGGGAACGTACTAGTGGAGCGATTCAACCGCACCCTCAAGGGGATGATTGAGGGATTGGAAGAGCCCCTCCGTCGCCAGTGGGATGTACTACTCCCGTGCCTCCTCTTCGCCTATCGAGAAGTTCCCCAGAAGTCCCTCGGCTTTAGCCCTTTCGAACTCCTGTACGGGCACCCTGTGCGAGGGCCCCTCAGCCTGGTCAAAGAAGGTTGGGAGATGGCCCCCCTAAAGACCCCTCCAGACGTCTTCAAGTACCTCCTGGCCCTACGCAATCAGACCCGGCGCTTCCGGGAGATGGCCAAGGCGAACCTCGAGGCCAGTCAGGAGGACATGAAAAAATGGTACGATCACAATGCCTCCTCCGTCGAGTTCGAACCTGGTCAACAAGTGTGGGTGATGTCCCCCACCGAACCATGTGCCTTACAAGATAAGTGGACGGGGCCCTTCAAAGTGGTCGAGCGCAAAAGCCCCGTCACTTACCTCATCGACATGGGGACCCCCCGGAACCCCCTCCGGGTCCTCCACACCAACAGACTCAAACCACACTTTGTGCGCTCAGAACTCAGCCTCCTGATGGCTACGGACAGTGGGGCGGAAGAAGACTCCGAACCCCTCCCGGATCTCCTGAAGACTCAGGAGAACGACGGCTCCGTGAACGGGGTCCGGCTCTCCGATGCCCTCACCCCAGAGCAACGCCAGGGCTGCCGGGACCTCCTGCTGCGGTTCACTACACTGTTCTCCCTCACCCCCGGGATCACCCCTTGGTGCTTGCACGACGTGGACACCGGGGACAGTCCCCCTATCCGACACCGGGCCTACCGCGTGCCAGATCGGGTACGGGCCTGCATCCAAGAGGAAGTGGCCAAAATGCTCACGATCGGGGTCATCGAGCCCTCGGACAGCCCCTGGGCCAGCCCGGTTGTACTGGTCCCCAAAGCCGCTGCCCCCGGCACCACACCGGAACTGAGATTCTGCGTCGACTACCGGGGCTTGAACGCTGTCACCCGGACCGACGCTCATCCTATCCCCCGAGCGGATGAATTGATCGACCGGCTGGGGGCCGCCCGCTACCTCAGCATCTTCGACCTAACAGCGGGCTACTGGCAGATCGGTCTCACACCCCGGGCTCAGGAACGGTCCGCCTTCTCTACCCCCGATGGCCACTACCACTTCAAGGTCATGCCCTTCGGCATGAAGAATGCCCCCGCTACTTTTCAACGTCTAGTGAACCAGGTCTTGGCGGGGCTCGAAGAGTTCAGCACCGCCTACCTGGACGATATCGCTGTGTACAGCCGCCACTGGTCCGACCACCTCCTCCACCTCCAAGAGGTCCTGCAGGCCCTCCAGCGGGCCGGCCTCACGATTAAGGCCGGCAAATGCCAAATTGGTCAAGGGTCCGTGACCTACCTCGGGCACCAGGTGGGAAGCGGGCTAGTGGCCCCGCTGCAACTTAAAATTACTGCCATCCAGTCCTGGCAGCCCCCCGTCACCCAGACCGAGGTCCGAGCCTTCTTGGGGCTCACCGGCTACTACCGGCGGTTCGTGAGGGACTACGGCAGCATTGTGGGGCCCCTCACGGGTCTCACGTCCAAAAACCAGCCGAAGCGGATTAACTGGACCCCCGACTGTCAAGCGGCCTTCGAAAAGCTGAAGGCCGCCCTGTGCACTGCCCCTGTGCTCCAGGCCCCCGATTACAGTCGGGAATTCATTGTACAGACAGACGCCTCCGACCACGGCATCGGAGCGGTTCTTTCCCAGCTGAACCCCGAGGGTCATGACCAGCCGGTGGCCTTCATCAGCAGACGTCTCCTGGCCCGAGAACAGCGCTGGAGCACAATCGAGAGGGAGGCCTTCGCAGTGGTGTGGGCCCTCAAAAAGCTCCGGCCCTACCTCTTCGGTACCCACTTCCGGGTACAAACTGACCATCGACCCCTGCAGTGGCTGATGCAGATGCGGGGGGAGAACCCAAAACTATTGCGCTGGTCCATCTCCCTGCAGGGAATGGACTTCACCGTGGAACATCGACCGGGCCAAGACCACGCCAACGCCGATGGCCTGTCACGCTTTTTCCGCCTCGACGAGGAGAGTCCCCAGGAAGATGGGTGACTCTCCCCGCCTTCAGCTGGGGGGGACGCATGTTGGACAGGCCACCCGAAGGGCTTGCTCCCTCCCCGCACGACAGGGCCCAAGCCCCGGCCCGCCAGGCGTGACCCACAAGAATCACCCGCCCCCCGTCCCCCGACGGAACTCCTGCCCCCGGACCTCCATGTATCACGGGACCGAGCCACCACCGGCTCCCCCGGCCGGCTCAAGCCGCCATCTTGGGCCCTGCACCACGAGGCCGCGTGGCCTCCACCCGACCCTAACCCTGGGCCTGGCCGGCCCCGACATCCCGGCACCACCATCCACCCAGGAGGTGAGCGGACCACTTGGCAGGTCAATGGGAGAACGAAGCGTCAAGGGCTCTCCCCCGCCAGGTGCCGATCGCCTCCAGCTCCCCCAGGCACTGGCTCCACCCCCTGCTGGGTGTCTGGACACCTTCATCCCGGGCCCTCCGACCTCCAAGTGCGAGGGTCCGGACATCAAAGGGCGCCAGACCTATAACTAGGGCAGCTCCGGAGCAGGACGACAGTTGTATCCTGGAGTCGAGAGACACCGAGAGAACTCAGCCTTGACGGACTACTGGCGCTGCCGTAGCCCTACCTTGTGAACTATCGTCCTGCCGGCTGGCGCTGCCGCGGCCTTCTGCAACATCCATCCTCGTCGGGACCTGCTGGCGCTGCCGCGGCCCGTTGTAACGACCATCTTCACCGGGACCTGCTGGCGCTGCCGCGGACCGTGTACCGACCATCTTCACCGGGACCTGCTGCCGCGGACCGTGTATCGACCATCTTCACCGGGACCTGCTGGCGCTGCCGCGGCCCGTCCCAGCTAGAACACCGAGCTCGAGGATTGTGAGCTAACCACCATACCACCTCAACTACCAGACTGGTAACCAGACTGTCCCGCTACCCCCTTTCCCCACCTTGAGAGACTTGAATCGAGGGGACCCCTGAGTCCAGACCTCCTTGTACCATTTCATCGTACCGTAAGAAATTACCTATAAAGAACACTGAATCTTCTCCTTGTGTGGTGTCTGTCTGTGGGGGGGGGAAGTTATTTATCTGTACGATCGCTGGAGACGGCTCTCCCCGGAGACCTCTCCCCTTGTCCTCGGCCGACCCTCCCGGTCCGTCTAACAGGCCCCCGGACGGGGTGTCCGTATAGTAGTTCAAATGGGCTGAACCCCAGGGACTTTTGGGGAACTTCCCGGTACGCGAACAGGAGGCAAGGGAGGAGGACGTCCCATCTTCGGCGCAGGGGCTCCTCGAGGCCCAGGATCATCCCCTTCAGGGTTCGGTTGAAGCGTTCCACCAGGCCGTTGCCCTGGGGGTGGTAGGGGGTTGTGAACTTATATGTTACTCCGCACTGCTGCCACATGGACTTCATGTAGCGGGATATGAAGTTAGTGCCGCGATCACTCACAACCTCGCGAGGGAATCCGACACGGGAGAAGATCCCCATGAGAGCCCGGCCCACCACGGGAGCCGTCACGGTGCGGAGAGGAATGGCCTCGGGGTAGCGGGTGGCATGGTCCACCAGGACGAGGATGAATCTGTGGCCCTGGGCGGTCTTCGGATCCAGGGGTCCCACGATGTCGATGCCGACCCGCTCAAACGGAGTACTCACAACGGGAAAGGGTTGTAATGGAGCCTTGCGCTTTCCGCCACTTTTCCCACTGCCCTGGCACGTGAGGCAGGATTTACAGTGGACTTCTACATTTGCTCGCATCTTGGGCCAATAGAAGTGGGTAACTAATCGCTGATATGTTTTGTCTTGGCCTAAGTGTCCGGCCAAGGGTACATCGTGGGCCAGGCCCAGGAGGAGGCTTCTGAAGCGCAGGGGTACCACCAGTACTCGGGCTGCGCCTAGCTCGGCTGACTTTTGTTCGCTGTATAGGAGGCCATTGTCCCAATAGACCCAGTGGGTTCCGGTCCGGTCACCGGCGGTCTGGGCTTCTGCTTGTTGTCGGAGTCCCACGAGGGACGGGCAAGTGGCCTGTTCCTGGCAGAACTCTTCACGGGAGGGCCCTCCCTCACAGCGCCACTGGGCCATTTCGGGCAGTTCTCCGAGCTCAGTCAGTGCCTCAGGGGCGGAAGGCTCCGGCCCTTCTCCCGGGTTAGTGTCTTCTTCTCCCTCCGAAGGAGGGTTGTCCGTTTCTGGTAGGGTGTCCCGGTTCTCGGGGACAGTGTTCGGTGGGAGGGCCTCACCGCCCTCGGAGAGAGGCAATCGCGCGGTCATGGAGCGCGTGGTGGCGCAGACCCATTCGGGTAGGCCCATCATCCCGAGATGGGCTCTTCGTTCCACTTGCCGCCACGGGGAACTCTCAAGGTCGTTGCCCAGGAGGCAGTCTACGGGCTGTGATGTTCGGACGGCTACCTTCAATTCTCCGGAGACTCCTCCCCACTCGAAAGGCACCAGAGCCATCTGGCAGAGGCTCTCTGAATTGTCGGAGGATATGACCGGACAGAGGGCACCGGGTAGGATCTGGTCTTCAGAGATTAGGTTGCGGTGGACCGCGGTGACACTTGCCCCGGTATCGCGGAGGCCCTCGACTCGGTGGCCGTTGATGGTCACCTGCTGTCGGTACTTCTTCGTGTTGGCGGGCAAGGGTGTCCCGGGGACCATCTCTCGATCACCAAGGGAGACCAGGGCCATGGCAGCCGGTTCCCACTCTTCATAGTCCTCTATCTCTTCCCCTAGGGCCACGGAGGCCATCTGCCGGGCCGGGGGGTAGGTTGTTGCGGTTCGTTGATACTGGGGACACTGGGGGTCATTGGCGTAGTGTCCGGGCTGCTGGCAGCGGAAGCAGGTGATCCTGGTTCGGGGCCCTAGCCGCCCTGGGGCTCCGGTGCTGGCTGGGGACGGGGCTGGACCTGTCGCTGGTGGGTTGCCGGGAGGGCTGTGCGGGGGCCCCCCTGGGAAGTCTCTCGGTCAGCCGTGGTTTCCTCCGCCCCTCTGGTGGGGGGGTCCTTGACTGTGGCGACCGTAGTCTCCCACGGGGCCTCGGGTGGCCCGGGTGTTCACCCAACGGTCAGCCTCGGCGGCCAGCTTTCAAGGGTCGGTGAGTTTACTGTCCAAGAGATGTTGGCGCAGCTCTACAAAGCAATTGGCCGCTAAATGTTCCCAGGCGATCAGATCAAACAGCTCTTCGAAGGTGGAGACCTTGCTGCCCTTGATCCACCCGTCCAAGGCCCGGCTGTAAAAGTTCACGTATTCTACCCATGTGGTGCCCGGTATCTTTTTGCAATCTCGGAACCGTTGCCGGTACATCTCGGGGGTGAGTCCATACCGGCCCACGAGGGCTTCTTTCATGTGGCTGTAGGAGTTCATGACCGTGGAGGGCAGATCCAGCAGGGTATCTCTTCCTTCGCTTAAGAACCGGCCCCACAGGCCAGCCCCCCAATCCTTCTGCGGGACTCGGTGAGAGGTCATGGCGACTTCGTAGGCCTTAAACCACTGCTGGATATCGTCGTTTTTGTAATACACCTTTACCACATCCTTGGGGATGTGGACATTGGCTTCCACTGTGGGAGCGGATGGTAGATTCCCGGAAGGTCGTGACTCTTCGCTTTTAGCCCTCAACTCGATCTCTTTCAGGCTGCGTTCATGTTCCAGCTGGAGTTTCTTTTCGTCGTGCTCTCTTTGGCGTCTCTTTTCCTCGAGTTTCCCTTGTAGCCGTAACTGCTCGACGGCTAACTTCTTCTCGGCCAGTTTTATTTCTCCCTCGATCTTCAGCTTGGCCAGTTCAAGTTCGTGGTTGTGGCTTCTCTCTCGGTCTGCTAGTTCCTCGGGGGACAGGTTCCCCTCTGGCCCGTTGTTTCTCACCGGGATGCTTTGTGGTTCATGGGCGGAGTCTCCTTCCGTTTGGGTCGGGGGTGCCCCCGTCTCGACCCAGGTTTTCAATACTTTCTGGAAGTCTTCCTTTGTGCTTAATCCGGTGGTAGCGATTCCAAGGTCTTTGCAAAATTGTTTTAATTCTCTATGCGTATAACAGTCCAATTGATCCTCTCGGAACGGTGAGCTCATTTCGGTACCTGCGGCACCCAGGGAGGTTTCTCCTTCCATCTCTGTTTGGTAGTGCGTCAGTCGTTCAATGCACGCTCTCTTTCGGTGTCGGCTCGGATCCCGTCGTCTGCCACCAAATGTTGGAAAGGCGTTCGCAGGAGGGGGGTTCGGTACACGTCTTGCCCACCCCTTTGACCCACCTCTCCCAAGTAGGCCGAACCAGGCGCGCGCACCCTGAGCTTACATTACGAACAGAGTGACACCACACGTATTCTTTGTAGGACGATAGGTTCTTTTATCGAAGTTTTCAAGGGATCTTTATGATCCAAGGTGCAAGTAGTACAACAGCGGCACAAGATACTACCAATCGGTGGTAAGGGAATGGGGGTAGCGGGACAGTCTTTGAAGGTAGTGTCTCTGCAAAGTACCCTGCGGATAGCTCACAATCCTCGAGCTGGAGGGTGTTGTTTCTCTGGGCGATCTCTTGCCAATTCGTCCTCGAGGGGAGCGCCGCGAGTCACTCAGCAGGCACAGGTAGTCGGAGTTCGGGAGCCGCGATCTCATCAGCAGGGCTCAGATGGTTCAATGGCTGGGGGCCGCGAGTCACTCAGCAGGCCCAGGTGGTTCAGAGTTCGGGAGCCGCGATCTCGTCAGCAGGGCTCGGATGGTTCAATGGCTGGGGGCCACGAGTCATTCAGCAGGCCCAGGTGGTTCGGTATTCGGGAGCCGCGACAGCGTCAGCAGGCTTCGATGGTTCCAGGTCTTCTCTGCCATTCGTCCCTCCGGCACCCCCTATTATACTCCCCCTGCCCTTTGAAGTCCGGAGTCCTCGCAGAGAGGGGTCTTTGGTGACTGAGGGGGTTCGGCGGGATTTCCTGCCGCTCGTTTCTTTGGTCTTTTCAGGTGGGTCTGGGAGGGACCCCAGATGCTCGGCAGGCGAGGCGCCTGCTCCCCAGGGGCCTGGTGGCCGATCGAGTCCTCCCGGGGGAAGGCGATCCGAGGTGTGACTGGGCTGGCGCCTCTTTGTCTGGCTCGGGGGTTCCCGCTCCCTCGGTCGGACATGCGTGGTAGGGTGTCGAGTCTGTCGGGGACTCTGGCCGGCCCTCGGGTCTGTGTGACTAGGGGGCGGCCGGAGTCGGAGATGCCGTGTCTTGGGGGTGGTTGCAGGTTGGCTGGATGATCGGGAGGGCATACGCCGTGAGGCCGGTCTCACAAATTACATACCTTATGCCCCGGGTGACTCACCCGTTGTGCTGATTTCATGAGAATAAACTAGGCCGCGTTGCCCCCCCCCTGTGCTTCTTTATGTTCTGGGGGAGCGGCCCGGGCCCATAAATAGCTTACATGAAGAGGGGGGACACACTGCCACCCTACCTATGCCTCCAAAGGCCCTGAGGAACCCACTGCCGGAGCCAAAGTTAGCCTATATGGGGAGGGGGGGTCACGCGGCTCCCCTTCCCATGCCTCAAGAGCCCCAGGGAGCCCACCCCCAGGGCTGACATGACTTTTTATGGTGAGGGCTCCAAGGGACAGAGCAGTTCCTCTGCCTGCAGTCACACGGGCAAGGAAACCTGTGTTTGCTCTCTCTTGGCGGGATCATTTTCAAATCTCCCACCAAGGAGGAGCAAGCACCAAGTCCGCTCCCAGCTGGTGGGAGCTTCAAACATGCTCCCTCCCGCGGGGAGCGGACTTTTGATCTGTTTCCCTGCCCGCAGTCACACGGGCAAGGAAACATGTGTTTGCTCTCTCTTGGCGGGATAATTTTCAAATCTCCCACCAAGGAGGAGCAAGCACCAAGTCCGCTCCCAGCTGGTGGGAGCTTCAAACATGCTCCCTCCCGCGGGGAGCGGACTTTTGATCTGTTTCCCTGCCCGCAGTCACACGGGCAAGGAAACATGTGTTTGCTCTCTCTTGGCGGGATCATTTTCAAATCTCCCACCAAGGAGGAGCAAGCACCAAGTCTGCTCCCAGCTGGTGGGAGCTTCAAACATGCTCCCTCCCGCTGGGAGCAGACTTTTGATCTCTTTCCCTGTCCGCAGTGACACGGGCAAGGAAACCTGTGTTTGCTCTCTCTTGGGGGGATCATTTTCAAATCTCCCACCAAGGAGGAGTAAGCACCAAGTCTGCTCCCAGCTGCTGGGAGCTTCAAACATGCTCCCTCCCGCAGGGAGCAGACTTTTGATCTGTTTCCCTGTCCGCGGTGATGAAAATAGTGCTCTGCTCCCAGCTGGTGGGAGCTTCAAACATGCTCCCTCCCGCGGGGAGCGGACTTTTGATCTGTTTCCCTTTCCGCAGTGATGAAAATATTGCTCTCTTCCCGAGCATGAGAAGCTGCTCCCTACAGGTGGGAGCAATGCCGGTGTTTTCAGTATTGCGAAGAGTTGGCTGGGCTCCGCGGGGAGGTGGCTGGGTTAAGACCCAGTGGGCCCCAACAATAGCATGGTAGGTGCCGTGGGTGGGCATCAGTGACCCACCGTTCACAGTGCGGGCTCTGGGACATTAGAAGGGGGCCCCTTGCCCTCCACCAGCAAAATGCACCAGGTCCCAGGGGTCAAAATCATCCCATGGAGGGTAGAAGGTGGGGTCTACCGCCGCCTCCTAAAATATTCATCAAGCCCCAGGGTATGAGGTACATGGGGATGAAATCAGCCCGGGGAGAGGTGCCACGTGCCCTCTTCCCCTTGAAAATAAAGTCAGGTCCGAGGGGATTGAGTTCCTTTGGCAAAATTGACCCGGGGGGGGGGGGGGGGTCGTGTGCCCTCGTCCTTCTAAAAATACGCAGTGCCCTCGGGGAAGTATGGTCACCCCTACACTTTTTTCTCCAATTTGTTGGTTTTGACTCTGAAATTGCACTGGAGTCTGCAAACGCGGCCCCAGTGCCAATACGTTCTCCCTAAATTATGACATATGTGAATTGGTAACCCCAATTTGCAAGGATTTTACCCCTCTGTGGTAAGTGGTACCAGTGGTACCCAGGGCATGGGAGTTAAAGGGGTCACCAGGGCCATAAGCACTGATTGTGCCCCCCTGAGTGACCCAAGTAAAAAGATGACTGCAGGCCCGCCGTTGCAGACTGCGTGAGCAGTGCACACTGCTCCAAGTGCGCTTCTCCCGCACCATGAGTGGCGAGGTGGTTTTTAATATATACCATTACTATTGCTAAATACTATTTTTAATATATGCCAATCACCTCTAAAGTAAGCCTCTTGAGCCCAGGGAGCAGGGTGCATTATATTAAAGGTGCAGCCATATAAGTGAAAGTGAAATATTTCCGTATTGTGACCTCATTACATTGGGGGCTACTATAAGTGTTCACGGGGGCATAGGATAACATGCCCTTGCATCGTGCCATTCCCAGGTTGCCAGCTCTATTATGGTCCCACTAAAAAGTGTCATGCTTTTTATCAAACAACTTGTCTCATCAAACCTGACTTTTTCCCATAGTCGTATTTAATGTGGCATGCACCCAGGTGGCTACCTTAGAGGTTGCCCACCTGCTTACCCCAGCGTTTCCTGTGCCCTGGCTGATAGCCTACAGCAGTTGCCACCAAAACAAGACTCTGACCCCCTGCCAGGAGGTGTGAACTCTCCCAGGAGTCAGAAACAAAAGCCTTTCTGGGCAGGAGGTGGGACCTCCCTCCCTGACAGGATGACTAGTGAAGTGGCATACCATAGCAGTGACCTTTAAAGCTTTTGCCACCCCTGCTAAGCAAGTCGGCTTCTACACAGAGGAGAAAAGCCAAGCCCCTTCCTCAGGCACAGTTGCAAGTCTGGCTGGGTGTAATATTAGATAGCCAGGGGGCATACACCCCTAGAAGCCTAGCTGTACCCCTAAATACAGTATTTGAAGGGCTCCTCTGGCTTCAGAACCTCAGACCTGATCAACTTGCAACAAAGGACAAAGAAGAGACACAAGTCTGCGACTTCAGCACCCGTGCAGAGAAAACGCACCAAAGACCGCACCTTTGGCAACCCCCCTGCAACTGCACGACTGTAACTCGTCCTAGACCAGACAATAGCTCCAAAGGAAAGAGGAACACCTCTGCAAGCCAAAAGCAACTTTAGAACTCTCTTGGAGTTGGGGTACTTGTCCCCGGCAGCCTGCAGGCAAGAACTGCACTCCGGGATCCTAAGAATCACTGGCCATCAGGCCCACTGAGGGAATCACTCAAAAGTAATTGATCGAGTACACTGTAGGAAAAGTAGTCCTGACCTCCTGCATGTTTCAGGTGGCTACCTTTTTACCCTAGGCTCCAGGACATTAAAATGATCGAAGGGTGAGCTTGCTTTTACCAAGGCTTGTTGGTGGCTAGTCAGGCTACTACTACCTTTGCTTGATGCTGTGCGTTGAGGGAACCCCGGAGCATCTTCAACCTGATGCCTCAGTGGCCATGTTGTCGAAAGTGTGCACCCCCTTCCTCACCAGCACCGTCTCGGCAGCAAAGTCAGCCGCAGTGGCTCCGTTTTCAGCACCAAGGACAGCCAGCATTACTCATGCCTCATCAACTAACTGTCCAAGCTTCGTCCAAGGACCCGCATCAGCTTCACAGCCAGTGGTATCCACTGACCGCGGCCAGCAGGTGACTGCAATGCTAACGATCTGCACGAGGGAAATGCACTGATTTATTTTTCCTTTAAAAATCTACAACGCTGGTAGACTGGTGCCTAAATGTATATAAAATTCTGCTTTATTTGTACACGTTTGTGTCGGCTTTTTTTCAAGTCATGTCAGTTACTTGTCGTCCATGATGGTACCGTGCAACGCTTCCTGACTGCTCTGTGCCACTCTACCAGGACTGGCTAAGGGTTTATTAGTCTGAATCCAAGGACCTTCTTGGGTACCAGGAGATGAGTGCATAGTGAAGCCTCAACAGCCACACTGCATAGTACTCCACTTTCCTACATCCACCAAAAGGGGATGAAGAGCGGGTCACCGGCTTCTCCATGGCCCTCTGTCTTGAGAGTGCTGCTGTTCCCTGGATTTTGGCACATATGTATTGGGGTTTGCACCCCTTTTCCGTGGAGTGTCTCAGAGTCTTAGCAATAGTGTCTGCTCAGGTTGGGGCCTGCCAGTTTTAAATTTTAAAAGCACAAATAAAAATACTTCCTACAGGTGCTCTGCAATAGTGTATGGCTATTCTTAGCAGATAACAGTTAACCCACTGGAAACAGTACGGTTACTCGTTGAAGACTGTGGTAATTGCCCCAGATTTGGTATTATCGGGTGAAGTCTCTGCTCCTTCTGACGGATCACCACCACCAACACTACTGCTGTCGTTCACGAGCGAAAAGGAGCATTTTTAAGACTTTGGTCTATTGATATCTCGATATCTAGATTTTGATCATCTAGATCCTAATATTTAAATTTTTAATTGGAAAAAATTACCCTTTTCTTTAAGGGATGGAGGCGCCCTCTATAATATGGCACCCGTTTGCATTTCTTGCATATTCTACAAATTAACTTCCGGGTAGTTTAATTTTTTTCCAATACAATGGATTGCCTGGTTAAGTCCTTCATACAGAAATGAGGCGCCCCTAGACTGGAAATGACAGCAGAGCACCAGGGATGACTCAAAACCAAACTCATCCCAGGTACCAATGTTCAGATCAACGCACGCTGCGGGGGTACGACCAGTCTGGGGTATGGAGCATGGTTGCGTCCTGGTGACCCATCCCGCAGCTTACTGTCCAATCAGGACCCTGAGAAGATTGCTAAAATGGCTCCCGAAACCCTCGCGATGAGTTGTCGTGCAAGGCTTGGTAAAATCACGACTAGACTGTGGAAACTCTCTGTATCTGAGGAGCCCTAAATCAGAGATGAAAAGACTCGCAGCGATTCCAAAAGCTGCAGCCCGGACTCTGCTACAAATTCCCAGCACCAGTCGGCTACTTCGGCTTTGCTTCCAGTGTCTTAGAGAATTCAATTCAGGACACTATTTCTTGCTCATCGAGTAATGCTTAAGAAGGGTCCACAGCTGACACAGCAACTGTTGTGTCCCTACAGCCCTGGGAGAACCTTGCAAGGTTCTTTGTGGTCCCTAGGAGCAAGAAGGCTAGGGGCGGGGGACGCTCATCTGCCTCCCTACCTGCAAGGCTCTGGAATACTCTTCCGGCAAAACTGAGAAAGATGGAGTCGGAACTGAGTTTTAGATATGCATAAAGACCATCCTCTTCAGCTAGTTTTATGCACCGGGAGGCCCTTCTGGTAGTCAGGACCTCTAGAAATCCATTAGAACAGAACAGAACAGATGAGAATAGAATAGAAGAGAATAGAATAGAAGAGAATAGAATAGAATAGAATAGAATAGAATAGAAGAGAAAAGAAGAGAATAGAATAGAATAGAATAGAAGACAATAGAAGAGAATAGAGTAGAATAGTATAGAGTAGAATAGAATAGGGATGACAGTTAAACCACTGCTATGAGTAGAGATCCGGTCACCATGGGGCTCCCTAGTTGACATTTCTTCCTTCATTGGAGGTGTCACGTGTTCAGTGTGAACATCTGTTGTCTGTTCTTTCCTTCACTGGAGGTGTCACGTGTTCAGTGTGAACATGTATTGTCTGTTCTTGCCTGCACTGGAGGTGTCACGTGTTCGCTGTGAACATGTATTTTCTGTTCTTTCCTTCACTGGGGGTGTCACGTGTTCAGTATGAACATCTGTTGTCTGTTCTTTCCTTCACTGAAGGTGTCACATGTTCAGTGTGAACATCTGTTGTCTGTTCTTTCCTTCACTGAAGGTGTCACATGTTCAGTGTGAACATTTGTTTTCTGTTCTTTCCTTCACTGAAGGTGTCACATGTTCAGTATGAACATCTGTTGTCTGTTCTTTCCTTCACTGGAGGTGTCACATGCTCAGTGCGAACATCTGTTGTCTGTTCTTTCCTTCACTGGAGGTGTCACGTGTTCAGTGTTAACATGTATTGTCTGTTCTTGCCTTCACTGGAGGTGTCACGTGTTCACTGTGAACATGTATTTTCTGTTCTTTCCTTCACTGGGGGTGTCA
Organism: Triturus cristatus; assembly: GCF_964204655.1. NCBI lineage: Eukaryota > Metazoa > Chordata > Amphibia > Caudata > Salamandridae > Triturus > Triturus cristatus. The sequence continues at coordinate 11,595,980 of NC_140581.1, read as the reverse complement.
CGTGTTCAGTATGAACAGCTGTGTCTGTTCTTTCCTTCACTGGAGGTGTCACATGCTCAGTGTGAACATCTGTTGTCTGTTCTTTCCTTCACTGGAGGTGTCACGTTGTTGGAAAGGCGTTCGCCGGAGGGGGGTTCGATACACGTCTTGCCCACCCCTTTGACCCACCTCTCCCTCGTAGGCCGAACCAGGCGCGCACACACCCTGAGCTTACACTACGAACAGAGGGACACCACACGTATTCTTTGTAGGACGATAGGTTCTTTTATCGAAGGTTTCAAGGGATCTTTATGATCCAAGGTGTAAGTAGTACATCAGCGGCACAAGAGACTACAAATCGGTGGTAGGGGAATGGGGGTAGCGGGACAGTCTGTGAAGGTAGTGTCTCTGCAAAGTACCCTGCGGATAGCTCACAATCCTCGAGCTGGAGGGTGTTGTTTCTCTGGGCGATCTCTTGCCAATTCCTCCTCGAGGGGAAAGCCGCGAGTCACTCAGCAGGCACAGGTAGTCGGAGTTCGGGAGCCGCGACCTCGTCAGCAGGGCTCAGGTGGTTCGAGGGTCGGGGCCGCGAGTCACTCAGCAGGCCCAGGTGGTTCGGAGTTCGGGAGCCGCGATCTCGTCGGCAGGGCTCAGATGGTTCAGTGGCTGGGGGCCGCGAGTCACTCAGCAGGCCCAGGTGGTTCGGTATTCGGGAGCCGCAACAGCGTCAGCAGGCTTCGATGGTTCCAGGTCTTCTCTGCCATTCGTTCCTCCGGCACCCCTTATTATACTCCCCCTGCCCTTTGAAGTCCGGAGTCCTCGCAGAGAGGGGCCTTGGGTGACTGAGGGGGTTCGGCGGGATTTCCTGCCGCTCGTTTCTTTGGTCCTTTCAGGTGGGTCTGGGAGGGACCCCAGACGCTCGGCAGGCGAGGCGCCTGCTCCCCAGGGGCCTGGTGGCCGATCGAGTCCTCCCGGGGGAAGGCAACCCGAGGTGTGACTGGGCTGGCGCCTCTGGGTCTGGCTCTGGGGTTCCCGCTCCCTCGGTCGGACATGCGTGGTAGGGTGTCGAGTCTGTCGGGGGCTCTGGCCGGCCCTCGGGTCTGTGTGGTTGGGGCGGCCGGAGTCGTAGATGCCGTGTCTTGGGGGTGGTTGTAGGTTGGCTGGAAGATCGGGAGGGCCTACGCCGTGAGGCCGGTCTCACACGCGTCCCCCCAGCTGAAAGGCGTGGAGAACTACCCATCCACTGGGGGGTTCTCCTCGCCGAAGCGGAAGAACCGGGACAGGCCGTCGGCGTTGGCATGATCCGCCCCGGGGCGATGCTCTACAGTGAAGCCCATCCCTTGGAGGGAGATTGACCATCGTAATAGCTTGGGGTTCTCTCCCCTCATCTGCATCAGCCACCGCAAGGGCCTGTGGTCCGTCTGCACTCGGAAGTGGGTTCCGAACAAGTAGGGCCGTAGTTTCTTGAGGGCCCAGACAACGGCGAAGGTCTCTCGTTCTATGGTACTCCAACGCTGTTCTCGAGGCAGCAGCCTTCGGCTGATGAAGGCTATGGGTTAATCTATGCCCTTGTCGTTGAACTGCGAGAGGACGGCTCCGATGCCGTGTTCGGATGCGTCGGTCTGGACCACAAACTCTTGGGAGTAGTCGGGGGCCTTGAGTACTGGGGCGGTGCACATGGCGGTTTTCAAGGCATCGAACGCCTGCTGGCATGGGGGGGGTCCACTGCACCTTCTTCGGGAGCTTTTTGGAGGTCAACTCCGTGAGAGGCCCTGCGAGGCTACCATAGTTTTTAATGAACCTCCGGTAGTATCCTGTGAGGCCCAGGAAGGCCCGGACTTCCGTCTGAGTGGTGGGGGGCTCCCAGGACTTGATGGCGTCGATCTTTGGTTGGAGGGGGGCGACCTGCCCGCTGCCCACCTGATGCCCCAGGTAGACCACGGAGCCTTGCCCGAGCTGGCATTTGCTGGCCTTTACTGTTAGGCCGGCTTGGCGCAGGGCCAGCAGTACTTGCCGGAGGTGCTGGAGATGCTCGTGCCATTGAGAGCTGAATACGGCTATGTCGTCAAGGTACGCTGCGCTGAACTCCTCGAGTCCGGCCAGGACCTTGTTTACCAACCGCTGGAAGGTGGCCGGGGCGTTTTTCATCCCGAATGGCATGACCCTGAAGCGGTAGTGTCCATTGGGCGTGGAGAAGGCGGAGCGTTCTTTTGCTCCCTCCGTGAGCGCAATCTGCCAGTAGCCACAGGTCAGGTCGAAGGTGCTGAGGAAACGAGCGGCCCCAAGGCGGTCGATGAGCTCGTCGGCGCGGGGGATAGGATGAGCGTCCGCTCGGGTGACCGCATTGAGCCCCCGGTAGTCCACACAGAATCTTAGTTCGGGGGCGACCCCAGGGGTGGCCGCTTTCGGGACCAGGACTACCGGGCTGGCCCAGGGGCTATCGGAGGGTTCGATCACTCCAAGGGTTAACATCTTCTGTACTTCGGTCTTGATGCAGGTGCGGACCCGGTCAGGCACCCGGTAGGCTCGGTGTCTCACAGGTGGGCTGTCGCCGGTGTCCACGTCGTGGACACACCAGTCGGTGACTCTTGGGATGAGGGAGAAGAGGTCTGCAAATTGTCTGAGCAGCTGGTGACAGTCGTCGGACTGTTGGGGAGTGAGGGTGGTCGACAGTTTCACTCCCTCCACGGAACCATCCAGTTCTTTAGCGCACAGGGGGTCAGGCAGGGGTTCAGTGTCTTCTTCCGCCCCATCATCGGTGGCCAGTAGCAAACTCAACTCCGTTCTCACAAAGTGGGGCTTGAGACGGTTCACGTGGAGAACCCGGAGGGGGTTCCGTGGGGACTGTACATCGATCAGGTACGTGACCTGACTCTTTCGCTCGATCACCTTGAAGGGGCCAGTCCATTTGTCCTGTAGGGTGCAGGGTTTCACCGGGGCCATGACCCAAACCTGCTGGCCCGGCTGGAACTCGACCAGAGTCGCGTTCTGGTCATACCAGCGCTTCATTTCTTCTTGGCTGGCCTCGAGGTTAGCCTCTGCGAGTTCTCTGAACTTCCGGGTCTGGTTGCGGAGCGCCAGGATGTAGCGGAACACATCAGGGGGGGTCCCCCGGGGGCTTGTCTCCCAGCCCTCTTTGACCAGGCTCAGGGGCCCCCGGACGGGGTGTCCGTATAGTAGTTCGAATGGGCTGAACCCCAGGGACTTTTGGGGAACTTCCCGGTACGCGAACAGGAGGCAAGGGAGGAGGACGTCCCATCTTCGGCGCAGGGGCTCCTCGAGGCCCAGGATCATCCCCTTCAGGGTTCGGTTGAAGCGCTCCACCAGGCCGTTGCCCTGGGGGTGGTAGGGGGTCGTGAACTTATATGTTACTCCGCACTGCTGCCACAGGACTTCATGTAGCGGGATATGAAGTTCGTGCCGCGATCACTCACAACCTCGCGAGGAAATCCGACACGGGAGAAGATCCCCATGAGAGCCCGGCCCACCACGGGAGCCGTCGCGGTGCGGAGGGGAATGGCCTCGGGGTAGCGGGTGGCATGGTCCACCAGGACGAGGATGAATCTGTGGCCCTGGGCGGTCTTCGGATCCAAGGGTCCCACGATGTCGATGCCGACCCGCTCAAACGGGGTACTCACAACGGGAAAGGGTTGTAATGGAGCCTTGCGCTTTCCGCCACTTTTCCCACTGCCCTGGCACGTGAGGCAGGATTTACAGTGGACTTCTACATTTGCTCGCATCTTGGGCCAATAGAAGTGGGTAACTAATCGCTGATATGTTTTGTCTTGGCCTAAGTGTCCTGCCAAGGGTACATCGTGGGCCAGGCCCAGGAGGAGGCTTCGGAAGCGCAGGGGTACTACCAGTACTCGGGCTGCGCCTAGCTCGGCTGACTTTTGTTCGCTGTATAGGAGGCCATTGTCCCAATAGACCCAGTGGTTTCCGGTCCGGTCACCGGCGGTCTGTGCTTCGGCTTGTTGTCGGAGTCCCACGAGGGAAGGGCAGGTGGCCTGTTCCTGGCAGAACTCTTCCCGGGAGGGACCTCCCTCACAGCGCCACTGGGCCATCTCGGGCAGTTCTCCGAGCTCAGTCAGTGCCTCAGGGGCGGAAGGTTCCGGCCCTTCTCCCGGGTTAACGTCTTCTTCTCCTTCCGAAGGAGGGTTGTCTGTTTCTGGTAGGGTGTCCCGATCCTCGGGAACCGTGTTCGGTGGGAGGGCCTCCCCGCGCGGTCATGGAGCACGTGGTGGCTCAGACCCATTCGGGTAGGCCCATCATCTCGAGATGGGCTCTTCGTTCCACTTGCCCCCACAGAGAACTCTCAAGGTCGTTGCCCAGAGGCAGTCTACGGGCTGTGATGTTCGGACGGCTACCTTCAATTCTCCGGAGACTCCTCCCCACTCGAAAGGCACCAGAGCCATCTGGCAGAGGCTCTCGGAATTGTCGGAGGATATGACCGGACAGAGGGCACCGGGTAGGATCTGGTCTTCAGAGATTAGGTTGCGGTGGACCGCGGTGACACTTGCCCCGGTATCGCGGAGGCCCTCGACTCGGTGGCCGTTGATGGTCACCTGCTGTCGGTACTTCTTCGTGTTGGCGGGCAAGGGTGTCCCGGGAAACATTTCTCGATCACCAAGGGAGACCAGGGCCATGGCAGCTGGTTCCCACTCTTCGGAGTCCTCCATCTCTTCCCCTAGGGCCATGGAGGCCATCTGCCGGGCCGGGGGGTTGGTCGTTGCGGTTCTTTGATACTGGGGACACTGGGGGTCATTGGCGTAGTGTCCGGGCTGTTGGCAGCAGAAGCAGGTGATCCTGGTTCGTGGCCCTAGCCGCCCCGGGGCTCCGGTGCTGGCTGGGGACGGGGCTGGACCTGCCGCTGGTGGGCTGCTGGAAGGGCTGTGCGGGGCCCCCCTGGGAAGTCTCTCGGTCGGCCGTGGTTTCCTCCGCCCCTCTGGCGGGGGGGTCCTTGACTGTGGCGACTGTAGTCTCCCACGGGGCCTCGGGTGGCCCGGGTGTTCACCCAACGGTCAGCCTCGGCAGCCAGCTTTCGAGGGTCGATGAGTTTACTGTCCAGGAGATGTTGGCGCAGTTCTACAAAGCAATTGGCCGCTAAATGTTCCCAGGCGATCAGGTCAAACAGCTCTTCGAAGGTGGAGACCTTGCTGCCCTTGATCCACCCGTCCAAGGCCCGGCTGTAAAAGTTCACGTATTCTACCCATGTGTTGCCCGGTATCTTTTTGCAATCTCGGAACCGTTGCCGGTACATCTCGGGGGTGAGTCCGTACCGGCCCACGAGGGCTTCTTTCATGTGGCTGTAGGAGTTCTTGACCGTGGAGGGCAGATCCAGCAGGGTATCTCTTCCTTCGCTTAAGAACCGGCCCCATAGCCCAGCCCCCAATCCTTCTGTGGGACTCGGTGAGAGGTCATGGCGACTTCGTAGGCCTTAAACCACTGCTGGATATCGCCATTTCTGTAATACTCCTTTACCACATCCTTGGGGATGTGGACCTTGGCCTCCACGGGGGGAGCGGATGGTAGATTCCTGGAAGGTCGTGACTCTTCGCTTTTAGCCCTCAACTCGATCTCTTTCAGGCTGCGTTCGTGTTCCAGCTGGAGTTTCTTTTCATCGTGCTCTCTTTGGCGTCTCTTTTCCTCGAGTTCCCCTTGTAGCCGTAGCTGCTCGACGGCTAACTTTTTCTCGGCCAGTTTTATTTCTCCCTCGATCTTCAGCTTGGCCAGTTCAAGTTCGTGGTTGCGGCCTCTCTCTCGGTCTGCTAGTTCCTCGGGGGACAGGTTCCCCTCTGGCCCGCTGTTTCTCATCGGGATGCTTGGTGGTTCATGGGCGGAGTCTCCTTCCGTTTGAGTCGGGGGCGCCCCCGTCTCGACCCAGGTCTTCAATACTTTCTGGAAGTCTTCCTTTGTGCTTAATCCGGTGATAGCGATTCCAAGGTCTTTGCAAAATTGTTTTAATTCTCTATGGTGTATAATAGTCCAATTGATCCTCTCAGAACGTCGAGCTCATTTCGGTACCTGCGGCACCCAGGGAGGTTTCTCCTTCCATCTCTGTTTGGTAGTGCGTCAGTCGTTCACTGCACGCTCTCTTTTGGTGTCAGCTCGGATCCCGTCGTCTGCCACCAAATGTTGGAAAGGCGTTCGCCGGAGGGGGGTTCGATACACGTCTTGCCCACCCCTTTGACCCACCTCTCCCACGTAGGCCGAACCAGGCGCGCACACCCTGAGCTTACACTACGAACAGAGGGACACCACACGTATTCTTTGTAGGACGATAGGTTCTTTTATCGAAGGTTTCAAGGGATCGTTATGATCCAAGGTGTAAGTAGTACATCAGCGGCACAAGAGACTACAAATCGGTGGTAGGGGAATGGGGGTAGCGGGACAGTCTGTGAAGGTAGTGTCTCTGCAAAGTACCCTGCGGATAGCTCACAATCCTCGAGCTGGAGGGTGTTGTTTCTCTGGGCGATCTCTTGCCAATTCGTCCTCGAGGGGAAAGCCGCGAGTCACTCAGCAGGCACAGGTAGTCGGAGTTCGGGAGCCGCGACCTCGTCAGCAGGGCTCAGGTGGTTCGAGGGTCGGGGCCGCGAGTCACTCAGCAGGCCCAGGTGGTTCGGAGTTCGGGAGCCGCGATTTCGTCGGCAGGGCTCAGATGGTTCATTGGATGGGGGCCGCGAGTCACTCAGCAGGCCCAGGTGGTTCGGTATTCGGGAGCCGCGACAGCGTCAGCAGGCTTCGATGGTTCCAGGTCTTCTCTGCCATTCGTTCCTCCGGCACCCCTTATTATACTCCCCCTGCCCTTTGAAGTCCGGAGTCCTCGCAGAGAGGGGCCTTGGGTGACTGAGGGGGTTCGGCGGGATTTCCTGCCGCTCGTTTCTTTGGTCCTTTCAGGTGGGTCTGGGAGGGACCCCAGACGCTCGGCAGGTGAGGCGCCTGCTCCCCAGGGGCCTGGTGGCCGATCGAGTCCTCCCGGGGGAAGGCGACCCGAGGTGTGACTGGGCTGGCGCCTCTGGGTCTGGCTCGGGGGTTCCCGCTCCCTCGGTCGGACATGCGTGGTAGGGTGTCGAGTCTGTCGGGGGCTCTGGCCGGCCCTCGGGTCTGTGTGGTTGGGGCGGCCGGAGTCGTAGATGCCGTGTCTTGGGGGTGGTTGTAGGTTGGCTGGATGATCGGGAGGGCCTACGCCGTGAGGCCGGTCTCACACACGTGTTCAGTGTGAACATGTATTTTCTGTTTTTTCCTTCACTTGAGCTGTCACGTGTTCAGTGTGAACATCTGTTGTCTGTTCTTTCCTTCACTGGAGGTGTCACGTGTTCAGTGTGAACATGTATTGTCTGTTCGTGCCTGCACTGGAGGTGTCACGTGTTCACTGTGAACATGTATTTTCTGTTCTTTCCTTCACTGGGGGTGTCACGTGTTCAGTATGAACATCTGTTGTCTGTTCTTTCCTTCACTGGTGCTTTCACGTGTTCAGTGTGAACATCTGTTGTCTGTTCTTTCCTTCACTGGAGGTGTCACATGTTCAGTGTGAACATGTATTGTCTGTTCTTGCCTTCACTGGAGGTGTCACGTGTTCAGTGTGAACATGTATTTTCTGTTCTTTCCTTCACTGCGGGTGTCACGTGTTCAGTATGAACATCTGTTGTCTGTTCTTTCCTTCACTGGAGGTGTCACGTGTTCAGTGTGAACATGTATTGTCTGTTCTTTCCTTCACTGGAGGTGTCACGTTTTCAGTGTGAACATGTATTTTCTGTTCTTTCCTTCACTGCGGTGTCACGTGTTCAGTATGAACATCTGTTGTCTGTTCTTTCCTTAACTGAAGGTGTCACGAGTTCAGTGTGTACATGTTTTGTCTGTTCTTTCCTTCACTGGAGGTGTCACGTGTTCAGTGTGAACGTGTATTGTCTGTTCTTTCCTTCACTGGGGGTGTTACATGTTCAGTGTGAACATGTATTGTCTGTTCTTTCCTTCACTGGAGGTGTCTTGAGTTGAGTGTGAGCATCTGTTGTCTGTTCTTTCCTTCACTGGAGGTGTCTTCTGTCAGTGTGAACATGTTTTGTCTGTTCCTTCCTTCACTGGAGGTGCCACGTGTTCAGTGTAAACATGTATTGTCTGTTCTTTTTTTCACTGAAGGTGTCTTGTTTCCAGTGTAAATATCTGTTGTCTCTTCTTGCTTCACTGGAAGTGTCTTGTGTTGAGTGTGAATATCTGTTGTCAGTTTTTTCCTCCACTGGAGGTGTCTTGTGATCAGTGTGAACATCTGTTGTCTGTTCTTTCCTTCACTGTAGGTGTCATGTGTTCAGTATGAACATCTGTTGTCTGTTCTTTCCTACACTGAAGGTGTCTTGTATTCAGTGTGAACATCTGTTGTCTGTTCTTCCTTTATTGAAAGTGTCTTGTGTTCAGGATGACCATCTGTTGTCTGTTCTTTCCTTCACTGAAGGTGTCACGTGTTCAGTATAAACATCTGGGGCCCGATTCACAGAACTAACTTAAGACAAAATCCTAAACTTACTACCATTTTGGTATTCACAGAAGGCACTTACTCATTTCGGTATTCACAGAAGTTAGGAGTCCTAACTTTAGGACTCCTAAATGCCTTCTGTGAATACCGAAAGTCTTAAAGTTAGGATTTTTCTCAGTTTAGGAGTAGTAAAGTTAGGACTCCTAACTTCTGTGAATACCGAAATGAGTAAGTGCCTTCTGTGAATACCAAAATGAGTAAGTGCCTTCTGTGAATACCAAAATGGTAGTAAGTTTAGGATTTTGTCTTAAGTTAGTTCTGTGAATCGGGCCCATAATGTCTGTTATTTCCTTCAATTGTGGTGTCACGAGTTCAGTGTGAACATGTATTGTCTGTTCTTTCCTTCACTGAAGGTGTCACAAGTTCAGTGTTGTTGGACAGGCCACACGAAGGGCTTGCTCCCCCCCCGCACGACAGGGCCCGAGCTCCGGCCCGCCAGGCATAACCCACGAAAAGCACCTGTACCCCGTCTCCCGACGGATCTTCTGCCCTCGGACCTCTACTCATCACGGGGCCCAGCCCCACCGGCTCCCCCGGCCGGTTCAAGCCGCCATCTTGGGCCCTGCACCACGAGGCCGCGTGGCCTCAGCCCGACCCTAACCCCGGGCCTGGCCGGCCCCGACATCCCGGCACCACCTTCCACCCAGGAGGTGAGCGGACCACTTGGCAGGTCAATGGGAGAACGAAGTGTCAAGAGCTCTTCCCCCGCCAGGTGCCGATCGCCTCCAGCTCCCCCAGGAGCTGGCTCCAACCCCTGCTGGGTGTCTGGACACCTTCATCCCGGGCCCTCCGACCTCCAAGTGCGAGGGTCCGGACATCAAAGGGCGCCTGCCCTATAACTGGGGCAGCTCCGGAGCAGGAAGGCAGTTGTATCCTGGAGTCGAGAGACACCGAGAGAACTCAGCCTTGACGGACTACTGGCGCTGCCGTAGCCCGCTCTTGTGAACCATCGTCCTGCCTGCTGGCGCTGCCGCGGCCTTCTGCAACATCCATCCTCGTCGGGACCTGCTGGCGCTGCCGCGGCCCGTTGTAACGACCATCCTCACCGGGACCTGCTGGCGCTGCCGCGGACCGTACATCGACCATCTTTCCGGGACCTGCTGGCGCTGCCGCGGACCGTGTACCGACCATCTCAACCGGGACCTGCTGGCGCTGCCGCGGCCCGTACCAACTAAACCACCAAGCTCGAGGATTGTGAGCTAGTCATCATCTCATCCGAACTACCTGGCTGGTAGACAGACTGTCCCGCTACCCCTTACCCTGCTTTGAGAGACTTGAATCGAGGGGACCCCTGAGTCCAGACCTCCTTGTACCATTCAACCGTACCCTAAGAAGTGCTTATAAAGAACCCTGAACCTTATCCGTGTGTGGTATCCGTCTGTGGGGGGGAAGTTACTTGTCTGTACGATCGCTGGAGACGGCTCTCCCCGGAGACCTCTCCTCCTGACCCCGGCCGACCCTCCCGGTCCGTCTACCCTTTCTAACATTGGTGGCCAGCGGCACGATCCGAATCAACGCGTAATCGTACAGAGAGTAGCTCACCCCACGACAAAAACACGATGTCAGCCAAAGATAGCAACTCCACCGAGAAATTCCAAATGGATAAATTAGAAGAATACAACCACCACGAACTGAGACAATTCTGCATAGAACTTGGCATTGCTACCACCGGCCTGAGTACCAAAGATGATCTAAAGCACGCCCTAGAGTCGTGGACAGAAACTGGGGTCGCCGGACCCTCCGACCAAAGCAGCATCACACCAGAGGGGAACGCCACGGCTCCCGAGGAGCGGGGAACGGGCCTCTCGCAGGAGGAGATCCGAGAAAGAGAAAGAACCAGATTGCACGAGTTGGAAATGGCACGACTCAAGATGGATGGGGAACTCAAGTTAGCTGAACAGAAACTCAACCTCGAGCATATGCGGCTCCGAGATGAACGAGAAGAGAAGCAGAGACAGAGAGAGCTGGAGGAGAAAAAAATAACGCTCGAGCACGAGCGCAAACTGGCGGAAATAGAACTTCGGAAACAGAATAAAGTACTGGTGGTACCTCTCCGCTTCAGAGACTTTCTGCTCAACCTGGCCCACGATGTCCCCCTGGCTGGACACCTGGGCCAGGATAAAACGTACAGCCGCCTAGTGACCCACTTTTTCTGGCCGAAAATGAGGAACGACGTCCTGAACCACTGCCGATCTTGCCCCACATGCCAAGCCAGCGGGAAGAGTGGTCGGAAGCTGAAAGCCCCTCTGCAACCCTTCCCTGTGGTCACCACCCCGTTCGAGAGGGTGGGGATAGACATTGTGGGGCCTCTGGACCCCCGCACGGCACAAGGACACAGGTTCATCTTAGTACTGGTGGACCATGCCACCCGCTACCCCGAGGCGGTGCCCCTATGGACCGTGACAGCTCCGGTGGTTGGCCGGGCCCTAATGGGGATCTTCTCCCGGGTAGGCTTCCCCCGAGAAGTCGTCAGCGACCGAGGCACGAACTTTATATCCAAATACATGAAGTCCCTCTGGCAACAATGCGGGGTCACCTACAGATTCACGACCCCCTATCACCCCCAAGGGACTAGTGGAGCGTTTTAACCGCACCCTCAAGGGGATGATTGGGGGATTGGAAGAGCCCCTCCGTCGCCAGTGGGATGTACTACTCCCGTGCCTCCTCTTCGCCTACCGAGAAGTTCCCCAGAAGTCCCTCGGTTTTAGCCCTTTCGAACTCCTGTACGGGCACCCTGTGCGAGGGCCCCTCAGCCTAGTAAAAGAAGGTTGGGAGATGGCCCCCCTGAAGACCCCTCCAGACGTCTTCAAATACATCCTGGCCCTACGCAATCAGACCCGGCGCTTCCGGGAGATGGCCAAGGCGAACCTCGAGGCCAGTCAGGAGGACATGAAAAAATGGTACGATCACAATGCCTCCTCCGTCGAGTTCGAACCTGGTCAACAAGTGTGGGTGATGTCCCCCACCGAACCATGTGCCTTACAAGATAAGTGGACGGGGCCCTTCAAAGTGGTCGAGCGCAAAAGCCCCGTCACTTACCTCATCGACCTGGGGACCTCCCGGAACCCCCTCCGGGTCCTCCACACCAACCGACTCAAACCACACTTTGTGCGCTCAGAACTCAGCCTCCTGATGGCTACGGACAGTGGGGCAGAGGAAGACTCCGAACCCCTTCCGGATCTTCTGAAGACTCAGGAGAATGACGGCTCCGTGGACGGGGTCCGGCTATCTGACGCCCTCACTTCGGAGCAACGCCAGGGCTGCCCGAACCTCCTGCGGCAGTTCGCTACCCTGTTCTCCCTCACCCCCGGGGTCACCCCTTGGTGTTTGCACGACGTGGACACCGGGGACAGCCCCCCTGTCCGACACCGGGCCTACCGCGTACCAGATCGGGTACGGGCCTGCATACAGGAGGAAGTGGCCAAGATGCTCACAATCGGGGTCATCGAGCCCTCGGACAGTCCCTGGGCCAGCCCGGTGGTATTGGTTCCCAAAGCCGCTGCCCCCGGCACCGCACCTGAACTGAGATTCTGCGTCGACTACCGGGGCTTGAACGCTGTCACCCGGACCGACGCTCATCCGATTCCCCGAGCAGACGAGCTGATCGACCGGCTGGGGGCCGCCCGCTACCTTAGTATCTTCGACCTAACAGCGGGCTACTGGCAGATCGGCCTCACACCCAGGGCTCAGGAACGGTCAGCCTTCTCTACCCCCGATGGCCACTACCAATTCAAGGTCATGCCCTTCGGCATGAAAAATGCCCCCGCCACGTTTCAACGCCTCGTGAACCAGGTCTTGGCGGGGCTCGAAGAGTTCAGCGCTGCCTATCTGGACGATATCGCTGTATACAGCCGCCACTGGGCCGACCACCTCCGTCACCTCCACGAGGTCCTCCAGGCCCTCCAGCGGGCCGGCCTCACAATTAAGGCCGGCAAGTGCCAAATTGGCCAAGGGTCTGTGACCTACCTTGGGCACCAAGTGGGAAGCGGGCTGGTGGCCCCGCTACAACTTAAGATTGCTGCCATCCAGTCCTGGCAGCCCCCCGTCACCCAGACCGAGGTCCGAGCCTTCTTGGGGCTCACCGGCTACTACCGGCGGTTCGTGAAAGACTACGGCAGCATCGTGGGGCCCCTCACGGGTCTCACGTCCAAGAACCAGCCGAAGCGGATTAACTGGACCCCCGATTGTCAAGCGGCCTTCGAGAAACTGAAGGCCGCCCTGTGCACCGCCCCTGTGCTCCAGGCCCCCGATTACAGTCGGGAATTCGTGGTACAGACCGACGCCTCCGACCACGGCATCGGAGCCGTCCTTTCTCAGTTAAACCCCGAGGGTCATGACCAGCTGGTGGCCTTCATCAGTCGACGTCTCCTGGCCCGAGAACAGCGCTGGAGCACCATTGAGAGGGAGGCCTTCGCAGTGGTGTGGGCCCTCAAAAAGCTCCGGCCTTATCTCTTCGGTACCCACTTCCGGGTACAAACCGACCATCGACCCCTGCAGTGGCTGATGCAGATGCGGGGGGAGAACCCAAAACTCTTGCGCTGGTCCATTTCCCTGCAGGGAATGGACTTCACTGTGGAGCACCGGCCAGGCCAAGACCACGCCAACGCGGATGGCCTGTCCCGCTTTTTCCGCCTCGACGAAGAGAGTCCCCAAGGAGATGGGTGACTCTCCCCGCCTTCAGCTGGGGGGGACGCATGTTGGACAGGCCACACGAAGGGCTTGCTCCCCCCCCGCACGACAGGGCCCGAGCTCCGGCCCGCCAGGCATAACCCACGAAAAGCACCTGTACCCCGTCTCCCGACGGATCTTCTGCCCTCGGACCTCTACTCATCACGGGGCCCAGCCCCACCGGCTCCCCCGGCCGGTTCAAGCCGCCATCTTGGGCCCTGCACCACGAGGCCGCGTGGCCTCGGCCCGACCCTAACCCCGGGCCTGGCCGGCCCCGACATCCCGGCACCACCTTCCACCCAGGAGGTGAGCGGACCACTTGGCAGGTCAATGGGAGAACGAAGTGTCAAGAGCTCTTCCCCCGCCAGGTGCCGATCGCCTCCAGGTCCCCCAGGAGCTGGCTCCAACCCCTGCTGGGTGTCTGGACACCTTCATCCCGGGCCCTCCGACCTCCAAGTGCGAGGGTCCGGACATCAAAGGGCGCCTGCCCTATAACTGGGGCAGCTCCGGAGCAGGAAGGCAGTTGTATCCTGGAGTCGAGAGACACCGAGAGAACTCAGCCTTGACGGACTACTGGCGCTGCCGTAGCCCGCTCTTGTGAACCATCGTCCTGCCTGCTGGCGCTGCCGCGGCCTTCTGCAACATCCATCCTCGTCGGGACCTGCTGGCGCTGCCGCGGCCCGTTGTAACGACCATCCTCACCGGGACCTGCTGGCGCTGCCGCGGACCGTACATCGACCATCTTTCCGGGACCTGCTGGCGCTGCCGCGGACCGTGTACCGACCATCTCAACCGGGACCTGCTGGCGCTGCCGCGGCCCATACCAACTAAACCACCAAGCTCGAGGATTGTGAGCTAGTCATCATCTCATCCGAACTACCTGGCTGGTAGACAGACTGTCCCGCTACCCCTTACCCTGCTTTGAGAGACTTGAATCGAGGGGACCCCTGAGTCCAGACCTCCTTGTACCATTCAACCGTACCCTAAGAAGTGCTTATAAAGAACCCTGAACCTTATCCGTGTGTGGTATCCGTCTGTGGGGGGGAAGTTACTTGTCTGTACGATCGCTGGAGACGGCTCTCCCCGGAGACCTCTCCTCCTGACCCCGGCCGACCCTCCCGGTCCGTCTACCCTTTCTAACAAGTGTGAACATGTATTGTCTATTCTTTCCTTCACTGAAGGTGTTGTGTATTCAGTGTGAACATATATTGTCTGCTCTTTCCTTCACTGGGGGTGTCACATGTTCAGTATGAACCTCTGTTGTCTGTTCTTTCCTTCACTGGACGTGTCATGTGTTCAGTATGAACCTCTGTTGTCTGTTCTTTCCTTCACTGAAGGTGTCTTGTGATTAGTGTGAACATCTGTTGTCTGTTCTTCCTTCATTGAAGGTGTATTGTGTTCAGTATGAACATCTGTTGTCTGTTCTTTCCTTCACTGGGGGTGTCACGTGTTCAGTATGAACCTCTGTTGTCTGTTCTTTCCTTCACTGGACGTGTCATGTGTTCAGTATGAACCTCTGTTGTCTGTTCTTTCCTTCACTGAAGGTGTCTTGTGATCATTGTGAACATCTGTTGTCTGTTCTTTCCTTCATTGAAGGTGTCTTGTGTTCAGTATGAACATCTGTTGTCTGTTCTTTCCTTCACTGAAAGTGTCTTGTGTCCAATGTGAACATGTATTGTCTGTTCTTTCCTTCACTGAAGGTGTCACGTGTTTAGTATGAACATCTGTTTTGTGTTCTCGCCTTCACTGGAGGTGTCACGTATTCAGTGTGAACATCTGTTGTCTGTTCCTTTCTTCAGTGCAGGGTGTCTGGACCATGGGAGACGATAAAAAACTCAAACAAAGGCACAAAACTGAACATTCGTCTGAGCAAGGATGGCTTATTTAGTGGCACCTACTGGGAGGCAGAAGCCAGCACCCAGTCCTATCTGACTGGGTACCAGCAGGATGGGGAGCAGCCAACCTTTGGATTCACTGTGAAGTCAAGCGCCTCAGGTATCGCACTGTCAACATCAGCTCTACTTTAATGTTTATTTTACCCCTTCATCCTCTCATGCACCTCAGTCTATGGGGCTCTTGCTTTGTCTTCGTTCTGCTCATCCACTCACCATGTACCTCTTTGTTTCTTCTCTCTGTCCATTGTCTCTTTAGCAGGTTACCCTCCCACTCCCCACCCTTTAATTCTTTCTTAGTTTCTCCTCTCTCTACCTTTCAGGTCTCCCCTTGCCGATCTGTTTCTCCCCCTGGCCTTTCCATTCTCCCTCTGTGCATCTATTTGGGGCCTTCGCCTGTTTGTGTGCTATCCTGTGTGCTCTCCTTTGTGTGCTCCTGTGTGCTCTCCTTGTGTGCTCTCCTGTGCGCGCCTCTGTGTGCACTCCTGTGTGCTCTCCGTGCTCTCATGTGTGCTTTCCTGTGTGCTCTCCTGAGTGCGCTCCTGTGTGCGCTCCTGTGTGCTCTCCTTAGGGGCTCTCCTGTGTGCTCTTCTGTGTGCAGTCCTTGTGTGCTTTCCTGTGTGAACCCCTGTGTGCTCTCCTGTGTGCTCTCCTGTGTGCTCTCCTGTGTGTGCCCCTGTGCGTTCTCCTGTGTGCTCTCCGTGCTCTCCTCTGTGCTCTCCTGTGTGTGCTCCTGTGTGCACTCCTGTGTGCTCTCCTTAGGAGTTCTCCTGTGTGCTCTTCTGTGTGCAGTCCTTGTATGCTCTCCTGTGTGCACCCCTGTGTGCTCTCCTGTGTACTCTCCTGTGTGCTCTCCTGTGTGCTCTTCTGTGTGCTCTTCTGTGTGCGCCCCTGTGTGCTCTCCTGTGTGCTGTCCTGTGTTAGCTCCTGTGTGCACTCCAGTGTTCTCTCCTTAGGGGCTCTTCTGTGTGCACTAGTGTATGCTCTCCTGTGTGCTCTTCTTTGTGTTCTCCTGTGTGCTCTCATGTGTGCTCTCCTGTGTGCTCTCCTGTGTGCTCTTCTATGTGCACTAGTGAGTGCTCTCCTGTGTGCTCTCCTTAGGGGCTCTCCTGTGTGCTCTTCTGTGTGCTCTAGTGTTTGCGCTCCTGTGTGCTCTTCTGTCTGCACCCCTGAGTGCTCTCCTGTGTGCTCTTCTGGGTGCACTCCTGTGTGCTCTCCTGCATGCTCTCCTGTGTGCTCTCCTATGTGCACTAGTGTGTGCTCTCATGTGTGCTCTCCTTGTGTGCTCTCCCGTGTGCTCTTCTGTGTGCACTCCTGTGTGCACTCCTGTGTGCTCTTCTGTGTGCACTCCTGTGTGCTCTTCTGTGTGCACTCCTGTGTGCTCTCCTGTGTGCTGTCCTGTGTACTCTCCTGTGTGCTCTCCTTGTGTGCTTTCCTGTGTGAGCCCCTGTGTGCTCTCCTGTGTGCTCTCCTGTGTGCTCTTCTGTGTGCTCTTCTGTGTGCGCCCCTGTGTGCTCTCCTGTGTGCTCTCCTGTGTGCGCTCCTGTGTGCACTCCAGTGTTCTCTCCTTAGGGGCTCTTCTGTGTGCACTAGTGTATGCTCTCCTGTGTGCTCTTCTTTGTGTTCTCCTGTGTGCTCTCATGTGTGCTCTCCTGTGTGCTCTCCTGTGTGCTCTTCTATGTGCACTAGTGAGTGCTCTCCTGTGTGCTCTCCTTAGGGGCTCTCCTGTGTGCTCTTCTGTGTGCACTAGTGTTTGCGCTCCTGTGTGCTCTTCTGTGTGCACCCCTGAGTGCTCTCCTGTGTGCTCTTCTGGGTGCACTCCTGTGTGCTCTCATGCATGCTCTCCTGTGTGCTCTCCTATGTGCACTAGTGTGTGCTCTCATGTGTGCTCTCCTTGTGTGCTCTCCCATGTGCTCTTCTGTGTGCACTCCTGTGTGCACTCCTGTGTGCTCTTCTGTGTGCACTCCTGTGTGCTCTTCTTTGTGTTCTCCTGTGTGCTCTCATGTGTGCTCTCCTGTGTGCTCTTCTGTGTGCTCTTCTGTGTGCGCCCCTGTGTGCTCTCCTGTGTGCTCTCCTGTGTGCGCTCCTGTGTGCACTCCAGTGTTCTCTCCTTAGGGGCTCTTCTGTGTGCACTAGTGTATGCTCTCCTGTGTGCTCTTCTTTGTGTTCTCCTGTGTGCTCTCATGTGTGCTCTCCTGTGTGCTCTCCTGTGTGCTCTTCTATGTGCACTAGTGAGTGCTCTCCTGTGTGCTCTCCTTAGGGGCTCTCCTGTGTGCTCTTCTGTGTGCACTAGTGTTTGCGCTCCTGTGTGCTCTTCTGTGTGCACCCCTGAGTGCTCTCCTGTGTGCTCTTCTGGGTGCACTCCTGTGTGCTCTCATGCATGCTCTCCTGTGTGCTCTCCTATGTGCACTAGTGTGTGCTCTCATGTGTGCTCTCCTTGTGTGCTCTCCCATGTGCTCTTCTGTGTGCACTCCTGTGTGCACTCCTGTGTGCTCTTCTGTGTGCACTCCTGTGTGCTCTTCTTTGTGTTCTCCTGTGTGCTCTCATGTGTGCTCTCCTGTGTGCTCTCCTGTGTGCTCTTTTATGTGCACTAGTGAGTGCTCTCCTGTGTGCTCTCCTTAGGGGCTCTCCTGTGTGCTCTTCTGTGTGCTCTAGTGTTTGCGCTCCTGTGTGCTCTTCTGTCTGCACCCCTGAGTGCTCTCCTGTGTGCTCTTCTGGGTGCACTCCTGTGTGCTCTCCTGCATGCTCTCCTGTGTGCTCTCCTATGTGCACTAGTGTGTGCTCTCATGTGTGCTCTCCTTGTGTGCTCTCCCGTGTGCTCTTCTGTGTGCACTCCTGTGTGCACTCCTGTGTGCTCTTCTGTGTGCACTCCTGTGTGCTCTTCTGTGTGCACTCCTGTGTGCTCTCCTGTGTGCTGTCCTGTGTACTCTCCTGTGTGCTCTCCTTGTGTGCTTTCCTGTGTAAGCCCAATTGTGCTCTCCTGTGTGCTCTCCTGTGTGCTCTTCTGTGTGCTCTTCTGTGTGCGCCCCTGTGTGCTCTCCTGTGTGCTCTCCTGTGTGCGCTCCTGTGTGCACTCCAGTGTTCTCTCCTTAGGGGCTCTTCTGTGTGCACTAGTGTATGCTCTCCTGTGTGCTCTTCTTTGTGTTCTCCTGTGTGCTCTCATGTGTGCTCTCCTGTGTGCTCTCCTGTGTGCTCTTCTATGTGCACTAGTGAGTGCTCTCCTGTGTGCTCTCCTTAGGGGCTCTCCTGTGTGCTCTTCTGTGTGCACTAGTGTTTGCGCTCCTGTGTGCTCTTCTGTGTGCACCCCTGAGTGCTCTCCTGTGTGCTCTTCTGGGTGCACTCCTGTGTGCTCTCATGCATGCTCTCCTGTGTGCTCTCCTATGTGCACTAGTGTGTGCTCTCATGTGTGCTCTCCTTGTGTGCTCTCCCATGTGCTCTTCTGTGTGCACTCCTGTGTGCACTCCTGTGTGCTCTTCTGTGTGCACTCCTGTGTGCTCTTCTGTGTGCACTCCTGTGTGCTCTCCTGTGTGCTCTTCTGGGTGCACTCCTGTGTGCTCTCATGCATGCTCTCCTGTGTGCTCTCCTATGTGCACTAGTGTGTGCTCTCATGTGTGCTCTCCTTGTGTGCTCTCCCATGTGCTCTTCTGTGTGCACTCCTGTGTGCACTCCTGTGTGCTCTTCTGTGTGCACTCCTGTGTGCTCTTCTGTGTGCACTCCTGTGTGCTCTCCTGTGTGCTGTCCTGTGTACTCTCCTGTGTGCTCTCCTTGTGTGCTTTCCTGTGTGAGCCCCTGTGTGCTCTCCTGTGTGCGCTCCTGTGTGCTCGCCTGTGTGATCTTCTGTGTGCACTCCTGTGTGCTCTCCTATGTGCTCTCCTGTGTGGTCTTCTGTGTGCACTCCTGTGTGATCTCCTGTGTGGTCTTCTGTGTGCACTCGTGTGTGCTCTCCTGTGTGCTCTCCTGTGTGCTCCCCTGTGTGCTCTCCTGTGTGCTCCCCTGTGTGCTCTCCTGTGTGCTCTCTTTGTGTGCTCTCCTGTGTGTTCTTCTGTGTACACTCCTGTGTGCTCTCCTGTGTGCGCTTCTGTGTGCGTCCCTGTGTGCTCTCCTGTATGCACTCCTGTGTGCTCTCCTTAGGAGTTCTCCTGTGTGCTCTTCTGTGTGCAGTCCTTGTGTGCTCTCCTGTGTGCACCCCTGTGTGCTCTCCTGTGTACTCTCCTGTGTTCTCCTGTGTGCTCTTCTGTGTGCGCCCCTGTGTGCTCTCCTGTGTGCTCTCCTGTGTGCTCTCCTGTGTGCGCTCCTGTGTGCACTCCAGTGTTCTCTCCTTAGGGGCTCTTCTGTGTGCACTAGTGTATGCTCTCCTGTGTGCTCTTCTTTGTGCTCTCCTGTGTACTCTCCTGTGTGCTCTCCTGTGTGCTCTCCTGTTTGCTCTTCTATGTGCACTAGTGAGTGCTGTCATGTGTGCTCTCCTTGTGTGCTCTCGCATGTGCTCTTCTGTGTGCACTCCTGTGTGCACTCCTGTGTGCTCTTCTGTGTGCACTCCTGTGTGCTCTTCTGTGTGCACTCCTGTGTGCTCTTCTGTGTGCACTCCTGTGTGCTCTCCTGTGTGCTGTCCTGTGTACTCTCCTGTGTGCTCTCCTTGTGTGCTTTTCTGTGTGAGCCCCTGTGTGCTCTCCTGTGTGCGCTCCTGTGTGCTCACCTGTGTGATCTCCTGTGTGCTCTTCTGTGTGCACTCCTGTGTGCTCTCCTATGTGCTCTCCTGTGTGGTCTTCTGTGTGCTCTCTTTGTGTGCTCTCCTGTGTGTTCTTCTGTGTACACTCCTGTGTGCTCTCCTGTGTGTGCTTCTGTGTGCGTCCCTGTGTGCTCTCCTGTGTGCTCTCCTGTGTGCTCTCCTGTGTGCTCCCCTGTGTGCACTCCTGTGTGCTCCCCTGTGTGCTCTTCTGTGTGCACTCCTGTGTGCTCTCCTGTGTGCTCTCCTGTTTCCTGTCTTGTGTGCTCTCCTTGTGTGCTCTTCTGGGTGCACTCCTGTGTGCTCTCCTGTGTGCTCTACTGTGTGCTCCCCTGTGTGCACTCCTGTGTGCACTCTTGTGTGCTCTCCTGTGTGTTCTCCTATTTCCTCTCCTGTGTGCTCTCCTTGTGTGCTCTCCTGTGTGCTCTTCTTTGTGCACTCCTGTGTGCTCTCCTGTGTGCTCTCCTGTGTGCGCCCCTGTGTGCTCTCCTGTGTGCTCTCCTGGGGATCTTTGCTTTTCAGAGATGAGATTGCTGGATCAGCGGACAAGCAGGGCAGTCAGAGGCTGCACAGAGCCCTATTGCATTTGCTCTGCTCCTCCATCTTGGGGTATAAATGGTGAATGTTGATTGGCTTCTTTGAGGTTTAGACACGCCCACAGTCAAAGTTCGGAAAGAGTGCCCCAATGGCATGGTAAGTGTGCCATGTGGCCTTCACCATCCAAATAAGGGCTTTTTGGAAATAGAGGACATGATCTGAGGGCAGCCCTGCCACACTGGACCTCAGCAGCCAATGTTAAAATGTCAAAGCAAAACTGATTTTTACAAGTAAAGCCTAGGGGTGCGATTAAGAGTTTGGTGGAGAGGGTATTCCACTTCAACAGTGGTGGAGTGCGTCAACTACTCTCTCTGTCTGCCTTCCCTACTCTGAGTCGTGCAGATTGGTAGGTTTATGCTGATGGCGTAAAATGTACTCCCTCTGCGTAAACGTTCCCCGGCGGCCTGAGGGAGCATGGGCCACGCGCATAACTGTTCACCCTATCTGGAGCTGGCAGTGGGAACGCCTTTTTTACCATCCCTCAGCGCCAAGAATATCCTTGCGGTGAGGGACAGTAAAAATGAAAAAATGACCCACATCATGGGAGAAACTTCCACTGTGTTAGGGCGATTCGTCTTTTTTTCTTTCCCAAAAACAAACTCCTACCTTCGGAGTTTGCTGTTGGATAAGAAAAAGGTTTTAAAAGTTTGGTGTAAGTGTCTGTCACCAACGATGAATGCACACTAAACTCTAAACTTCACCGCAAGACCGAAAGTGAACTCTAAATTTGGTAGTTGGAGTAAAGGCAGGGTGGCAAACATAAGTTCTCCACCACCCTGACTGTCTTTACTCCATCATCTGCCCCCCAATCTAGCCTTAAGGAAGCCAACAACACTTGTGCCTTGAAGGAGCAGGGACCAGTTACCTTAGGTGCAGATTTTGAATGTGGCAGTTTGTGCTTCTTTCAAGTTCAGGGCAGTTTCCCAAACTGTGTTTCGGTCGCAAGTCGACTTTTGGCGGTTCATGAATGTCCGAGCCATACAGATGCTTTTAAATCCTATATTTCTCTTGTCAAATTTGCTGCTTGGAAAGCCGCAGTATCCTTGGTCCTCTGAGTGTGGTGTACGGAACTGGGAATCGCCCAGTGTCTCAGTCAATCTGCAAATAGCTTTGGAGTAAAAATTGACCATGAGCTGGAATGGAATGGAATGGAATGGAATGAGGATTTGTATAGCGCGTTGGCTACCCAGGGGCGTCCCAGCGCTGCAAAGAGTTTGGGTTGAGCCGGAGAGGCTGGAATGAGTGAAGCTGAATGAAGATTTAAACAGAAGTTTTGCTGAAAAGCCAGGTTTTAAGAAGTTTACGGAAGGTGAATAGATTGGGTTCTGATCTGATAGGGACGGGAAGAGAATTCCAAATCTTGGCTAGATTGTAAGAGAGCGAGCGGCCTCCACACCTGGCTTTCCTAATGCATGGTACTGAGGCGAGGTGGGAGGTCGCGGATCTGAGGGGGCGGGAAGGCTGATAGGCTTTCACCAGGGGGGAATAGATGGAAGGGCCTGTTCCCCAGTAGGAGCGGTGTGCAATGCACATGCTCTTAAATTCGATTCTGGATCTCACCGGGAGCCAGTGGAGGTCCCTCAATCTGGCTCTGACTGAGGTTCGGCGAGGAATATCCAGGAGAATTCTTACCGCGCAATTTTGAATAACCTGGAGTTTGTTAAGTATAGATTGTGGGGCCCCAAGATAAAGGGCGTTTCCACAGTCCAGACGGGAGAGGATTAATCCTTGAACCATAATCCGTCTTGAATGGAACGGAAGGAGAGGGAGAATCTTATGAAGTAGTCTCATCAGCCCGAAACATGTGGCAGCGAGCTTGGTAGCTTGATGGTTAAAGGTGAGAGTTGGGTCGAGCCAGATGCATAGGCTCTTGATTTGCTCCTTGGGTTGCGGGGGACTTCCTAAACAGAGGGGCCAGATAGGGTCAATGGATTTCACGATGTTATTTCCAAGGAGCATTACCTCTGTTTTGTCCCCGTTCAGTTTTAAACAGGAGCCAGACATCCAAGCAGCGACAGATTCCAGGCATTTGTGTAAACTGTGATGAGAGTTGAGGGGAGGGTCCACTGCTACCACTAGCTGCGTGTCGTCCACATAAGTGACAATCTTCACACCGAAGGGGCGGACGACATCAGCTAGAGGGCGTAGGTAGACATTAAAAAGGGTAGGGCTCAGGGAGGAGCCCTGAGGCACTCCACAATTGAGGGGTTTACTGGCAGAGGTGAAATCCTTCTCAAATACTTGAAAGGATCTGTCTGTGAGAAAAGACCTCATCCAATTGAGTGCTGTGCCTGACACTCCTATTTTGTCAAGGCGATGGAGTAGGATATTATGATTAACAGTGTCGAAAGTGGCACTTAGGTCGAGTAGGACGATGGCCGCGGACCCGCCATCGTCCAGGATCATTCTTGCCTCCTCCGTCACCGCAATCAATGCAGTCTCCGTTCCGTGACGGGGCCTGAAACCGGTCTGGGAAAGGTCTAGTATGTTATTGACTTCCAGGAAGTCAGTGAGAACGGAGTTAACATGCTTCTCGAGAAGTTTACTGAGCCATGGCAGGAGGGAGATGGGTCGATAGTTAGCGGGGTTAGATTGATCGAGACTGTTTTTTTTTAAAAGAGCTTTGACCATTGCTCTTTTCCATAGAGGTGGGACAATACCAGTATGGAGGGAGGAGTTGAGCAGGTCTTGGATGGTAGGCGAGATCTGATGGGTTATCTGGGTGAGAGTACTGGGAGGAGCTGGGTCAATAGGTGATCCAGATTTAACCTGTCTGTTGGACAGGCCACACGAAGGGCTTGCTCCCTCCCCGCACGACAGGGCCCAAGCTCCGGCCCGCCAGGCGTGACCCACGAAAAGCACCTGCACCCCGTCTCCCGACGGAACTTCTGCCCTCGGACCTCCATGCATCACGGGCCCCAGCCCCACCGGCTTCCCCGGCCGGGTCAAGCCGCCATCTTGGGCCCTGCACCACGAGGCCGCGTGGCCTCCCCCCGACCCTAACCCTGGGCCTGGCCGGCCCCGACATCCCGGCACCACCATCCACCCAGGAGGTGAGCGGACCACTTGGCAGGTCAATGGGAGAACGAAGCGTCAAGAGCTCTTCCCCCGCCAGGTGCCGATCGCCTCCAGCTCCCCCAGGCGCTGGCTCCACCCCCTGCTGGGTGTCTGGACACCTTCATCCCGGACCCTCCGACCTCCAAGTGCGAGGGCCCGGACATCAAAGGGCGCCTGCCCTATAACTGGAGCAGCTCCGGAGCAGGATGGCAGTTGTATCCTGGAGTCGAGAGACACCGAGAGAACTCAGCCTTGACGGACTACTGGCGCTGCCGTAGCCCTATCTTGCGAACTATCGTCCTGCCTGCTGGCGCTGCCGCGGCCTTCTGCAACATCCATCCTCGTCGGGACCTGCTGGCGCTGCCGCGGCCCGTTGTAACGACCATCCTCACCGGGACCTGCTGGCGCTGCCGCGGACCGTACATCGACCATCTTCACTGGGACCTGCTGGCGCTGCCGCGGACCGTGTATCGACCATCTCTACCGGGACCTGCTGGCGCTGCCGCGGCCCGTACCAGCTACACCACCAAGCTCGAGGATTGTGAGCTAACCATCATCTCATCCGAACTACCTGACTGGTAAACAGACTGTCCCGCTACCCCTTCCCTATCCTAAGAGACCTAAATCGAGGGGACCCCTGAGTCCAGACCTCCTTGTACTATTTCATCGTACCTTAAGAAGTGCATATAAAGAACGCTAAATCTTATCCTTGTGTGGTGTCTGTCTGTGGGGGGGGAAGTTACTTGTCTGTACGATCGCTGGAGACGGCTCTCCCCGGAGACCTCTCCCCCTGACCTCGGCCGACCCTCCCGGTCCGTCTAACATTGGTGGCCAGCGGCGTGATCCGAATCAACGCGTAATCGTACAGAGAGTAGCTCACCCCACGACAAAACCACGATGTCAGCCAAAGATAGCGGTTCCACTGAAAAATTCCAAATGGATAAGTTAGAAGAATACAGCCACCGCGAACTGAAACAATTCTGCATGGAACTAGGCATTGCTACCACCGGCCTGAGTACCAAAGATGATTTGAAGCACGCCCTTGAGTCGTGGACAGAAACTGGGATCGCCGGGCCCTCCGACCGAAACAGTGTCGCACCAGAGGGGAACGCCACGGCTCCCGAGGAGCGGGGAACGGGCCTCTCGCAGGAGGAGATCCAGGAAAGAGAAAGAACCAGATTACACGAGTTGGAAATGGCACGGCTCAAGATGGACGGTGAACTCAAGTTAGCCGAGCAGAAACTAAATCTAGAGCATCTGCGGCTCCAAGAGGAACGAGAAGAAAAACAGAGACAGAGAGAGCTTGAGGAAAAAAGAATAACACTCGAACACGAACGCAAACTGGCGGAAATAGAACTTCGGAAACAGAATAAAGAGACGGGGGTGCCTGAGCGACCGCACACCCCGGGGCCAACAGAGAAAAAAGTACACATCCCCAAGGATGTTGTCCGCGAGTATGTCCGAGAAGACGACATACAACAGTGGTTCAAAGCCTACGAGATCGCCATGACCTCCCACCGGATCGACCGGAGTGATTGGGGAGCCGGACTATGGGGGAGGTTCGTCAACGTAGGTCGCGATGCCCTGCTACAGCTCCCAGATCACCAAATGTCGTCCTACGACCACATGAAGGCTGCCCTCCTCACCCGCTACGGCCTCACACCCGAGATGTACCGCCAGAGGTTCAGAGATTGCACCCGGATCCCGGGCACAACTTGGGTGGAGTACGTTAACTATTTCAGCCGTGCCTTCGAGGGTTGGATCAAGGGGAGCCATGTCACGACCTACGAGCAACTCTTTAACCTTATGGTATGGGAGCACCTGTCGAACAACTGTTTCGTCGAGCTCAGGCAGCACCTCCTCGATAGCAAGCTGACTGACCCCCGGCAGCTCGCCGCCGAAGCTGACCGATGGGAAAGCACCCGAGTGGGCCGGAGAGGACCGCACGAGCAGAACCGAAGCAACCAAGGCCAGCACCGTCCCGAGGAGGAGGAGGAGGCCAGGGGCGAGGGAGAGACGCCTTGCCGGCAACACCCGTGGCCAGCACCCCGCCTCCGGCCGGCCGGGGCAACCCCCCGATGCGTCCTGGGTTCCGAGCCAACGTCACGTGCCACCGATGCCAGCGAGTCGGCCACTACGCCAATGACCCGAGCTGCCCGCAGAACCAAACACCCAAGCCCCGCCAGGTAGCTGCCGCCGCCCTGGGGGAAGAGCGATTATCGGAGGAACAGGAAGAGTATGAGCCGGCCCAGCAAGAGTGGGAACCGGCCGCCATGGTCCTGGCGTGCCTAGGGGGAAGAGACATGGTCCCGCGGGCTCCCCTACCCGCTAACACCAGGAAATACGGTCAGTGGGTGACCATTAATGGACATCGGGCCGAGGCCTTGCGTGACACAGGCGCCAGTGTGACGGCCGTCCGCTGTCACCTGGTGAAGCCCGAGCAGATCCTGCCGAACATTCTCTGCCCCGTCCGCTCAGCCGACAATTCTGAAAGTATGTGTCAAATGGCATGCGTCCCATTCGAATGGGGAGGGGTCTCCGGCCTGTTGAAAGTGACGGTCCGGGACGATGCCCCCGTGGACTGCCTCCTGGGGAATGACCTCGAAAGTTCCCCGTGGGCCACCGTCGAGAGAATGGAGCACCTGGGGATGCTGGGCCTCCCGGACTGGGCCTGCATAACCACCCGGTCCATGGCCGCCCATGCCGTCCCCCGATCAGAAGAACCGGAATGGCCAGCACCTCCGCCCCCGGTCGCCCCAGTAGAAGACAACGACGAGGCCAGCCCCCCAGAACCAACGACCAAAGGGGACGCGCAACCCCAGGACTTTCCCGGCCTGGCTCAGTGGTGTCAAGAAGGGGGGCCCACCCAAGAACAGTTCCGCCAGGAACAAAAGACCTGCCCCTCCCTCGAGGGACTCCGCCAACAAGCCAGCGCCCAGAACGCAGGGGACTCCACCGGATCTCACTGGGTCGACTGGGATAACGACCTGCTATACAGCGAACAAAGAATCGCAGAGCTAGGGGCCGGTCGAGTGCTGGTGGTACCTCTCCGCTTCAGAGACTTCCTACTCAACCTGGCCCACGATGTCCCCCTGGCTGGACACCTGGGCCAGGACAAAACTTACAGTCGCCTAGTGACCCACTTTTTCTGGCCGAAAATGAGGAACGACGTCCTGAACCACTGCCGGTCCTGCCCCACATGCCAAGCCAGCGGGAAGAGTGGTCGGAAGCTGAAAGCCCCTCTGCAACCCTTCCCTGTGGTCACCACCCCATTCGAAAGGGTAGGAATAGACATTGTGGGGCCTCTGGACCCCCGCACGGCACAAGGACACAGGTTCATCCTGGTACTGGTGGACCATGCCAACCGCTACCCCGAGGCGGTGCCCCTACAGACCGTGACAGCTCCGGTGGTTGGCCGGGCCCTAATGGGGAGCTTCTCCCGGGTGGGCTTCCCCCGAGAAGTCGTCAGCGACCGAGGCACGAACTTTATCTCCAAATACATGAAGTCCCTCTGGCAACAATGCGGGGTCACCTACAGATTCACGACCCCCTATCACCCCCAAGGGAACGGACTAGTGGAGCGTTTTAACCGCACTCTCAAGGGGATGATTGGGGGATTGGAAGAGCCCCTCCGTCGCCAGTGGGATGTACTACTCCCGTGCCTCCTCTTCGCCTACCGAGAAGTCCCCCAGAAGTCCCTCGGCTTTAGCCCTTTCGAACTCCTGTACGGGCACCCTGTGCGAGGGCCCCTCAGCCTAGTCAAGGAAGGTTGGGAGATGGCCCCCCTAAAGACCCCTCCAGACGTCTTCAAATACCTCCTGGCCCTACGCAATCAGACCCGGCGTTTCAGAGAGATGGCCAAGGCGAACCTCGAGGCCAGCCAGGAGGACATGAAGAGATGGTATGATCACAATGCCTCCTCCGTTGAGTTCGAGCCTGGTCAACAAGTGTGGGTGATGTCCCCCACCGAACCATGTGCCTTGCAAGATAAGTGGACGGGGCCCTTCAAAGTGGTCGAGCGCAAAAGCCCCGTCACTTACCTCATCGACATGGGGACCTCCCGAAACCCCCTTCGGGTCCTCCACACCAACCGACTCAAACCACACTTTGTGCGCTCAGAACTCAGCCTCCTGATGGCTACGGACAGTGGGGCAGAGGAAGACTCCGAACCCCTCCCGGATCTCCTGAAGACTCAGGAGAATGACGGCTCCGTGGACGGGGTCCGGCTCTCTGACGCCCTCACCTCGGAGCAACGCCAGGGCTGCCGAAACCTCCTGCTGCGGTTCGCTGCACTGTTCTCCCTCACCCCCGGGGTCACCCCTTGGTGTTTGCACGACGTGGACACCGGGGACAGTCCCCCTATTCGACACCGGGCCTACCGCGTACCAGATCGGGTACGGGCCTGCATACAGGAGGAAGTGGCCAAAATGCTCACGATCGGGGTCATCGAGCCCTCGGACAGTCCCTGGGCCAGCCCTGTTGTATTGGTTCCCAAAGCCGCTGCCCCCGGCACCACACCTGAACTGAGATTCTGCGTCGACTACCGGGGCTTGAACGCTGTCACCCGGACCGACGCTCATCCGATCCCCCGAGCGGACGAACTGATCGACCGGCTGGGGGCCGCCCGCTACCTCAGTATCTTCGACCTAACAGCGGGCTACTGGCAGATCGGTCTCACACCCCGGGCTCAGGAACGGTCAGCCTTCTCTACCCCCGATGGCCACTACCAATTCAAGGTCATGCCCTTCGGCATGAAGAATGCCCCCGCCACGTTTCAACGCCTTGTGAACCAGGTCTTGGCGGGGCTCGAAGAGTTCAGCGCTGCCTACCTGGACGATATCGCTGTATACAGCCGCCACTGGTCCGACTACCTTCTCCACCTCCAAGAGGTCCTACAGGCCCTCCAGCGGGCCGGCCTCACAATTAAGGCCGGCAAATGCCAAATTGGCCAAGGGTCCGTGACCTACCTTGGGCACCAAGTGGGAAGCGGGCTGGTGGCCCCGCTGCAACTTAAGATTGCTGCCATCCAGTCCTGGCAGCCCCCCGTCACCCAGACCGAGGTCCGAGCCTTCTTGGGGCTCACCGGCTACTACCGGCGGTTCGTGAAGGACTACGGCAGCATCGTGGGGCCCCTCACGGGTCTCACGTCCAAGAACCAAGCAAAGCGGATTAACTGGACCCCCGATTGTCAAGCGGCCTTCGAGAAGCTGAAGGCCGCCCTGTGCACCGCCCCTGTGCTCCAGGCCCCCGATTACAGTCGGGAATTCGTGGTACAGACAGACGCCTCCGACCACGGCATCGGGGCCGTTCTTTCTCAATTAAACCCCGAGGGTCATGACCAGCCGGTGGCCTTCATCAGTCGACGTCTCCTGGCCCGAGAACAGCGCTGGAGCACCATCGAGAGGGAGGCCTTCGCAGTGGTATGGGCCCTCAAAAAGCTCCGGCCTTATCTCTTCGGTACCCACTTCCGGGTACAAACCGGCCATCGACCCCTGCAGTGGCTGATGCAGATGCGGGGGGAGAACCCAAAACTATTGCGCTGGTCCATTTCCCTGCAGGGAATGGACTTCACCGTGGAGCACCGACCGGGCCAAGACCACGCCAACGCGGATGGCCTGTCACGATTTTTCCGCCTCGACGAGGAGAGTCCCCAAGAAGATGGGTGACTCTCCCCGCCTTCAGCTGGGGGGGACGCATGTTGGACAGGCCACACGAAGGGCTTGCTCCCTCCCCGCACGACAGGTCCCAAGCTCCGGCCCGCCAGGCGTGACCCACGAAAAGCACCTGCACCCCGTCTCCCGACGGAACTTCTGCCCTCGGACCTCCATGCATCACGGGCCCCAGCCCCACCGGCTTCCCCGGCTGGGTCAAGCCGCCATCTTGGGCCCTGCACCACGAGGCCGCGTGGCCTCCCCCCGACCCTAACCCTGGGCCTGGCCGGCCCCGACATCCCGGCATCACCATCCACCCAGGAGGTGAGCGGACCACTTGGCAGGTCAATGGGAGAACGAAGCGTCAATCAATCAATCAAAGACATTTCTAGAGCGCGCTACATACCCGTAGGGTCTCAAGGCGCTGGGGGGGGGGGGTGCCGCTACTGCTCGAACAGCCAGGTCTTCAGCTTCTTCCTGAAGGAGAGGTGGTCTTGGGTCAGGCGCAGGTCGGTCGGGAGGGAGTTCCAGGTCTTGGCGGCCAGGTAGGAGAAGGACCTTCCTCCTGTAGTCGCTCTTCGGATGCGGGGGACGGCGGCGAGGGCGTGGCTGGCAGATCGGAGGTGGCGTTTGGGAGCGTAGAAGTTGACTCGGCTGTTGAGGTAGCTCGGGCCTTGGTCGTGTAGGGCTTTGTGTGCGTGGGTGAGGAGGCGGAAGGTGACTCTCTTGCTGACGGGGAGCCAGTGGAGGTCTCTCAGATGTCCGGAGATGTGGCTGGTTCGTGGGATGTCGAGGATGAGTCTGGCTGAGGCGTTTTGGATCCGCTGGAGTCTCTTCTGGAGCTTGGCGGTGGTGCCGGCGTAGAGGGCGTTGCCGTAGTCCAGTCGGCTGGTGACGAGGGCCTGGGTGACGGTCTTCCTGGTCTCTGTGGGGATCCACCAGAAGATCTTCCGTAGCATGCGTAGGATGTTGAAGCATGACGAGGAGACGGCGTTGACTTGCCTGGTCATGGAGAGGGAGGAGTCCAGGATGAAGCCCAGGTTGCGTGCATGGTCTGTCGGTTTGGGTGCGGTGCCCAGGGCGGGAGGCCACCAGGAGTCGTCCCAGGCGGAGGGTGAGGAGCCCAGGATGAGGACCTCCGTCTTGTCTGAGTTCAGCTTCAGGCGGCTGGTCGTCATCCACTCGGCTACCTCTTTCATCCCTTCTTGTAGGTTGGCTTTGGCGGCGGCGGGGTCGTTGGTCAGGGAGAGGATCAGCTGGGTGTCGTCGGCGTAGGAGATTATGCTGAGGTTGTGTTTGCGTACGATGGCCGCGAGGGGGCTCATGTAGACGTTGAAGAGGGTGGGGCTCAGAGAAGATCCTTGGGGGACGCCGCAGATGACTTCGGAGGCCTCTGACTTGTATGGTGGTAGGCGGACTCTCTGTGTTCTACCGCCGAGGAAGGAGATGATCCATTCTAGCGCCTTGTCCTGGATTCCGACGTTGCTGAGGCGCCGTACTAGGGTGCGGTGGCAGACCGTGTCGAAAGCCGCGGAGAGGTCTAGGAGGATGAGGGCCGCTGTTTCTCCATTGTCCATCAGGGCTCGGATGTCATCGGTGGCGGCGATGAGGGCGGTCTCGGTGCTGTGATTGGCTCGGAAGCCGGACTGAGAGGGGTCGAGGGATCCGTTTGTCTCGAGGAAGGCGGCCATCTGCTTGTTGACGGTCTTCTCGATGACTTTGGCTGGAAACGGGAGAAGCGAGATGGGGCGGTAATTCTTGAGGTC
This sequence comes from Triturus cristatus, assembly GCF_964204655.1. Lineage (NCBI taxonomy): Eukaryota > Metazoa > Chordata > Amphibia > Caudata > Salamandridae > Triturus > Triturus cristatus. The sequence continues at coordinate 11,565,120 of NC_140581.1, read as the reverse complement.
GGTGGGGTCCGCTGTTGGTTTCTTGAGTAGGGCGCTGAGTTCGGCGTGCTTCCAGCTCTCCGGGAAGGTGGCGGTGTTGAAGGATGTGTTGATGATGTCTCGCAGGTGGGGTGCGATGACAGCGTCGGCCTTGTTGAAGACGTGGTGAGGGCAGGGGTCAGTCGGTGATCCGGAGTGGATGGAGTTCATCGTGCGGATGGTGTCTTCGGTACTGATCGGGGTCCAGGCGTGGAGGGTGGTGGTGGGGGGTGGTTGTTCGGTCATGCTGTGCGTTGGTTGGTTGTCGAAGCTGCTGTGTATGTCTGTGATCTTGTTGTGGAAGTATGAGGCGAGGGAGTTGCAGAGGTCTTGCGATGGGGTGATGTCGTTGTTTCCTGCGCTGGGGTTGGAAAGCTCTTTCACGATGTTGAAGAGTTCCTTGCAGTTGTGTGCGTTGTTGTCCAACCGGTCCTTGAATGCTGTTTTCTTGGCGGCGCGGATCAGCTGGTGGTGCTTCCGGGTAGCAAGCTTGAAGGAGGTCCTGTTGTCCGGTGTCGGTTCCCTTTTCCAGACTTTCTCGAGGGCTCGGCAGTTCTTCTTGGAGCTCTTGAGTTCGTCGGTGAACCATGGGGCCTTCTTGCTGCCGGGTCTGCTGGGCGCGGTCCTCAGTGGGGCGAGTTCGTCCGCGCAGTTGCTGATCCACTTCGTGAGGTTGTCGGCGGCCTGGCTGGGGTTCGCTGAGCTGGCAGGAGGGTGCTGGCTCAGGGAGGTGGCGAGCTGGTCTGCTGTGATCTTGTTCCAGCTTCTGCGGGCGGCCTGTTGTTGGTGATGGTGGGTCGGCGTTCTCTTGAAGGTGAAGTGGACGCAGCTGTGGTCCGTCCAGTGAAGCTCTGTGGCGTGGCTGAAGTCGATGTCTGTGCTGGATGAGAAGACGGCGTCGAGAGTGTGTCCGGCAAGGTGGGTGGGGGTGGACACCAGTTGCTTGAGTCCCAGGTTGGCGAGGTTGTCGAGCAGGGTGCTGGTGTTGCGGTCGTTGTTGTTCTCCAGGTGGAAGTTGAGGTCTCCCAGGAGGATGTAGTCAGCGGAGGGGAGGGCAAGCGGGCTGACGAAGTCGGCGATGTCCTCGCTGAATTGGGTGCGTGGTCCAGGGGGTCGGTAGATCAGGGTGCCTCTGAGGGTGGTGGTCGGGTTGGTGTGGATCTGGAAGTGCAGGTGTTCGGCGCTGGTCAGGGTGTTGTCGGTGCTGGTCTTGAGACGTATGGTGTTCTTGTGGATGATGGCGATGCCTCCTCCCATCTGGTTGGCGTTTCGGTCCCTCCGGACGATCTTGTAGCCCTCTGGGATGGCGATGGCGATGTCGGGAGCTGAAGAGGCGTTCATCCAGGTCTCCGTGAGGAAGGCAACGTCAGGGGCTGTGGCGTCGAGGAGGTTCCAGAGTTCGATGGCGTGTCTGTGGACGGAGCGGGTGTTGAGCAGGATGCACTTGAGGTGGGTACTGCTGGTGTTCGGCTTGGTGGGTGCGGGGCAGGATCGGATGCATGAGAACTTGCAGGCGTGGCAGCTGAAAGGTCCGTTGGTACGTCCAGGAGTGGCTTGATGGCATTCTGGGTGTCGGCCGGTGTTGAGAGCGCTGAGGGTGGCGGCTGAGTACGTCAGGCGTGTAGGTCGGGGTCTTCGAGGTCCAGGGGTCCTGGCACTGGGCGCGGACGGGCGTAGACGGGCTTACCTTTGGCGCGCCTTCGGCGCACAATCGGCGCGCCCGCTGCGCGTGACCGCTGCGCGTTCGCACGGTCGCCATATAAGGCGAAGTGCGCGGGTGGGCGGGGCAGCTGGGAGGCGGGAGCGGGGAGGGAACAGAAAGAAAAAAGGGGCGTGGTCAGCGGTGGTGGCGGGAAGCGGGGAGCGGGGAGGGAAGACGGCGCGGTGGGCGGGCAGGCAGGCAGGAGGGCGCGAAGGGCTGAAATAGACACGAACAAAATGCAGGCACAAATGTCAGGAGAAAAGAAAACAGTTGACACGGGGAGAAAAGCAGTTTAAGCAAGCACAACTTCAACGTCAAGAGCTCTTCCCCCGCCAGGTGCCGATCGCCTCCAGCTCCCCCAGGCGCTGGCTCCACCCCCTGCTGGGTGTCTGGACACCTTCATCCCGGACCCTCCGACCTCCAAGTGCGAGGGCCCGGACATCAAAGGGCGCCTGCCCTATAACTGGAGCAGCTCCGGAGCAGGATGGCAGTTGTATCCTGGAGTCGAGAGACACCGAGAGAACTCAGCCTTGACGGACTACTGGCGCTGCCGTAGCCCTATCTTGCGAACTATCGTCCTGCCTGCTGGCGCTGCCGCGGCCTTCTGCAACATCCATCCTCGTCGGGACCTTCTGGCGCTGCCGCGGCCCGTTGTAACGACCATCCTCACCGGGACCTGCTGGCGCTGCCGCGGACCGTACATCGACCATCTTCACTGGGACCTGCTGGCGCTGCCGCGGACCGTGTATCGACCATCTCTACCGGGACCTGCTGGCGCTGCCGCGGCCCGTACCAGCTACACCACCAAGCTCGAGGATTGTGAGCTAACCATCATCTCATCCGAACTACCTGACTGGTAAACAGACTGTCCCGCTACCCCTTCCCTATCCTAAGAGACCTAAATCGAGGGGACCCCTGAGTCCAGACCTCCTTGTACTATTTCATCGTACCTTAAGAAGTGCATATAAAGAACGCTAAATCTTATCCTTGTGTGGTGTCTGTCTGTGGGGGGGAAGTTACTTGTCTGTACGATCGCTGGAGACGGCTCTCCCCGGAGACCTCTCCCCCTGACCTCGGCCGACCCTCCCGGTCCGTCTAACACTGTCCCATGAGTTTTTCCAGGTTAATAAGTTCTAATGGAGGAAAGCTATTGAGAACATAAGGAGGAACTGTCGTGCAGCCTATGTTGACGGAATCTGTGGGCAAAGTGACAGGGTGGGGAAAAGAAGAGTTGATGGTTTCTATCTTCTGGTGAAAAAACTCAGCTATTTCCTCACAATGGGTCTGAGTATTGTTATGATACTTTGGGGCCTCGGGAAGTTGCAAGAGGGATTTGGCTATCCGATAGATCTCCTTAGGTTTGGACGCTGCCTTCTCGATCTGTCAATGAAAAACCAGGTGGCCTCAATTAGAGGGACTTGTTTTGCTGCCATGCATATGCTGAAGAAAGTTTTTCCTTAGTTCCTGCCTCAGCCAGGAACACGCTGGTCCGGGCTCTGATTACAGCAATGCCTGGCTTACTGCAGGTTGTACAAAATACAGCTGCCCGATTGGTTTGTAATCTCCTGGCGGGCTCTTCTTCAGCCCCTATTCTTAGGTCCCTCCACCGGCTTCCAATCAGAAAACACATCTCCTCAAAGGTGCCCTGCCTTGTCCACAAAGCCCTCCTAGGAAAGTCTTCTCAGTATTTGAAGGACAGGCGGTGTCATTACCACCTTTACGCTCTCTCAGATCTAGTGGTAAGGCTGTGTTAGTCACTCCTAGGACTCGTGCCACTAGATAAGGTGTCAGAGCTGTCTCTTGCATGGCTCCGAGCCATGGAATCAGCTTCCTGTCAATCTACACATCTGCATGGATTTCACCCAGTTCAAGAGACTTACAAAAACCTGGCTCTTTGAGTCATTGTGTGTTGTAGTTGAATAGGCTGAGCGCCGAGATACACCTTTGGAGTGATTTGTTGCGCTGAATAGATAGATATAACATAACATAGCAAGTTCAATGCCACCTCTCTGATTTGGTTTCTCATTTGTGCACAATCACTTGACAGTGGGCAGTACTGATTTATCTTCTCAGTGTTGGCTTTCTTATTTTTGGAGAAGCACACCAATTGCTCTCACCACTAGATAGTCATCCAGATTCTCACAACCCTGCTTCTTCCTTATGTGTCCTATCGTTCAGTCTTTACCTATCTGTTTCTTCCCATTTCACCATATGTTCTCACTTTATGCCTCTTATTCTCACCTTTCATCCCTTCTGTTCTCACTTTATCCGCTGACTCTCCCCTCTCTACTGCTTTGTGCTCACGTTACCCAGCTGCCTCTCTCCTTCTGTTCTTCTTTTACCCTCTCTCTCCCTCTCTACCCTTATTAGCTGGAGTTACCCCTCAGCCTCTCTCCTTTCTCCCCTTCTACTCCCATGTTTATCTCTGTTTCTCTCCTATTTGCCCATCAAACCTCTTTTCACTTCTCCCTTCTTAACTTTATCACCATTCTCTGCTTGGAGACGTGTTCTCTCATCAAGGTGGATCGGTATGCTGTGTTCTCAAGTCCTGGAGGCTTGCGCTCTTCCAATATATTTGTTGAGTATAACTGGGGTAACCTGTAGCCTTTCATTATCTGTGTAGACTCCAATGCCATGAAAAGCCTCACAATGCCCATGTGCAGCCTCCAATGCCCAGTGAAGTATCATAATGCCTATGTGCAGCCTCCAATGCCCAGTCCCGCCTCCAATGCCCATGTGCAGCCTCCAATGCCCACTGCTGCCTCCGATGCCCATGTGCAGCCTCCAATGCCCATGTGCAGCCTCCAATGCCCACTGCTGCCTCCGATGCCCATGTGCAGCCTCCAATGCCTGGTGCAGCCTCCAATGCCCAGTGCAGCCTCCAATGCCCATGTGCAGCCTCCAATGCCCAGTGAAGTATCATAATGCCTATGTGCAGCCTCCAATGCCCAGTCCCGCCTCCAATGCCCATGTGCAGCCTCCAATGCCCATGTGCAGCCTCCAATGCCCACTGCTGCCTCCGATGCCCATGTGCGGCCTCCAATGCCTAGGGCTGCCTCCAATGGTCCTGTGCAGCCTCCAATGCCTGGTGCAGCCTACAATGCCCATGTGCAGCCTCCAATGCCCAGTGACACCTCCAATGCCTATGTGCGGCCTCCAATGCCCATGTGCAGCATCTAATGCCCAGTGCCACCTCCAATGCCCATGTGCAGCTTCCACTGCCCAAAAAGTATCACAATGCCCATGTGCAGCCTCCAATGCCCAGTGCAGCCTCCAATGCCCACTGCCACCTCCAATGTCCAGTGCAACCTCCAATGCCCAGTGCAGCCTCCGATACCCATGTGCTGTCTCCAATGCCCAGTGCAGCCTCCAATGCCCAGCTCAGCCTCCAATGCCCGGTGCAGCCTCCAATGCCCATGTGCAGCCTCCAGTGCTCAGTGCATCCTCCAATGTCCATGTGCATCCTCCAATGTCCATGTGCATCCTCCAATGTCCACGTGCAATCTCCACTGCCCCCTACAGCCTCCAATTCCCTTAGAAGCCCCACAATGCCCATGTGCAGCCTAAAATGTCATGTGCAGCCTCACAATGCTCATGTGCGGCCTCCAATGCCCATGTGCTGCCTCCAATGCCCTTAGAAGCCTTAAAATGCCCAGTGCAGCCTCTAATGCCCAGGTGCAGCCTCCAATGCCCAGTGCAGCCTCCAATGCCCAGTGCAGCCTCCAATGCCCAGGTGCAGTCTCCAGTGCGCAGTGCAGCCTCACAATACCCTTAGAATCCTCACAATGCCAGGTGCAGCCTCTAATGCCCATAGAATCCGCACAATGCCCGGTGCAGCCTCCAAAGCCCAGTGCAGCCTCCAATGCCCAGGTGCACCCTCCAATGCCCAGTGTAGCCTCAAATGCCCAGTGCAGCCTTCAATGCCATGTGCAGCCCTATAATGCTCATGTGCAGCCTCCACTGCCCAGTGAAGCCTCACAATGCACATATTTAGCCTCTACTGCCCAAGGGCATCCTCCAATGCCCTGTGAAGTCTCACAATGCTCATGTGCTGCTTCAAAATGTTCATGTGCAGCCTCCAATGCCATGTGAATCCTCACAATGCACATGTTTAGCCTCTACTGCCCATTGAAGTCTCATGAGGCTCATGTGAACTCCTTCGAGGCTCATGCACAAACTCCAATTCCATGAGAAGCACATGTTTAGCCTCTACTACGCACAAACTCCAATCCCCTGAGAAGCCTCAAAATGTGCAAGTGTAGCCTCCAATGCCCAGGTGCAGCCTCCAATGTCCCATGAAGACTCCCAACGCTCATGTGTAGCGTCTACTACCCAGTGAAGCCTCACAATGCGCATATGCAGCCTCCACTGCCCAGTGAAGAATCACAATTCACATGCTTAGCCTCTACTAACCAGTGAAGTCTCATGAGGCTCATCTGAACTCCTTTGAGGTTCATGCAGAAACTCCAATGCCCTGAGAAGCCTCAAAATGTGCAAGCGCTGCCTCCAATCCACAGGTGCAGCCTCCAATGCCATGTGCAGCCTCCACTGCCCAGTGAAGCCTCCAATGCCCAGGTGCAGCATCCAATGCCTTGTGAAGCCTCACAATGCACATGTTTAGCCTTTACTGCCCAGTGAAATCTGATGAGGCTCATCTGAACTCCTTTGAGGCTCATGCACAAACTCCAATTCCATGAGAAGCACATGTTTAGCCTCTACTACTCAGTAAAGTCTCATGAGGCTCATGTGAACTCCTTTGAGGCTCATGCACAAACTCCAATGCCTTGAGAATCCTCAAAATGTGCAACCGCAGCCTCCAATCCCCAGGTGCAGCCTCCAATGCCATGTGCAGCCTCCACTGCCCAGTGCAGCCTCCAATACCCAGGTGCAGCCTCCAATGCCCTGTGAAGCCTCAAAATGTTCTAATGCAGCCCCACAATGCTCATGTGCAGCTTCAATGCTCTCACAATGCACATGTTTAGCCTCTACTGCCCAGTAAAGTCTTAGGAGGCTCATCTGAACCCCCTTGAGGCTCATGCACAAACAAATGTGCAAGAGCAGCCTCCAATGCCCAGGTGCAGCCTCCAATGTCCCATGAAGACTCCCAATGCTCTACTACCCAGTGAAGCCTCACAATGTGCATGTGCCTCAGTGTGCATGGGATATTCTTCAGTGTAGACGAGTGACTGAAATTAATAGTCTTTGAATGGACCCTCACAAGGCTCATGCACAGGCTCCAATGCCCGGTGAAGTCTCGCAAGGCTTGTGCACAGGCTCCACTGCCCGGTGAAGTCTCGCAAGGCTCATGCACAGGCTCCACTGCCCAGTAAAGTCTCGCAAGGCTCATGCACAGGCTCCACTGCCCGGTGAAGTCTCGCAAGGCTCATGCACAGGTTCCACTGCCCGGTGAAGTCTTGCAAGGCTCATGCACAGGCTCCACTGCTCAGTGAAGTCTTGCAAGGCTCATGCACAGGCTCCACTGCCCGGTGAAGTCCCGCATGGCTCGTGCACAGGCTGCACTGCCCAGTGAAGTCCCGCAAGGCTCGTGCACAGACTCCACTGCCCGGTGAAGTCTCGCAAGGCTCATGCACAGGCTCCACTGCCCGGTGAAGTCTCGCAAGGCTCGTGCACAGGCTCCACTGCCCGGTGAAGTCTTGCAAGGCTCGTGCACAGGCTCCACTGCCCAGTAAAGTCTCGCAAGGCTCATGCACAGGCTCCACTGCCTGGTGAAGTCTTGCAAGGCTCATGCACAGGCTCCACTGCCCGGTGAAGTCTCGCAAGGCTCATGCACAGGCTCCACTGCCTGGTGAAGTCCCACAAGGCTCGTGCACTGGCTCCATTGCCCGGTGAAGTCTCGTAAGGCTCATGCACAGGCTCTACTGCCTGGTGAAGTCTTGCAAGGCTCATGCACAGGCTCCACTGCCCGGTGAAGTCTCGCAAGGCTCATGCACAGGCTCCACTGCCTGGTGAAGTCCCGCAAGGCTCGTGCACAGGCTCCATTGCCTGGTGAAGTCTTGCAAGGCAGGTGCACAGGCTCCACTGCCTGGTGAAGTCTCGCAAGGCTCGTGCACAGACTCCACTGCCCAGTGAAGTCTCACAAGGCTCATGCACAGGCTCCACTGCCCGGTGAAGTCTCGCAAGGCTTGTGCACAGGCTCCACTGCCCGGTGAAGTCTTGCAAGGCTCATGCACAGGCTCCACTGCCCGGTGAAGTCTCGTAAGGCTCATGCACAGGCTCCACTGCCCGGTGAAGTCTTGCAAGGCTCATGCACAGGCTCCACTGCCCGGTGAAGTCTCGCAAGGCTCATGCACAAGTTCCACTGCCCGGTGAAGTCTTGCAAGGCTCATGCACAGGTTCCATTGCCCAGTGAAGTCTCGCAAGGCTCGTGCACAGGCTCCACTGCCTGGTGAAGTCTTGCAAGGCTCGTGCACAGACTCCACTGCCCGGTGAAGTCTCGCAAGGCTCGTTCACAGGCTTCACAGGCTCCACTGCCCGGTAAAGTCTTGCAAAGCTCATGCACAGGTTCCACTGCCTGGTAAAGTCTTGCAAGGCTCATGCACAGGCTCCACTGCCCGGTGAATTCTCGCAAGGCTCATGCACAGGCTTCACAGGCTCCACTTCCCGGTGAAGTCTCGCAAGGCTCATGCACAGCCTCCATTGCCTAGGGAAGTCCCGCAAGGCTCGTGCACAGGCTCCACTGCCTGGTGAAGTCTCGCAAGGCTCGTGCACAGGCTCCATTGCCCAGTGAAGTCTCGCAAGGCTCATGCACAGGCTCCACTGCCCAGTGAAGTCTCGCAAGGCTCATGCACAGGCTCCACTGCCCCGTGAAGTCTCACAAGGCTCATGCACAGGCTCCACTGCCCGGTGAATTCTCGCAAGGCTCATGCACAGGCTTCACAGGCTCCACTTCCCGGTGAAGTCTCGCAAGGCTCATGCACAGGATTCACAGGCTCCACTGCCCGGTGAAGTCTCGCAAGGCTCATGCACAGCCTCCATTGCCTAGGGAAGTCCCGCAAGGCTCGTGCACAGGCTCCACTGCCTGGTGAAGTCTCGCAAGGCTCGTGCACAGACTCCACTGCCCAGTGGAGTTTCGCAAGGCTCGTGCACAGGCTCCACTGCCCGGTGAAGTCTCGCAAGGCTCATGCACAGGCTCCACTGCCTGGTGAAGTCTTGCAAGGCTCGTGCACAGGCTTCACTGCCCAGTGAAGTCTCGCAAGGCTTGTGCACAGGCTCCACTGCCTGGTGAAGTCTTGCAAGGCTCGTGCACAGACTCCACTGCCCGGTGAAGTCTCGCAAGGCTCATGCACAGGCTCCACTGCCCAGTGAAGTCCCACAAGGCTCATGCACAGGCTCCACTGCCCGGTGAAGTCTCGCAAGGCTCATGCACAGGCTCCACTGCTCAGTGAAGTCCCGCAAGGCTCATGCACAGGCTCCACTGCCCAGTGAAGTCTCGCAAGGCTCATGCACAGGCTCCACTGCCCGGTGAAGTCTTGCAAGGCTCGTGCACAGGCTCCACTGCCCGGTGAAGTCTCGCAAGGCTCATGCACAGGCTCCACTGCCCAGTGAAGTCTCGTAAGGCTCATGCACAGGCTCCACTGCCAGGTAAAGTCTTGAAAGGCTCATGCACAGGCTCCACTGCTCAGTGAAGTCTCACAAGGCTCATGCACAGGCTCCACTGCCTGGTGAAGTCTCACAAGGCTCGTGCACAGGCTCCACTGCCCAGTGAAGTCTCACAAGGCTCGTGCACAGGCTCCACTGCTCAGTGAAGTCTTGCAAGGCTCGTGCACAGGCTCCACTGCCCAGTGAAGTCTCACAAGGCTCATGCACAGGCTCCACTGCCCAGTGAAGTCCCACAAGGCTCATGCACAGGCTCCACTGCCCGGTGAAGTCTCGCAAGGCTCATGCACATGCTCCATTGCCCAGTGAAGTCCCGCAAGGCTCATGCACAGGCTCCACTGCTCAGTGAAGTCTCACAAGGCTCATGCACAGGCTCCACTGCTCAGTGAAGTCCCGCAAGGCTCATGCACAGGCTCCACTGCCCAGTGAAGTCTCGCAAGGCTCATGCACAGGCTCCACTGCCCGGTGAAGTCTTGCAAGGCTCGTGCACAGGCTCCACTGCCCAGTGAAGTCTCGTAAGGCTCATGCACAGGCTCCACTGCCCAGTGAAGTCTCACAAGGCTCATGCACAGGCTCCACTGCCTGGTAAAGTCTTGCAAGGCTCATGCACAGGCTCCACTGCCCAGTGAAGTCTCGCAAGGCTCATGCACAGGCTCCACTGCCCGGTGAAGTCTCGCAAGGCTCGTGCACAGACTCCACTGCCGGTGAAGTCCCGCAAGGCTCATGCACAGGCTCCACTGCCTGGTGAAGTCTCACAAGGCTCGTGCACAGGCTCCACTGCTCAGTGAAGTCTTGCAAGGCTCGTGCACAGGCTCCACTGCCCAGTGAAGTCTCACAAGGCTCATGCACAGGCTCCACAGCCCGGTGAAGTCTTGCAAGGCTCGTGCACAGGCTCCACTGCCCAGTGAAGTCTCGCAAGGCTCATGCACAGGCTCCACTGCCCGGTGAAGTCTCACAAGGCTCATGCACAGGCTCCACTGCCCAGTGAAGTCTCACAAGGCTCGTGCACAGGCTCCACTGCCCGATGAAATCTCGCAAGGCTCATACAAAGGCTCCACTGCCCGGTGAAGTCTTGCAAGGCTCGTGCACAGGCTCCACTGCCCGGTGAAGTCCCGCAAGGCTCGTGCACAGTCTCCACTACCCGGTGAAGTCCCGCAAGGCTCATGCACAGGCTCCACTGCCCAGTAAAGTCTCGCAAGGCTCGTGCACAGTCTCCACTGCCCGGTGAAGTCCCGCAAGGCTCATGCACAGGCTCCACTGCCCAGTAAAGTCTCGCAAGGCTCGTGCACAGTCTCCACTGCCCGGTGAAGTCCCGCAAGGCTCATGCACAGGCTCCACTGCCCAGTGAAGTCTCGCAAGGCTCGTGCATAGGCTCCACTGCCCGGTGAAGTCTTGCAAGGCTCATGCACAGGCTCCACTGCCCAGTGAAGTCTCGCAAGGCTCATGCACAGACTCCACTGCCCGGTGAAGTCTCGCAAGGCTCATGCACAGGCTCCACTGCCCGGTGAAGTCTCGCAAGGCTCATGCACAGGCTCCACTGCCCGGTGAAGTCCCGCAAGGCTCGTGCACAGTCTCCACTGCCCGGTGAAGTCCCGCAAGGCTCATGCACAGGCTCCACTGCCCAGTAAAGTCTCGCAAGGCTCGTGCACAGTCTCCACTGCCCGGTGAAGTCCCGCAAGGCTCATGCACAGGCTCCACTGCCCAGTAAAGTCTCGCAAGGCTCGTGCACAGTCTCCACTGCCCGGTGAAGTCCCGCAAGGCTCATGCACAGGCTCCACTGCCCGGTGAAGTCTCGCAAGGCTCGTGCATAGGCTCCACTGCCCGGTGAAGTCTCGCAAGGCTCATGCACAGGCTCCACTGCCCGGTGAAGTCTCGCAAGGCTCATGCACAGGCTCCACTGCCCGGTGAAGTCCCGCAAGGCTCGTGCACAGTCTCCACTGCCCGGTGAAGTCCCGCAAGGCTCATGCACAGGCTCCACTGCCCAGTAAAGTCTCGCAAGGCTCGTGCACAGTCTCCACTGCCCGGTGAAGTCCCGCAAGGCTCATGCACAGGCTCCACTGCCCGGTGAAGTCTCGCAAGGCTCGTGCATAGGCTCCACTGCCCGGTGAAGTCTCGCAAGGCTCATGCACAGGCTCCACTGCCCGGTGAAGTCTCGCAAGGCTCATGCACAGTCTCCACTGCCCGGTGAAGTCTCGCAAGGCTCATGTACTGGCTCTGCTGAGCGGTGAAGTCTCGCAAGGCTCATGTGCATCGCAATGCATGGGATACTCTCCAGCGATACTCATGATGGTAATTTATAGCTTTAAATGAACCCTCAAAATGTGCAGCTGTAGCTGCAGATACTCGCATGCAGCTTCACCTGTCTAGTGCAGCCTGACATTGTGAGTGTGAAGCCTCTGGTGCCCAGCGCAGACTCATAAGGTGCATATGCCGTCTCAAAGGTCTTTCAACATATCCAGAATAAAGGTCATGAGGACGTCTACCAGGCATAAGCTCTCTCACTGGACTCTTACCACCCAAACAAAATACTGGAGAGCATCAGAGGCAGAGTTAACACAGTATGAGGTACACCACAAGGCATGACCTCTCGCATTATAGCCTTGCTGTCTAAGCTGTGTTTGTCAGTGTTTATATTTTAATTCCCATTAAGTGGGGTTTTATCAGTTATTGAAGGTTTAACCTTTAAACTGGTTACCATAAATATTAGTTTCCTAAATTAAATTACACTGTAGACTGTTTTCTGTAAACTGGCTTCTGTTTGTGAAGAGGGATACCCTGCAAAGCCCAACAAGCTGCCTCCCAGCAGACGTGCAGCCCTTTCCCATTCCCATTCTACAAATGATTGCCCCTTCTCCTAATGTGTCTAATCTTTATCTTTCAGCATCCATCATTGTGCACACAGGGCACTGCTACTTGCCACCAAATGGAGAAGCCATGCTCATCACAACAAAGATTGTGAAGGCGCCCTCTAGAAATCCTAAGGACTTCCCAAAATACACGTAAGTGGCACTGTGAAGGTATAAAAACACTGCAGCACAAGGGAAGGCGTCTTTGCTGCCGTGCTTGTGGTGACGTATGATGTGATTTGCATATTCTTCCTGTTCTTGGCGTGTTGACCCTAATCTTTGCAAGGAATGACACTGGGGCATCTGTTCTTTCCTCGTTCTGTACATGTTGGCCAACATCCTTGTGCAGTGACCAGAGCTGCCTCTTGCTCTATGTCTTAGTTAGCCAACTTCCAGGTACTGTGGCCAGCCCTACTTCTGGCTCTATGCTGTGGTTGGCTACCATCCATGTACATTAGCCAGCCCTACTTCTGGCTCTATGCTGTGGCTAGTCAACAACAAGGTGTATTGGCCATCACTGCTTCTGGGGATATGCTATGGCTAGTGGATATCTATGTGCGTGCATCAATGGGCTTTGGCTAACACTATTTCTGGCTCTGTTATGTGGTTGGTTATCATCCAGGTGCATGGTCAGCGCTGTTTCTGGCTCTATGCTGCGGTGGAATAACATTCATGGACTTTGGCCAGCACTGCTTCTGGATCTATGCTGTGGCTAGCCAACCTCAATGTGCTTTAGCTGACTCTGTTTCTGGCTCTATGCTGTTGTTGGATAACATCCTTGTGCATTGTCCAGCACAGCTTTTAGCAGTGTGCTGTGGCTAGCCAGCATTCATGTGCATTGGCCAGCACAGCTTCTGGCTGTGTGCTGTGGCTAGTCAGCATTCATGTGCATTGGCCAGCACAGCTTCTAGCAGTGTGCTGTGGCTAGCCAGCATTCATGTGCATTGTCCAGCACAGCTTCTGGCTGTGTGCTGTGGCTAGCCAGCATTCATGTGCATTGTCCAGCACAGCTTCTGGCTGTGTGCTGTGGCTAGCCAGCATTCATGTGCATTGTCCAGCACAGCTTCTAGCAGTGTGCTGTGGCTAGCCAGCATTCATGTGCATTGTCCAGCACAGCTTCTGGCTGTGTGCTGTGGCTAGCCAGCATTCATGTGCATTGTCCAGCACAGCTTCCGGCTGTGTGCTGTGGCTAGCCAGCATTCATGTGCATTGTCCAGCACAGCTTCTGGCTGTGTGCTGTGGCTAGCCAGCATTCATGTGCATTGTCCAGCACAGCTTCCGGCTCTTTTCTGTGGTTAGCCAACATTCATGTGCATTGATCAGCACGCCTTCTGGCACTATGCTGTGGCTAGTCAGCATTCATGTTCATTGATCAGCACGCCTTCTGGCACTATGCTGTGGCTAGCCAGCATCCTTTTTTAAATGATTGTTTTTATTTCTCTACAGGAGTAAACATGAAAACCATATATCCATATAGATAATACTCAACATATATGAATAAGGATCAGTTAGGAGGTATTATACATCCTACAATCATGCAAATACAGAGCAAAAGAGGGCAGGAAAGAAAAAATAGACTTAATACTCGTCTGAGAAAGAAAGAGATAGCACAGTACATGACATTTTTACTGTTCCATATTTTCCATAGGCCCCCAGATTCGGTAGCTCTTAGCTGTAGCCATCTCCCTTTCATATACTTCTCTTATTATAAGCCACCATTCCAAGGCCCTCGGCGGCGTCTCGGACACCCAAGCACGGGCAATACTTACTCCAGAATAGGACGCGACCTTATATCCCAGCATAACCCCTACTTCCGTTAATTGCATATTAATAGCCAAGCCTTCTACTACTGTTGTGCAACATCCTTCCAGAAAAGAGCCAGGTGTGGGCAAGCAGCAAACATGTGTCGGCTGTTTGCAGCAACCATTCCCCATTCAGCGCCTCTTCCCTCGTCACTCATAGTTGATCCATTAGCAGAAGCCCACCCGGTATTCGCTCCGAGTGAGGTGTCGCGTACAAACAGTTTTACATTAGTGGAATATACTGCCTCGTCTAAAGTCCCTGATGCATTATTAATATCTACAGGGCTAATATCCTTCCCCAAGAATTCACTCCATTTCGAGGCTAACTTCAGTCTGGCACTACCCCAGCTTTGAGAGAGTAACTGATAGTCAATGTTGTGTTTGAGTTCAAATAGGTCAGTCAGTCAGATCTCACGGGTTCTCTTAAGTCACTGCGCCCCCATACCAAATCTCTAATGTGTAAGTACTTGTAAAACATATGTTTAGGAAAGCCAGGTACTCCGTAGATCTTCAAAGGTCCCAAACCCATTTGTATTTTATAAATGCCCAGCTTGACCGATGCCGCATCCAGCCCATAGTTTAAGTCTGTTGTCTGTTCGAGAAGCTGTTACACATGTTGATTTACTGGCACCTTTCCATCCGATGCCTGTCGCCTGACCCACGTGCCAACAGGTACCCCCTGCCGATGCCTGAGCTCCTGTGGCCGGGTCAGACCCCACGACGGGCTCCGGGACACACCACCCCTTTGAATCTTTACCCCCCCCCCCGCCCCCCCCCCAGCTTCAGACTCGGCTTCATGTTGCCGTACCCTACCAGAATAGTGCCCCCCACCCCCAGTAACTGAATAGAGGCCTCCCCACCTCTCTGCCAACCAGGGCTCGAGTCGGGGTACCACGCAGGTGGACGGAGTCCCCCCACTTATTTTACCATGTTTTTACTGGGTGGACGCCGTCCCCCCTGCCCAAAAGCTGGACTTCACACTTTGGCCTCTCTGGAGCGAGATCAGAGCTCATTCAGAACGTCTGTCTACCTGCATTCACTGCGGGGGGGATTAAACGCAGCCTCCGCGAGATAGGGTGCAGACCACCTTTCATCTAAAGGCATATGAATACCCATGAGATTCCTGTCGTGACGTCACTTCCGGTGACAGCGTCCCCCCACTTCATTTTTTAGGACTTGTGCCCTGCTGCCAACACCCTTAAACTGATCCTTGGCTCCCACAATCCAGAATGGGAGCAGTGGTGGTCCCCATTGAATGTGTGAAGGGTGCAGGCAAGCTGCTGCCTCTGAAACCTGGCAGCACTGAACTCAGTTTCCGGTGCGGCCCCTAGATGGCAGTGTGCACAAACACTTGGTAACTTCAGATCTCAGACGCTCTTAACCATGAAGGTAAATTGATTGATCCTTCGAGTGAAAGTTGGCAGTGCGAGTTTCTTCCTCTGAGTACAGCTAGGACGACCAGAATTTTAAAGCAAAAAAATAGGACATTTCCAAACAAGAGAAGAAGGCCTAAAACTTTACTTCAACCCAGTGAACAGAATGACAGTGCTCCTTAGCAGAAAACGACAGAAAAGGCAGTAAGAAAATGCATAAAATGCCATTTTTAAAGCCAGTTGCATGCCTGATAATTAAATTGCTTTCTCATAACAGCTGCAGACTATCCCTGCTTTGCAAAACATAAAAAAAAATACCTCCCACCCTTTTCAGCCGAACCTCTAAAAAAACACGGGACGTGCGCTTAATTACCTGACCTCTGCCAGGACAGCTGGATAAAACCGGGACTGTCCGGGCAAATCCGGGACGCCTGGTCACCCTAAGTACAGCACGGGTAGCAACCAGCATGTAACACACAAACTGCAGTTATAGGGTGTCCTCACCTCAATTGAACCACCCATCACTTCCTTCCTAGAGCTCTAGGTGTTTCGCGCAATAACCACTCCACGCAGTTACTTAGCGTAAAAGGCCATTTATTAGGACAGGGTTTAACAACATATGACACAACATCAATCAACCCCCGAACAATCCACAACGTCATGTCTCTCATCCCTCCATTCACTCCCGCATCACCCAGCGACCTCCTCACCTATCCCATTCACTCCCACACTCCAATCACTCACTCCCGCATCACCCAGCGACCTCCTCACTTATCCCATTCGCTTCCTCACTTCTCTTCCCACCTCCTCCATCAGC
Source organism: Triturus cristatus (assembly GCF_964204655.1). Classification (NCBI taxonomy): domain Eukaryota; kingdom Metazoa; phylum Chordata; class Amphibia; order Caudata; family Salamandridae; genus Triturus; species Triturus cristatus. The sequence goes on along the minus strand of NC_140581.1, from coordinate 11,548,945 downwards.
TCCAGCCATCGCACTCCTGCATGACGCACCCCCACCTTGCACCTGTATCCCCCTCCCCGGAATGGTGAGCATGCCCGTCATGGCGCCCCCCCCCCCTCCCAAGTACCGCCAACACGACCTCTCAACCCGTCCTAAACTGGCACGCTTTGTATACATTCACACTTTTCCTCCACCTGCAACAGTAGGGTGGGAGGGTGGACAACGAAGCTTCCTTTATCCCACCCTGAGGCGCTGGGGACAGGAAGAGGAGGAACTTCCTCTCCTGCCCCCTTTAATCACCTAACCTAAAACCCCACCCCCCAAAACTAACTCTACCCCCTGTCCCGGTCTAGCGCGAACTCCCCCGGGGAAGACTGGTCCGTCGACCTCACTTCACCTGGGGGCCGCATGCTGCTGCAGCGCCCGCTTCGTGTCACCCTAATATTTGAAGCTCGTGTAGGGATGCCTCAAGGCCAGCACACGAGCAAGGGTGGATCCCCGCAGAGCCAACACCGGCGGCTGTTGGAGGCTCACCCAGCGCAACCACACCTGGCTACAAATGGGGCTTAAGTTTGGGGAGGGGATGTGGTCTGACGGCTAGATTGCCGACTTTGGTGCTGGAAACCAGGGTTCGAGCCTCGGGGTCCACCCACTTTTTTCACAGGGTGGACGCCGTCCGCCCTGCCAGGAAGTTGAGCCCACTCTAAAATAAGCTGAACTCGTCCCGGTGTAAGTTTGAGACCCCGGGATTCATTCAGCAGCGTCTGCTCGTTATCTGCTTCCCCGAGCAGCAACATGTAGGTGGGGGGTGGGGAGGAGGGTTGTTAGAGTCGGGGATCTCTGGTTGGCGCAAGGTTGCCCTTGTGTCAAGCAGGAACCCTCTCCTCCCGGTCAGGGCGCAGGATAACCCCTCGCGAATGACCCTTGCTCACCCTCTAGGTGCGTGGCGTGAGCAGCCAAGGCGATTCCTCAGGCGTTGTTGGTTAAGCACTTACAATCATACACACAGTAAATACATCAATCCCCCCAGAAACGGACACCAGACTTGGATATATATAAAAATACGATTCTTTATGTAAAAATAAGGTATATATATCTCAACAGACTTATCACAAGACCAATAACGTTTTCGCTAGGCCACCAGATTATACAGCAGGCAAATGTTCTTGGTTCGTGGTTTCAAATGGATAGTTCGTAGTCTCTTTACTTGTAGTACCAGTACTCACAGAGATCGGTTCCTGCGAACGGGGAAATAAGGCGTTGCGGGCCCCGAGCCCGATACTGGAGCTTCTTTCGTGATGGGGAGAGTCGGCACCGGTCGGTGCGACTCTCAGCTTGGGAAGTGTTCTTGGGTCCTCAATCAGCAGGTGTGGGCACGTAGGCAGGCGCGGCCAGCGACCCTTTAGCACGGCGGTGCAGGAGGGTCTCCACAGCGGGGGCGGCGCGGCCTGAGATGTCCGGGGATAGCGAAGCGGGGTCGCAGGGCACGGTCAGTGCAGCTGGATGACCCGGCGTAGATCACAGTCGTCGGACGGCTTCCGGCAGGAGGGGTGATAGCACGTTCAGCGCACTCCAATGGCAGGCGGTGACAGGGATGCAGGCGGCCTGGCCCGGGGACAGAGAGCGGCTCGGGACGGAGCGGGGCTCTCACGGGATTGAGGCAGGCGAGCTTCTGGGTGTCACGGCCCTAGGAGGGGCGATGAGGGGCGCAGTCTCTTTTCCAGCGGGATGCACACACGGCTCGAATTGGAGGACGAGCAAGAAGCACAAAGAACCCACTGTTCCTGGGGTTCAGTTCAGGGGGCAAGCTCAGATCAAGCCCTTGGAGAATGTTCAAGCACAAAGTAGCAAAGTCTTTTCAGTAAGTCTCTTCCTCTCCTCTCTCAGCAAGGCAAGCAGCAGGCCAGCTCCTCCAGCGTCTCCTTCTCCTTCTAGTCGGGCAGAGGTTCTTTGTGGTAAACAGGATTCTGATTTCTTAGGAGCCAGGCTCCTACTTTTATACCATGATTCTTTTGTTCTTTAGCGCCAGGGGGCCTGGGCCTGGCTCAGTCCAGTTCTGGAGCACTTTGTTATGGTGACTCTGCTCTTTCCTTTCAGCAGCAGGGCAGAGACATCAGCCGCCCCACAGGGGGTGGCGCCGGCTTTGTGGTGGCAGAGCACAGGTCTATTCAAGAGTCAAGGTGTACTCCTCCCACCCATCCAGGTGTAATCTCTCTACCCACCACCTGGCAGCCAACCTGTCTCTGGGGATTCCCCAACCCTGCTCCTTACTGTTGCTGGGCAGAACACACACACATACAGCAGAGGCGGACTGAGATGGCCAGGTCAGTAAATACTAACTTTCTAAAAGTAGTATTTACAAACCCAGGATACTAAAATAAACTTGACTACAAGAAGTATTTTATCATCCTGAGTTCAGGCATACTAAACTTGACACTTCTACCATGCTCTCTGAGTCCACTGGGGTCACAGCGTTGGCGTGATCCCGGCAGCCCATTCTGGCCTATGGAGAGCAGGTAGCCTTCAATAGTGAAGAACGGAAAGGGCTGTAATTCACTACTAAGACATGCCACCCACATCAGGGCATGTCCTACCTTATGCCTACAATGCACCCTGCCCTTGGGCCTACCAGAGGGGTGGCTAATATGTAGGTAAGGGAAGGTTTAGGGACTGGCAAGTGGGGGCACTTGCGCAGTCAGCGCGACGGTCCGGGACCGCGCACAGGGTCTGCGGTGGCAGACCCTAGACACACTTTACAAGGCCGCTTCCGTGGGTGGCGCAACCAGCGCTGCAAGCCCACCAGCAGCATTGGCATTCACAAGCCCTGGCACCCCTGGTGCACTTTACTGGGGACTGACAGTGAATCCAATAACCCAATCATGGACATCAATTACAGGTACACTTTACTTAGGGAGCACTTGCACTGCGGCACGGATTAGCCGTGGCGCAGTGCCCTGAGCGGACAACACCAGCAAAACAGTCGAGGCACACCATCAAAAAGTGGAAGGGAAACTCACGCCAAGGTGCCAGGTCTAACACGTGTCCCCTCCAGCTGAAATGTGGGGAGAACTACCCTTGCCCAGGGGGTTCCTCGTCACTAAGGCGGAAATACCTGGACAGACCGTCAGCGTTGGCGTGATCTGTACCAGGACGGTGTTCCACCGTAAAGTCCATACCCTGTAGGGAGATGGACCACCTCAACAGCTTCGGGTTTTCACCCCTCATTTGCATCAACCATCTGAGGGGCCTGTGGTCCGTCTGAACCCGGAAGTGAGACCCAAACAAGTAGGGTCTTAGCTTCTTCAGCGCCCAGACCACAGCAAATGCTTCTCGCTCAATTGCACTCCACCTACTTTCCCGTGGAAGTAACCTCCTACTGATGAAGGCTACGGGTTGGTCCCAGCCCTCCTCCGTCATCTGTGAAAGAACAGCCCCTACACCATGCTCTGAAGCGTCTGTCTGGACTAGGAATTCCTTGGAGAAGTCAGGGGCCAAGAGCACGGGCGCCGTGCACATGGCCGTCTTCAGGGTGTCGAAAGCTTTCTGACAGGTGTCAGTCCAAATCACGTTCCTGGGCTGCTTCTTCGAATACAGCTCTGTCAAGGGGGCAACGATCGTTCCATAGCCCTTGACAAACCTCCTGTAGTACCCAGTGAGCCCCAGGAAGGCCCTCACTGCGGTCTGCGTCTTGGGGGGTTCCCAAGCCAGGATGGTCTCAATTTTGGGTTGCAAGGGTGCCACCTTGCCACTCCCCACTTGGTGTCCCAAGTACACCACGGAACCCTGCCCGATCTGGCACTTGCTTGCCTTGATCGTGAGGCCTGCTCGGCGCAGCGCCATCAACACTTCCCAGAGGTGGCGCAGGTGTTCAGGCCAGGTGGCACTGAACACCGCGATGTCATCCAGGTAGGCGGCACTGAACGCATCCAGCCCAACCAGTACCTGGTTGACCAACCTCTGGAAGGTGGCAGGGGCATTCTTCATCCCAAATGGCATGACTCGGAACTGGAAGTGCCCATCTGGTGTAGAGAATGCTGACCTCTCTTTGGCCCCATCGGTCAAGGCGATCTGCCAGTACCCAGACGTTAGATCAAACGTACTGAGGAACCGGGCAGCCCCCAGCCGATCAATGAGCTCATCAGCTCTGGGGATGGGGTGCGCGTCAGTCTTCGTGACTGAATTGAGTCCTCTGTAGTCCACACAGAACCGGAGTTCAGGTGTGGCTCCCGGCGCAGCAGCCTTTGGGACCAAGACCACGGGGCTGGACCAAGGACTGCTGGAGGACTCAACCACCCCTAGCGCAAGCATTTTGGAGACCTCCTCCTTAATGCAAGCTCTGACCCTGTCAGTTACCCTGTAAGCCTTGTGCTTTACAGGTAAGCTGTCTCCTGTGTCCACATCATGGACGCACCAATCTGTGACACCAGGAACCAGGGAGAATCGGTCGGAAAATTGTCCCAGCAAGTGGCGGCAGTCTTCCTGTTGTTCGGGCGTCAGGGTGGGTGAGAGGTTAACTCCATCCACTGACCCATCTTTCTCAGAGGCCACTAAGAGGTCAGGAAGGGGCTCGGTCTCCTCTTCCATTCCATCATCAGTGGCCAGCAGCATGCCCACTTCGGTCCTCTCTAAGTGGGGCTTAAGGCGGTTAACATGTAGGACCCTCAAAGGGTTCCTGGGAGTCTGCATGTCCACCAAGTAGGTGATAGGACTTTTGCGCTCCACAACCTCGAATGGACCTGTCCACTTATCCTGAAGTGCACACGGCTCCACTGGGGCCAAGACCCACACCTTTTGTCCAGGTTGAAGCTCTACCAGAGTGGCATTCCGGTCGTACCACCGCTTCATCTCCTCCTGGCTGGCTTCCAGATTTGCCTCAGCAAGTTGCCTGAAACGCCGAGTCTGGTTTCGGAAGGCCAGCATGTAACTATATACATTCTGGGGAGGTTTCCTGGGAGATTGCTCCCAGCCTTCCTTTACCAAACTCAGAGGTCCTCTTACCGGGTGACCATACAGAAGCTCAAAGGGGCTGAACCCTAGAGACTTCTGTGGCACCTCTCGGTAAGCGAAGAGCAGGCATGGCAAGAGGACGTCCCACTTACGCCTCATTGGACCGTCCAGGCCCATGATCATGCCTTTGAGGGTTCGGTTGAATCTCTCAACCAACCCATTTCCTTGGGGATGGTAAGGAGTGGTGAACTTGTACGTTACCCCACACTCCTTCCACAGGGATTTCATATACGTGGATATGAAATTGGTCCCCCTGTCGCTCACCACCTCTAGAGGGAATCCCACTCGGGAGAAAATTCCCATCAGTGCCCGTCCCACCACGGGGGCCGTCACTGTCCTCAGAGGGATGGCTTCAGGGTACCGGGTGGCATGGTCCACCAAGACCAGGATGAACCTGTTGCCCAGGGCTGTCTTGGGATCCAGAGGCCCCACAATATCAATACCCACTCGTTGGAATGGCGTACCGACCACAGGGAAAGGTTGCAGAGGAGCCTTGTGCTTCCCTCCGCTCTTACCACTTGCCTGGCAAGTCTGACAGGTTCTGCAGTAGGAATCTGAATTCTTATGCATTTGGGGCCAGTAAAAGTGGGTGACAAGCCTGTCATAGGTCTTGTCCATCCCCAAATGTCCTGCTAACGGCACATCGTGAGCCAGCCCCAGTAGGAAGGTTCTGAACTTCTGGGGTACCACCAGCACACGGGCTGACCCAGGTTCAGCAGCCTTAGGCTCGGAATACAGGAGGTCACTCTCCCAGTACACGTAGTGTGTTTTGGCCTGAACACCATTGGCCTGGTCTGCAGCCTGCTGCCGCATACCCACGAGAGAAGGGCATTCTTTCTGCTCCCTGCAGAATTCCTCCCTGGAGGGACCTCCTTCTTGCTGCCAATGGGTCAGCTCAGGCAGATCTCCCAGTTCGGCAATCTGTTCCCCGGTAGGCTCCAGAGCATCCCCCTCAGGGTCTACTTCCTCCTGGGCCGTGGGAACTTCGGGGGCCGGTTTCCCGCGCCTCCTGCGCCTTCTCCCTAAGGCCGGTTCCTGGACCTCTCCCTCAGGCTCCAGGACCCTCTCAACACCCCTACTGGCTGCCATGGACCGGGTGGTCACGCACGCCCAGTCGGGTAGACCCACCATCCTCAGATGCGTGGTCTTCTCCACCTTTTCCCAAGGGGAGCTCTCCAGGTCGTTTCCTAGCAGACAATCTACAGGCATGTCAGTTCTCACAGCGACTTGTAGAGTACCAGAGACCTCCCCCCACTCAAAGGGAACTTGAGCCATTGGACAACGACTCTCTACGTTGTCAGCATTGACAACCCTACAGTAGGCATTGGGTACAATCTGCTCTTGAGACACCAGGTGTTGCCTCACCGAGGTCACGCTGGCTCCTGTATCTCTAAGAGCCTCCACCTTCCTTCCATTGATGGTCACCACCTGCCCATATTTCTTAGTGTTAGAGGGCAGGTAGGTTACAGGGACCATCTCACTGTCTCCTAGCGAGACTAGGGTCATCTGCCCGGGACCCCCACCCTCCTGGACTGCTACTTCCTCCCCAAAGTTAACACTAGCTACTTGCCGGGGGGGAGCACCAGTGGGTGCGGTCTTACCAAACAGGCGACACTTAGGATCAGAGGCAATGTGACCCGGATCACCACACTTATAACAATTGAAGGGCCCCTTTGGAACAGGTCTACCTGTCGGGGCCCCGTTCTGCTGCGGGGGTGGGGGAGGCTGAGAACCCTTCTGCTGGTTCCCTTGGGAGTTACTTTGGGGGCCTTTTTGGAACCCCTTCTGTTTACCCTTGTCCCCCCCACTCTTCTGCTGGGGACCCTGCCCACCTTTGGCGGAGTCTCCCACTTGACCCTTGTGGACCCTGGTGCTGAGCCAGCGGTCCGCCTCCTCAGCAAGCTTCCTCGGGTTGGACAACTTGCTATCAATCAGGTGCTGGCGTAGCTCAGGAAAACATTGACTGGACAAGTGCTCCCATGCAATTAAGTCAAGCAGCCCTTGATAATCACTCACTTTGCTACCCTTCACCCAACCATCCAGCGCTCTGCAGAAAAAGGTCACATATTCCACATACGTACTCTCAGGGATCTTCTTGGTCTCCCTGAACCTCTGTCTATATAGCTCAGGAGTTAACCCATACCTGGTCATTAAAGCTTCCTTCATATGGGGGTATGAGGTCTGGACTTCTAAGGGCAAATCTAACAGTGTGTCCCGCCCTTCCGCAAGGAACCTTCCCCACAACCCCGCTCCCCAGTCTTTCTCAGGGACCCGGTGTGAGGACATGGCCACCTCGTAGGCTCTAAACCACTGCCCTATGTCATCCTTTCTAAAATACTCCTTTACTACATCTTTGGGGATGTACACCTTGGACTCTACCTGCGCTGGTGGAGTGCTGCCACCAGAAGGAGCGGTGTCCAAACTTTTCGCCTTCAGCTCCAACTCCTTCAATCTGATATCATGATCCATTTGGCGTTGTTGTGCCTCCAGGGCCAACTTCTGCTTTTCCATTTCCATTTGTCCTGCCAACTTTGCCATCTCCATTGCATGCGCCCTGTCGGCTGCCCTGTCTGCCAGCTCCTCTGGCGACCGGACTCTGCTGGGCTCCTCAAGGTTGTCGGGTGGAACGATGTCCCCCGCATTCCGTGGGTCTCGTGACTCCTTCCAGGCTCTCAACGCCTTGAGGTACTGGTTCTTCTTCCTGAAGCCAGCATGGGGAACTCTGAATTTTACACTGTAGCCTTTCAATTGCTCCGTCGTGTAGCCTTCCAGTCTCTCCCAATCCACCTCATCTATTCCAGAAATCACAGAGAGTGCTCTTCCAGCGGAGTGTGAGCCAGGCATGGTTGCAGTAATGGCAGATGTCTCAACAAAGTTCCAAAAATGAAAACCTGTGGCTGCGTTACTTGGTCTGCTCTCTCTATCTGGTGATTAATAATTCACTGTATGCAAATTACAAGTGCAAATCCGAAATCCCAACCGCTGCCAACAATGTTAGAGTCGGGGATCTCTGGTTGGCGCAAGGTTGCCCTTGTGTCAAGCAGGAACCCTCTCCTCCACGTCAGGGCGCAGGATAACCCCTCGCGAATGACCCTTGCTCACCCTCTAGGTGCGTGGCGTGAGCAGCCAAGGCGATTCCTCAGGCGTTGTTGGTTAAGCACTTACAATCATACACACAGTAAATACATCAATCCCCCCAGAAACGGACACCAGACTTGGATATATATAAAAATACGATTCTTTATGTAAAAATAAGGTATATATATCTCAACAGACTTATCACAAGACCAATAACGTTTTCGCTAGGCCACCAGATTATACAGCAGGCAAATGTTCTTGGTTCGTGGTTTCAAATGGATAGTTCGTAGTCTCTTTACTTGTAGTACCAGTACTCACAGAGATCGGTTCCAGCGAACGGGGAAATAAGGCGTTGCGGGCCCCGAGCCCGATACTGGAGCTTCTTTCGTGATGGGGAGAGTCGGCACCGGTCGGTGCGACTCTCAGCTTGGGAAGTGTTCTTGGGTCCTCAATCAGCAGGTGTGGGCACGTAGGCAGGCGCGGCCAGCGACCCTTTAGCACGGCGGTGCAGGAGGGTCTCCACAGCGGGGGCGGCGCGGCCTGAGATGTCCGGGGATAGCGAAGCGGGGTCGCAGGGCACGGTCAGTGCAGCTGGATGACCCGGCGTAGATCACAGTCGTCGGACGGCTTCCGGCAGGAGGGGTGATAGCACGTTCAGCGCACTCCAATGGCAGGCGGTGACAGGGATGCAGGCGGCCTGGCCCGGGGACAGAGAGCGGCTCGGGACGGAGCGGGGCTCTCACGGGATTGAGGCAGGCGAGCTTCTGGGTGTCACGGCCCTAGGAGGGGCGATGAGGGGCGCAGTCTCTTTTCCAGCGGGATGCACACACGGCTCGAATTGGAGGACGAGCAAGAAGCACAAAGAACCCACTGTTCCTGGGGTTCAGTTCAGGGGGCAAGCTCAGATCAAGCCCTTGGAGAATGTTCAAGCACAAAGTAGCAAAGTCTTTTCAGTAAGTCTCTTCCTCTCCTCTCTCAGCAAGGCAAGCAGCAGGCCAGCTCCTCCGGCGTCTTCTTCTCCTTCTAGTCGGGCAGAGGTTCTTTGTGGTAAACAGGATTCTGATTTCTTAGGAGCCAGGCTCCTACTTTTATACCATGATTCTTTTGTTCTTTAGCGCCAGGGGGCCTAGGCCTGGCTCAGTCCAGTTCTGGAGCACTTTGTTATGGTGACTCTGCTCTTTCCTTTCAGCAGCAGGGCAGAGACATCAGCCGCCCCACAGGGGGTGGCGCCGGCTTTGTGGTGGCAGAGCACAGGTCTATTCAAGAGTCAAGGTGTACTCCTCCCACCCATCCAGGTGTAATCTCTCTACCCACCACCTGGCAGCCAACCTGTCTCTGGGGATTCCCCAACCCTGCTCCTTACTGTTGCTGGGCAGAACACACACACATACAGCAGAGGCGGACTGAGATGGTCAGGTCAGTAAATACTAACTTTCTAAAAGTAGTATTTACAAACCCAGGATACTAAAATAAACTTGACTACAAGAAGTATTTTATCATCCTGAGTTCAGGCATACTAAACTTGACACTTCTACCATGCTCTCTGAGTCCACTGGGGTCACAGCGTTGGCGTGATCCCGGCAGCCCATTCTGGCCTATGGAGAGCAGGTAGCCTTCAATAGTGAAGAACGGAAAGGGCTGTAATTCACTACTAAGACATGCCACCCACATCAGGGCATGTCCTACCTTATGCCTACAATGCACCCTGCCCTTGGGCCTACCAGAGGGGTGGCTAATATGTAGGTAAGGGAAGGTTTAGGGACTGGCAAGTGGGGGCACTTGCGCAGTCAGCGCGACGGTCCGGGACCGCGCACAGGGTCTGCGGTGGCAGACCCTAGACACACTTTACAAGGCCGCTTCCGTGGGTGGCGCAACCAGCGCTGCAAGCCCACCAGCAGCATTGGCATTCACAAGCCCTGGCACCCCTGGTGCACTTTACTGGGGACTGACAGTGAATCCAATAACCCAATCATGGACATCAATTACAGGTACACTTTACTTAGGGAGCACTTGCACTGCGGCACGGATTAGCCGTGGCGCAGTGCCCTGAGCGGACAACACCAGCAAAACAGTCGAGGCACACCATCAAAAAGTGGAAGGGAAACTCACGCCAAGGTGCCAGGTCTAACAAGGGTTTTGTCATTTGAGACTCCAGCTGGGCCATAACAAAGGCCGAATTTAAGGGCCCATTTGCCTTCTTTGTCTGAGTAGCCTCACACCTAGATGTAAATGCAGAGGAAGGGAAACCAAAGCAGCAGCTTGGCAACACTTCGAAGGCGCAGAAGAGAGGCACAGATTTCGACTTTACTGGGACCTCATATATAAGAGATACTCATGCACTGTAAGAATGTCAGATGCGTCACTCTGTCCCAGTGCAACATAACTCTTTAATCGCCGGTATTTTTTTATTTGTTTTACAGCGCTATTCATCCCAACATAGGGTCAGATCACTTTACAGCAAATATACACATTATACTGACAATGAATCACACAAGTTTGTAAATCATTGCACATGATGTGCTACATAAGACAGTGAGGGTTACCGGGTGTAGGAGTCACATGTCATCCTTCAGAGCTCACTCTGCTGTACTAGAAGGATTACTATGCAACTGCGCGTAACAAAAGGGACTCTGTGCTCAAAGCCGTAACCCACTTACTTGCGTATCTACATAAAATAAACTCGGCCGTCTGCATGTTACATGATACGCTTTGCAGGAGGTGCATTAACCCTGTATGCTACTTTAAGTCAAAACTAGGACTAGACAAAAACAGATCTTTCCATCAAATGTGTTAACCACCCGGCAGCTAAAGCAATCTTGGAAATGTGCTGCACATGGAATATTACGCCTGGTTAGGCTGGTAGCAGTTAGTTTGCTAATCCTTGGGTAAAGGAACGTGTCCTGCAGTGATGTCACTTCCTGTGACGTCACTTCCTGTGATGTCACTTCCTGCAATCTGATGGTGCTATACAGGGATTCTGCACATAGCAAACCTACTGATACCATACGTGACCTCGGTGCCTCACACCATGTGTCCCAGCACCATGACGGTCCTCAGTGCCTCTTGCCTTGCCTCGTGCCGCCTGCTGGCCAACCTCCTCCTGATACCCGAGCCGTGCTGCCGCCGTCTCCGCCAGGTGCTCCCGATATGAAACAAAGAGAAAAGCAGAATACATTGTTATACATATATTGTTTTCTGTCGTAACAACTACGGAGCCATAACTGCTTTATAAAACACATCGCCACCATGGCTAGCCAATGATCGCCCCCCCCCTTGCCCCTCCATCCACCGTCCCACCTTTATGCTGCTTCCTCCCATGGGCACACACTGCGGGCCTCGTGCTAATGCGGGGGCTTATTTACAAGCCTCTTGCGCCACTTTTCCCATGTTAAAAATGACGCAAAAGTGGCGCAAGGGGCTTGTAAATCTGCCCCGCGGTCTGATCAATCCCGGTGCGCAGCGAAGGGAGAAAGAGGCTGATCTCTCGCCTTGCGAGGCCTTACATGCTGCAGCCACCGGGTGGCCCGGCCCCCGGTGACGCCGTGGGCTACCCTCCACTGTGTCAACGCCGACGAAGGGCTCTCCACATTTAACTCTTGCCCGTGGACCAACTAATGGGGCCTCTCTGCTATATGCCGGGGCACGTGATGCTAAAGCCTGGATTGTGTAAAAGGTGCACCCTCAGGGGGTGCAAGCTTCACTGGCTGCATTAGATGGGGCATGCACCCTCAGGGGGCGCAAGCTTCACTGGCTGCATTAGATGGGGCATTCACCCTCAGGGGGCGCAAGCTTCACTGGCTGCATTAGATGGGGCATTCACCCTCAGGGGGCATAAGCTTCACTGGCTGCATTAGATGGGCATGCAGCCACAAGGGGGCGCAAGCTTCACTGGCTGCATTAGATGGGGCATGCACCCACAAGGGGGCGCAAGCTTCACTGGCTGCATTAGATGGGGCATTCACCCACAAGGGGGCGTAAGCTTCACCGGCTGCATTAGATGGGGCATTCACCCACAAGGGAGCGCAAGCTTCACTGGCTGCATTAGATGTGCATGCACCCAAAAGGGGGCGCCAACTTCACTGGCTGCATTAGATGGGGCATTCACCCACAAGGGGGCACAAGCTTCACTGGCTGCATTAGATGGGGCATTCACCCGCAAGGGGATGCAAGCTTCACTGGCTGCATTAGATGGGGCATTCACCCACAGGGGGGCGCAAGCTTCACTGGCTGCATTAGATGGAGCATTCACCCAAAAGGGGGCGCCAACTTCACTGGTTGCATTAGATGGGGCATTCACCCACAAGGGGGTACAAGCTTCACTGGCTGCATTAGATGGGGCATTCACCCACAAGGGGACGCAAGCTTCACTGGCTGCATTAGATGGGGCATTCACCCACAAGGGGGCGCAAGCTTCACTGGCTGCATTAGATGGGGCATTCACCCACAAGGGGGCGCAAGCTTCACTGGCTGCATTAGATGGGGCATTCACCCACAAGGGGGCGCAAGCTTCACTGGCTGCATTAGATTGGGCATTGTTGTGATTAGTGGAAATAGGCCCACAGCCCAGATCTCACACTCCTTGAACTATTGGGCCTTCAAAGTCAGCCCTCGCACCGCCCGCCTGTTTCCACTAATGTGATTTTTTGATCCGCCCTGCCCCCCCATCTCCCCCATCGCCCCATCCCAAAGCCCCTTCTCCCGCTGCTTGAGGGAGCGCCTAGCATACTTCTGAGCTGTCCCGTGACTATCCGTGACGGCTGTCGTGAGACTGGAGCCATGGACGGGCCAACCGGTGATGGGGTGCGTGTGCTCATGATTGTCCTCGTGCACTGGACCGAGGATGAATCAGAGATCAGGCAGACGACGCTCTGACTGCAGAAATTTTACAGGAGGTGAAGGGAGTATGTGTCGCTGGAGCGCCCAAGGCTGGCCTTGGCTCTCGTGTGCACACGGCCCGTGTCATCCCAGACTTGCACCAGAAGGTTTGGGATGAAAAGGGATGAAGGCAGGGCACAAGTCCTAAGAAGCATTTGGGGCATATTATCAAGACAGGCGATAAAATTATCGCCACTTTAGCAGCAGAAAACTGCCGTAAAAGCGGCGATAATGGGCTTGATAATATGCCCTGGAGAATTCCAATAGAAGCCTAAGGGGCATATTATCAAGCCAGGCGATAAAATTATCGCTGCTTTAGCGGCAGAAAACTGCCGCTAAAACGGCGATAATGGGCTTGATAATATGCTCTATGGAATTCCAATTGAAGCCCATGTTAGATGTGAACGACATCTAACATGGGCTTTAATTGGAATTCCATAGACCATATTTTCAAGCCCATTATCGCCGCTTTAGCGGCAGTTTTCTGCCGCTAGAGCGGCGATAATTTTAACTCTGTTTCTTGATAATATGCCCCAAAAAGATTACCAACACCGTCATCAGGACAGCATTGCTGCTCAGCTTCTGATGTGGCTGTGTTCACATTCTCCACAGGCCACGCAAAAATATGTGTAGCGTATAGAAATCACAACATAACGACAGCCCTTCTTTCAGTGGTCCTGCCACTTACAATACATCAGTCTTCAATGCGGTATGTGCGTAGGGGAGGTTGTGAAATGTTTGATACTGTTTCGCATGTTTTCCTTCCGGAATGGCTTTGGCTCGTCATATACATGCCTCTGCGTTCCAAGATGGGGCAGCCCTGATCACTGCACTTGCCCTCCTGTATACTTTGCTGTGTTTGTTTGTGAATTCCTCTCGTCGGTTGAACTCGCGGCGGTAGTTTGCATTCCTTGCTGACAGCGCCCTGATTTAGGGTCTGTGAGTTCATCTTCCATTATTTCCCAGTGTAAATAGTTTGCATATAGCAGATCAAGTCTTCCAATGTGCAAGAAATTCAATTGTACTCTCTTAAAAACAAACAGCTGCGTGTGACGCTAGAATATGCGCACTGTTGTTGCTGAAGTAAAATGCTGTGGACTCCAGTTTGAGAAAAATAGCGCTGCTGCATCAAGGCGCCCTCTGGAGAGATGCCCTGGGGCGCCGAGACGGACTGGCCTCTCCCGCCAGCAGCTGGGATATGGTCCTTGCGAGGCGGCAGTCTCTGAAAGGCCGGCAGGGGGCGGCCTGCTGTGTGTAGCTGACTCCTCCACAGCCCGACTGGCATTTCATACCCCGTGTGGCATGAGGCTGACCCTTAACCAGCCAGAACGATCTGTAAGAAACGAGCTCTGACTGGGGGTGGTGCTAACCAAATCCTCCAATTTCTGCTGATTAAACATTTCTTCCGAAATCCGCAGTTATTTCTGTTATCGCATCTCTAAGAAGGCCCCACTGCCTGACATGAGACTGACTCTGCCCCAGCCCGACTAGCTTCAAGCCTGACAGGTGACACTGTCAGCCTCACTGTGCATGGAAATGTTTGTTGTAGGCGGTGTGTAGAACTACCAGACCACTCAATGACGCCTCGAAACAGTCCTATATCTTTATTTTACAAGTCGGTGTCACATTCGTTCATCAAATTGGTTTAATTAAACGGAACCAGAAGTACAATTGCCAGAATTGACTGATTTATCATAAAAAAGCCAGTACTGAAAACCGAGTATCCCAGTGACATGGCACAGTCTGGCAGTCCTGTACCTTGGTAGTGAGCAGGGCTGAGTATGGCGTGAAGAGGACAGTGTGTGGTGTTGTTGGACAGGCCACACAGAGGGCTTGCTCCCTCCCCGCACGACAGGGCCCGAGCTCCGGCCCACCAGGCATACCCCCGCGACAAGCACCTGTACCCCGTCCCCCGACGGATCTTCTGCCCTCGGACCACTACTCATCACGGGGTCCAGCCCCACCGGCTTCCCCGGCCGGGTCAAGCCTCCATCTTGGGCCCTGCACCACGCGGCCGCGTGGCCTCACCCCGACCCCAACCCCGGGCCTGGCCGGCCCCGACATCCCGGCACCACCATCCACCCAGGAGGTGAGCGGATCACTTGGCAGGTCAATGGGAGAACGAGGTGTCAAAGGCTCTCCCTCGCCAGGTGCCGATCGCCCCCAGCTCCCCCAGGCACTGGCTCCACCCCCTGCTGGGTGTCTGGACACCTTCATCCCGGGCCCTCCGACCTCCAAGTGCGAGGGTCCGGACATCAAAGGGCACCAGCCCTATAACTGGGGCAGCTCCGGAGCAGGAAAGCAGTTGTATCCTGGAGTCGAGAGACACCGAGTGAACTCAGCCTTGACGGTCTACTGGCGCTGCCGTAGCCCGCTCTTGTGATCCATCGTTCTGCCTGCTGGCGCTGCCGCGGCCTTCTGCAATCTCCATCTTCCTGGGACCTGCTGGCGCTGCCGCGGCCCGTTGTAACAACCATCTTCACCGGGACCTGCTGGCGCTGCCGCGGACCGTACATCGACCATCTTCCTGGGACCTGCTGGCGCTGCCGCGGCCCGTTGTAACAACCATCTTCACCGGGACCTGCTGGCGCTGCCGCGGACCGTACATCGACCATCTTCCTGGGACCTGCTGGCGCTGCCGCGGCCCGTTGTAACAACCATCTTCACCGGGACCTGCTGGCGCTGCCGCGGACCGTACATCGACCATCATCACCGGGACCTGCTGGCGCTGCCGCGGCCCGTACCACCTAAACCATCAAGCTCGAGGATTGTGAGCATCATCTCATCCGAACTACCTGACTGGTAAACAGACTGTCCCGCTACCCCCTTTCCTACCTTGCGAGACTCGAATCGAGGGGACCCCTGAGTCCAGACCTCCTTGTACCATTCAACCGTACCTTAATAAGTGCTTATAAAGAACACTGAACCTTCTCCGTGTGTGGTATCTGTCTGTGGGGGGGAAGTTACTTGTCTGTACGAGCGCTGGAGACGGTTCTCCCCGGAGACCTCTCCTCCTGACCCCGGCCGACCCTCCCGGTCCGTCTACCTTTTCTAACATTGGTGGCCAGCGGCGCGATCCGAATCAACGCGTAATCGTACAGAGAGTAGCTCACCCCACGACAAAAACACGATGTCGACCAAAGATAGCAGCCCCACCGAGAAATTCCAAATGGAGAAATTAGAAGAATACAACCACCGCGAACTGAGACAATTTTGCATAGAACTTGGCATTGCTACCACCGGCCTAAGTACCAAGGATGATCTAAAGCGCGCCCTTGAGTCATGGACAGAAACTGGGGTCGCAGGATCCTCCGACCAAAGCAGCGTCACACCAGACCAAAACAGCATCACACCAGAGGGGAACGCCACGGCTCCCGAGGAGCGGGGAACGGGCCTCTCACAGGAGGAGATCCGAGAAAGAGACAGAATCAGATTACACGAGTTGGAGATGGCACGACTCAAGATGGATGGGGAACTCAAGTTAGCTGAACAGAAACTCAACCTCGAGCACATGCGGCTCCGAGATGAACGAGAAGAGAAGCAGAGACAGAGAGAGCTGGAGGAGAAAAAAATAACGCTCGAGCACGAGCGCCGACTAGCGGAGATAGAACTGCGAAAACAGAATAAGGAAC
Organism: Triturus cristatus; assembly: GCF_964204655.1. NCBI lineage: Eukaryota > Metazoa > Chordata > Amphibia > Caudata > Salamandridae > Triturus > Triturus cristatus. The sequence continues at coordinate 11,532,374 of NC_140581.1, read as the reverse complement.
TGGGGGTGCCTGAGCGACCACACACCCCGGGGCCAATTGAGAAAAAAGTCCATATCCCCAAGGATGTTGTCCGCGAATATGTCCGAGAAGACGACATACAGCAATGGTTTAAAGCCTATGAGATCGCCATGACCTCCCACCGGATCGACCGGAGTGATTGGGGAGCCGGACTTTGGGGGAGGTTTATCAACGAGGGTCGCGATGCCCTACTGCAGCTCCCAGATCACCAAATGTCGTCCTACGACCACATGAAGGCTGCCCTCCTCACCCGCTACGGCCTCACACCCGAGATGTACCGCCAGAGGTTCAGAGATTGCACCCGGATCCCAGGTACAACTTGGGTAGAATACGTGAACTATTTCAGCCGTGCCTTCGAGGGTTGGATCAAGGGGAGTCAGGTCACCACCTACGAACAACTCTTCAACCTTATGGTATGGGAGCACCTGTCAAACAACTGTTTCGTCGAGCTCAGGCAGCACCTCCTCGACAGTAAGCTGACTGACCCCCGACAGCTCGCCGCCGAAGCTGACCGATGGGAAAGCACCCGAGTGGGCCGGAAAGGGCCACACGACCAGAACAGAAGCAGCCAAGGCCAGCACCGTCCTCGGGGAGGAGGAGGGGGCCAGGGTCGAGGGAGAGACGCCTTGCCAGCAACACCCGTGGCCAGCACCCCGCCTCCGGCCGGCCGGGGCAACCCCCCGTTGCGGCCCGGGTTCCAAGCCAACGTCACGTGCCACCGGTGCCAGCGACTAGGCCACTACGCCAATGACCCGAGCTGCCCGCTAAACCAAACACCCAAGCCCCGCCAGGTAGCGGCCGCCGCCCTGGGGGAAGAGCGATTATCGGAGGAACCCGAAGAGTATGAGCCGGCCCAGCAAGGGTGGGAACCGGCCGCCATGGTCCTGGCATGCTTAGGGGGAAGAGACATGGTCCCGCGGGCTCCCCTACCCGCCAACACCAGGAAATACGGTCAGTGGGTGACCATCAATGGACAGAGGGCCGAGGCCCTGCGTGACACCGGCGCCAGTGTGACGGCCGTCCGCTGTCACCTGGTGAAGCCCGAGCAGATCCTGCCGAACATTCTCTGCCCCGTCCGCTCGGCAGATAACTCTGAGAGTATGTGTAAAATGGCCTGCGTCCCATTCGAATGGGGAGGGGTCTCCGGCCTGCTGAAAGTGACGGTCCGGGATGATGCCCCCGTGGACTGCCTCCTGGGGAATGATCTCGAGAGTTCCCCGTGGGCCACCGTCGAGAGAAGAGAGCACCTGGGGATGCTGGGCCTCCCGGACTGGGCCTGCATAACCACCCGGTCCATGGCCGCCCGTGCCGCCCCCCGATCAGAAGAACCCGAATGGCCAGCACCTCCGCCCCCGGTTGCCCCAGTAGAGGGCAACGGCGAGGCCGGCCTCCCGGACCCGACGACCGAAGAGGACGCGCAACCCCAGGACCTTCCGGATCTGGCTCAGTGGCGTCAGGAAGGGGGGCCCACCCAAGAACAGTTCCGCCAGGAACAAAAGACCTGTCCCTCCCTCGAGGGACTCCGCCAACAAGCCAGCGCCCAAAACGCAGGGGACGCCACCGGAACTCACTGGGTCTACTGGGATAACGACCTGCTCTACAGCGAGCAAAGAATCGCCGAGCTGGGGGCCGGTCGAGTTCTGGTGGTACCTCTCCGCTTCAGAGACTTTCTGCTCAACTTAGCCCACGATGTCCCCCTGGCTGGACACCTGGGCCAGGACAAAACGTACAGTCGCCTAGTGACTCACTTTTACTGGCCAAAAATGAGGAATGACGTCCTGAACCACTGCCGATCTTGCCCCACATGCCAAGCCAGCGGGAAGAGTGGTCGGAAGCTGAAAGCCCCTCTGCAACCCTTCCCTGTGGTCACCACCCCGTTCGAGAGGGTGGGGATAGACATTGTGGGGCCTCTGGACCCCCGCACGGCACAAGGACACAGGTTCATCTTAGTGCTAGTGGACCATGCCACCCGCTACCCCGAGGCGGTGCCCCTACGGACCGTGACAGCTCCGGTGGTTGGCCGGGCCCTAATGGGGATCTTCTCCCGGGTAGGCTTCCCCAGAGAAGTCGTCCGCGACCGAGGCACAAATTTCATATCCAAATACATGAAGTCCCTCTGGCAACAATGCGGGGTCACCTACAGATTCACGACCCCCTATCACCCCCAAGGGAACGGACTAGTGGAGCGTTTTAACCGCACTCTCAAGGGGATGATTGGGGGATTGGAAGAGCCCCTCCGTCGCCAGTGGGATGTACTACTCCCGTGCCTCCTCTTCGCCTACCGGGAAGTTCCCCAGAAGTCCCTCGGTTTTAGCCCTTTCGAACTCCTGTACGGGCACCCTGTGCGAGGGCCCCTCAGCCTAGTCAAGGAAGGTTGGGAGATGGCCCCCCTAACAACCCCTCCAGACGTCTTCAAATACATCCTGGCCCTACGAAACCAGACCCGGCGCTTCAGGGAGATGGCCAAGGCGAACCTCGAGGCCAGCCAGGAGGACATGAAGAGGTGGTATGATCACAACGCCTCCTCCGTTGAATTCGAGCCTGGTCAGCAGGTATGGGTGATGTCCCCCACCGAACCATGTGCCTTGCAAGATAAGTGGACGGGGCCCTTCAAAGTGGTCGAGCGCAAAAGCCCCGTCACTTACCTCATCGACATGGGGACCTCCCGGAACCCCCTTCGGGTCCTCCACACCAACCGACTCAAACCACACTTTGTGCGCTCAGAACTCAGCCTCCTGATGGCTACGGACAGTGGGGCAGAGGAAGACTCCGAACCCCTCCCGGATCTTCTGAAGACTCAGGAGAATGACGGCTCCGTGGACGGGGTCCGGCTCTCTGACGCCCTCACTTCGGAGCAACGCCAGGACTGCCGGAACCTCCTGCTGCAGTTCGCTGCCCTTTTCTCCCTCACCCCCGGGGTCACCCCTTGGTGTTTGCACGACGTAGACACCGGGGACAGTCCCCCTGTCCGACACCGGGCCTACCGCGTACCAGATCGGGTACGGGCCTGCATACAAGAGGAAGTGGCCAAGATGCTCACGATCGGGGTCATCGAGCCCTCGGACAGTCCCTGGGCCAGTCCGGTTGTATTGGTTCCCAAAGCCGCTGCCCCCGGCACCGCACCTGAACTGAGATTCTGCGTCGACTACCGGGGCTTGAACGATGTCACCCGGACCGACGCTCATCCCATCCCCCGAGCAGACGAACTGATCGACCGGCTGGGGGCCGCCCGCTACCTTAGTATCTTCGACCTAACAGCGGGCTACTGGCAGATCGGCCTCACACCCAGGGCTCAGGAGCGGTCAGCCTTCTCTACCCCCGATGGCCACTATCAATTCAAGGTCATGCCCTTTGGCATGAAGAATGCCCCCGCCACGTTTCAACGCCTTGTGAACCAGGTCTTGGCGGGGCTCGAAGAGTTCAGCGCTGCCTACCTGGACGATATCGCTGTATACAGCCGCCACTGGTCCGACCACCTCCGTCACCTCCAAGAGGTCCTACAAGCCCTCCAGCGGGCCGGCCTCACCATTAAGGCCGGCAAGTGCCAAATTGGCCAAGGGTCTGTGACCTACCTTGGGCACCAAGTGGGGAGCGGGCTGGTGGCCCCCCTACAACTTAAGATTGCGGCCATCCAGTCCTGGCAGCCCCCCGTCACCCAGACCGAGGTCCGAGCCTTCTTGGGGCTTACCGGCTACTACAGGCGGTTCGTGAAGGACTACGGCAGCATCGTGGGGCCCCTCACGGGTCTCACGTCCAAGAACCAACCGAAGCGGATTGACTGGACTCCTGATTGTCAAGCGGCCTTCGAGAAGCTGAAGGCCGCCCTGTGCACCGCCCCTGTGCTCCAGGCCCCCGATTACAGTCGGGAATTTGTGGTGCAGACCGACGCCTCCGACCACGGCATCGGGGCCGTCCTCTCTCAGTTGAACCCCGAAGGTCACGACCAGCCGGTGGCCTTCATCAGTCGACGTCTCCTGGCCCGAGAACAGCGTTGGAGCACCATCGAGAGGGAGGCCTTTGCAGTAGTGTGGGCCCTCAAAAAGCTCCGACCCTATCTCTTCGGTACCCACTTCCGGGTACAAACCGACCATCGACCCCTGCAATGGCTGATGCAGATGCGGGGGGAGAACCCAAAACTCTTGCGCTGGTCCATTTCCCTGCAGGGAATGGACTTCACCGTGGAGCACCGACCAGGCCAAGACCACGCCAACGCGGATGGCCTGTCCCGCTTTTTCCGCCTCGACGAAGAGAGTCCCCAAGGAGATGGGTGACTCTCCCCGCCTTCAGCTGGGGGGGACGCATGTTGGACAGGCCACACAGAGGGCTTGCTCCCTCCCCGCACGACAGGGCCCGAGCTCCGGCCTACCAGGCATACCCCCGCGACAAGCACCTGTACCCCGTCCCCCGACGGATCTTCTGCCCTCGGACCACTACTCATCACGGGGTCCAGCCCCACCGGCTTCCCCGGCCGGGTCAAGCCTCCATCTTGGGCCCTGCACCACGCGGCCGCGTGGCCTCACCCCGACCCCAACCCCGGGCCTGGCCGGCCCCGACATCCCGGCACCACCATCCACCCAGGAGGTGAGCGGATCACTTGGCAGGTCAATGGGAGAACGAGGTGTCAAAGGCTCTCCCTCGCCAGGTGCCGATCGCCCCCAGCTCCCCCAGGCACTGGCTCCACCCCCTGCTGGGTGTCTGGACACCTTCATCCCGGGCCCTCCGACCTCCAAGTGCGAGGGTCCGGACATCAAAGGGCACCAGCCCTATAACTGGGGCAGCTCCGGAGCAGGAAAGCAGTTGTATCCTGGAGTCGAGAGACACCGAGTGAACTCAGCCTTGACGGTCTACTGGCGCTGCCGTAGCCCGCTCTTGTGATCCATCGTTCTGCCTGCTGGCGCTGCCGCGGCCTTCTGCAATCTCCATCTTCCTGGGACCTGCTGGCGCTGCCGCGGCCCGTTGAAACAACCATCTTCACCGGGACCTGCTGGCGCTGCCGCGGACCGTACATCGACCATCTTCCTGGGACCTGCTGGCGCTGCCGCGGCCCGTTGTAACAACCATCTTCACCGGGACCTGCTGGCGCTGCCGCGGACCGTACATCGACCATCTTCCTGGGACCTGCTGGCGCTGCCGCGGCCCGTTGTAACAACCATCTTCACCGGGACCTGCTGGCGCTGCCGCGGACCGTACATCGACCATCATCACCGGGACCTGCTGGCGCTGCCGCGGCCCGTACCACCTAAACCATCAAGCTCGAGGATTGTGAGCATCATCTCATCCGAACTACCTGACTGGTAAACAGACTGTCCCGCTACCCCCTTTCCTACCTTGCGAGACTCGAATCGAGGGGACCCCTGAGTCCAGACCTCCTTGTACCATTCAACCGTACCTTAATAAGTGCTTATAAAGAACTCTGAACCTTCTCCGTGTGTGGTATCTGTCTGTGGGGGGGAAGTTACTTGTCTGTACGAGCGCTGGAGACGGTTCTCCCCGGAGACCTCTCCTCCTGACCCCGGCCGACCCTCCCGGTCCGTCTACCTTTTCTAACAGGTGTGCAGGGGCAATGTGAAGCATTTATGGAAAAAGTACCGGGATTTTAAAACAAGCACGGGCGCCATTGTTAAAAGTGCGCGCCCGTGTTTAAAAAAGCAGGAGGCAGCTGCAAAACAGAGTGCGATCTGGTGGACAAAAACAGTAGTTAGGCGCTGCTGTTTCCGGAGTAAACGGAATTCAGCATCGCATCAACAGCCACTAAAGAAACATCTAACAAAATCAATGACAAACTTTAAGTAACGGCAAGCAGCAACAGAAATAAAATGGAGTGTCACCTAACATACTAATTACTTGATGCCTCGTAGAGGCAGCGCATGCGCTGCCTTATACGAGACCTAAAAAAGAAGTGGTGGGACTCTGCAAGTTAGGTGGTGTTACAGGAAGTGACATTACGGCAGGAAGTGACTTCACCACAGGAAGTGACATTGTGACGACAGGAAGTGACGTCACGACAGGATGCTTTGTGTTACTCTCTCCCCCCTCTGAATTACCTAGTTGGCCAAGAACACTGATTGTGTGTGGAGATATTAATCTCACTGCTTGTTAAGCTGGTACTAATGAGTTGAAATATTTGCCCCGATCGTGTTACCGAATAAAACTATAAAAAAATTACCACATTATGCGCATAATTTGCCTTTTATTGCCACATAATTTAGTCTACAGTGCAGCATATATCCAGGGGCCCTGACAGTGAACCCAGTTCTCTTGTTTTCTGCAGTTCTACTGGAGTCTGGCCCCTGCACTCCCCAAACCTGAGATGCTTTAAGTTCAAGTTTATTATGATAAGGAACTCTTTATGAGGTCCACATAAAACAACATATACATGCAAAACAAAAAATACATAATACATTATTCCATCACAATTACTCGAGACATCTTAATACAGGTCCAAAAAACATTTAAAAAAGTTGTACAGTTTAAAAGCAAACATTTCATTAGGAGGATTAATCAAGGCTGCCTTAAATGAAGAAGCAGATAATATGTTGAGTTGTAAGCAAATTGGTCTTAACCATCTACGCCTGCAAGACATCAGTGCAGAACAAACAAACATGACATGATCTAAGTCCTGATCATACAATTGACAAAGATCACAGCATGCCGAATGACCATACCAGCTGGCATGTAGAGCTTTCAGGGGAAGCAAATTATGTCTTAATAAGAACACAAGGCGCCTGACGCCATGGGAAATGTTCCAAAACATATACGATTGAGCTTTCCGCAGGGTATAAGAATCAATAACAGGCGTACCACCTCTTTTCGCTAAACAGAAGTCTCTATCCTGACAAAACCCCAATTCCCAAGAGGCTGACTTCAGAACAGTTTTTAATGGATGAGAGGATAATAAAAATAAAGTCTCCTCATCCAATTTCAATTGCAACACGGCAAATCTGAAGTTTTTTACAATCAGGGAGAAATCATTAAAAGATCCTAGTAATTCATTTTTTATAAGATCTCTTAAGGTATTAGGTTCACCTTTAGATAGAGCTACTACCCAACGTATTATACTTGCCAGACCTTGAACCCAACTGCTACGTAAACCCAATTCCTGTCTCAGAGAAGCAGTCGAATTTGCTGTACCTACAGACATTAAACTGCGTAAAATTTTCCCTTCCACAGGGTTTAAAAAACTCCACTTTTTTACATCAATTAACTCAATTCCGTATAACAGGGAGGCCGGAACTTTCGCTCTGAAAACATCTAAAAGAATAGAAAAATGCCTTCTACCTGTGGCTTTATACAGGGAAACTAAACTCTTTCCCTGACAAATAGCCTTCCGAGAGTTATTGTCAATGTGTAGTTTGTCACTTAAATTATAAGTGACAATTTTACCTAGGAAGGTGTATGATTTCACACATTCCAGTTTTTTCCCCCCCACAACCCATGGATAATTAAGGCATTTAGACTTCTTTCTACCAGAAAAGCAAATCACTTTGCTTTTTGCCGTATTTATTGATAGGAAATGACTTTCCGCAAATTCAGAGAGTGCTTGCAACCGATTGTTCAGGCCCTTTGGGGTGAGATCCAAAATTAGGATATCGTCTGCATACATAAGGCATGCAATTGGAACACCACCCAAGGACGGGGCAATACCGGCGCAAGCGGAAAGTGTGACGGGTAAATCAACCGTATACAAGGAAAATAGCAATGGAGCCAAAAGGCAACCTTGCTTCAACCCATTGGAAGTGGGAATTAATTTAGATACACCACGTTCACCTCCAAGTAGAACTCTGCACCAGGTGTCAGAGTAAAGGGCGCGAATTAACTTGATCAGGAATGGGGGCATACCTAAGTTAAATAACTTTCTCCACAGCAAAATTCTATCTACTTTATCAAAGGCGGTGGAGAAGTCAATAAAGGCGCCATATACCTGACCACCACGGATTTTCACATATTTTTCATTAATAACTTGCAATGCAGTCAGGTTGTCTAAAGTTCCATGATTTTGTCTAAAACCTGTTTGCTCCATGGGAAGAATTTTATGTTCAGATACCCATTGATTCATTAAAGTAAGCACACATTTTGCGAAAACCTTACCAATGGCATCAAGCAGAGCGATTTGACGGTAATTTTGCGGTAGATCTCTTGCCCCTTTTTTATATAAAGGGACAATAATACTTCCTTTCCAGGAGGGGGGGACTGTTCCATTAGAAAAACAAAATTTAAACACTGGAAAGAGTATTTTACTCCAAAGTTCACTCTGGTGTTTTAATACTGAAATTGGGATTTTATCAGGGCCCATCGCACCAGAGGAACGCATATTCTTAATGGCATATTCAATTTCCTTTTCCGTTGGACAGTTAAGTATACGTGAGACATTATCAGATTCGACATTAAAAACTTGAGAATTATTATTACTGTACAACTTCTCGATATAAAGAACCCACACCTGTTCCTCAATGGCAATAGGCGTAGGACTGGCTCTAGTACCACAGCCTTTGCCAATTAAGGACCAGAATGTCTTGGCTTGGCCATTATAAGAAGCTTCCCTCAGTTGAATCCAGAGGGCATCTTCCTTAGAACGTTTTAAACGGGCCTTAAGTCTAACTCTCCTTCTTTTTAAGATAAACAACTTAGACTTAGCTTCTTGAGTAAAGAATAAAAATTGTCCCCTTAGCACTTTGTTTATTTCTCTATTTAAAGCCCGTAGAGGATGAGGGACTACGAGGGATTGTTTCACACCTGGTTTCTTTTTTGCGCTAGCGGTTACAGAATCTAAAAAATTGAAAAAACTTAACAGCACTCTCCCTTCCCAGAGGGGTAAATTCTCAACAGTAAAATACAAAAGAGGCACTACATTTTCAATAGTACAAGGGTTCCAAAAACATTTCCCAGAGCTGGAATCAAAATTCACAAGATCTGTATCCAGACTCCACGGATCCACTTTCTGAAGATTAACAGAGACAGAAAGCATCAATGCATTATGGTCACTAAGAATAGACTCAATGACCTTCATATCCTTTAGTAGGTGAAAACCGGAATAATCTACCATGATAAAATCAATAATAGATTTTCCCTTATTAGATTTACGAGTATAAGCTGCCGGGGTGTCAGACGGAAGCCTCCCGTTTACTATTAAGCATTCAACTTTAAGTAAACCATCTAAGATAAGTTTACCTCTTTTGTTAGTTTTAATTTTAGACGGAAACTGGGCAGGAGGAATATTCAGAGACTCTTCCAATTGAATATTTCTAAACAACTCCAACCCACAGGTAGATATATTACAATTTAGGTCCCCAAACATTAACACATGCGGAGTTGGGGAGACATCTAACGCTTTAGTTAAAAAAGTGAACAAATTTTTTAAACCAGTATTAAAACTACAATTGGGGGGAATATAAATATTAACCACAATCAACAATCTATTAGGGCAATCCTCAAATACATCTTTTAGGGTTATTGCTTGAAACAGTTTCCCTGGATCTAAATAGTGTGAATAGTTCCATTGCAATCTGTTAGATAACAAGCATGCTAACCCTCCCTTAGCATGACCTCTTCTAGTGCTGGTTGCATTGTATTCCAAAACAAAATAGTCTTTTTCCAAAGCTAATCTTCCTTCAACCCAGGTTTCTTGCAAACAAATTATATCTGCCTTTTGAGAATGCAAGAAACCCAATTTCTCCTTATAATCCTTGAATCCGGCAGTGTTCCATGAGATAAATTTCAGCTCTCTGTTAAAAATTGGAAGGTTGTTTAGAACAGGGAGCGGATTTACTCGCTAGAACTCCAGGTAACCAACTCCATTTAAATTGGTCATCCTTCCCTGTCTGCTTAAGGGGAGCGTTTTTGTATGAAACTAGCCTTTCATTCCTAGCCACACAAATTTTTAGGTCCTCTGATCTAAGATTAGACCAATCCGGCAACAGCACACCCGTATTAGAGGGAAGTGATAGTGAAGAATTGGCAAGAATCCTTTGAGTACATTTTTCCCCAAAGTGTGGCATGACATCTATCCCTCTAACTTGAAATTCCTCTGCCCACTGTAGAACAAGATTTAACACAACTTTCGAATGGAATTTCACCCTTGTTGATCTTATTGGTTTCCCCACGAAGGAGTTAAGGAGAAATACAACATCTAAGTCAGACGTTTGAATTAATTTCAAACTTTCAATCTCATTAAAACAGATCAATAGGGCAGATCTATTTAAAATTAAATCTGGTTCAAACAAGGGAGAAAAATCAAGATATAAAGTATCCACACTTATTTTTTCTTTTGGGAGAATAACTGACATTGAAGGTGGAACCTGAAAGGGTCTTGCTGAAGGATTTAGGGAATTAGGGGACGGGATGACGGAAGAGGTGTTAACCTTAGAAATAACTTGGCAAGATCCTGCTTTAACCTTACAATAAGCTGAAAAAGGATTGGCGGAAGGGTGGGAAACCTTGGGGAAGAAAGAATTGGTAAAGCTTATAGGACCTAAACCAGAGACAGGGGCGTCTTCTTTAGGCGAGACAACCCTAGCTTCTACATGAGAGGTAGGGGACTGCTCCACCTGCGGGGAATCTTCTGAACTTAATTCAGCATTCTTATCAAAAAGAAGTTTCCTCTGTCTTTTTTTAGCGAATCTTCGAATGGGTTTCCTCTTCTTCATTCTAATCTTTTTGTGTTTCAGGGGACTCACTTTTCCCAACAATCCCGTATTTACTTTGGGAATCTCCTCTTCTTTGCTAGATGGCAAGGAGAATATCGGAAAAAGAGATGGAATTACGGATTTGGGAATGAGAGGAGATGTTGCTATTACCTCTATCTTGTCACTCATTGGAGCTATACAATTAGCGCCAGCCGAAACCACTTTGGCAGGATTGGGGACAGCAGGAAGAGCTACAAGCTTCTTTTCCTTATCACCCTCTATCAAAGGAGCAGATTGAGCTGAATCCAAAACTGCCGAAGCGGGAGGAGTGCCTATTTTTGGGGGCACCAATGGAGAAGCCGATGGTATGGGAAGATCTGACACTAACTCATTTTTACTTAGCAAGAGAACTTGCAAAATTTGCGTTACAGTGTCAAAAATACATTCCGAACCTCCCACAAATTTTTCGAGCAAACTCAAAATCGAAGAAAGAATTGATTCCAAAGAGGACAAAGAATTAGAAATTAGCCTCCCATTAATGTTTGGAGAGCCCTCAGCTAAATTGTTCAACACTGGACCAGAACAAGATGTAAAGTTTAATTGAGAAAGGGAAAAATCTAGTTTATTCGAAGGAGTGCTTCTTAGAGGACCGGTACTTGAAATAGTTATTGCTTCCTCTAAAGGCACGCCTTTACGGTTCCCCTGTAATGATCCCACCCGCGCCCTATGAGCTGTTAAATCAATGTCGGGCAGTGTAAAATCGTTCCCTACTACAGGGATTTAACTAACGCGACTGACAAAGGATCAGTATTCACTGAAACTTTAGGAACATCCATTAGGGCAACTTGGGAGGGGACAATTTTATCATTATTTGACGCCGAAGGCGAGCCCCTTAGTACTTCGGGACTAACTAAAATAGGCAAAGATTGACTGGCAACCATGCTTAAGCTAGAGGAAACATCAATGACCCCATTAACAGGCACCGAATCGTTAGACCCTGGGATTTCATTCGGGGGCTGCAGATCAGTGGGTTTATCTTTCCCTTTGTCCCAAAAATTGAAAAGCTGACATTGGCCTTTCAATTGCATGGAAGTTGCAATTTTGTTCCGAAGGGGGTTAGATTTGGTTTTAGACCCTGATCTCCCCACAATCACTCGCCCAGAGCGTAGTTTTTTAGCCGTCATGAGGCTATATTAAACGGGGAGTAAGAATCAATTAAAACAATTGTAGAATAAAACAACTCAAAATCCTAAAAGACAATACAATTTATAAAAGCAGTGTCACACAGGTTTAATACCGGAGAACCAAGGGAGGGGGCCCAGCCCAGCCTTCTGCAGCCTCTGACGGCCTCAGACGGTCCCGCCCTTGTCCCGGGCTTCTCCCGGCGCGCTCCCGCGCGCTCCCGCGTTGCGGTATCACAAGGGAGGGTTATAGCCGCGCTGAGGCGGGGGAGGAGCCAGCAGGGAGAGCGGGTCAGCTGCTGGTGATGCCGAGGGTCAGGCGCTCCTGGGACTTGAAGTCCTCACCTGACCACGCTCGCAGCCCTGCCCACACCACCGCCACAGAGGCTCTGTCTGAAGTTAGAACTCACAGTCACAGCGCACTTCCAGCAGCGCTAAACAAAGACCCAGAGGCGAAGCGGGACCCGCGAAGCGGGTTCCGCGAGGAGTTGATCGAAGGAAGAGCAGCTCCAGCGTACTCGCAGTCCGAAGCTCCCTCTTCAGTCTACACAGGTGACAGGTAAGGAAACCACCTTCCTCACAGTTCCTGACACACCGTTTGTGTTCCAGTGTCGGGTGTAGCTGGCGTCTGCCTTCCCGGAAGGAAAAAAAAGAGATGCTTTAACAATTGCACGGCCACTCAGGAGCCTCTGGGGCAGCCCTGTATCTGGGCCCACAGTTGGAGAAGTCATTTTCTGCTGAAGGAAGCCCCCCCCCCCCTTCCACCTTCCCCCTCTGTGCTGTGTAGGGCCACACCCTGTCTTGTTCTCTGATGTCATCTGCTGAGAGCCTCAAACATTCTCTGTGGGGCCTCGTGGGACCTTCATCTTGCAGGTGCCGTGCTGGGAAATGATTGGTGTCTTCTGGTGTTAATCCCTCCCCAGCTCTGCTGGGCGTGTCACCAGCTTCCAGCAGAACAGTTCCTCTCCGAGAGGGGGCGCTAGATGCTTTTCTGCGCATAAAATGTGACATTTCTTTGCTTTACATCATTTTTTGGTATTTTTTTATACAACACAAAGAAAAGCAGCAATCGGTTACAACGTTACAAAGCCAATGACTGGGTACAAAAGCCGGAGGTTTACATTAGTAGAAGGGAACGAGAAAACCCACTCCTATTGGTGAAATATTCGCGAAGCTGTACTCCTGGGCAGATCACAGCTCAGCCTCTCACCGATATGTCTCAGCGGGTTGAGCTCCTGCTGTACAGATCTATGCATGTAGCATGCAGGCTGCCTCTCATCCCTGCACGTACCTCTCCCCTCCATCCTTCCGTTCAAGATACACTAAGTACCGTAACCTTTCATCATTCAAGCGCCAAGCGACATATGCGTTTATAGTGAGCGCTACAACATTCTAAGGGCTTTAGTGTAGAAATTCCTCCTCTATATCTTGGAGCACCTTGAGCCCCGGAGGACAGACGTCCCTTTACACTGGGACAAGACACAGATCTGGGCTCAGTCTCCACGCTGCTGGAAGACGGAGAAATGACCGGAAATTAACATGCTAGAGCGGCCCAGTGACCCCTCCCAGAACATGCACAGACAGCTCCAATACAAGCTACATATCTAATACAAACAGAAACGGAAAAAAGGTATCATGCAAAACACGTTTACTGAGCGTACATCCTCAGATGTTGGTGCTCATGAGGAAATATTCATTTGTGGTTTTTGGTGCTGATCCAAACATTTATCCTGCAAAGACTCTTAACATGTTCCATTTCTGATAAGTGTTAGCAAAGTGGCTAGAAGTGAGTCGTGCACGCGCTACCCTTCTGGGTGTAGGTATCTAGTGACCGTGGGGAAGGGGGCAGTGGAGAGGGGGCTCTTGTCCATTCGCAACAGGCAATAAATGGCAACTTAGGCGTGCAACTTTGTCACCAGACAAAACGTATCTAGAATTTGCGCGCATCTTAGAAAGTAAATTGTAAATTGTAAATTGATACTTGTATAGCGCACTACTCACCCGCAAGGGTCTCAAGGCGCTTGTACGAATACCGCTGTGGAACCCATCCTGGCTTTCCCTGTGAGGCGTCCACTCCTGGGCACCCCCAAGGTGGAGGCCAGGCATCCTTAGCGTTGTGGGGGCCGTTGTGGAGATTAAGCAAGCTATTGCCCAGAGTTGCAGAGTGGGACTCCATGATTGGAATAGGCACCAAGGCGAGAATTATCAGGTCCGTGGAATATTTGAGCCCAAGACCCGCCGAGGCGGGGAATTGAACCCTGGTCCCAGGCTAGACCTCTGCATCAGGGTCTGCCGCTCTAATCATTGAGCCACACTTCTCCACCTTTTGAGCAGGGGGTCCGGCGTCCCCCCAGTAAAATAAGTGGGGGGACGCCGTCTCCAGCCACGTGGTGCCCCGACTCGTGCCCTGGATGAAGGGTTTGCTTAGAAGCTGAGGCCCTGGCACGGAGAACAGCCAGGAGATTGGTCTGAAATGGGCCGACGTGCATCTGAGTCACCTGGCGAGCTTACACCTGTCCATTCATTGCCAGAGGCCCCCACACCCTCTCTCTGGATGAGATGCTGCCTGGCACACTTCCCAAACACACATATCTGAGTCTATTTGCTTGTCTGTTTGCTGGTCTCTAGAAAAGTTAAATGTGAGTGCAAGTGAAGCAGCCAAACAGACCAGGGCGAGCTGAGCCTGGCTGGAAACTCCGATCTCCTGGGGGTTGGCAGAGTTTTTGCTGAGCTCCGCGCGAGTGCCCAGAACTCAGCACACTCGTCAGGCAGAGCGGAGTCTGTGTCCACCCCTACGACTCACCCGTACCTACAAAACTCTCCACAGCACTAGTGCAGCTGACCTCATCCACCACCTAAACTTCTACCAATGCAGCAGACACCTCTGACCTGAGTCCTATAAAAAGAAGTGGGGGGGCTAATCTAGTTAGTCAGAATGCAAGTGGCATCACAGTGCGTGACATCGCAGCACGTGACATGGCGGTGCGTGACATCACGGCGCGTGACATTGCAGAAACGGCATCATAAGAAGTGACATCAGACCTTGAGCCCTCACACATATGTTTAGCAGGTCTGTCATGAGTACATTTAAGCACATTTCGAGTATATAGAGAAACCCTCCTGATTGAGGCAGAAGATTCACACTTTTGAAAGCTACACATAAAACAATGTTGCCGTTTGTCAGCCTAAAGCCTCCTCTACCCATAGTGCTTTACAAGTAAAAATAGTGGTACTTAAATTATTTCAACGCCTCCTCAGCACTATATAAATTACATTTATTTTGTGTAAATACAGGGAAAGACCAGCGCATCTGACAGGCTTACAGTGCATGCATATCTCCTAAACAGAGCCTGAACAAAGTGAAAAGCTGCCTCTCTTAGGGCCATATTATCAAGGAACGGCGATAACATTATCGCCGCTTTAGCGGCAGTAAACTGCCACTAAAGCGGCGATAATGGGCTTGATAATATGCCCTGGAGAATTCCAATAGAAGCCCGGGTTCTGGCGTGAACCTGACCTTCTATGGGAATTCTCTGCGGCATATTATCAAGCCCATTATCTCCGCTTTAGCGGTAGTTTCCTGCCGCTAAAGCGGCGATAATGTTATCGCCGTTCCTTGATAATATGGCCCTTAAGTGTGTGTGAAGTGCTAACAAGGTGCGAGCCTTTGTTTCCCCTCCCCTTCATGTGCATCAGGTGTGGGGCTCCTGACTGCTGCCAGCCAGGAGACTGGAACACAAGGAGGCCTGATGACCCCTCAGATTCGGCCTTTGTTATGGGCCCAGCAGGAGTCTGAAATCAGAAAGCCCCCACCCCACCTGCACTTTGTTGTAATTAAAAGCAGGCAACAACGTGCAGGCGCTGCTGAATTTGTCCAGGTGTTTGCAAATTACACCAGGACAAATTCAGCATCTTTTTCAGCAGGGCCCAACTTCTTGGCAGGGTGGACGGCATTCACCTTGTAAAGATAGTGGGCAGACGCCGTCCACCCGCGTGTACCCCCGACTCGTGCCCAGTCTGCGTCCCATGCAAGAGCACCCCTCATGTCTGTCTCTTTCTCGATCTCGTTCCTTCTAGCTCACCTCCTCTGTCTCACAGCCCTCACCCTGCCTTCCTATCTCTTGCGCTCTCTACGTGTAACTGCAGCTGTGTATTTTTATGCTGTGTGTGGATTCTTTTCAGATTATTTTGCTATTAATATGAACATTAAAATAATAGTTTTGCTTTTCTACATACACAACTTATTTTAGTACTGCTTTGTAAAATCTCATTTGTTTGCATGTTTTTACTGGGAAACATAACCTTCTCTTTTCTTGATGACTCTTCACCATACACAGCCCTCTGGGGAGTAAATAATAAAACACTCCCATGAGACTGCTGTTGTTTTCTCATGCTGTAAACACTCTGGTGAGACTGCTGTTGTTTTCTCATGCTGTAAACACTCTGGTGAGACTGCTGTTGTTTTCTCATGCTGTAAACACTCCTGTGAGACTGCTGTTGTTTTCTCATGCTGTAAACACTCTGGTGAGACTGCTGTTGTTTTCTCATGCTGTAAACACTCTGGTGAGACTGCTGTTGTTTTCTCATGCTGTAAACACTCTGGTGAGACTGCTGTTGTTTTCGCATGCTGTAAACACTCTGGTGAGACTGCTGTTGTTTTCTCATGCTGTAAACACTCTGGTGAGACTGCTGTTGTTTTCTCATGCTGTATATGTTTAAGTAGAGCAGCTGGAAACCTTGCTTTGTTGAGTAACACATGTGGAAGAAACATACACACAAACAATGGCAAAACCAACAGGTCGGGCTTTAGCCTGATGTAGCGTGCACACGTCGTTTTGCGTGCCTGTGTTTGCATGAGTTACCACATAAAAGCAAGACATGTTGGCTTTGCCAATGCTTGCCTTTTCAGGATGCACCTGCGAGGCTAACGTGAATCATTGTGAGTGCGCTTCACTTTTTCAGGTCCCATTGATACTTGGACTGAGAGTTGCATTAATCATTTTGCTTTCTCGCTCTCTCTTAGGGCCACCCCAGTCAACTTCACCAGAGTCTTTGTTTCATGAAGATCTGGAGAGCGCCTAGAAGACGGGCTACCTGCAGAAGGAGGCGATGCAGAGGAGAGCAGTCACATCACAGTCCAGGCTAGAAACCACAAACCTGTGCCTTGCCTGCCTGTCGCCTCTGCCTCAAGTCTGTATTTACTGACCGCACATGTGCGCTAACATACCCACTTTATTCAAGAATATTAACTCGTTAATAAATACTTTTATTCCAGAAGATGCATGGTTCCTGAGTTCTTTCATTTTATGTGGTGGGATGGAAAGCAGGAAAGAGATGAAAATAGCTCGAGGCACATTTTTGAAGGACAGCAGTGCTTAGGGAAGGACAGCTCATGGCCACTGGAAAGGGCTCGCGGGTCAGGGAAAGGCAGAGCCCGGGGCTGTCAGCAGCGCGTACTGAGGGCAGTCTTGGGTCACCATAAAGGGCTTGCGGGTCAGGGGCAGGTAGAGCCCTGGGATGATAGCACTGCATACTGAGGGGGGACTCCAACCACTGTAAAGGGTTTGCAGGTCAGGAACAGGTAGAGCACGGGCAGGTCAGCACTGCGTACCGAGAGGGACTTGGCTCTCCGTAATGGGTTTATGGGTCAGGGGCAGGTTGAGCACGGGGAGGTCAGCCCTGCGTACTGAGGGGGGTCTTGGGTCGCCGTAAAAGACTTGCGGGTCAGGGAGCAGGTAGAGGTTGGGGAGGTCAAACATGCATAAAAGCCTGGGCATAGTGGGCGTAGCGAGGCTACGTGGAGGTCCACGGAGTTTCAAACAAACTCTGTGGAACTCCGCTCCACTTACCCCATCCGCCTCCAGTCCCCCTATATTATCAAGTAAATCTACATAACTTACCAGTAAATTAAAACCACTTACCTGGCATTCAGCGTCTCCGGGCTGCCCTCCTCCTCTTCCTCGCAGTATCGGTAATCCTTGAGAAAACTGTGCATGCTAGTGCACCCGCACATGTTTTGCGATAAATGCCCATGCAAGAGCGTGCCCGGGACCTTGAATGCCAGGTAAGTGGTTTTAATTTACTAGTACGTAATGTTGAGTTACTTGATAATATAGGGGAGGTGGAGGCGGGTGCTGGCCAACTCCGCTCTGCTACGAAGTGTGCGGAGATTTGCCTTCTCCACGTTCTCCATGGAATGCGGAGGAGGCAAATCTCCACACACTTCGCGGGAGGAGCGGAGGTCTCCACCCCGGGGTTAATTAATATTTTGCCATGGCACATGGCCAGAATGTAGTGTTTGAAGTGTCCAGCTCAAAAGCTTAATAGACCTAAGTTGTGACTGCCCTTGTTGCAATGCGGACATGTCCTGTTGTATGATGTCTATTGCAGATGACACTATGTTGCCCAAAGAGTATATTCTAGAGGATAAGGTGGTCATACCATTGTTCACCATGGCCAAGACTATTCAAAATTAACTCTCAATGTAGTGCAGTCTCTCAGCATCATCCTGCTGTGAATCCTTCCATATTTTGTTGAATATTACATACAAAAAGCTCTTTTGATGTGGCTTTGGGGAATCAGTAGAAAGTCCCTGAGAAGTCCCTGAGACCCCGGTCATCTGACTAAATGGATAAGTGTTGTTACACCAGAGACAGTGCTGAGGTATTTAGCCAATGAATCAAAGCACAACTTCTCAGCACTGTAAGTTGTCGCAATCCCAGCATGTTCATACTGTATATAACACATATCAGGTCTATTGAGCATGAAACCCATGGTGTTATCCAGGAATGGTGCCTGACACCCGTCAGCGTCCAGTGGCCAAACTAACCATCCATTCCAATTGGAGTCAGATGAACTGCATGTGCCATTACGCAGCATGGCATCGAGTGTATTCTCACTATAGTGTGTAAACTGTTGCCAATTTTCAAAACATGCAAATGTGGACATTTGTGGTGTGCTCAAGTCTTTCATGTTTGCTGCACAATTTTGTTAAGGAAAATCATTTGTTGTGGAATTAGACATATTCTAAACAAAGCCTCAGTTCCCTAAACCTGCCTGTTTTTGTCCCACAAACAGATTTTACATCTATAGTGTCTTTCCAAAAGTCGAAACCCTGTACAGACAGTTGGGAAAGAAAAGAAGAAGTATATATCAGCCTGGTGTTAGTTAGCATATTTTTCTTTGCAGGTATTGGTGCAAGCCTATAAAAATCGGGGCCTGGGTTAGATGTGTCATACCCAGAAAAATAAGCAAATTTCAGTGCAAAAGTTTGTGAACTACCCCGTGGTGATGTAGGGCAATGTTCCTATTGAGTGTAATTGCAAACAGCACTGGGAACACTGGCTTTATGAAGGAAATGAGGACTATAATGTTGAAAGCAAAACATGTAATCATAATTACATGTATGCTCATGCAATTCAGCAGAGGAAAACACAGTTGAATGCTCAAGATCTTCTAGCAGTTCATGCACTGTATTAGTGTCCCAATCTTCAGAAACCGTACTAGGGGTAATGACATCATTCAAAGAAATTCCGAACAAATACGGAATTGGTAAAAGTTCCGTTGGGCCTTATACATCATACAATACACTGTCCCAAACAATCCTCTTAGGATCTGAAACTACTGTAATGTTCAGCAGGAAAAGGTCTCTCTGTTCATGGTGTGATGATACTTGTGGTTTGAGTATCAAGTTCACCATTTGTACTGCTGATTATGCTGGAAGATAGCATCCATTTCGAAGCAATAAAAAGACTGTCACCAAACCAATCCCGAGGACCAGGCAGAGTAACCCAAATGTAATCTAAATATATAGCCAAGGAGGAACACATTTTGTCCTTTTCAGCCAAAGATAGGAAGCTCGCACTTTCAGTCTGAGGGGTAGGGGCGGTGGTGGCAGTGGATCAGTTAAGACAAGAAGTTATCAAAGTCGATGAGATAGCCAGAGGCTGTCCAATCTACTTTTGGCAGTCCTGCAGGTTTTGTAGAAATGGGAGATGCTTCTATTTGTGGTACCATGACATAGACTTTATTTTTGTCTGGTTTTCAAATTGAAATTTGTGTTTCTGTACTAGTTGACTATACATTTGTTGTAGTTGCAATAGGTAGAAGATAATCTTTGCTTTTGTTGGTTGTTGTCTCTCGTTGGAGAGAGGAAGCTTCTTAAGTTATCAAAGTTTCCACCTGAACTTCCTGAACTGAAGTGAGAGGAGGCAGGTAGCTACCCAGGGGCCCACGTGGCTTATTGTTGATAATCAGCCACATAGTGTGGTTTGATCAGATCAATAGAGTTAAACCTTTTGTCTCAGCGGCCGGCAAGGGGCAGAAGCAGTATAGTTCTGGTACCTTCAACAGCCAAGACAGGTACAGTAGTATGGCGCAAAATCTTTTTTGTCTACAAATTTCTCCCTAACCAGATCCCCAACCTTGGGAACCCAGCCAGGTCTTGCCGGCACTACCTTTACTTCCCCAGTGGTGGTGCGTTGTACTTGGATTGCTTTGTTTGGATTGGAAATCATTAATTTCCTGTAAAACAGCCAAATGTTCATTGATGTCAAATTGTGTTTCTGCCGCCACTGTGCTTGAATTGCCAAGGTCTGGGACCCACACCTTTACCCCAAACAGGATCTCATAGGGAGTCCAACCACCCATAGATTTCATTGCTATATTATTTAAAGCTGTCTGGACCCCATATAGGTGCTGGACCCATCTGAAACCTGAGCCTATACTCTTGCTGTTAAAGACTGCTTTAAGTCACAGTTTTTCCTCTCCACCACCAAATTTCCCTCAGGATGATAGGGTGAGCAATAACATAAGGTCAGGCCCAAACTTCCCATGGCCTTTATGTGAGCCAGAGAGCTGAACTCCGGACCCTGATTGTAATTTAATTGTCAATTGCGTATGTCACGATGAAGACTCAGAGATCCTTTATAACAGTTCAGGTGTCAGCCAACTGCTGTGACCACCATACCCACAGGAATCAAGCACAGGAATCCACTGCCACCAAGATGTACTTGTAAGCACCAGCTGATTGTAGGGGGCTCGAGTGATCCAAATAGACGCTGTGAGAAGTTGGCCTGGTATATGCTGTCCACTAGTTATAGTGGGCACCTTGCACCAGTCCAAACAACCCTTATTGATGATTAGGTTTAAGAAAACCTTTTTTGGAAGCTATCCTAGTGGTAGCTATGGAGAGCAGCCTCCAAGCTAAGTCCTCGAAGGAGTGTAAAGCAGCTTGGTTTACCAGATCATAACCTCCTGAATGACCAAATGAAAGGAGAACCATACAAGGCATATATATAAAATATATGTATTTATTTCTAAACACTCACTACTAATCTCTTGATGAGATTAGAGTCCAAGATGCACAATAATACAGTTCTAAAACAACAGTAAATAGCACAATATACAATGGGCCCCAGGGGGAGACCAAACCATATATTAAGAAAGTGGTATAAGAACCACGACTTGACTAGACACAGTGCCTAGAGCACGTAGAATCGCTGGAACCCCAAGGAACCACCAATGCAGTGACACAGGGGACCCACAGGGGACGCGTGCATTGTGAGAACACAGCTGCGAGCTCCGTACAATCCTATGGGAAAGTCACGGTTGGAATTTTAAAGGTTAAGGACACTTAGGAGAGGACTTTGAGCAGACCCTTTTAGACTTAGAAGGTTGTAAGGCTAGCACCCACGTGAGCACTGGAGTAGTCGTGTTACCTCACCGAGGGAAGCCGGGTGCATAGGTGTCAAATGGTGTCGGGAATCGTCGTCGTTTACAAAGACGATGAGCTGCAAAGTGCTGCTGCCGTGAAAAAGAAAAGTGTCCAGGGTGATCCAAGCCTGGACCGAACATGTGAAGAACCTGAAAGCAGAGGGGACAGAGTCTGGGTCACTTGCCAGTGAACAGGGGCACGATAGACGAATGCCCACCAATGTCGGGTGCTTCAGATGCAAAGAGGTGAAACTTGACTCTGCAGCCACGGAGACCAGGAGATGTTGAGGATGACCAAAGTCCGGGGGTGAGCTGTCCCAGGAAGGATGTCGAGTGCTGGGGGGTCAGTGTCCAGATTGAACACCAACAAGCCTTGGCAACTGCAACCAACCCGGTCGGAGAAAAGATGCTTCGGTGAGGAGCAGCAAGATCCAGGGGACTCCCCAAGCAGTGGAGAATCAGGGCACGTCTAGAGCAACCAGGTAAGCTCAATCAAAGTTAGAGTTGCCTTCACATGGACCCACCAGTCGACGGATCAGGGATCACGAAGGAACATCAAGAGAAATCGCACAATACCAGCCCACGGGACACTCGGTGAGTATAGACAAGTAATCTTCAGGGGAAACACTTGCTTGGGGGTTGGACTACAAGTAGCCCAAAGCACATCCTCAGGGATTTCAAAAAGCATAGGCTGCTGCAAATGTGCACTGTGTCCAGGGTTCCTGTTCCACGGTCCCCATGAGGGCTATGGGTCTCAGAGTTGCTCAGAGCACTGGTCAGCCTCTGGGAAGTCTAGGAACCCACATCCTGTGTTGCAAATTCTTCAGAGTCCATCGGGAACTTCGTAGATGCAAACTGGTCAGATGCTTTTCAGGTACCTACCTTGCAGGGCAGTAACTCCTTTACTCCAAGGGAGATTCTTTAGTCATCCAGCGTCGTGTAGATCATCGAGTTCTTGGTATCTTTTGCAGAGTTTCGTTCAAGTGTAATCTACAGTCCTGTAGCCAGGGGTGCCTACTTTATACCCAAGGAAGGGGTGGGACAAACTCTGGGGACCCACCTATGAGAGGGTCAGGACAGAGTGGTGGCTACACCCATGTCCTTTGTCCAGTTTCGTGCCAGTGCAGGGACTGAGTACCTCTGCATCCGGTTTGAGCTAGACTATGCACAGGGACACCAAATGTGCCCCCAGTGCAGACATTAAAGCACTCTTGGAGTGCACCCACCTAGCCCCAATACACTAAAGCCTGTCTGGGAGGTGGTCAGACCTCCCTGTGACAGGAAACCTATTGTCTAGTCCTCCCCTGCCAGAGTTTCATCCAGCAGCAGGAGGGCAGACTCGTGTCTGTGGCTGGCAGCATCCATTTTGTGATGCCAGAGTTCTGTGAGGCTGGTACCAGGTGTACCGATGAAGTCATGTTTCTCCCTCTAGTAGGGTGGAATCATACCGGCCACACCAGTTACTGGTGTGGGGGTATGATTCCAAGGTGTTTGACACCAAACACGACATGTTTCCATGCAGCCATTCCAAAGTTAGCATTTGCCGCAAGGTTATAATGCACTTAAGAGTATATGGTTTGGCTGCATCACAAAGGTTCCGAAAGCTGCAGAGGGGCTCTGCTCTGCCATAGGGGTGACTGATAGGTTTACATGTGCAGTGATATGGATATATATATATATATTTTTTTTTTTGCAGAGTTTTATATAGCGCAAACTTGACCTGAATCCAATCAGGTATCAGAGCGCTTTACATAGCACCAGTTACGTTATATGAGGACACACATTCATCTTTTGTTAGGCACGTGGAGATTAAGTGATTTGCCCAGAATCACAGGACGTTCAGCGTCATTACCGAGACTCGAACCCAGTTCACCTGGTCCGAGGTCGAGCGCCCTAGCCGTTAGGCCAACTCCTCTTCCCATAGTTGACCTATATATTTCAGTAAGCGGTGCATTCACTACCTTACACAGGCTGCTGTAGCAGACCTGTTGTGTCATTTTGAATGGCTTCCCAGGGGTGGCATAATATATGCTGCAGCCCCTGGTAGGCCTCTGGGGTACCTATGCCCTGGGTACATAGTATATCATATACTAGGGCCTTATAAGGGTACCCCATAATCCAATCTGGAGTGTACCTAAAGGACATGGAATCAATTTAGAGAGAAAGCAGCTAGGCTGGAGTCCTGAATAGCAGGACCCCAGCCAGACTAAAGACGAAAAAAACAGTGTTACAGCAGCAAAATGTGGGGGTAACCATAAGAGGCAGATCCTACTCTCCTACACAACCCCCCCACCCCCACCAACGCAGGGACATTAAACTAACCTTGACCAGTTGAGTCTTCATGTTCTTAGTGGAAATATCTGGAGAGTCCATCTGCATTGGCATGGTTACTCCCAGGTCTATGTTCCACTGTATAGTCCATACCATTTAGGGAAATGGACCACCTCAAAAGTTTGGGGTTTTCACCCTTCATCTGTTTTAGCCATAAGAGGGGCTTATGGTCTGTCTGAACAAGGAAGTGAGTACCAAACAAGTATGGCCTCAACTTCTTCAGAGCCCAAACCACAGCAAAGGCCTCCCTCTCAATGGCTGACCAACGTTTCTCTCTGGAGGTCAGCCTTCTGCTAATGAAAGCTACTGGTTGATACTGAGCTTCATCATTCAACTGTGACAGTACAGTCCCTACCCCCAATTCAGATGCATCTGTTTGGACAATGAACTTCTTGGAGTAATCAGGACTCTGCAGAATAGGAGCAGTGCACATGGCCTGCTTCAGGTCATCAAATGCCTTTTCACAGCTAGCTGTCCACTGAACCTTTTTGGGCATTTTCTTAGAGGTTAAGTCATTTAGGGGTGTCACTATTGATCCATACCCCTTGACAAATCTTCTATAGTATCCAGTCAGGCCCAAGAATGCTCTGACGTGAGTCTGGGTGGTTGGAGCAACCCAGTCCATTATGGTCTGGATTTTGGTCTGCAGTGGTTGAACCTGACCTCCACCTACAAGGTGGCCCAGGTACACAACCTGACTCTGCCCTATCTGGCACTTGGTGGCCTTGATAATTGGCCCTGCTTTCTGCAGGGCCTCCAAAACATTTCTCAGGTGGACCAGGTGATCCTCCCACGTGGAGCTAAAGACAGCAATATCATCTAGATGTGCTGCACTATAGGTTTCCAGACCTGTTAGGACTTTGTTCACCAACCTTTGAAAAGTGGCAGGTGCATTCTTCAAACGAAAGGTTATTACTACAAATTGATTATCCCGTCTAGGGGTGGAAAATGTTGTCTTTGGCTTTGCATCATCAGCTAGTCTGATCTGCCAGTAACCAGCTGTCAAGTCAAATGTGCTTACAAACTTGGCTGAGGCCAAAGTATCTATAAGCTCATCTTCCCTTGGATGGGCATCAGTCCTAGTGACTGTATTGAGACCCCTGTAGTCCACACAAAACCTCATCTCTCTCTTGCCATCTTTTGTGTCAGGTTTAGGCACTAAGACCACTGGACTAGCCCAAGGGCTATCTGAGGGTTCAATGACTCCCAAATCCAACATCTTTTGGAATTCTGTCCTGATACAGTCCCTGACATCATCAGGTTGCCTGTAAATCTCATTTTTAACAGGCAGCTGTCCCCAGTGTCCACTTCATGAGTGCACCAGGTAGTCTGACTTGCAGTCAGTGAAAACAATTGTCTAAACTGATTAAGAACTTTTCTGCAATCAGCTTGTTGCTGCACGTTGAGGCTGCCTGCCAAGGCTACACCATCTATTGATCCATCATCAGGGTTCTGAGAGAGCAGTTCAGGGAGTGGATCACTCTCTACCTCCTGTCCTTCATCAGTAGCCATGAGCAAGGCCATGTCAGCCCTGTCAACATATGGCTTGAGCCTACTGACATGGAGCACCTTATGGGGGCTCCTGGGAGTTCCAAGGTCCAACAGGTAGGTAACCTCTCCCTTTTGCTCAAGTGTGAAATGGGGTCCACTCCACTTATCTTGAAGGGCTGCTGGGGCCACAGGCTCCTATACCCATACTTTCTGCCCTGGCTGGTAAACAGTCAGCACAGCCTTTTGGTCATGCCAGGCCTTTTGTAATTCCTGACTAGCCTCAAGGTTTTTAGTTGCCTTCTTCATGTACTCAGCCACCCTGGAGCGGAGACCAAGTATATAGTCCACAATATCCAGTTTAGGGGGTTTGAGAGGTAACTCCCATCCCTCCTTCACTAGACACAATGGACCCCTAACTGGATAAACAGAAGTTCAAATGGGCCGTAACCAACCCCCTTCTGTGGAACCTCTCTGTAGGTAAAGAGAAGGCAGGGCAAAAGTATGTCCCATCTGCGCCTAATCTTTTCTGGGAGACCTTTGATCATGCCCTTGAGGGTTTTGTTGAACCTTTCAACTAACCCATTGCATTGTGGGTGATAAGGGGTGGTAAATTTGTAATTTAATCCATACTCCTTCCAAATAGCAGTTAAGTAACTAGACATAACGTTTGTATATCTGTCTGATACTACCTCCTTAGGGAAACCCACTCTGGAAAAAATTCCAAGTAGGACCCTTGCCACCACAGGAGCTGTAGGGGTCCTAAGAGGAATGGCTTCTAAGTACCTAGTGGCATGGTCCACCACCACCAGTATAAATCTGTGCTCAGATCTTGTCTTGAGGATCCATGGGATCAACTATATCAATCCCAACCCTCTCAAAGGGAACCCCCACCACAGGTAGTGGTATCAGGGGGGCCTTTGTTGTTCCACCTGCCTTCCAACTGGCTTGACAGGTGACACAGGAGCGACAAAACTCCTTGGTGTCTTCAGATATGTGAGGCCAATGAAAGTGAGAGACAATTCTGTCCCAAGTCTTGTTTTGGCCTAGGTGACCTGCTAAGGGAATATCATGGGCTAGTGTTAATAGGCAGCCCCTAAACTTCAGAGGTATAACCAACCTCCTGGTAGCTCCAGGCTTGGGGTCTCTACTCTTTGAGTATAGGAGTCCATCATCCCAATAGATCCTATGGGTTCCACTAGCATTCTCAGCAGCCTGCTATCTGAGGGGTTCAAGAGAAGGGCAGCTCAGCTGCTCCTGGCTCAGATCTGCCCTGGAAGGGCCCCCTGTCCCCAAGAACTCAACCTGATCAGGTTCAAGCTCATCTGGGATAATTCCTTCTCCAGGACTGAGATCAGCTCCCTGAAGAGACTGGTCTGGTTTCTGAGTCAGGGGGGAAGACACTGCCTTACCCCTACTGCCCCTTTTCTTGGAAGGCACCTGGTCCATTCTTCCAGAATCCAGAGCCTGTTCAGTTTTAGACAATTTGCCTGTGAGCTGGTCATAGCAAACACATCTGCAGGGATTCCTAACATTTCTGCATGAATCCTGAGCTCCACTTCAGCCCAAGCTGAAGTTTCTAAATCATTGCCAAACAAGTATTCAACAGGGAGGTCTGCACTTACCACAACCTTCTTAGGGCCAGTTACCCCTCCCCAGGAGAAATTAACAACTGCCAAGGAATGGTCTGTTCTGGCATTGCTAGCATTCGTCACTTGATTCATCTCATCAAGTATCTTTTGTCACCATTGTGACACTTGCTCCAGTGTCCCTGAATGCCAAGGCCTCTTTTCCATTTATCAAAGGCTGCTGTCTGTATTTGCCCAGATTCCTGGGACTGACAAAGGAGGCCATATCCATCCCTCCATCACAGTTCAGTACAGCCTGAGTAGGAACTCTGACTAGGCCAGAGTCCACCTCAGATCCCAGGGTTAACCCTACTACACCCTTATTCTGAGTACCACCAATTGGAGCTGAACTAGGGGGAACAGTTGCCTTAGGGGCAATGGTGGATGGAGTTGAGTCCTTGGACTTGGTACAATCACTTGTCCAATGGGTTTTCTGTTTATAGATTTTACACCATGGTTTCTTTTGGCCTTTTCCTTTGCTAGATTGGGACTCCACACCAGATGCAGATTTTTGGGGCCCTTGAGAAGACTTCTGGTCTTTACCCTTGTCCCCACCCTTATCAGAGTTTTTGGAATCCTGCTTCTTGGAGCCACCACGTTGGTTCTGAACCTTCTGCCTCACCCTGGTTCTGAACCATTTGTCTGCCTTCTGGCCCAATTTATGGGGAGAAGTCAGATCAGAGTCCACCAGGTACTGATGCCACAGCTGATCTTGACAATTATTAAGGATTTACTACCTCATAATCAAATTGTACAATCCTTTAAGATCACACACTTTACTGCCAAGTAGCCACCCTTCCAGAGCCTTAGTAGCACAATCTGCAAAGTCAACCCAGTCTTGAGTCTGTGCCTTTTGGGTATCTCTGAACTTCAACCTGCACTGTTCAATGATTAAACCAAACCCTTCAATCAGTGCACTCTTCAAGACTTTGTAATTATCAGCATCCTCTTCTCTAATGCACTTTTCAGACTAGTATAATCATCTGCCTCCTCCTGTCTAACAGCGACGAGCTTGTCACTACCTTTGTCTGCCACCTTCCAGACGTTCGTCAACCAGGTGTTGGCTGGGCTGGATTCGTTCAGTGCAGCCTACCTGGATGACATCGCAGTGTTCAGCTCCAGTTGGGAAGAACATCTGCGCCACCTCTGGGAAGTGTTGATGGCGCTGCGGCGGGCAGGCCTCACAATCAAGGCAAGTAAGTGCCAGATCGGGCAGGGTTCCGTGGTGTACTTGGGACACCAGGTTGGGAGCGGCCAGGTGGCGCCCCTACAGCCCAAGATGAAAAACATCCTGGCTTGGGAACCCCCCAAGACCCAGACAGAGGTGAGAGCCTTCCTAGGTCTCACCGGGTATTACAGGAGGTTTGTCAAGGGGTATAGCACCATTGTTGCCCCCTTGACAGCGCTGACTTCCAGGAAGCAGCCCAGGAAAGTGATTTGGACTGACACCTGTCAGAAAGCTTTGGAGGCCCTGAAAGCTGCTATGTGCACGGCGCCCGTGCTCTTGGCTCCCAACTTCTCCAAAGTGTTTATCGTTCAGACAGACGCTTCAGAGCATGGTGTGGGGGCTGTTCTTTCACAGATTAATGAGGAGGGCCTAGATCAACCTGTAGCCTTTCTTAGCAGGAGGTTACTCCCACGGGAACAGAGATGGAGTGCTATTGAGCGTGAGGCATTTGCTGTGGTCTGGGCACTGAAGAAGCTAAGACCATACCTGTTTGGGTCTCACTTCCAGGTTCAGACAGACCACAGGCCCCTCAGATGGTTGATGCATATGAAGGGTGAGAATCCAAAGCTGTTGAGGTGGTCCATTT
Organism: Triturus cristatus; assembly: GCF_964204655.1. Taxonomy (NCBI): domain Eukaryota; kingdom Metazoa; phylum Chordata; class Amphibia; order Caudata; family Salamandridae; genus Triturus; species Triturus cristatus. The sequence goes on along the minus strand of NC_140581.1, from coordinate 11,503,578 downwards.
CCCTACAGGGTATGGATTCCACGGTGGAACATCGCCCCGGAACAGATCACGCCAATGCTGTCGGTCTGTCCAGATTTTTCCGCCTTAGTGATGAGGAGCTCCCTGGGGTAGGGTAGTTCTCCCCACTTTTCAGCTGGAGGGGACATGTGCTAGACCTGGCACCTTGGCGTGAGTCTCCCTTCCACTTTTTTGTCGCTGTGCCTCATGTGTTTTTATGGTGTTGGCCGCTCAGCGCACTGTGCCAATGCCAACTAGTGCCACAGTGCAAGTGCCCCCTATGTAAAATGTATATGTTGGTTGGATTCCATGATTGGCTTATTTGGTTTACTATCAGACCCCAGTAAAGTGCACCAGGAGTGCCAGGACGTGTAAATGCAAATGCCGCTGGTGGGCTTGCAGCACTGGTTGTGCCGCCCACAGTCGCGGCCTGGTAAAATATGTCTAGGTCTGCCATTGCAGAACCTGCGTGCAGTCTAGTACTGACATGCTGACTGGGCAAGTGCACACACTTGCCAGTCCCTAAACCTTCCCTTAAACTCATGTAAGTCACCCCTATGGTAGGCCCAAGGGCAGGGTGCATTCTAGCATAAGGTAGGACAAGCCCTGATGTGTGTGGCATGTCCTAATAGTGAATTACAGCCATTTTCGTTTTTCACTATTGTAAGGCTACCCTGTTCTCATAGGCCAGAATGAGCTGTTAAGATTGTTACATCCTATGATCCTAACAGGCCCAGGGAACATGGTAGAAAATCGAGTTTAGTATGCCTGAACTCGGAATAATAAGGTACATCTTTTAGTAAGGTTTATTTTAATATTCTGCGTTTGCAAATGCCACTTTTAGAAAGTTGGCATTTGCTTGCCTAACCATTTCAGCCCGCCTCTGCGTGATGTGTATCTGCTGTCTGGCTTGTGTGAGTGACAGGGCTGGGGAAACCCAGATGGGCAGGGCTAGGTAGCCTGGTGGTGAATAGAAAGATTGACATATGGATGGGTGGGAGGAGTACACCTGGACTCTGAAAACGGCTGTTCTCTGCCACCACAATGCTGGCTCCGCCCCCTGTGGAGCGTCTGATGGCTCTGCCCTGCACCCTGAAAGAAGAAGCCTGCATCGCATCAACAAAGTGCTCCAGAACTGGACTGAACTAGGCAAGGGCCCCCCTGGCCTGGGAGAACAAAGGATTTGTGATATAAATGTAGGAGCCCTGCTCCTAAGAAACTAGATCCTGCTACAAGACGAACCTCTGCCTGAGGGGAAGGAACCGGGAAAGCTGTAGCAGGAGTACTGTCCCTGACCTGGGGGATTGGCCTGCAGTGGTTGCCTTGCTGCTGAAGGAGAGGAGAAAGATTGCTGATAAACTTTGCTTCAACTTGTGCTGTGTGCTGAGCTTGCCCCCTGAACGAAGTCCCAGGACCAGTGGACTTCACCCCCTTTGAGAACCGCCGTTCTCCCCGTGAAGCTGACGCCAAGAAAAGTGTGCGCCTCTCAACTCGCGCGTACTTTGGCAAGCCTGTGCCCCCCTGCCCAGCCCGAGCACCGCGACTAAGGCCCCTCGAGCCGTAGCTCGCAACGTAAAGGAAGGACTTCGTGACACTTGTTATTTGCCCCTCTCCGCATCGTACCCTTTTGCGTGCCCCCCTACCCTTGCTGAGGGCAGGCTGCGGTACGTAGAGTGGTTGGTACGCAGCTCCCCCCCTGGAGCGTACTGCCTGCTTCGCATCGTGCTGAGAAAAAAGGCGCCGCTCTCAAGGTACGGTTCGAACGCCGCAACGAAGAGCCAGCGCACCGTACACCCGCACTGTCCCCCTGAGCAACGCGACTGAGGCCCCCTCGAGCCGTAGCTCGCACCGCAATTGAAAGGACATCGCGCCGTACAAACGAGGTGGGATTCACCGCATCGTCCGTGACGAACTCCTGAAAGATAAAGGTACTGTGCCCCCTTCGCACCGTAAGGTGTACGCATCGCCCGGAGCGTCTGCAAACGCTTGTGAGCCCCACTCGCAAGCCTCTTCCAGTCATACGAACCGCACGACGCGCACGAAGTGCACAGAACTCCTGAAATACTCTTAAACTCAAGAACTACTTATTGCAAAGTATTGTGGGCCCGTTTTAACGTTATTGGGTCTTGTGCTAAGTCTGCTTATACAGAAAATAATTATTATTGGTAAACCCAGTGTGGAGTCCATTTGTGGGGGTGTCATTGATTTGTTGTATGTGGTCCCAAATGCTTAACCATTACGCCTAAGATAACGCCTTGTCTGCTCGCACCAAGCTACCTAGAGGGTGAGCAGGGGTTATTGTTAGAGTGTAACCCCTTACCCTGACTGGAGGAAAGGTTCCCTGCTTGGCACAAGTACCTACCTGTGCCAACCAGAGAATCTGGATTCTAACAGCCAGCATCAGAGTCCAGGTCATAGGTGTTTTCACCTTCTGTCCTTTCCTCTTCTGCTGTCCCACCCCATTTGCCTGTCTCATCAGACCCTGGGGTCTTTCTGAGATCATCTAAAAGCAAAGCCTCCATGAGGCGTTGAGGGCTAACACTTCTCCCTGTCTTCAACTTTCTAGATGTACACATGTTTCTCAATTCTTGGAATGTGAGTTGGTCATACTCGGATGGCAATTAGCCTCTTGCTTCAGGCCTTGAAGACGTACTAGTTGTGTGGTGTAGTCACCTACCTACCTAGTGGGAGCTACTAAACTCTCTTGAGTTGGGGAAAAGGGGTGTGCTGGTCCCTTTGCTTACCCAACTCTAAGTTCAGTAGAACTTACTTTATTCTAGTCTAGATTTATGTGTACCTATGTACCTATAGTGGTTTTCAGTTAGCCACTCAAAGAGATTATCTGGTAAAGCAATAGCAGACTTGAATCGAACCGCTGCACACCAATGTGAGAAGTTGGCCTGGTATATGCTGTCAACTAGTTATAGTGGGGACCTTGCACCAGTCCAAACAACCCTTATTAATGATTAGGTTTAAGACAACTTTTTTTGAAAGCTATCCTAGTGGTAGCTATGGAGAGCAGACTTCATACTAAGTCTTGAAGGAGTGTAAAGCAGCTTGGTTTACCAGATTATAACCTCTTGAATGACCAAATGAAAGGAGAACCACACAAGGTATATATAAAATATATGTATTTATTTCTAAACACTCACTACTAATCTCTTTATGAGATAAGAGTCCAAGATACACAATAATACAGTTCTAAAACAACAGTAAATAGCACAATATTCAATGTGCCCCAGGGGGAGACAAAACCATATATTAAGAAAGTGGTATAAGAACCACAACTTGACTAGACACAGTGCCTGGAGCACGTAGAATTGCTGGGATCTCAAGGAACCACCCAAGGCAGTGACACAGGGGACCCACAGGGAACGCGTGCAGTGTGAGAACACAGCGCGAGCCCCGTACTATTCTATGGGAAAGACACGGTTTGAAATTTAAAGGTTAAGGACACTTAGGAGAGGACTTTGAGCAGACCATTTTAGACCTAGAAGGTTGTAAGGCTAGCACCCATGTGAGCACTGGAGTACTCGTGTTTCCTAACCCAGGGAATCCGGGTGCATAGGTGTCAAATGGTGTCGGGAATCGTCGTTGTTTCCAATGGCCATGAGCTGAAAAGTGCTCTTGCCGTGAAGAAGAAAAGTGTCCAGGGTGGACAGAGTCTGGGTCACTTGCCAGTGACCAGGGGCACTATAGACGAATGCCCACCGATGTCGGGTGCTTCAGGTGCGAAGAGGTGAAGCTTGACTCTGTAGCCACGGGGACCAGGAGACGTCGAGTGTAGGAGAGTAGGATCTGCCTCTTATGGGTACCCCCTCATTTTGCTGGTGCTTCACTGTATTTTGACTTTAGTCTGGCTGGGGCCCTGCTAATCAGGAGCCCACCCTAGCTGCTTCCGCTCTAAATTGAATGCATGTACTTTAGGTACACTCCAGATTGGATTCTGGGGTACCCTTGTGAGTCCCTAGTATATGGTATACTATGTACCCAGTGCATAGGTACCCCAGAGGCCTACCAGGGGCTGAAGCATGTATTGTGCCACCCCTGGAAAGCCCTCCAAAATGACACCACATGTCTGCTGCTGCAGCCTGGGTAAGGTGGTGCATGCACCCCTTACTGAGGTATAGGTTCACTATACCTCACGTATCACTGCACATAGTAACCTATCAGTCAACCCTATGGCAGGCCTTATCAATCCTGGAGGCAGGGTGCTTCCAGACCATGTACTCTTAAGTGCATTATATCTTAAACGGTTAATACTAACTTTGTACTAGCTGCACGGAAACATGTTGTGTTTGGTGTCAAACACCTTGGAATCATACCCTCACATCAATTCCTGATGTGAGAATATGATCCCACCCTTCTAGAGGGAGAGACATGGCAGTACTGGTATACATGGTAGAAACTTCACAGAGCCCTGGCATCACAAAATGGATGCCTCTGCCACAGACACAGGTCTGGCCTCCTGCTGCTGACCGCAACTCTGGCAGGGGAGGCCTGGACAATAGGTTTCCTGTCACAGGGAGGTGTCACCACCTCCCAGACAGGCTTATGTGTATTGGGGCTGGGTGGGAGCACTCTCTGGTGCTTTGAAGTCCTGCACTGGGGGCACATTTGTTGTCCCTGTGCATAGTCCAGCTCGAACCAGTTCAGGGGCTTCTATCCCCTGCCCTGGCGCGAAACTGGACAAAGGAAATGGGTGTAGCCACGCTTCTTTCCAAACTCTCCCATAGGTAAGTCCCTAGTGCTAGTCCAACCCCTTCCTTAGGTATAAGTAAGGAACCTCTGTAACCAGAACTTTAGATATCCCTGGACGAAACTCTGAAGCTGAATCCTGGAACTTCGACGCTCTACTAAAGACTAGAGGACTGAAGAAATCTCCCTTGGGGTCAAGGAATGACTCCCCTGCTTGGCAGGCACCAACAAAGCAATTTGCCCGTCTGCATCTCTGAAGCTCCCGCTGGACTCTGAAGTGTTTGCAGCCCAGGAATAGGATTTCCAGACATCTCACAGGCCGACCAGAGTCCCCAGCAAAGCTGACACCTGCAGCCCTCGTGAGTAGCGTGGAACCAGAACTCCTGGTCACCGTGCACTTTTGCAAGTGCAGTGACTTCTTAACGTCTCTTGAAGTCATGCTTGGGGTTACTAGTAGCCCCCACCTCATGCAGAATATCCACTGAAGATTGTCAGCCCAGTCACCCCAAATGACCCGTGGGCCACCATTTTGTGTTTCCTCTCGAGGCTCCTTCGCGATCCCTGGTCCATCAACTGGTGGGTCCCTGTGAAGGCAACTTTGATTTTGCTTGGGCTTCTCTGGTTGCTCCAGACATGCCCTGACTACCTACCAAGTGGTGAGCCCCCAGACCGTGCTGGTCTGCACCGAAGCATCTTTCTCCTTTCTGCATGGGTTGCTGTTGCCAAGACTTGTGTGTCCAATCCGGGCACCGATGCTGCAGCACTCGACATCCTTTGTGAGACAGCTCGAATCCACCTCCTGGTTGTCCTCAACGCCACCTGGTCCTCGTGGCTGAAGAGTCAAGCTTCACCTCCTTCACCTGAAATCACCCGACTTCCATGGGCATTCGCCTACTGTGCCCCTGGTCACTGGCTGGTGACCCAGCCTCTGTCCCCTCTGCTTTCAGGTTCTTCTCAACTTCGATCCAGGCTTGGATCTCTTCAGACACTTTGCATCTTCCCGGCAGCAGCTCTTCTTTTCCAGCTCCCATTGAAATCGATGAAGCGACCTGACACCATTTGACACCTATGCACCGACTTCCCTGGGTGGGGTAGCCCGAGTACTCCGGTGCTCCCGTGGGTATTGACCCTAGAACTTCCTAAGTCCCAAAGGGTTTGGTCCTGACTCATTTCTAAGTGTCCCTAATCTTTAAAAATCTAACTGCGACTTTACTCATATAAGCTAACGGGAGCTTGCGGCTGTGTTCTCACACTGCACACTGCCCCCGTGGGTCCCCAGTGTCACTACCGTGGTTGGTTCCTAGGGGTCCCAGTGATTCTACAGGATCTAGGCCTAGTGTCTAGTTAAGTCGTGGTTCTTATACCACTATTTTAGTATATGGTTTGGCTCGCCCCTAGGGCCTTACGTGTATTTGTGCTATTTTACTGTAATATTTGAAGTGTCGCTTATATGTTTTGGCCTCTAGCCTCATAAAGAGACTAGGAGGGTGTGTTTAGAAGTAAATACATATATTTTATACATATACCTGGTGTGGTTGCCTTTCATTTAGCCATCCAAGAGATTATAGACTGGTAAAACAAGCTGCTTTACATTCCTTCAAGACTTAGCCTGAAGGCTGCTCTCCATAGCTATCACTAGGATAGCTTTCAATAAAGGTTGTCTTTAACCTATCATCAATAAGGGGTTGTTTGGACTGGTACAGTATGCCCACTATAACTAGTGGACAGCATATACCAGGCCAACGTCTTACATTGGTGTGCAGCGTGTGGGATTCCAGCTTGCTATTGTTTTACCAGATAATCTCATTTGAGTGACTAACTGAAAACCACTAAAGGTACCCTAGGTACATATAATACAAGCTTTAGAATACAGTAAGTTCTACTGAACTTAGAGTTGTGTGTTAAGGGCTTAGCACACCCTTTCTACAACTCTAGAGAGTTTAGTAGGCCACACTAGAGTAGGTAGTGCAATACACCACACCTCACTAGTAATGTCTTCAAGGCCAGGAACCAGTGAGTCCCTGCCAGAAGCCAATGGCCTTCTTATCTACAAGTATGATTACCTCCCATTCATGGAACTGAGAGCATTATGCACTACTAGGAAACTGAAGACAGGCAAAAGTCCAACCACCCAGCATCTCGTAGAGGTACTCAGGCTGGATGATCTCAGAAGACCTAGAGGGTCTGAAGGGGTAGGCAGAGTGGGTGGGGCAGCACATGAGGAAGGGCCTAGGGGTGAAATTCCCCATGTCCAGACCTCTAATGCTGACCAGGAATATGAAAATGATCTTGACCTGGGAAATCCTGCTCCCCGAGAAGATGAGGGGGAGGGCCACAATGGCCCCCTCTTTGTCCCTCCTGGAAGAGTTGTGGAATCTAACAATTATGGTTCATCTATAGGGACCTCTATTCTTCTCATAGGAGGGAACCTCCCAGGAGAGGAGGGAGACACTGCTGAAGTATAAGGAAGCCCAACTTGAAATCAGAAAGCACCAGGTAGCCCTAGACAGGGAGGCCGTAGAGCTCTACAGAGCTGGAAAGAAAGATGGAACTAGAGTCCCATGGTGGCAGCAACATCCCTAGAGATAGGGAGAGGTCTCATGACCTTAGAAGCCCGAATAAGATTGTCCCTCCCTACCAGAGTGGGGATGACATCCACAAATGGATAACTGCACTGGAAAGGGCCTGTAAAGTTCAAAGGGTCCCCCTGGAGCAGTGGGCAGAAATCTTATGACTCTCCTTTGCAGACAAAGGCAGAGATAAGCTCCTCACTGTTAGACAGGAAGAGGCAGATGATTACACTAGTCTGAAAAGTGCATTAATTGAAGGGTTTGGCCTACCCACTGAGCAATACAGGTTAAAGTTCAGAGACACCCAAAAGGCACAGAATCAAAACTTTGACTTTGTAGATTGTGCTACTAAGGCTCTGGAGGGTTGGTTACTTGGCAGCAAAGTGCACGACTTTCAAGGATTGTACAATTTGATTATGAGGGAGCAGATTCTGAATAACTGTCAAAATCAGCTGTTGTACCAGTACCTGGTGGACTCAGATCTGACCTCTCCCAAAGAACTGGGAAAGAAGGCAGACAAGTGGGTCAGAATCAGGGTGAGGCAGAAAGTTCAGAACCAAGGTGGTGAACCACCTTGGTGGCAAGATCCACCAAGCAAGATCCTAATAACTCTGACAAGGGTGGGGAGAAAGGTAAAGACCAGAAGGCTTCACAAGGTCACCAAAAATCTTCTTCAGGTGGGGATTCACAGTCTAACAAGGGAAAAGGCCAAAAGAAACCATGGTGCAAAATCTGTAAGCAGAAAACTCACTGGACCAGTGACTGCACCAAGTCCAAAGAATCTACTCCAGCCACCATTGCCCCTAAGGCAACTGTTCCCCCTTGCACAGCTACATTTGTTGGTGCTAATGTTCAGAATAAGGGTGTAGTAGGGTTGACCCTAGGTTCTGAGATGGACTCTGGCCTAGTCAGAGTTCCAACTCAGGCTGTCCTGATCTGTGATGGAGGCATGGATATGTCCTCCTTTGTGAGTCCCAGTAACCTGGGCAAATACAGACAGCAGCCTTTAATAAATGGAAAAGAGGCTTCGGCATTCAGGGACACAGGAGCAAGTGTCACAATGGTGACAAAAGATCTTGTGGATCCTGGGCAGATTATACTTGGTGAAATGTACCAAGTGACCAATGCTAGCAATGTCAGAACAGACCATTCTCTGGCAGTTGTTAACTTCTCCTGGGGAGGGGTAACTGGCCTTAAGAATGTTGTGGTAAGTGCAGACCTACAAGTTGAATGCTTGCTTGGCAATCATCTGGAAACCTCAGCTTGGGCTGAAGTGGAGCACAGGACATATGCAGAAATGTTGGGGATCCCTGCTCATGTCTTTGCTGGGACTAGGTCACAGGCCAAAATGTCTAACACTGGACAGACCCTGGATTCTGGAAGAATGGACCAGGTGCCTCCCAACAGGAGGAGCAGTAGGGTTAAGGCAGTGCCTTCCTCCCTGACTCAGAGTACAGATCAGCCTCCTCAGGGAGATGATCTTGAGCCTGAAGAAGGAACTGTCCCAAAGGAGCTTGAACATGACCAGGTTGAGTTCTTGGGGACAGGGGACCCTTCCAGGCAAGATCTGAGCCAGGAGCAAAACACCTGCTCCTCTCTTGAACCCCTCAAAAAGCAAGCTGCTGATGAGGCTGCTGGGAATGCTATTGGCACCCATAAGATATATTGGGATAATGGACTCCTTTACTCAGAGTGTAGAGACCCCAAGCCTGGTGCTTCCAGGAGGTTGGTTATACCTCTGAAGTTTAGGGGCTTCCTATTCACACTAGCCCATGCACAAGTATCCCTAGGAATTTACCAAAACTCATTCACTACACTGGAAGTGATAAGGGAACTGCACACAATCTACATATTTTAGTGTAGAAAGTTGTTATACAACCAATGATTTCTTGTCGTTTTTCAAAAAATGTTGCCGTGGATCCGCACACCCACCACGAGAGAATCCGTGCATCCAACGCGATAGGATGCGCGCACCGTGCGCGCATTTCGCCACTTTCTTTTTTTTTTAAAAGGTGGGCCACAGGGAGTCCTTCTGGGAGAATTTCGCGAAGATTCGTCAATCGGCGCCAAAGATATTCCCAATAGAATGTTGCGGATTTCCTATGGAAAATAGGTCCTAACTATAACTATCTACTGGCGACCGCCAGTAGATAATATATTATCTGTGGCGCGTTTTAATTTAGCACAAGGTTTGTTTGGCACGTGCACAGCTCCTTTTAAAACAGTTTAACAGTTAATGTTGACTTTTCGAAATTTTGAATGGATGTTTATGACCGTGCTTCCAGGGTGTCACTCCTCTGATGTGAGTGCCTCAAATAAATCCTGGTGTAGCAAACCCTAGATTTAGGGTGTGTCCCCCGGGCACTGGTTGAACGAATGAATCATTTGCATTGTTTAAACCAATAAACGATTGTTTGTGATTTTCAATAAAGTTGCACTCTTGTCAATTCATTTGAACGTTCGTTTAATTCATCACGACGTTTTTTTGTAACGAAAATGCAGTGATTAACAAATTCTACGTGTCTCACATATCCCAATGCATTTCGGCTTAAAAATATAGCCTTCGTCAGGGGTTTATCTACAACATAAATGAACAAAATGAGCTTTCCTGCAATGTATCTAACAAACAAAGAAAACGATAAGTTCACTTGGCTAAAATGTGTCAATTGCATAACGTAGGTTTGTGGTTTCTCCTGTTCGCCATAAATCTAGCGTGCTCCGGTGTTTGTCTATGTGTGGATCTTTACGTGAGTTTGTGCGAGTGGCTTTTTGAACTTCGATTAAAGTTCGTGGTGCGGATGTGACTATGTGTATGCAATTTAATATGTTGGGTTCACTGGTGTTGGTTACTTACTCGTGAGTCAGCGTAGTCTGGTTCTAACTGAGCTCCTTAGGTATGTGTCGGTCGCTGAAGCGCTCTCCCTTCGTGACGGTGGTTGGATTGGAAATTTCATGTCGGTTCTATGGGCGTGTGATTAAGTGTGCCTTGGAGTGTAAGAGTCGAAATAGGACTATGAGTGTGGCGGTTGGTAATGGTGCAAGGGTTTCTGGATCTGGTAGTGCTTGTGCGCTGATTGAATTCTACATTATGTCTGGTGGTAGATTGATCAACACATAATATTAAATGCATAACGGTCATAAAAAAACTTCTCAAGATGATATCAATTAGGCAATTTAAATCAGAGATAACATGTAAATTCCATGCGATCGTTCATCCCATGTGGTTTCATGGAATTTAGTAGACGTATCCAATAATTCTCCCGTTTTAACAATGTCTTATGGTTGTCTCTTTCTTCAATTTTGTTAACCGTTTCTAGGACCATGAATTTCAATTGGCTTACGTTGTGACCACTTTCTTGGAAGTGGCTGGCTACTGTGGATTTTGCGTTGTTTGTTCTAATGTTGCTTTTGTGCTCATTCAAGCGTACTTTTATTTTTCTTTCTGTTTGTCCTATGTATATCTTCCCACATGGGCATTTTAAGGCATATATGGTGTTTGTAGTATCACACGTGGCTGTTACTTTCAGTTTGATGTTATGTCCTCTCATTGGGTGAGTTATTTGTGATCCTGGTATAATGTTATTACAGTTGTTACAATTTTTACAAGCGATTGTGCCTTTGTATTGGACGAGTTGGTTTGATTGAATGGGGTTCTTTATTATTTCTCCCAAGTTTTTTGCTCTGGTGTATGCGAATATAGGTTCATTTTCAAAGATTTGGTGAAAATCTGGTTCTACACGGAGTATGGGCCAGTGCTTTTTGATGGTATCCTTAAATCTTTTGCTCATGGTTGAGTATTTTGACACCACGGTCATACGATCTTGTTGGTTCCTCTTACTTGGTAGTAGTGCCATTTTTCTGCTGATCTTGTTGTTTCTCTCCTCTGCTTGATGTAGGATATTTCGGGGATATCCTCTATTTTCGAATCGCTGTCACATTTCCTTGGTGCGTATTGTTATATTGTCTGATTCTGATACAATACGTTTGACTCTAAGGATTTGTGTGAAAGGTAAATGGTTTTTTAAGGCGTTGAGGTGGAAACTGTTGTATGCCAGGGTGTTATTCTTGTCCGTGGTTTTTCTATAAAGATCTGTCTGAAAACCTTTGTCTGTTTGTATGATCGTCACATCCAAGAAGTTTATTTTGTGATGTTGAATCTCAAAGGTGAATTGTAATCTTTGGTCGATGGTATTGAGTTGTTCCAATAGGTTTGTAAGAGTTGTTGTAGATCCTTGCCATAAGATGAAGATGTCATCTATGAAACGTACAAACATTTTCAAATGATTATACCATTCTGGATCAGCTAGTATGTGTGTCTGTTCAAAATTGCCCATGAAGATATTGGCATATGTTGGGGCAGTACAATTGCCCATCGATGTTCCCGTCTTTTGTAAATACCAGTTAGACTTCCATTTGAAGTAGCTATGGTGGAGTGTGAACATTAGAAGTTCCATGAGAAAAATTTGTAAGTCTAGGTCGTAGTCACTTTGTAACAATGCTTGTTCTGTGGCTTCTATGCCAAGTTGATGGGGTATTGAGGTGTAGAGAGATTTTACGTCTACTGTGCACATGATCATTGGTGTTGTTATATCTTTTGTGCTTTGATGAAATTTTATTAAAAAGTCTGTGGTGTCTTTAATATAAGTTGGTAATTTAATGACACTATCTTGTAAATGTCTATCAAGGTACTTTCCCACTGGTTCGTGAATACTGTTTTTTGTGGATACAATTGGTCGGAAAGGTGGGTGAGTCGGATGTTTGTGTATTTTTGGCACCATGTAAATGGTGGTGCTTTTAGGATGCGTTTGGATTAAGTATTTTTTAACCTTTTCATTGATGGTTCCTCTTTGAATTGCTTTATCCACTATTTGAATAAGTGTTTCTTTGATTGGATTTGTGGGATTGGTTTCCAGTTGCATGTAAGTTTCAGTGTCTGATAAATGTAGTTCTACTTGTTCTTCATAATAGTTGGTGTTAAGTATTACCAATGCTCCACCTTTGTCTGCTTTCTGGCAGGTGATGTTGGTTCTGTTGGCCAGATTTGTTAACGCTCCCCATTCTTTCTGAGTGAGATTTTTGTGTCTTTGTGGTTTTTGGAAATTGAATTTCTGTAAGTCTTGTTTCACCAAAGCTTCAAATGTATCGAGAGTTTTGTGGCTGATAGGAGCCAGATAAGTGCTTCTAGATCTCAATCCTTTCAATGGATCATCCTGAATGATTTCTCTGGATTCTACTATGTTGGAAAAGTAATGTTTTAATCGTAATTTCCTCATTAGTTTGAAAAAGCTGATCTCTATTTCCAATTGATTGGTGTTTGTCGTGGGAACAAATGATGTACCTTTTTGGAGTACTTTATGTTCAATTTCTGTTAATTGATAATCCGAGATGTTTATGATTAGGTCATTTTCAGTCCTCCTTTCTTCTGTTTGTTGGATTTGGAGGTCGTCTGGCGTGTTTGCGGTGGTACGCTTGTTTTTTCTTTTGCCCCTCCTGGGTCTTCCTCGTCGTTGGTTCCTACCCCTAAAAAAGGGGCCGATGAAGGTGTTACAGAGCTTGATGTTGTGGGAATATTGGATTCTGTAGGTCTACTGGTGGTACTTGCGGGTTCTCCTTCAGATGAGGATGTATCCGTGTTAATGTTGTATGGTCTATTCTGTCTTCTTTTGGCGTATATATCCGCCCAGGTGTAAACCTCTCCCAATTTATAATCAACTGTGTCTCTTCGATATTTGCGGATTTTTCTTTCGTTGACTTCTTGTGTGTGTTTTGATAATTGGCCATTAATGTCTTCTAGTATCTTATTCCAATCCTCTATGGTGGAATTTGTTTCCAATTCGGTTTTTACTACTTCTATTTCTTTGGTCAATTCTTCCAGAATGTTAGAGAGTTCTTCTATTATTAATAGGATAAGATCCAGTGAACATTTGTTCAGTATCGCGAACCAGCGGTCTTTGAATGGTTGATTGTTCTTACATAATGATGGTTTCAATGGAATCCTGAGTCCTCTAGGGATCCTTTGGGCTTTGTGGTATTTTATCATGGTGCTGGCATGTAATTTCTGATTGATTGCCTTTCTTGAGAGATACAGTAGTTGTCGTACATTTTGTTCATTTGTTCTAGTTGATGACGATTCTGTGATGTCTTCCTGAATAAGAGCGTAGATTTTGTTCGCTGCATCTTCTGAATAAGCGAATGTATCAGCTCGTATATCCGTTAAATTTGTGATTTGTTCGTAGGCCATGTTTGTGGTTGGCGTGCTCCGTGTCAGAGTTCAGAGATATAGGATTTATCACAAGGTTTGTTTGGCACGTGCACAGCTCCTTTTAAAACAGTTTAACAGTTAATGTTGACTTTTCGAAATTTTGAATGGATGTTTATGACCGTGCTTCCAGGGTGTCACTCCTCTGATGTGAGTGCCTCAAATAAATCCTGGTGTAGCAAACCCTAGATTTAGGGTGTGTCCCCCGGGCACTGGTTGAACGAATGAATCATTTGCATTGTTTAAACCAATAAACGATTGTTTGTGATTTTCAATAAAGTTGCACTCTTGTCAATTCATTTGAACGTTCGTTTAATTCATCACGACGTTTTTTTGTAACGAAAATGCAGTGATTAACAAATTCTACGTGTCTCACATATCCCAATGCATTTCGGCTTAAAAATATAGCCTTCGTCAGGGGTTTATCTACAACATAAATGAACAAAATGAGCTTTCCTGCAATGTATCTAACAAACAAAGAAAACGATAAGTTCACTTGGCTAAAATGTGTCAATTGCATAACGTAGGTTTGTGGTTTCTCCTGTTCGCCATAAATCTAGCGTGCTCCGGTGTTTGTCTATGTGTGGATCTTTACGTGAGTTTGTGCGAGTGGCTTTTTGAACTTCGATTAAAGTTCGTGGTGCGGATGTGACTATGTGTATGCAATTTAATATGTTGGGTTCACTGGTGTTGGTTACTTACTCGTGAGTCAGCGTAGTCTGGTTCTAACTGAGCTCCTTAGGTATGTGTCGGTCGCTGAAGCGCTCTCCCTTCGTGTCGGTGGTTGGATTGGAAATTTCATGTCGGTTCTATGGGCGTGTGATTAAGTGTGCCTTGGAGTGTAAGAGTCGAAATAGGACTATGAGTGTGGCGGTTGGTAATGGTGCAAGGGTTTCTGGATCTGGTAGTGCTTGTGCGCTGATTGAATTCTACATTATGTCTGGTGGTAGATTGATCAACACATAATATTAAATGCATAACGGTCATAAAAAAACTTCTCAAGATGATATCAATTAGGCAATTTAAATCAGAGATAACATGTAAATTCCATGCGATCGTTCATCCCATGTGGTTTCATGGAATTTAGTAGACGTATCCAATAATTCTCCCGTTTTAACAATGTCTTATGGTTGTCTCTTTCTTCAATTTTGTTAACCGTTTCTAGGACCATGAATTTCAATTGGCTTACGTTGTGACCACTTTCTTGGAAGTGGCTGGCTACTGTGGATTTTGCGTTGTTTGTTCTAATGTTGCTTTTGTGCTCATTCAAGCGTACTTTTATTTTTCTTTCTGTTTGTCCTATGTATATCTTCCCACATGGGCATTTTAAGGCATATATGGTGTTTGTAGTATCACACGTGGCTGTTACTTTCAGTTTGATGTTATGTCCTCTCATTGGGTGAGTTATTTGTGATCCTGGTATAATGTTATTACAGTTGTTACAATTTTTACAAGCGATTGTGCCTTTGTATTGGACGAGTTGATTTGATTGAATGGGGTTCTTTATTATTTCTCCCAAGTTTTTTGCTCTGGTGTATGCGAATATAGGTTCATTTTCAAAGATTTGGTGAAAATCTGGTTCTACACGGAGTATGGGCCAGTGCTTTTTGATGGTATCCTTAAATCTTTTGCTCATGGTTGAGTATTTTGACACCACGGTCATACGATCTTGTTGGTTCCTCTTACTTGGTAGTAGTGCCATTTTTCTGCTGATCTTGTTGTTTCTCTCCTCTGCTTGATGTAGGATATTTTGGGGATATCCTCTATTTTCGAATCGCTGTAACATTTCCTTGGTGCGTATTGTTATATTGTCTGATTCTGATACAATACGTTTGACTCTAAGGATTTGTGTGAAAGGTAAATGGTTTTTTAAGGCGTTGAGGTGGAAACTGTTGTATGCCAGGGTGTTATTCTTGTCCGTGGTTTTTCTATAAAGATCTGTCTGAAAACCTTTGTCTGTTTGTATGATCGTCACATCCAAGAAGTTTATTTTGTGATGTTGAATCTCAAAGGTGAATTGTAATCTTTGGTCGATGGTATTGAGTTGTTCCAATAGGTTTGTAAGAGTTGTTGTAGATCCTTGCCATAAGATGAAGATGTCATCTATGAAACGTACAAACATTTTCAAATGATTATACCATTCTGGATCAGCTAGTATGTGTGTCTGTTCAAAATTGCCCATGAAGATATTGGCATATGTTGGGGCAGTACAATTGCCCATCGATGTTCCCGTCTTTTGTAAATACCAGTTAGACTTCCATTTGAAGTAGCTATGGTGGAGTGTGAACATTAGAAGTTCCATGAGAAAAATTTGTAAGTCTAGGTCGTAGTCACTTCGTAACAATGCTTGTTCTGTGGCTTCTATGCCAAGTTGATGGGGTATTGAGGTGTAGAGAGATTTTACGTCTACTGTGCACATGATCATTGGTGTTGTTATATCTTTTGTGCTTTGATGAAATTTTATTAAAAAGTCTGTGGTGTCTTTAATATAAGTTGGTAATTTAATGACACTATCTTGTAAATGTCTATCAAGGTACTTTCCCACTGGTTCGTGAATACTGTTTTTTGTGGATACAATTGGTCGGAAAGGTGGGTGAGTCGGATGTTTGTGTATTTTTGGCACCATGTAAATGGTGGGGCTTTTAGGATGCGTTTGGATTAAGTATTTTTTAACCTTTTCATTGATGGTTCCTCTTTGAATTGCTTTATCCACTATTTGAATAAGTGTTTCTTTGATTGGATTTGTGGGATTGGTTTCCAGTTGCATGTAAGTTTCAGTGTCTGATAAATGTAGTTCTACTTGTTCTTCATAATAGTTGGTGTTAAGTATTACCAATGCTCCACCTTTGTCTGCTTTCTGGCAGGTTTTAATTTAGGGAATTAGTTCCTCTTCAATCCAGAGGTCCCCTAGGGGCCAACTAACCCACCAGGTACCTCCAGGAAGCGCCACGGAGCTGCGTTGCAGAGTGTTGTAAAAAGGGGCGTGGCCTCTGAACACTGCTCTGCAACGCAGCTCCCTGACGCATACTGGAGGTACCTGGTGGGCTAGTTGGCCCCCAGGGGACCGCAGGATTGAAGATGAATTAATTCCCCAACTTAAAACGCGCCACAGGGCGTGTTTGCACACGTCAGCTCAGGCCCCGCCCCCTTCCTTTACCATTGTACAAATATTCCTCTAAAATCAGCCGAACTACGAATTCCGATTTACTCACCTGTAATCAGGAGAGAACCCAGTGCTGCATCTTTTAGCCCAGCACTGACCCTGAAAAGTAATTCTAAGCGTACTTACCAGTAACTTGTATTTCCTTCCATAGGAATCCATTGTGTGGTTTTCAGCAGAAAATTTTCTAAGTGTCAATTTTGAAATGTACAAATATTCCTCTAAAATCAGCCGAGCTACGAATTACGATCTACTCACCTGTTATCAGGAGAGAACCCAGGGCTGCATCTTTTAGCCCAGCACTGACCCTGAAGAGTAATTCTAAGCGTACTTACCAGTAACTTGTATTTCCTTCCATAGGAATCCATTGTGTGGTTTTCACCAGAAAAGTTTTTAAGTGTCTATTTTCACAAACTAAAAAAATCGTCTGCATGACTTAAACACATTCTTTCAACTGTTTACAGGAGGTTGGCCAGTGCTGGATCCAGGATCCACCATTGAGTAAGAAAAAGTAATGATAACACTACATACCTGCTAAGTGAATTTTCTGCCATAGGATAACATTGGTGATTCTCTGTGAAAAAATTTCTAAGTGTCAACTTTTAAAATACAATAATATTCCTTAAAAATAACTACTGTAACCAAAGCACTTTTACTCAACTGTTTACAGGAGATGTCCAAGGACTGAATCTAGGATCCAGTCCTGTGGTTAGAAAAGTAATCCATAAAGTAACTAATTGCATTTCACTAGAAATTCACATTGAGCTCAATGTTGCTTTGTGTTTGAAATTGTGTTGCCCATTGCCACAACTGTAACTACTGTACTTAAAAGTCTGTTGCCTATTTGCCAAGTATTTAAACTAAAGTAATTCATTCTGAGAATGTATATTTTGTATTGTAATGTATAATGTAATTATAATGTAATTAAAAAATATATATATAAAAATAAATAGTTTAAAAAATATCGTAAATCAGTATCAAAAAAATCAGTATAACAATTAATACATTCAAAATTGACATTTACAAAACCTTTGAAATTCACTGAAAAAACCATAGGTTTCAGGCCTGATATAGTTAGGAATTAGCATTTAAAAAACCTTTGAAATTCACTGAAAAAACCATAGGTTTCAGGGGCGTTATAGTTAGGAATTGGAATTTAAAAAACCTTAGAAATTCACTGAAAAAACCATAGGTTTCAGGGGCGTTATAGTTAGCTAGACAGTTCCCTCGTACAAAACCCTAGAAATTCCCCCGTTATAGTTAGTTCAGCTAACTATAACTCGCGCCCCCGCAATGCACTGCTGATGACGTCACATATTACATCACTCATGACATGGTCAGTGACATCACTGATGACATCACTGATGACATCTGAAATGACATCACCCAGGTGCCAAACAGGACACCGAGGTTAACACCGAACATCCTGACTCCAAGGCAACCCAGACCCAACCCCCTGCGCAAGAGCGGTCTCAAGTCTTCGTGCCATTAACTTACACTGTCAGTAATCTTCCTCACAGTGGGCATGTAAGAACTGCACTGTCTCACTTAAAGCTGCTGCAGGCAGGTGCATTTTCATCGTCCGAGTACCACTATGGGAGACATTTAAATGAATATGAAATTACCTTTATTGCTAGCACATCAAACTCTGGGGGCGAGGGAGACATACTGATCCGTAATTACACTGCACAATGCTCCCGCCAAGCCGCAAAACCAAGTAACATCACCCACTAACCCCGACACTTGGGCAAGAGTGGCGATTCAGATTATTCCATGACCTCAAGGCTATAAGAATGGCTTGGGCAGCGCAACGGAATATAGTGTATATTCAATAAATTATTGCCTGCTGCTGTGGTCATCTCTAAATCGACAAACAGCGCTGACTGGTGGAAAGCTGTCACCAGCGCCGGTGTTGACAATTAAGTGAAAGTGCCACGCACCAGGGACCACCCTGTCCGATCTAGCACAGGTGAACTGTCACTTAGTCAAACGTGCAGGTCACAGTAGGGTGCTCCAGTCGTGAGTTTCAATCCGAGAAAGCAGTAAACGGGGGGTAACGTAGGCCTACGCGAAGGGGGAAGGTGACTATATCGCCTACAACCCTTCCAGGGGATACCCATTAAACAATGCTCGCATATGCCTCAACAAAAGTAGCATATAGCATGTCAAGAACCCCGCAGGGTACAGTAACTCGGATCGGCATACCACCAATCTGACCAATGCCACCACCCCACGGGCACAGGGGCAGGCCCACGGCCCCTTCCTACGGCACCGAAATGACACTGGCGTGAAAGGAGAAATAACACAAATCACGGGACAGTGCCACCCGGTGGCAAAAAGACCTCCTAGGGCACTGAAATATACATGGACTAACAGTAGGTGTATTCCGTACGTGAGCCTCCCCTGTAGTCGTGCTCGTTCCCCGGCTCCGGCACTCTGTTAGCTGATGCAGTCCCTTGTCACATCTTCCTGCCCCACAGATGCACAGCCGCCAGCCACGCCATCCATACAACACACAATGCAAAATCAACCGGGCACAATCAAGGGCAAGGAACACTGGGGGAGACATATCGATATCAGTAATTACACCCATCGGACCTTTTTTCGGGCGCATTTCTGGGCTGGAGCCGCCTGAGCGATGTACACATGTTCCATAACCCCTGGCGGCACCAGGACCTTGTTGGCCCAGCCGCAACGAACAGATTGCTCACAGCGCATCCCCCCCACAGCGCCCCACAGGCGCCACGGGACAAGCCAAGGTTTAAACCGAGCATCCCAACTCCAAGTAAAGGCACCACAACCAACCAATCCCCTTCTCTGGTCACTCTCAAAGGCACCACTGTAAGGGCCCCACCTTACCAACGGCTCCTACATGAAGCTTGGGTGCACTCTGAATAATGTAGGCTGATTACTGCCTGTCGCTCATACACTGTCATTTCATGCAGAACGAACGCCGGTAGACCTGGAGGATATCCCGGAGTTTGCAGCTGCCGGTCCGCGGTGACATCAACGCCTGTCCTGTGTGCTATTAACAATTCAATCTTTTGGCCAGACACAGAGATGTAATACTGTGACAACAAAATGGCTATGAGCAGGACGCTTTATTGCCATTATGCATGAACTAGGGCTGTTCTACCTAGCAAGGAAGCTGCGCCCATATAATCCGGCAGCCAAATGGTGCCCGTGAACCGCCCACAAACATCTCCTGTGACGCTGCATGTTCTGTGAAACCCCATACCTGAGCAACGCAAGTGCCCCAATTAACTTATATCCGCATGGGGGAGGACATACAAATGACGTGAATAGCAGTTGGCAAATGAGCACATGTTTGAAACAAAATGCTCCCAGTACCCAGCTAAGGGCACTGCGACCAATGATCCGGCCGCCTAAGCGTGTTCCTAACTGAACACACACCACCAACATATATCATGTGACATTGCCTGTTCTGCGCCACCACGTGCCGGAGCAACGCAAGTACCCAGATGCTGGTAGGAAGGTGCAGCACATAGGGGTGACACGGTAAATGGCTGCAATAACCAATCCGCTTAGACTGCCTCCCACCACCCCCCAATGGATCCTTAAAAGAAGCGGGGGGCGGCGGGGGGTACTGGTGTTGACCTAACTCCCCCGCCTCACATCCACCTAGGGAATAACCCGTGATGGGGCGCCAGAAACCAAAGGCTCAGTGCGGGCCGAGCCAGGGGGCACAATGTCTAATGTAATTGACCGTCTCTGATCTTTTAAAGTCATTGCTGGCTGCTACTTTGCTTAGCGCCTCCTCGGAACAACAATACCTGTTGAGTAAGCGGTGCCATTATTTACACCCATCACGCGGGCGGTCACGTCTCCTGCTGCCTGTTTCAATGCTGCAGAACACGACCTACCACAACAGCCCCTCCCCCTGCTCACTAACCTTCGCCATATTGGTTCGGCTCATGTTCCCCGAATGGCCAGGAGCCTGGAGCCTGGAGCAACCAGCCCTAGAAGCATCGCCAGGAAGCATTAGGAGTCGCCAAAAAAGTGGAATGGGTGGGGCAAATCCAGCCTAAATGTCACCCACGCAGCCTCCTCGTAGAAACCCCCCTCACCCCTGGCAGGTAAATATCTCCGGAAGTTCCGCGTGTTACCGGTGATGGCCAGCAGGGGCTCGAGGCCCAGACTTGGCTTCCACTGTGTGGGGAGGAGGGAGCAGGGGGCCGTACCCCGATGCTAGCGAAGCCACTATAGCCCTTCTGCAGCGGCGGCCAGCACGGGTCGATCCTTCACTTTTATTGCCTGTGGAAGCAAATATTAAGGGCGAGAGACGCCTCCCAGCTCACAGCAGCTTACATGGGCCTCTGGGCCTCCCGAGACGACGACGACGACGATCCGACGATCCACCACCAGCCAGACAACGATACAATGACGATCCAGACCAGGTGAGTCGCGTCGTCATCGAGTCGTCAGCACTGCCTGCTGTGAGGACCCCCCCTTAACCCCCTTCTATTGGTCTATTGGACCCGTGGCAAGAGCCACTGGCCCAATAGAATAATAGAAGAGGAAGAGAGGCGCGTGATCTGCTGTCTGCTGCTGGATGGGGGTGGGATGCCGCCAGGATGCCAGGATTTCGCGGGCACTTTTGTAAAAATCACGGCATTTTTACAAAAGTGCCGATTTCGCGATTTTTTTGCAAATCGCGAAATCCTGGGGGGTCTGACTAGGTGCCAGGACCTGAAGCAAGCCACAGGCAGGAAAGAAATGAGGGAGCGCCGTTGTCCACACCGTGAGTTGAGGACAGAGTTCACAACCATATTCCTGGACCCCAAGGTGCCGAGGTTACGGGGCAGCACCATTGCGCTGCCCCTGCCATGCAGGAAGGGGGCCAGGACCTCGTCCATGAGTCCCGTCAACGGAGAGAAGCCAGGGAGCACTGTAGCACTTCCTGCTAAGATGACAGCATGCCCTGGACCCCATTGCTGGGCTTGGCAAAGAAAAGAAGCCAGGGAGCGCCATGACACTCCACATGAAGCCGCAGCCAGGCCCAGGGCCCCATCCTTGGATCCCATGCATCTGAAGAGGAGGAGGAGCACCACCACGCTCCCCCATGTGGCACTATCACCCTGCCACATGTCAAGGGCCACGCCCACAGAAGCTGGCAGATCACAAAGAAGTAGCATCTCCCATGTCCAGACACAAAATTGCTGACCATATGGGG
Source organism: Triturus cristatus (assembly GCF_964204655.1). Classification (NCBI taxonomy): domain Eukaryota; kingdom Metazoa; phylum Chordata; class Amphibia; order Caudata; family Salamandridae; genus Triturus; species Triturus cristatus. Next base: position 11,481,700 of record NC_140581.1, on the reverse strand, counting down.
AGGTGGCGAGAGCAGCCAGGGCTGATATCCCTGAACTGCTCTCCAATGATGGTGAAGGCTGTGGGGTATCCGAGTGGGATTGGGCACCCTACAAAAAAGGAAAACCATGGCCTGAAGTAGCAGGACAACCATAAAAAACAGACGCGCTCTCCCAATTTCAGTGGGACAGCTGCTGCTATAAAACTCACAAAAGGAGTTGAGGAGCTCCCCATAATGCCTTGAGGGGTTTATCAGTTTCAGGGGCATGCCTAGGGAAAAAGACTAGTCTGTTGCTTGTGATGGCCCCAGCAGAGCGAGTCCCTCTCCAAAATATACCCCACGTGTGGGGGGAGCTGCATGAGCGGCTCCGCCACTACCAAAAAGAAAGTGCCAGAGTCCCCACTCTAAGTTTGATGGGACTCAACGAGGAATAACCCTTCAAGGGTTTCAAGTGTTGACCTTTCTGAGTTAGAACTTTTGCTTTAGATTTGAGATTGCTGTAGCCATGATTATGGCTGCAACCATTTGTGTCCTGTAAGTGTACAATATGAGTTTTTCATGTTGAAAGAAACTCTCTAATGGTGAAAGTTGGTAATCGCACCTGGGTGTATTTACTAAAGTGAAGTCCTTCAGGGACTATGTTTAAAGTACAGTATTTTCATTTTGGCTAAAATTGTTTATGCTACAAACACCCAACAAGAAGTGAGAGTCTATATTTACATAGATGTTATGATTATAAATGTGTTACTTTCAGGGGTTAGGTTTAAATTGCGTATTTCATGGTAAAGTAATTTTGACGACTAAATCGCCTAGCATGCATAGACACTTTCCCTTGAGAATGCTTTAATGAAGCAATGACACTGGTAACCACTCATATTCCAAGTAAACATGCTTTGCTGCCAATATTAAGTGCGGCTCATTCAAAGTGATATTCCATTATTGCATTTCTAATGCAAGTAAATGGTCTGACGTGATTTGTTGATCGAAGCCTCTCTTTGAGAGGGGTAAGAATAATTACACAAAGTCATCCAAAAGTATTTCCATCACTTGTGTGTGTTTGTAAATTGCTGCAAAGTACTGAGTAGTGTGTGTGTAATAAATGTACTTTTTTCCTTTTTCAAAAGAAAACGCACAGACTGGAGAATCATTTTTTGAGTGTTATTATTGTGTATCTGTTGATGGAGATTACGAGCCTACACTACCTCCAATGTGTAGGCCTCGGACTGCTCTGCTTCCTCACCCTGTGGGAGTCAAGCGCTACAATGAGGTGTTTGGTTCCCAGTGGAGGACAAATGTAGACACGTTACTTGTATAGGCCACACAACCAATGACTATTTTTCTAACAACCATCTTTCCCATTGGAGTATTTTGACCACTTTTTTGTCCCCTCCATACAGTGGGTTCTTGAAGTCCACCTCCTGGATTCGGGTAAGTACCAAGACCAGGTCCAATGTTGCAGCAGCAGAAGTTTGAGAGCGTAATGGATTTATCTTAGAGCAGGGTGCAGAGGTCATTGGTAGCAGGCGCTATGGGGATAGAGGCACAGGAGGACTTAAAGGTAAGTCCAATGAGTCTCACTCAAGGGATCAGGTTGCAAGGGCCTCCGGACTAGTGGAGCAAAGCTGGTTGGTTGCTACCCAGGTTGGGTGGGCAGGGTGCAGAGCAGATAGTGCAGCCAAGCATTGTGTGTCAAGACAGTCCTCATGGTCAGTGGAAGGCAGAATGTAGAGGCAAATCTGGGACAGCTGGGCTACTGATGGACTGAGACTCAGGGGTCTCAAAGTCCCTCGATAGGTGTCCGTGTTCTGTGTCCTTGGACTGTGGAATGGACTCTTTCTTCTTTGTTTTTGGTGTGGGTGGCCTGGTGCTCTTGGAATTGGTATGGCAGGTCCTGGTGTCTTCCCACCTGGTGGAGTGACAGATTTGACCCTTCAGAGAGGATGTATCTCTTCATGCTTAGGTGCTGTACTGGAGTCACCAGGCAGCACCAGATCGGTAAATTGGACTTTGGCTTTCAGTGCCTGTAGAATGCTGGGGAGTAATTCCTTACTCCAAAGGAGCTTTTCAGTGATTTGTCAAAGGCTGGAGGTGCTCTGGGGTTCTTGGAGGGCTGGCAGTTGCAGGGCAAGACAGCAGACCACGATTGTTGAGTGCTGGTAGCAATCAGCATGGTGTGGCGCTAATTCTCTGCAGCAGGTCTTTGGTTCTCAAGTCAGCAGCTCTTTAGGTCTCGCCTAGGCAGCGCTTGCGCTGTCTCGTTGAGACATGCAGTATACACTATAGTGTATATAAGCTCCGCCCACTCTCCACTAATCTCCACCCATCATTGTCATTGGCTAGTGTCTTAAATAGTGGCTTCTGATTGGTTGTAGGCTTGTTAGTCCCACCTTATGATGGACATGTCTTCATTTGTGTCCTTCCACGGCTATTGGCCCCTTTACTGCACAGACTACTTTCTTCCGATGCCTTCTCACAACCCCATTGCCAATGCTTGTTTAATTTGTCTCTCCCTACAATGCTTGTTTTATTTGTTTCTCTACACTTCGAGATCTCTGTTTAATTATTTAGGATTAACACAGCCCAAGTCTCGCTTTAATTATTTATTATTTGTATTTTATGATTAAAACAGCCCACACCGAGGACCTTCTTTTAATTATTTATAATTAATACACCCCAAGCCAGGATTGAACTCTGCTCTCCAGCTTCAAAGTCGGCAGCCTTATATGTTGCGCCACCGCTCCTCGCTTCAAGACAAGCCCTTAAAGGGATTTATCTTTGTTTTCATTGCGTGCATTTCACAGTGCCCTGGGGGCACAAGCAGGAACCTAATAGACTGCTTCTCTATCACAATGCACTTTTTGGTCCCCCCGGGGCACAAGCAGGCATCCACTTCAGCATGCCTAAGCAAGCGTGTGAGGAGTGGATGCGTGCGTGTGTGTGCGTGCGCACGCGAGGCTGTAGGAGTGGAGGGATGGCGAATTTCGCGACCTCAGCTCTGGCTGCGTCACTGAGTGCTGCAGCGCTAACTTGTTACAATTGCGGTCTCACATTAATTAATTATTTACCGGGCCGCCCGTTGCGCCGTGCGCCAGGCTGTCTGAGTCAGTCACTGACTGACACAGCCCACACTCTGCCGATAAAACATAGGAGGTGCAGGGGCCTGCCCATTAAATCCGGCAGTGACCTCACGTGGTCCTGCACTGCAGGAAGTGAGGTCGCCAGAGAGTGAAATTAAAAAATACATCTTATCGGAGTAACAGAGACGGCGGGCGGGATTTTTGTTTTTCCTTGATGCACTGCTTGGGACAATGAGCAGGTCAACAAGGAAAAACAAAGCTCCCGCCTGTTGTGTGGGGATACTTGGGCCGGTGGTGTGGGATACGGGACGCGCGGCTGGCGCGAAGGCCGCGGCTGAATAACTGCACACCACACTTGTGATGCAGTCGGAGACCTCGCCCCCGAGCGGGCTGGCCCCTTTTATTGGATTCCGCAGGCCACGCCTGGCCTGCGGATGACGTGCGGCTAGGCAGCGTAACTTCTAGACTGTCAACTATTACACCGCCCGCCGTCGATAGGATGTAATTAGCGCGAGTCAGCCTTTGTGGCAGTGCTGCTGGGGGTGATTTAGTTCAGGAGGACTTGCACCAGGCAGAGGATGTTTCTTGTGAAGTTCTGTGGGGCCTCCAGGAAGACATTGCGTGGCCCAGACAGGGCTCCGAATCAGATCAGCTCATCACAGTGAGTCATCCCTCGACAGTAATACCACACGTCATATTAGTCTACATGCTTCTGTACATGTGTTTTTTCCTATGCTGTTCTTTCATGCGCAATTGTTATAACAACATGTATTCAGGCAGAATCAGAGGACAATCTCTACAGGCCAAATGTGCGAGGTAGTGACCAGCAGGAGGACGAGGACCCAGGAGGAACTCCCTGTCCTGCCATAAAAACATGGATTTTGAACTATGCTCTGTTTTAATAAATGACAAATCTGCATTTATGTAGATTTGCAAATACTCTTGCTCCAAATGACGTGTTTTAATAAATACATTTACTTTTCACCGGCACTGCAGATATGTCTAGAAGGCCGCTGCAGAGATATGGGCCCATAATCCTATTGCACTGTTTCTGAGTTTGGAGGCAGACAGAATCTAACCCCAGTCTGCCTGTCAAAAGTTGGACACACAATAATATACATCCTTGTTCTGCTTCTTGTTACATATTTGACGCCTTGGACTGGGAAAGAGGGGGCTGATAACACATCAAAACAGCAGATGGACGCTTAGGGCTCCAAGGGGCTTATTTACAAGCCCCTTGCGTCGCCTGTACGTCACACATTAAAAGTGACCTACAGGCGGCGCAAGGGGCTTGTAAATAAGCCCCTAAGTATGTGCCTGCTCATTACAGCTCGTGTTTGGGCGAAGAGGTGAATGTGTGCCCAATATTACATACATCTCTAAGGCAATGTGTTTGTGTATCGAGAGTCATTATTGTAAAATGTATACATTTAATTATTGTCCTCAACAGTTTGCCTGTAAAAATGCTTACATTCTGAATATCTCCCACCGTATTTTATGTAATTGCAATTTTTTTAAAAATGAAAAGCAAATATTAGTTCAACAATTGTCTTTTTTTTTGCAGTAGACATATTGATCTGGTAAAGAACCGCAATAAAAAACGCTGGATCACAGCAAAATACAAAGGGCATGTCAATCAAATCAGTTTTTTTTCAATGGACATTCTAAATACATGCAGCTACATGACTTATAATTGTAATCAATCCGGCAACAGTGTATTTTCTGCATTTTATGGTTTTTCGAAAATGTTATGTCATATTTCCTAGGGGGAAGCACTATGCGCAAAATGAAATGTTCATTATGAAGCTAATTAACCTCAGTTTGCGATTTGCATTATTAATGAAGCGGAATTATCATACTGTTAGTCTGCACGCGTCCACATTTCCATTCCCATTTTCTCTAATAATCAGACATTTAAAAAGCAGTTGAGAAAAAGGGATGGCATTTATTTAATTGTATATTACAGATAATGCCTTTTCGCTAAATGATAAAACTAAGCGGTGCTTGTAATGTAAAGCTGCGACTAGGCTCCCTGGCCGGGCCGGGCCTCGCGCCGCCGCGAGGCTCCATATCCAGTCGCTGGAGCCGCTCCTCTGTGCTGCAAACACTGCATTCAAATTCTAGCACCTTTATCTTGCGGGACCACAAGGGGGGCAATGGGGGCGCTACAGAGCCTGCGCACCACTCTTTGGGCCTGATAGCCAGTGCAGCCAGTCTTCGTTGACAGCAAAGAACACAACATTACAGGCAGGGCCGGCTTTAGGGCGGTGCGACCGGTGCCACCGCACCGGGTGCTGGCTTCCTGGGGCCGCAGTGTTTGAAAGTTAATTCTGCTTTTGACGCACCTGCTGCAGCGTTTCTTTCCACCGGCAATTACCAGGCCTCACATAAATGTCAAGATAGCTCCTGTGATTAATTATCGTCCTGGAGAGAGATCAGCATTTTGTATAGTTGAGGTTTTGACTCATGTGAAGTTAGTGCAGAGGGTTAATATGCCTGCTGCAAAGAACCTGTACCAAGTAGATTACAGAGTGCCTATGATGTAAACAGATCAGCAGGTTACTGTTTTCAAAGAGGCATCCTTTTGTTACTTGCAATTTATAACTTAAAGTCCGAATATAGAACAGTGAGCTATTAACTTTCATCCTAGAACTGCATAAACACTGCAAAGTATATATTTTTAGAACATTGATTAATGTTGCAAAAAGGGTTAATTTGGCTAGAAATTGATTCTTATTATTAAAGAAAACTCCCAACTCTGCTGTTTCTTTTTTGACTCTGCGTTTGTGCTTCTCCACACCAAGCACTCTTAAACTATACTGCCTACCAGTATGGATGACTCCCTACACTTTCAGTCCTTTGGCTTATGTAACATTTCCTATACACTGATTACACATGCATGATTGATTGTCTCTGTGTAATGTGTGTGTGATGCAAAGTGCTCGGACACCCTACACTGGTATGAGTGGCGCTATATAACTAATTCAATGCAGCTTGAGAGAGTGTGGTTATGGTGACTTGGTCACTGTTAAAGGGTGCTAGTGAGAGAATCCGGGGTGCAGGTGGTCATTGGGGGGGCGCCAACAAACATTGTCGCACAGGGCGCCACCAGCACTAAAGCCGGCCCTGATAACAGCAATAACATAACAGAAGAATAGGCAGCCGGCTCGAATGCGCATCCGCGCATAACTTCCTGAGACAGATCAGCGCATGTACAACCCCCACACTGTATAACTAATCCTGCCGTGAAATTTAACGCATGCGCACCACCCATAAACAACAATTCTCCCTCTAGTGTCTTCATCTTCCACCGCTCGCTGCATCCAACCATTTATCTGTTGCTCTGCTCCGTTTTCAGAAGCAGAGCCATGGACAGGGGACAAACTCCTCGATAAAACACACTTTACTATGTAAAAAATGAAAGCCTGCCCTGTGCGCTTGAATTTTCGGATATATCCCCAACACATTTGCGCCCGCCTCCGGCCAGACATGCTATGGCCATCACGAGTAGGTTACTGTGCACTATGTAAGGATTTGATGATGGTGATGTTTTAGAATGCAGGTCAGTCATCGGTGACATATGTGGGATCTGGAATGTTGGGGGATCAGAAGTTGGACTGTGCCTGCTGGGGATGCTGTTTAAACTCAACTTGGAGTTATTAAACTTGAACTTGGATCTACTTCATGAGAATATCGACTATCTTTACATTGGCGACGAGTTAAACAGGAAGGGTACTAGAAGACGATAATCGACTCTCAACTGTGCAGGGAACAGTGTCTGCATCCTCACCCTGGAAAACGCTCATAACGAGCAAGAAAAGAATAACAAGCTCAAGCGGAAGCAAGTGAAGGAAAACGGAGGCAAATCAAAAGAAACGGAGGCAAGTGAAACCTTATGATATTTTTGAGGCATTTTTATTGACAATTAAGAAGTCTTAGTGGTTATTTATTTACGAACTGAAACGGACTAGCGCGTGCTCGTAATCTGAGTGCCACCATCTGGAATATCAGGGCAGCGCATGTTCTTAAGCACAACAGTATTCCAAGCACGAGAGGATCAATGCATTCCAAGTGAAGTCACAGAGCACAGCGCAAGAGTAATTGCCAGCACGAGATTATTTCTGCTGAAGTTGACAGGGCATTGTCAACACGTTCCCAGGACGAGAGAGCTTTCCAAGTGAAGTCATAGAGCAAAGCGCAAGAGTGATTGCTAGCGCGAGATTACTGCTGAAATTGACAGAGCATTGTCAACACGTTCCCAGCACGTCCTCTAGTTCTCTAGTAAACAATCTATGGCGCGCATAGTTAAGTGATTGCCAGCAGGTTCGTGACAATTCATCGTACTGTATATTAAATTACAAATATTTTTGAAATAACTTTACTACGATTCCTGCATTGCCTCCTGCCTCCTAAATGCCAATAAATCCTTCCATAACTTAATATATAAGGCGCATACCGATTTACACAAAGTGACCAAAGGATCAAGAACAGTTCAAAACACGTTTGCTATAAAATATAGATCATGGGTGATCAAACGATGGCCTCTCCTCCTCCTTTCTTATCATCTCCTGGTGATCCACCTGTACCCTGGAAGCAGTGGAAAAAACTTTTTGTGACGTATCTTTTAGCAATAGGTGGTGATCGCTACGGACCCCTCAGACGTCAAGCAATACTCCTACATCATTTGGGAATAGAAGGCAGACGCATATATGAGGACTTACCAGAAGTGTCATTGGGCATGGGAGATGGACAACCAAACAATCTCTATGATATGTCTATGCAAATGCTTGAAATTCAATTCACCCCTAAGACAAATCTAGTGTTGGAACGCCATAAATTCTTTTCTAGGGCACAAAAACATGATGAGGATATAGCATCGTATGTAGCTACTCTAAGAGGTTTATCCTTAACATGTCGGTTCGAGCAGTTGGCTGATTCTTTGATTAGAGATCAGATAGTCAGATGCACTAATAACAAGAGAATTAAAGAAAGGTTATTGATGAAAGATCCAAACTTAGACAAAACCATCAAAATTGCTAAAGGGATGGAACATACTGCCATATGGCTTAAAGAGATTGATGGTTCCAGTAGAGAAGTTAAGGAAAATTTGGTCGCAGAAGTGGGGGTGGTACAAAATAAGGAAAAGAACACCCCAAAAGTGGGATCAGAATCAAAAGTAAAACACGATACGCAGGTTAAACAATCTAGCCAAGAGTGGAGAGAAATAAAGTGTTATCGTTGTGGTGCTCCTGGACATATTGCGTCCAGTAGCAGGTGTGCTGTAAGAAATTCAATTTGCAGAAAGTGCGGTAGAAGGGGACACCTTGCAAAAATGTGTAAGACTAAAATGGATTATAAAAAAATTCAAGAAGTGGAATCACATATGGATGATTTGTGTGACGAAGGTGGTGAATTGATCTCCACCGTAGAAGTTATTTCTATGGTGGATGGTCACGTATTAAAAGAAACATGCGTTATCAGTCAGAAACCTGGTGTAAGACCTGATGGGGTGAAATTAGAAAGTACTGGTAATTTGGAGAAACCTCATTGTCAAGTTTTCCTCGAAGGTGTTCCGGTGAGGGTGTTGGCAGATTCCGGGAGCCTATTCACCTTAATATCAAAGAAGGTATTTGACTTATCTTGGGATGTAAATTCGTTATCCAAACCTGATATTAAAGCTGTAGGGTACGCTGGGAAAAGGATCGAGATTTTGGGTATGAGATGGTTAACTATCGATTTCAAGGGAGAAAAGGTATATGGCAGAGTATACATTAGTGATTATGGCTCGAATTTATTGGGTTGGCGTCACCAGCGTGATCTGGGCATAATCATTAATCCTAATGCTCCTGAACCTGTGATGTTGTCAATTCAAGCGGAAGTGAAGGAGATTGATGCTGCGTTCAATGAAGATCTTATTGAAAAGTATTCAGATGTATTTTCTGAAAAATTGGGTCTATTGAAAGGTTTTTCACACAAAATAATATTAAAGAGCGGAGTGAAACCTGTGGTGCATAAGGTGAGAAATGTACCTAATGCCATGAGGGATCTCTTGAAAGTGGAGTTAGACAAATTGTTGGAACAGGGAATTATTGAACGCATCGAGGCTTCTGAGTGGTTGGCACCAATTGTTGTGGCACCCAAACCGGAAGGCAAAATTCGCTTATGCATTGATCTTCGCGATCTAAACAAAGCAATTTGGGTAGATAGACACCCGCTGCCCAATATATCGGAAATGATGACAATGAATGGTGGTGGTACGGTTTTCAGTGTCCTAGACATGTCGTCCGCTTATCATCAAGTGGATTTGCATGAGGAGTCCAGGCATTTGACTTCTTTTGTAACGCCCTTGGGGGCTTTTCGTTACAAAAGAATGCCTTTTGGATTGGCCTCGGCCTCTGCAGTGTTTCAGAGGATAATGGATAATATATTTGGAAATCTTAATCATGTGTTATGTTTCCAAGATGATATATTAATCATTGGTAAAAATAATTCTGAGCACGATGTATTGTTTGAAGAAGTAATGTCGAGGCTACGCAAACATGGGATGACAATAAAGAAAGAAAATTGTCAGATTAGGAAAAATGAAGTGCACTATCTTGGGCATACTATAAACAGTGGAGGAATAACTCCAAAGAGGAGTATTGTCAGTGCTATTGAAAAGGCAGGGAGACCATCTACCAAAGATGAATTGAAGTCGTTTTTGAGACTGGCAGAATACTGTGCTAAATTTGTAAAGGGATTCACAGAAATTGTAGAACCATTAAGGAAGTTGTTGAAGAAAGGAGTTGAGTTTGTCTGGTCTAATGAGTGTGAACAAGCGTCAATAGAAAATGAGAAACGGGGGTGCACGAAAAAGAAAAGTCCGAAAAGGATTCTTTAAACTAAGTGTCCTTTTTAATTTTCATTTAAGTTTTGTAGGTAAAAAGTTGGTCAGCCAACGCGTTTCATTCCCTCAACGGGAACTTCATCAGGGCTGTAACGTGATAAAAATGACATAAATATTACCAATAAATCAAAAGACACAGGACTTACAACATGAACAAATGACCATACAATATCAAAATCATACAGACAAAACAGATTTACAACAACATTAAAAAGTGTCCATGAAATTCCACCAATCAAAACTTGGCACATTTATATCACATTAAAAACATGTATACAAACAAAGTTTTTTTGAAAAACAAGAATCGAATAGGATTTTTTCAAAAATTTATCTGACTGTTAAATTCTTTTGAAAAACAGAGGATTGATCCTCATCAGGTTTTATGGACACCAAAGACGAGGAATTCAGAAAGTATTTATAAGTAACAAACATATACGTTTTTATATATATTTTTTATAAATTTTTTGGAGAGTAAGAGGAAGAAAGCAGAAAAAAGGAAAGAAAAATGACAGAAAACCTTATAAAAAATATATAGAAAGATACAAGGTTATGTTAGTGTATTAAGAGAAGAGGAAGAGCAAGAAGAGCAATCCAATCCCTAAAAGTGAGCATACCTTGAATCAGTATGTAAACTCCTGTGAGAGGAAAAATCTTTAAAATATCCACGAAGTCAAGTACTTCAAGTTTCTGAAAGGAAGCATAATGACCCAATTCATATTGGCTGGCGGTCCATAACAAGTGAAAATAATAATAACTATAATGTAACTATATACAATCCCTCTAGGTTCCCAACAGAAATATCTCCAAGTGAATACACTATATGGTGTCCGTATGACAACATAGACGTTATTGGAGCAGTAATTCACACGATATATAAATCAGTTTAAAAGCATACAGATGTGTTAAGTGTACACAGCAAGCGCCGGGAACAATTCCATCTAATGGGCGCAAGATTAGACCGGTGCCCGTCCTAAAACCAACAGTTGCACATTCAGAAACATGTAAGTCGCCTGTAATGCCGGACATCAGTACTAACATGTCTGAGTTAATACAACCGTGTTATATGAGTGCAGTCCTTAGCAACAAAACGTATTACCCTTCCAATTAAGTGCTCCTAACTCGGCATCAAGTAATCAATCACTTTAAAACTGACTATTCAAAGAGCAGGACAGATAGTATCATATTGTCACGGGTACAAGTAATAGTATGTTTATAAAATTCTTGTAATCATCCTGAGCATCTAAAAACACCGGCAATCATCAGGACAGAGCAGCTGGTACGGCGGCGGGCTCCTCATTAAGTGTGGAGCACTCCCTCTTGGCATACAAATATACGTAACTCCGCCTCTATGTTTCGAAACTGCAAATGGACACACCATAATAGCGGACAAGAACATAAATTGTTTTTCCCTTATAAGAAAACTGCAGAAACACACGATAGCTAACAACTACAAGAACAAGCTGTAATCCATTGCCACAGGCATCACAGCATTTCAGCCCGTGTGCACTAACCGGCAGTAGTCTTAACTCCAGGACATCTTATGTCCAGGACAGTAAGGATATTTTAAACAAATTCCAAGATTTTGAGTGGTCCGACGAACTCCTATTTGTCACCTTCGATGTCACCAGTCTATATACATGCATCCAACATGAGTATGGCCTAAAGGCTGTTGAATTCTACTTGGACAGGGAAAATGCTGATCAGTTTGACCAAAATCAAATGATCATGGAAATGTTGAGGTTGGTCCTAAACAGGAACTACTTTCTTTACGACAACGTCTGGTACCATCAAAGGAGGGGCACGGCCATGGGGTCCAGATTTGCCCCCTCTTATGCCTGTCTTTTTATGGGATGGTATGAGAGGGGGCATGCATGGGGAAGATGTGCCTTCCCCTGGACCAAATACATCGTGTTCTGGGGGAGGTACATCGATGATATCATCTGCCTCTGGTCGGGTTCCACCGTACAACTTCAGGATTATTTTGAATATCTTAATTCCAATCCATTTAATGTTAAACTGACAATGGAATCCAGAAATGAGAAAATCAACTTTTTGGACTTACAATTCTATGTACGAGATGGGCACATTCATAGCACTTTATATCGCAAAGATACTGCGTGTAATGCTGTTTTACACCCAGAAAGTGCACATGCCAGCTCTACTATTAAAAATATTCCTTACGGGGAGATGGTACGTGTCAGACGAAACTGTAGTGAGGAATCTAATTTTGACATAAATCTCCAACAAGTAAAGAAAAGATTTCTATCTAGGGGATACCAAAAAGAGACTGTGGAAAAGGCAGAAAAAAGAGCACGTGTATTAACTAGAGAGGCCACCTTAACACCAATGAAAAAACAAAACAGGAGTACAAACAAGAATTTTGACAATAACATTAGGTTCGTGACCCAGTACACTTCACACAGCAGTGCGATTTTTAAGCTGCTGAAGAAACATTGGAATCTCCTATGTGAGGTACCAGGTCTACAAAAAGCGGTCCACGCAAATCCATCGATTACATATAGGCGTGGAAAGACACTAAGGAATGAGCTATGCCCGAGTTACATCAGCAAAGATAGTAACAAACAATCAACTTGGTTACCACCTAAGCCAGAAGGTTTTTTTACATGTACAATGTGTAATATTTGTGAACTGGGGATCAACAAAACTAAGAACTTTTCCTATAATGGCTCCCGAAATTATAACATCTACAACTTTATTAATTGCAACACTGAGTTTGTTGTCTACGTGATTGGATGCCCCTGTGGAACCATTTACGTAGGCAGCACCAAACGTAGCCTAAAAATCAGAATCCAAGAACATAGGAGGGCCATACTCAAACGTGACTCCAGATACCCTATGATGGAGCATTTTGTTAACAAACATGAGGGTCTTGCCAACTTTTGGTTCCATGCTATTGAACATGTGAAAAGTGCAGAAAGAGGAGGTGATCGTGAACTACAGCTTAGGCAATGTGAGGCAAAATGGATTTGCAGATTACGCAGTGCTATCCAAGGATTTAACAGTGATAATGAAATGCATTATTTTCTGGAAAATGACTAAAGCCCAGAACTGAATGGTCAGGGGTTTTTTGTAATTTTTCATACTGTTCAGGAATGGTGCAAAATATGATCAATTACCTATCGGACATGGGGTCAGCTATAGGATTGATGTGACCAAATCGGTGACTATAACCTCCCCCTGTTATTTATCTTCCTTTTGCTTGTCATCACATTTTCTATCTTTGCTCCCTCATGAACACGCGGTGATGGACTGTGAAGTATGGGATACATATCTTTATTATTAGTCCTTTAACTCTTATCCTCAGCACATTCATTCGCACTAAGTCTGATTTCATTATGAGGGATATAAGTCTGGATCTCTGACTTTGTTCATCCGTTTGGACTTATCAATTTACTTTTTATTTAATTTACATGTGAATAGTAGTTGTGAAGCGACATTTCCCTCTTTCATGCTTGACCGGGTATGACTTACTCCTCATGTGCCTGTACATTTGAACCCCTTTCATGCATACTTTTGCAGATCTGTCATGTCAATATGGCTTGTTCTCCAATTTTATATGCCCTCCTCCCCTCGTTTTGCTACTCATTACTAATGATTGGTCGGGTGACTTATCTTGTTGGAATTAATATTCGTTTCTAGATATTTATTTTGCAGTATTGCAGCCATGCTCTTACGATTCTGTTCATTTATTGATAATTGCTCTTTTATTTTTTTGGAATACACCTGACTTCTACTAGAGGCATCCGTGTTATCATAATACACAGAGTACTATTTATTTTAGGTGGCATTCCCATTGGGAACATATTGCCCATTCCAAAATGGCGACCCTGTGCGCTCTTTACATATGAATAAGGACACCTTTGTTCATCTCTCCGGGTTGTCTAAATATACCATGAGCTATTTGCTATTATTATTCCTTACCTTCGTTGTTTGTTTTTGTACTTCAGAGCGATATTTCGCTAATTCTGTATCTGTCCGTATTAATTCACATAGTCTGATACACTTTGAACGTACTGCCCATTCCAAAATGGCGCTTACTCTTCATTTTACTTGGCTCCACGCACAGTCCTGTTATATCTCATGTTCTCCCGCAATTTCAAAACAATTCAGTACTGATGCAACATTATTTTTATATTATTGTCCTTGTCCTTTGCGAGGTGTGATTTAATTCATTTATATATCAATAATGGTACACGCCCCTCTTAGTTACACATATGCTCCTTAAACCTGGGAGAACATACATTTTCAATTAATTATGTTGCTCAATTATTTTTGGTGGACACAAATATTACTTAGTACTAGTCCACTGGTATGTTCTTAAAATGTTTAGCAATGGCCGCCGATTTGGGCTAGGAACTCAGGGACCACTACTCTGACTTATACTCAATTCAATTGGTCAGATCCTGCTAAGCGGGCGGAGTCACGTACATTTAATTACAATGGCGGGCTGTGCAATTTGCAACGAGGAAGACGCCGTCGTATCGATTACTCCGTAAAGGTTACTGCCGGTGATTGCACACGGGCTGAAATGCTGTTATGCCCGTGTCAATGGATTACAACTGGTATTTGCAGCTGTTAATTTTTGTGTGTTTCTGTAGGCTTCACTCCGTTAAGACTACTGCCGGTTAGTGCACACGGGCTGAAATGCTGTGATGCCTGTGGCAATGGATTACAGCTTGTTCTTGTAGTTGTTAGCTATCGTGTGTTTCTGCAGTTTTCTTATAAGGGAAAAACAATTTATGTTCTTGTCCGCTATTATGGTGTGTCCATTTGCAGTTTCGAAACATAGAGGCGGAGTTACGTATATTTGTATGCCAAGAGGGAGTGCTCCACACTTAATGAGGAGCCCGCCGCCGTACCAGCTGCTCTGTCCTGATGATTGCCGGTGTTTTTAGATGCTCAGGATGATTACAAGAATTGTATAAACATACTATTACTTGTACCCGTGACAATATGATACTATCTGTCCTGCTCTTTGAATAGTCAGTTTTAAAGTGATTGATTACTTGATGCCGAGTTAGGAGCACTTAATTGGAAGGGTAATACGTTTTGTTGCTAAGGACTGCACTCATATAACACGGTTGTATTAACTCAGACATGTTAGTACTGATGTCCGGCATTACAGGCGACTTACATGTTTCTGAATGTGCAACTGTTGGTTTTAGGACGGACACCGGTCTAATCTTGCGCCCATTAGATGGAATTGTTCCCGGCGCTTGCTGTGTACACTTAACACATCTGTATGCTTTTAAACTGATTTATATATCGTGTGAATTACTGCTCCAATAACGTCTATGTTGTCATACGGACACCATATAGTGTATTCACTTGGAGATATTTCTGTTGGGAACCTAGAGGGATTGTATATAGTTACATTATAGTTATTATTATTTTCACTTGTTATGGACCGCCAGCCAATATGAATTGGGTCATTATGCTTCCTTTCAGAAACTTGAAGTACTTGACTTCGTGGATATTTTAAAGATTTTTCCTCTCACAGGAGTTTACATACTGATTCAAGGTATGCTCACTTTTAGGGATTGGATTGCTCTTCTTGCTCTTCCTCTTCTCTTAATACACTAACATAACCTTGTATCTTTCTATATATTTTTTATAAGGTTTTCTGTCATTTTTCTTTCCTTTTTTCTGCTTTCTTCCTCTTACTCTCCAAAAAATTTATAAAAAAATATATAAAAACGTATATGTTTGTTACTTATAAATACTTTCTGAATTCCTCGTCTTTGGTGTCCATAAAACCTGATGAGGATCAATCCTCTGTTTTTCAAAAGAATTTAACAGTCAGATAAATTCACAAACACTTTTTGAAAAAATCCTATTCGATTCTTGTTTTTCAAAAAAACTTTGTTTGTATACATGTTTTTAATGTGATATAAATGTGCCAAGTTTTGATTGGTGGAATTTCATGGACACTTTTTAATGTTGTTGTAAATCTGTTTTGTCTGTATGATTTTCATATTGTATGGTCATTTGTTCATGTTGTAAGTCCTGTGTCTTTTGATTTATTGGTAATATTTATGTCATTTTTATCAAGTTACAGCCCTGATGAAGTTCCCGTTGAGGGAATGAAACGCGTTGGCTGACCAACTTTTTACCTACAAAACTTAAATGAAAATTAAAAAGGACACTTAGTTTAAAGAATCCTTTTCGGACTTTTCTTTTTCGTGCACCCCCGTTTCTCATTTTCTATTGACGTTTGATCTGGAGCACAGTAGCGCCACACAGCGGCTGGCGTTTTGGGGTAGCTTGCACGATAATCATTACAATTATTGTAGGAACTGGTGTGAGGTGCGGCAAGAAGGGCCCGCCGCTGTTTTCAGTTGGAATAATGAGTGTGAACAAGCGTTCATTAGTATAAAAGATTGTATTAGTCATGCTCCAACACTTGGACATTTTGATGTTAGTGCAAGGACGTATGTGACAACTGATGCTAGCAAGGTTGGGATTGGAGCAGTACTATCACAAGTTAAGGAAGGGGTTGAGAACATAATTGGATTTGCTTCTAGGAGATTGCAAGGAGCAGAGTGTAATTATTCAGTGATTGAAAGGGAGGCTCTGGCTTGTTGTTGGGGGATCAACAGGTTCAAGTTTTATGTCTGGGGTATTCCTTTCAGGTTGAGGACAGATCACAAGCCATTGACGTATATTTTTAAAGGAGGGAGAGGACTGGAAGGGAATGTAACACCACGTATATCAAGATGGTTGCTGTCAGTAATGGTCTACAATTTTGAAATAGTGTTTGTGAAAGGAGTAAACAATGTGGTTGCCGATTTCTTATCAAGGGCCCCTGAAGATGGTGGAGATACTGAAATTGAGGAAATATCTATTGGAGAGTTGGCTGTAATGCCGGAGGAATGGATGGCAGCTAGGAGTGTGGATAAGGGAATGGATGTCGTTGAGGAAAAGGTTGTGTATGGGTGGAACAATGAAGATGAAGTGAATTCTGGGTTAAAGGAATATTTCAGAATTAGGGAGGAATTAAGTATAGTTGATGGGAAATTAATGAGAAGGAATCAATTAGTACCTCCTATGGGCATCAGGAGTAGGATTCTTAATATCGTCCATGAGGGTCATTTAGGACGTGGAGTTATTAAGAGGAAAATAAGACAATCATATTGGTGGCCCGGTATGGATCGGGATGTGGAGGAAAAAGTAAAACATTGTTCGATCTGTGCTAATAGTGATAAATCGAAACAAGTCAAGGAACCTCCGTTGGAGATTGTAAATTTTCCTGAGAAACCTTGGGAGGAATTGGCCATAGATATTTTGGGACCTATAGTAAAATTGGGTTCAAGGAGCAGATTCATTATCATCCTGGTAGATATTCACAGCAAGTGGTTTGTTTTCAAAGATGTGGGAGAAGTAAAGAGTTCACATATCATTGAATTCTTAGAAGATGTTTTTGTTGAAGAGGGAGTGCCAAGGAGAATTGTATCGGATAATGGAGCGCAATTTATATCTAGGGAAATGAAGGAGTATCTATCAGGTATGGGAGTGCAACATGATAAGGTGGCACTTTTCAGACCTCAAGCTAATGGGGTTGTAGAGAGAGTAAACCGCTTGGTGATGAGTAACATTCAGTTGTCTCTTGCTAATCATCTTCCGTGGAAGAGGGAATTGAGAAGGATGATATGGACACATAGGACTAGTCCTCACTCAACAACGGGGGTTTCTCCTTTTGTCTCTTTGAAAGGGAGGAATCCTGGAGTGAAAGAACGTCCAATATGGTTGAACAAGGCAACCAGTGTGAGAGTTGACAGAGCGGAGATTTTAAGGAATGTGTTAAGATCACAAGTGAAAAACAAGGAATATTATAACAGAAGGAACAGTGTGAAACGTTGTTCCGTTAAACCAGGAGATTTGGTAGTTGTTAAGTTAAGAAGGTTTGTTCACAAGGGTCAGAGCAAGTACTCTGATCCTTGTAAAGTAAGGGAAGTCAAGCGCAATGTGGTAATTTTGGAAAATGGGACCACAAGAAGTATGTGTGATGTGTGTAAAGTTTAGACCTAGTAGAATACTAAATGTAAATTTAGGACTGATAGGATATTAGATATAAAGTTTAGACCTAGTAGAATACTAAATGTAAATTTAGGACTGATAGGATATGAGATATAAAGTTTAGACCTAGTAGAATATGTGATGTAAAGTTTAGATCTAGCAGAATATTTGATGTTTTGTAATAATTTATTGTTTGTATTGTTAAGGGGGAAAGATATGTAAGGATTTGATGATGGTGATGTTTTAGAATGCAGGTCAGTCATCGGTGACATATGTGGGATCTGGAATGTTGGGGGATCAGAAGTTGGACTGTGCCTGCTGGGGATGCTGTTTAAACTCAACTCTGAGTTATTAAACTTGAACTTGGATCTACTTCATGAGAATATCGACTATCTTTACACACTTCCATGCGCCTTCTGCTTAATCCTCCGTCTGCTCTTCCACTGGGGTTGCAGCTAGGAGCCTGCGGTGTCCGTGATGTTAGCATGTACCCCAGCAAACGCAGGTAAGTGCCGATGGGAACAGAAATTAGGATGTAGCACATGCTCAGTTAAAGCCGGCAAACAATAGCACTGCTTTGTGAGCCCGTAAAATCTACCCATCTCTGCTGCCTGAGATAGTGAGATTTGTGGTGCCGTTTTGTAATGTGGTAAAGAGCACCTGCCCCTGGCACTCCTGGTCTGGATCCGAACCTGTAATGTGCAGGATGCACACACAGCTCCTGACAGCAAGTGTTTAACACACTGAGCTACCTTATCCACTTGCATCATGGCGGCTTCATTTCATGACGTGTTGCTCCGCCTTAGCATTTGCCTCTGCACTCCTACCAAGGTTGTGCCCTCTTATTCACAATAGGGCCCCTCCTATGCCCCCCTCACAGACTGGTTTCCATCTCCTCACGTTCTCCTGCCTCTTTAGAGTATTGGACCCCGCCAGCCCTGTGGTATCGCTGCTGGCCTTTAGCTGCAAACAATGTGCTGTATGGTAAATGCTTATAAGGCCTCAAAGGCGAGACCGATTGCATTGCAAATGCTTGTTTTAGATGTGGGGCCAACCAGATATAGATCTTTTTGCCACACACGAAAACGCAAAATTCCCACCCTTTGCCGCCAGGTTTCCACACCCTTTGTCCAAGGGCAATGCGATATGGATGAACTGGTCAGGCAGATTTGCCTACGCTTTTCCGCCACTCCCACTGATTCCACTAGTGGTACGCAAGCTCCGACAACAGTCTCTCAAGATGATCCTGGTAGCTCCCACATGGGCACGCCAGCCGTCACAACACTGCTAGAACTCTCACTCGTTCCACACCAAAAACTACGCCTCTCCCCATCACTACTAACGCAGGACCATGGAGAGATAAGGCACCCCGATCCAGGTCAGCTGAATCTGGCAACCTGAAGTCCTAGAGTTTGGTTATCTTAAACTTCCACCGGATCGTATGAACATCATTAAAGAAGCCAGGCGCCCCACCACTAGAGCTTGCTATGCAGCAAAGTGGAAGAGGTTTGCCATTTACTGCACTAACAAGAATATCGATCCACTGGATGCGTCCATTCAGGACATCATTTGCTACTTACTACATTTGCAAAGATGTAATTTAGCATATTCATCCATACGTTTACATCTAGCAGCACTTGCTGCTTATCTGCAAAACAGACAACACTTGTCACTTTTTAGGGTCCAAGCAATTTAAGCCTTTATGGAGGGCCTTAAAAGAATCGTTCCTCCCAGATTACCACCCTCTCCGGTGTGGAATCTAAACATTGTACTTACTAGGCTCATGGGACCCCTTATTTGAACCTCTACATAAATGTGAACTTCAGAGTAGCTTTCCTTATTGCAATCAGCTCTCTCAGAAGAGTAAGTGAGATCCAGGCTTTAACCATACAAGAACCTTTCTTACAAATGCATTGTAGCAAAGTAGTTCTCAGAACAAACCCAAAATTCCTTCCTAAAGTGATCTCTGCAATTCATCTTAACCAATCGGTGGAGTTACCGGTATTTTTTCAAAACCCAGACTCCATAGCAGAGAGAGCTCTTCACACACTAGACGTCAATAGAGCACTACTTTATTACATTGACAGGACTAAATCCTTTCCGAAAACAAAACAGTTGTTTGCAGCCTTCTCCCCACCTCATAAAGGTGACCCCATCTCCAAAGCTGGGATTGCAAGGTGGATCTTTAAATGTATCCAAATATTCTACCACAAGGCTAAACGCACGTTAACAATTCCCCCTAGAGCACATTCCACACACAAACTAGGGGCTTCCATGGCATTCTTAGGGAACATTCCCCTAGAAGACATCTGTAAGGCAGCAACATGGTCTACCACACACACCTTCACTAAACACAATTGTGTTGACGTGCAGGCTAAGCAACAAGTTTCTGTTGGCCAGGTTGTTCTTAAAACACTCTTTCAAACTACTGCAACCGATACAGGTGACCTCCGCTAGGGGAGAAACTGCTGTACAGTCTATGCACAGTTTGAATTCTGCAGCTCATATGCCTCGAACGGAAAATGCTACTTACCAGTATGCATCTGTTTTTGGCATGTAGAGCTGCAGAGCCACACACGCCTACCCACCTCCCCAGGACCTGTATCTGTTCCAGTACAATCTTATTTAGATATACATACATGGACATCTTTTTCTTTTCTACTAACTCCATCATTTCCCATCATGGCGAAAAACAATCTGAGGATGGAGTCGATGCCCATGCGCACTATCGTCCATGGGAGGAGTCACCTATCTCATGACTACAAAGACTTCTTCCAAAACAACAACAAAGTGCAAGCATCCGAGCCCAACACCAGATGGGGATCTAATGCACAGTGTGCGGATCTGCAACTCTACATGCCAAGAACAGATGCATACTGGTAAGTGGCATTTTCCTTTCCTATCTTGTTCCCATGGGCAGTTATACTTATGCTATGTTTCTTACAGGTACCCTGATTTAGGCTCAGGTAGTGAATTAGTTTTTCACCTACATTTTCCCTGCAATGACACTACATGACAGTTCTTAGTACTGACTGTGAGAAGTTGGCCTGGCATATGCTGTCCTCTAGTTATAGGGGGCACCTTGTACCAGTCCAATTCGACTCTTGGTAGATAGGTTAAAGACAACCTTTAAAGAAAGCTATCCTAGTGGTAGCTGTGGAGAGCAGCCTTCAGGCTAAGTCTTGAAGGAGTGTTAATCTTATTGTTTTACCATAGATAACCTCTTGAATAACCAAATGAAAGAGTAGTCCACACAGGTATATATATAAAATGTATGTATTGATTCTAGGAATAACCCCACTAGTCTCTTTATGAGGCTAGAGGTGAAGATACAATTCAAACAAGCATTGATAGTTACAATAAATGGCACTGGAATCATAGGGCCCCAGGGGGGGACCAAACCATATATCAAACAAGCATTTGCAATGCAATAGGTCTCGCATTTGCGAGAATTTGAGCTGTTGGCATTGTAAAGGACAATGCCTTTTATTTACGTGTTGGTTTTTAAAACATAAATGAAAGGGATTGCCATTTACAATGCCAATAGCTTAAACTCTCGGAAATGCGAGACCTATTGCAGTGCAAATGCTTGTTTTAGAAGCAGGCAGTGGTCCAAGGGACCAAAGCTTTTAAAAATGTTTATCGACAATCCCAAGGGGCCCCTTCTCTTTTGTAAATGGTTACCATCAATTTGGATTTGGTTGTAAAACATTAATGTTTTGCAACCAGATGTAGGTTGCAAAACATTAATACATAAGTTTAGGAATCAGTATTTGGAAGCTATGCTCTTTACACACCCTTTCCAAATACTGATTCTGTATTGAACCTGGAACCTTAATTGCGATTCCGTAAAAATGCTATTTTGTAGTCGCAACGGCTCAACTTTGACCTCTGCAACTGCAAAATAGCATTGTGCATCAGGCCCCATATCGCTGGCTGCTAAGAAATGCGCAGAGCTTGACGATCACAAGTTTAAACCTGGCAATGAGATTTAGGGCCTCATGTAGGTAGCATACCAGTTACCACTTCTAAAATACCGAACGATACCGAATCGGTATTTTAGAAGTGGTAACTCGTATGTAGGTAATGAGTCGGTATTTTTTACCGATTCGTTACAACTCGGTAATTACCGAATCGGTATTTACCGATTCGGTAATGAGGCATACCTTCCCATTGATGGGAAGGTATGCCTCATTACCGAATCGGTAAATACCGATTCGGTAATGGGGGGAACACATGCAAGGGTGGCAGGGTGTCACATTGACACCCTGTTGCACCCCTGATTCGGCCATGTGTGCACATGTGGCACACATACATGCCCTAAGGGCATGTATGTATGCCACATTGCACACTGCTACGCGCGTAAAAATGCATAAACACATACATTAATTATTTACCACCAACTATAAGTTGGTGGTAAATACCGACTCTAAAACACACCCACACACTCCCCATACATCTCGATTTTGGATTCGGAATTTACCGAATCGGTAAAATTACCGATTCGGAAAAGTTACCGATTCGGTAACATTACCGATTCGGTATTATTACCGAATCGGTACTTTTACCGATTCGGTTAATTCCGAATCCAAATTCTGTCCCCCTACATACCAATAGCCAAAATACCGGTCGGTAACGGTATAATTACCGAAAATCGGCCGTTACCGACCGGTATTTGGCTACCTACATGAGGCCCTTAGTATTTCATCCTTGCAAGGTAGTAAAATGAGTACCATTAAAATGCATTGATTGCAACAAACGCTGTAAAACAAGAAACAAAAAACCTGTCACTCAGCCACAAGTAACCCATGTGTGACTGTGCGCTTTACAAATATAGGTTAGGTATAAAAAAAACACGTATTCCTACATGTTACAGCAATGCAGGTTGTGTTTAATACAAACGTCAAAGTGGAACAATAAATATTTGTTTTCATTTCCATTTTTAGTAAAACTAAATCTTAACAAGTACGAAAATAAAAGCAAATGTTTCACCCGGGAATATCCCAAACATAAAAAAAAACCACAAAACCAATCGGCCTTATTACAACACACCGCAGCTTGGTGAACAAGCAATCAATCAACCACCGAATAGGCACAGAACAGGTGGCAGCAGTGCAAGTGCCCCATACACATACAAGACACACTGCAACACATTCAGGCGCCCCTAGGGAACACACAGCACAGGAAACATTAGTGTGGACTTTTCCCACACACTAAAATATATAGGTTGTATACCAGTAGCGGAAGCTTCCCATACACACACAGAACATGTACAACAGTAACAAACAGGCGTTCATCCTTCCACCTAGATAAAGAACTGGTGCTGCGTGGGGCAAGTCGAGCAGCAGAACTGCAAGCCTCACTCACATATTCTGGGTACAGTACAGGCGGCAGTGGTGCAAGTGGCCTTCACACACATACCGAAACATCTCACAGATACAGTACAGATTGTAGTGCTGCAAGCTTCCGTCACACACGAGTAGCACAGGGATCACAAGTGAGCACCCGGCCTTCTCACGTATGATGCAGAATTTTTATGCGCAAAGTACTGATACAGGCACAAGTAGCAGCAGTGCGTGCTTCTAATTTTTCACACAGTTACAAGGCGGGTTAGCAGCAGCTGAATCACACCACTGTACATGTCATGGCATGTTCCTGCAAAGATTCCACACACACACAAGACACTGCCCCACCTGGCAGACGTGCACACCTCCAGCATGCACATGGAACAGATACAGCGCCACCTAGCAGACATGCACATTTCCAACATGCACACGGAACACATACAGCGCCAGCCAGCAGATGTGAACACTTCCAACATGCACACTTCCAACATGCACAGGGAAAAGACACAGCGCCACCCATATGCAGCCACACAGTCTGCTTCCCTCACACACAGCAGGTGCAGCGAAGCAAAAGTACAAGCTTCCCTCACACAATGAGCAGGTTTAACACAAGCAGAAACAGTCCAAGTGACACACATGCACATGTTTGTTGTTGCCCAAATGTTATTCAGCTTGGCGCTGAATGACAGATCGACCTCAGAATGATGAAAGTCAGAGAGGACTATTTGTGTTGAACCTTTTACTATGAAGTCATGTAGGGACTCCTGGGATGCATGAATTAATCAACTGAGTCACCAGCTGCAGATCAGTGAGCAAGTCACTCACTGCTGAATATGTGGACATAATCTGCAAGCTGTGGATTCAAATCACTGCTGGGTCAATTCAGCCTTTCGTCTTTGAGAAGTTGAGAACAAGCTAATTAAACTGCAATAATCAGCACTGCTCGGTGGTGCCATACTCTGGTGACCCGGCTTCGGTTCCTGTGTCATACGTATGAGCTGATTAGTCCTGGTATGAGAGTAGCTCCTGACACAACGAGCGCACTAGAGTGTTATATGCGAAACCTTGTGTTGTGTCCATCCCTGGGAAAGAAAGGCAACAGAGGCGAGAGGGGGAGGCAGCCTGCTTCACCACCAGGAACTGTGAGCAGGGGGAGAAGCTAGGGAGCCCCACATGACTGAAGGAGAGGAGGCGGACGAAGCGTGGGAGAGGGAGGGTACACGAGCTGAGCAGGGAAAGGCAGAATTACACAGGCAGATGACTTGGAAAGGAAAACCTATGCGGAGAGAGGGAGTTAGGAAGCAAGAGGCAGTCGGGTTCCAAGGAAAGAAACGGCCCGGATCAGACATGA
This sequence comes from Triturus cristatus, assembly GCF_964204655.1. Lineage (NCBI taxonomy): Eukaryota > Metazoa > Chordata > Amphibia > Caudata > Salamandridae > Triturus > Triturus cristatus. Next base: position 11,457,025 of record NC_140581.1, on the reverse strand, counting down.
ACAGAGTACAGGGAGGAATCAACAAACCATACAGAAACCAGACACAGAGCAGGGAAATAGGATCAGCAGAGGAATAGACAGCGTGAGGAAAGACTAAAACGTTGCAGGCAGATATCAGAGGAAAACAGAATGCAAGAAAAAGCCGCATTTAAAGCAGCGCACTCGTCATTAAACTGAAAGCTCTGGTTAAAAAAAGCCTTTAAACACCGTAATTGAAAACAAGGATGAAATAAACAGCGCGACCTCCCGGCATGCAGCAAGCCTTTCCACATCTCTTGTTGCAATGAAAGGGAGAGCGGATTTCCACTTACATCTGCACCAGGAAGGTTTCCTTTGAGCGACCTTAAGATTCTCTTCTTTCTCCGATGTATTCAACGTATCATGCGATGTCGATGTCTTGATGCAGCATTCCCATGAATGTCCATGAACTGATCATGTGGATTATGGTGGTGATATCAACACGCGGTAAGAAAGAGCTTGGCTTGATGGGATATGTAGTCCCTGCAACTCCTCAATTCGGGCCCTTAGAGCAATTCAAAGGAAAAAAGGACTACATATTCCGGGATTCAGCGGAACAGCCATTCCATTCCAAAGGCGGACGAAAACAGTAGTTAGGCGCCGCTGCTTCCGGACTAAACGGAAGTCAGTATCAGATGAAGAGCCTGTAAAAACCAAGCTAACAGGAGCTATGGCAGCGTCCAACAAATAGTAAGCGGCAGCAGAAACTACTGCCAAGAGGCGGAGTTTCACCCACACATATAGATACTTGATGCCTCGTAGAGGCAGCGCATGCGCTGCGCTATGCGAGACCTAAAAAGTGGTATAAGAACCACGACAATTCTACAGACAATGCCTAGGGCATTTAGGGTCGCTGGCCCCTTGTGAAACCACCCAAGGTAGTGAGGAAGGGGACCCACGGGAGACGCATGCAGTGGCTAAAGCTACTGTCGGGATCTCTATTAAAGTCTATGGAGAATGACGCGGTTGAATTTTACAAGATTAAAAACACTTCTAGCAGGAATTCAAGTTCAATACTTTAGAGTTAAGCTTTTGAAGGGCCCACACCCACGAGAGTACCGAGGTACCACTGTTACCTGCCCCAGGGAAGCCGGGTGCATAGGTCGTTTTCGATGTCGGGTCGCGGGCTGATTTTCAATGGCAAAACGTGAAGAACTGCTGCTAGCAAGAAGCGTCGTCGATGTCGTGAAGAATGAAAATGTAGCTCTTGAAAAGAAGTACCTGAAAGCAGAGGGGAAAGAGTCTGGGTCACGGCACAGTGACCAGGGGGCTCAAGAGAAGGAGCCCTTCAATGTCGGGTGCTTCCAGGTAGAAGAGGTGTAGCTTGGATCGTCAGCCACGGGGTCCAGGAGGCGTCAAGGAAGGCCAGCTTCTGGAAGGTGACTGTCCCACAAAAGATGAGGGTCGCTGTGGTGTTAGTGTCTGGATTGGATCCACTAAGCCTTGGCAACCGCAACCCACACAAGAAACACAAAACTGCTACTGGTGCAGACCCACGAGGTCTGAGCAATGTCTCCAGCAAAGAGACTGTAGAGCAGGCCTGGAGCAACCAGAGGAACTCTAGGAATTGAAGATTGACCTCTGCTAGGGCCCACCAGTTGAGAGACAAGGGACCGTGGGAGGCAGCAATTAGGCGTGCGTAAAGATGCGCCCACGGGTTGCTGGAGCAGGCAAGGGTGTCGATCTTTGGCACAAATGATGCTGAGAGGTTGGCTCAATAATGGACCAAAGCACAACTTCTCCACTTGCAGTGTTTCTTCATTCAGCTGTGCGGCAGCAAGTCGAAGTTCAAGTCTGTGAAGTTCAAGAATAATCTGAGGCTCTGGGGACCCTGTATTCACCTTTATCCAAAGATTAGTGGAGTGTCCAGATCAGAGCCCACCAATGAGAGTTCAGGCGGGAAAGGGTGGCTACACCCTCTCCCCTTTATGTGGTTTCCCGCCTGGGCAGGGGACAGGATGCCCCTGAACTGGTTTGAGGCAGTGTATGCAGAAGTAGGCACTGGAGAAGCCTACGTGCAAGTCTGAAAGACATCCTATGGTGCACCCACCCAGTTCCATTCCACATAGTCTGTCTGGGAAGGTGGGAGCACCTCCCTGCAACAGGATCCCTATTTTCCAGCTTCCGTGGCTGGAGTTCTGCCTAGCAACGGGCAGCCAGAGTCGTGTGGGTGGCGGGTAGCATCCATTTTGTAGTACGTGTGCACTTTTAAATTGGTACCTAAATTCTGCCGCTTTGCCCATATCGCCCCTCTAGCAGGGGGGAATCATGCCCTCAGTCCCATGGCTGGATTGGGGGTATGATTCCTACATGTTTGACACCAAACACAATATGGTTCTTTGTAGCCATTCTCAAGTTATCACGCTATCGCGATTTACTTACAATGCGGTTAAGAGTATATGGTATGGCTACACTACAAACAACCCAGCAATGGTTTTACGAAGGTTACAGAGGAGCCCTTCTCAGGTAGGGGTCCCCCCTCACACATATCTCAGCACCCTGCCTTGTAGGATTAGCAAGGCCTGCTTTAGGGGTGACCTATGAGGATATATGTGTTGTATTGAGTGGGATACAGGATACCAATATCCCTGTAAGGAGTGCAAGCACCACCTTACCCAGACTACAGTAGTGGTCTGGTGGTGTCATTTGGTATGGCTGTCCCAGGGGTGGCAGAAAAAGTGCTGCAGCCCCTGGTAGGCCTCTGAGGGACCCATGCCCTGTGTTAAATGGTAGCGGCAGTTTCAGTCGGTATCCTTTCAAGTATTTGCCCGGCGGTAATCGCCTCTCATACCACTCGATAATTTACCAATAAAAGAGGCAGGCGCCGGAGACTGGAAGGCAGGAAACAAGGTTTTATTCCGTCGGAGCAGAACACATCAGATCAGACAGCAAGGTATCGTCACGAGGTGCTCTAACTGCATCTCTGAGACCTGGTCTCTTATACACTGGTTTATTGCTTTATTACACATAGTACATTCTTGAGATTCCCTTGATGTGCGGAGGAATATCCCCTGAAGCCCCGGTTCAGATCCGTTCCCACACATAGATACAGTAGAAGTTCCCACCCCATCCACAGTAGGAGATGGCTATTGCGCAGCAGGGTATTCCGCCAATTCCTGGGGGTGTGTGCGACCGGTCGGGTCTCAGGGAGTAGGGGCTTTGATCTACTGTAATCCCTTTGATGTGGGTTGTTTCCCTTACAGTAGGGGCAATAAACTGCATCCGCAGGGCTAGGTGATGGCCTGGGACCAGTTCGGACAAGGGGGCGCAGAGGAAGGGGGTTATCAAAGGAGAGGCATGACCATGTATGGGTTGTCGGTCGGAAGTGGTTCCGTAGCAGGGTCGCGCAGAAGGAGAGGGTTTATGGCCTGTATGAGAGAGAGCGGGGGTGGCCAGCGCGCGGGGGATGCTTGCAGCGCCAAGGGGACCGCGCTGGCGATTGACAATGAGTGGGGAGAGAGTGGGGTGCCTAAAATGGCAGCCGTGCGTTCGCTGTGCGTGGCGCTGGGGAGGGGCAAGATGGCGCAGATAATGTTCAGTTTGCAAGCTAAATTTCCACAGTCCTCCCTTTTAACATATCTCGCCAGCTTGTCCGGCCAATATTCACCTTTGTTAGCCTTTCAGTTACAGTATCGTCAATGTTCGTCACACATTTTAAAGATACAGAGTCGTTAGGGTAGGCAGGAGTAATCTGACACATTTGTACATTGTCTCATACAGTTTGATAAAGTAGGCGAGGAGGAAGTGCATTCAAAGTTGCAGTATAGTCGTGTACATGGCTGGTGTTGTATGAATGTTACTATACAAAGTTACATTTTCTTAACTTCTCAGTGTACAGTCGGAAGTGATTGATGCAACATCATGAAAACTTGATAAGAAGATAGTTAATATAATAAGGTGGTTGGGAGAGGATTTTCAACTTTGACATGGGTTCTTCTTTCCAGTGTCCTTGTTTTATAAAGAGCTATCACTGGTAAGCTCTCATTGTTGTTCTTCTTTCGTTGGCACTGTTGAGCACCGGCGGTGGAACTAAGGTCCAGCTCAAATCCGATTTCTTCACGTGGCAGGGTGTGACCACTCACTGTTCTTTGGTCACAGTCCTGTTCCTTAACACAGTTCACCACAGGTACTTTTGAGACAGGGTGCCGGCCTTTTGTTCCTCGGTAGTAGGTCAAAGTCATAGTCCAAATGAAAGAGGAAGAGAGAATGGGGTGGCATGGGATCGGATCAAAAATGCGGACCAAGGAGAGCAGAATCTTTTCAGCACTGGGCCCATCAATCGGGCCCGACGGGTTGAGACTTCAGGCACGCTGGTCAGTGAGCAGGGGCCTCGATGTAGCCCTTCGCGCTTATCGTTCTGATAATGGTGTCTCGTCTCACACCCTTTTTGCTTCGTCGCTTCCCCCTTGGTCGATGTCATAGATGCTTTATGATCCGCAGCCAGACTGTGCGTCACGTCCGACCCCTCTCTTCCGATGGCTGCAGGTTATCCTTGAATAGGTTATAAGAAACAAAAGTCTTAGAGATCTTGGCAGGGAAGACATTTACATACTTCATTCTCTCTCCCAACCACTGAGTAGTTGCGGAAATGCTCTTATCTGTTACTACATGATTGGTGCCTATTAAGTCTGATGTTAATGTGCGTGTTACTAATCTATTAATTACTGCTGTGGTGCAGGGTTCTGTGGGTGTCCCTGTCCATCGTCTGGCCTTCTAGGTGTCGGTTTCTGCGCCTTATAATACAAGGTTTGGTAATACCCGTAAGTGCGAGGTGCTACTGTCATGCGTTCACGAGTATCCTTTTCATACAGTAGGTGACCCTTTATCAGTTTAAAACAGGGCCATCAGCTGTTTCGTTCGGGATACTCTGAGACGGCTAGTATAGGGCTGGAGTTATCTCTGGGAGAACAGGGTGCTTTAGACATTCTATTTCGGGCTAATTGGTCAGGGGTAATTCTGGGTGGTGGAGATGGTGTCCTTTAAGAACAAAAACCACTGACATATAGTCCCCGTGTTGAGGGTCAGATTGGGAGACATCAGTCGTCTTACCTGTCCTTTCCTTCTCAGCCGATTAGGCTTAACGTTCGCAAAAAGGAGAGGTAGTAGCGTGGTAAAGTATGGTCGTTTTTGTTTCTGTCAATTTTGTTCGAACACCACCGTGTTCAGGCCAATTATACACTTACCAAAGAGGTGTATGTCGTTAATTTATTCAAGAAGAAAGAGGACAAGAAAGAGCCTTTTGCGAGGGAGGGGGGGGGAGAGAGTGAGAGAGAGAGAGAGAGAGAGAGAGAGAGAGAGAGAGAGAGAGAGAAAGAGATGGGTAAGATAATAGGCCACTTGGTGCACATACAACATGGAGTAGCATGGGTCTGTTCCATGTAAGAAAACACAAGCGGGGAAAAGACATAAATTCGGTGGTCACGTACACACAAATGCCGGATAGGGTGTGACAGTACATGCATCAAGACGGGGACTCAGGGCTGCGTTGAGCACGGGGACCTCTCCTTTCCTGTCCTCTATTCCTATGCAATGCTGCGTACCTTTAGTATTTTGTAGTTCATCTTATGGGTTGTCTGACCCTTTATTCTCCTCCCTTTGATCGGTGGACGAGCACTTCAATCATACAATGACGCTCTCTTCAAGTGACCCAAACATGAAATGCATACACATTCATATCGTATAATCGTAGTACACACGCACAATCATATCATACAGTTTTTCATGTTCCCAATGATGGTCTGTAATTTTTCGCACTATCTCGCAACATTTGTCTATGTTTTCCCTGATATTGAACTTGGTGCGGTCCGTGTCCACTCCACTTTTCAGTCGGAACTTCGTCGTGACCTATAGAGGGGAAAATAAGAGGGGAGGGGAGGTGCAGTATTCAAAATACCCCAGCGCGCGCAGACACGAAAGGTTCTACCTACCATGTACCAGGCTAGCCGCAGGGGTGGGTAATACCACGGACCTATTATTCTTTAGTTCGAGGCAAAGATGCTCTAGTTCATTCATCTCCTAAATTCGCGTTCCCTGGTCGTGCATGTATTTCTCAATTGGTCGTGTATTATGGTGCAGGATACCATACCTTGCGTACGACATATACCTTAAGTCATAGCTCATTATTGGTTTGACAATTCTCGGAAAAAGGGCAGGCGTGATTGGTACAAATTCCGTTAAACAAAAAGATTTTTAGGCAAATTGTGTCTGTATTATCTGTATGCTTTCGCTTAGGAGTAACAATCATTTATTTAAAAGAAAAACCTTCAACAACCTAGATGATTAGTCATGACACTGATTTCGTAATTCCTTTTTAAGAAGCCCTTTATTTAAAACAATGTCAGTATGGAAGTACGGGCCTACAGCCGCCATAGACCGGCCACGGTGTGAGAGGCGTCGAGCAACATGAGCAACACTGGATTAACATAAAAATCGGTTCCCCCCTTTTCCCCACCATCATGTGTGAAAGCATCGCATACATATATATATATCTCTTTTTTAACACAAATGTCACGTGACTGGAACGCCACAAGGAGTTGTAGGCCACTCCTACATCAGCGCCATCTTGGGGCGGGATCGGATCAGTGCACAGTCTAAGTCTTTCCATGAATTAGCTGTTGAACCAGAATTCCTTTCGGTAGTTCGAGAACTTTCGTTAGCGTCAACTTTGCGTCAGCATGGCGTCACTGCAACCTTGTAGCAATGCCATGGTTCGTTCTTAGGGCAGGGCAGCAGGCGGGTTCTTCCGCCGACACTCTACTTTCTCACTGCACCAAGCGGAGGCAAGGCGGCTGCCGCCCGGGGGCAAAAGAGCAATGGCGGTGGTTTTGTCCTTACCGGAAGTCCGCAGGAGTCGAATGTCAAATGACTCCAACCAATTCTGCAAGGCTGAGGGGAGCGTTCTGTCAAGGGTGGGGCCCATGCCCTAGCAAACAAGCTTTCGAGTCCAGAATTGTCTCACGGTGGGCCAGGCCTGGAACCGGAGGGGTCAACCGCCGGAGTTCAATGGCAGCAGTAGCAGCAGCTCTTCGGTACGGCTATCGGAGAGGGGCCAACAGCAGCTACAGCGGCAGTTCAGATGGTATTGCCACCGGAGTGGTTCCAGTAGCAGCGACAACAGCAGTTCGGATGGTATCACCATCGGAGGGGGCCCCTGCTTACTTGGCTGCGGGGGCCCACTCCCCGCGTCGGGCGCTAGCGGCAGTCCCGGTGAACCCTGTGCTTGGGTGGTTGCCTGGCGGTCGCGTGCAGGGGTGCCGGCTCAGCCGAACGGCGAATGAAGTGGCAGGACGCAACTCAGCTGGCTGACGTGTGAAAGATGCGGTTGGGGTGCCCTCGTCTGCTGGCGAGCCTCCACCTGGGGAGGTGGGGGAGGCCCGTCCGCGTCGCCTCCCCCCGCCAGGGCACCCTCCGTTATTGAAGGAAGAAGTGAATGGGAAGATCCGCACAGCGTGCCAGGGTGAAATTCAGCAGGCCGATGAAAAAGATGGCTGGGTGCAGCTTAGCTGGCCGGTGAGTCAAAGGCGGTTGGGGTGCCTGGCAAGCCTCCACCTGGGGAGGTGGGGGAGGCCCGTCCGCGTCGCCTCCCCCCGCCAGGGCACCAGCCCTTCGGCGCTTCGTATAGCCTCCGGCCTATTCGCACAGTCGCCCGCCACTGATGTCAAGGGATTTTTGCATGGCTTTTATAGCCCAAAGTCAACTAAAAAGGACCGCCCAAAACAGGTCAATGTTGCAACTTCGAGGAAGGAGAGGCGAGGACGGTGTCACGTGGACGTAAATGCTTTGGGATGCAGGTCGCAGCAGACTGTCATGTAAATAGTTGTTTAAAACATGTTCTAACCTGTTCATTTTGCCGGAATGTTGTTATACTTATAAGTTATTAAAAATGTTTGACCATACTATTTGGCTGGAGCGTTATACGTATCAGCGATCTAGTTAGCGTATTCGAAAAAAAATGGCGTTGTTCGATTGCACGTGATCCTAATCAAGTGTGGTGACGTTGATGGTGGGTATCAACAAACTTCCGGTTGTGTCTATTGGGGTCCCTATTTTTGTTCAGTTCCAAAAGGACCGGGCACTGGGATTTCCAGTGTCCGAACCCTCTACAGAACGCACATTGGTTCCCATCTAAGTCTCTCCGTCCGTTGTAGGGTGTAGGTGTATGGTCTCTAGGGGGTAGTTTTCTAGGGGCGGTTGGTTGGTAATTCTCTTTTGGGGGTTCCCTTCCTATGGTCACCCCTTGCAACTGTGCTATCATCACCCTCTCCTTTAATTCCTTTTTCTTCTTCTCTGACGCCCTATCGTTCTCGTTCTTCTGGTTTTCGTAGTATTGGGCCATCTGGAGAATTGCTGCGGGTTTGGAGGCTGCCCAACTGCTCTCGCTGGTCTGTAGCTTCTGGGAAACTTCTTGGGACAGACCCTTTACATAATTCTGGACAAAGAGGTGGTGTCCGGTTGCGGTGGTCATGTCTTGGCCACTGTAATCGGAAAACACAGTCTCGAATCGGGAGAAGTATTCAGACACATCTTCCTGGGGTTTCTGACGGCAAGCCGTCACTATCGACCAGTCTACCTTTCTTTCTGGGATTAGAGTCTTCAGCTTTTGTACAATCTTGTCTGGGAGCTCTAAGATGGCTTTCGGGGGTTTCTGTCCTGGTTCTCGCTGTTTATCTATGGTATTGAGTTGTACCCAGGTATATCCGAACGGCTCAGCGTGGTCAACTTTCCGGATTTGTTTCCACACATCAGCCGGCAGGCATAGCCCGAAGAACAAGTCGATATCTGCTAACGTCATTATCGTTGAGCCTAAGGCTGTACCCAATTCCGTGTAGAAGGCAGTCGGGTTCTTTCTTAAGTCGGGTAGAGTCTTTCTAAAAGTCAAAATATCTTGCCGGTCCCATGGCTGATAGACCCAGTTATATACAACCCTTCCCTTCGCATCTGGGTTGTTGATGTCGTCGTGTGTTCCCTGACCCCGTGGGGGGACCCAGTAGGGGGCAGCTTCTTTAATGGGCATCATGGCATCGGCCCTTCCTCCCTGGGGCTTAGTTGCTATGGGGGTTTCTGTTTTGGTGGTCTGTCCATGTTCTTTAAGGTGTCGGTAGACCTCGAGTGTACGAGTGAAGAGGTTCGCTACATCGCCCTCTCTTTCTTCCCCAATGTCTACCTTCCTATATAGGGCCGCTAAGCCTTCGGGACCTTTATCGTGGTACCTATCCTCATATGCATTCAGGGCGTGATAACAGAGCCGTACGACGAAGTGTCGTCTGCGGCTGTCGGCATACGATTTATACACGTCTGTTATATACTCCCCACTTTCTTTTCGCTCCACCAGCGTCCCTACTATCTTGTCAATTCCTGCTCGTTCATCCTTAGTTAATCGATTCATTCTGGTGGACTCTTTCTTTCCTATCTCATGGTCGTCTAGCGTTGTAGTCGACGTTGGGTTCGGCACAAGAGGCTCAGCCGGCGCGGAGGCCGTGAGGGCCGAGGCCCCTGTACTGCTTTCGCTCGTGTTCGGGGGTTGTGGGTGTTGCACTATTGATTGGGAGGGTGCATACGGAGGGGGCATGTAAATGATCGGGGGACCTAACAGTAATTCGTCATTCGTTCGCTGCTTGGAGGACAACTCAGGGTAGAGCAGAGAAGGGGTCCTAACAGCGTACTGGCCTGAGGTTTCGGGCTCCTGTCTTAGTTTAGTTTCCCTTCTCTCCTTTATGTCTTCTTCTAACTTTCTAGCGGCAAGGTGAGCTGCCTTTCGTAATTCCTTTTCTGCTTTTACTTCTTCCCTCTTTTTCCGTTGCGTCGCTTCTTTGCGCCACATGCCAATACTGTCAAGCATAGTAGGCGTCGTCTTATTGCTACGCAGAGCTACTTCTAGCGCTTCTATCTTGCGGTCGTCGAAGGATCCCATCAGTGGCCACTGACTTTCGGGGTCCTTCTTGGTATATTTATGCCACAGCTTGCTATAGGCTACGGCGACTAGTCCATATTTAGTGAACATGTTCTTATTAGGGGTGCCTTCCAGTGGAGCCGGATGGTTCACCTCTAATAAGCGGTCCGGGCAGAACCAACTACCAATCAGTGGGGAGAAGATAGGCATGACGGGTTTCAACGGGGACAAAAGTCAGCACTACCTATCTTTTCACTGCTTGCAAAGACTAGACAGAATATCTCTATTCTTCGTTATTTGTAAGCAGAGAATACCTCCAAAGAACCAATATCGAACAACTAGTGTTCGGACAATCAATCAATCAATCAATGGGGAGATAAAGATAGGCACGACGGGTTTCAACGGGGACAAAAGTCTGCGTTACCTACCCTTCACTATTTGCAAAGACTAGACAGAATATTCCTATTCTACGTTATTTGCAAACAGAGAATATCTCAAAAAGCACTATTCTTCAAAACAATCAATGTTCGGACAATCAATCAATGGGGAGATAAAGATAGGCACGACGGGTTTCAACGGGGACAAAAGTCTGCGTTACCTACCCTTCACTATCTGCAAAGGGAGAGAGAGAGAGTATTTCTACTCCTCCCCGTTTGTAGACAGCGAATATCTCAAAAAAGAACAATCAATGAGCAATACTAGAATTTCCAAAGCTTCAAACAATCAATCAATTATTTCTCAATTTGTCGTGTATCACGACCTTACCCGGACCGCGTGGACAGTTTCTCGTCTTCCGCCTCCAGCGCCCGATCGTCCTCTACTCTCCGTATTTGCCGCGGCACTCCTGATGGTTCCCAGTCAGGACCGTAGATCACTCGAGAGAGGTCTGCTCGGAACCAGTGAAGTTCGGATGATCGGCTGCCAGACGAGGGTCTATTGGGCAGGAGCTCTCCCGATCGTTGCAGTCGTTCACTCTGTCGTCGGGACCTCTCCCACTGGATCCACGTGTCGATGATGGGCCCCACGTTTGGGACGCCAATTGTTAAATGGTAGCGGCAGTTTCAGTCGGTATCCTTTCAAGTATTTGCCCGGCGGTAATCGCCTCTCATACCACTCGATAATTTACCAATAAAAGAGGCAGGCGCCGGAGACTGGAAGGCAGGAAACAAGGTTTTATTCCGTCGGAGCAGAACACATCAGATCAGACAGCAAGGTATCGTCACGAGGTGCTCTAACTGCATCTCTGAGACCTGGTCTCTTATACACTGGTTTATTGCTTTATTACACATAGTACATTCTTGAGATTCCCTTGATGTGCGGGGGAATATCCCCTGAAGCCCCGGTTCAGATCCGTTCCCACACATAGATACAGTAGAAGTTCCCACCCCATCCACAGTAGGAGATGGCTATTGCGCAGCAGGGTATTCCGCCAATTCCTGGGGGTGTGTGCGACCGGTCGGGTCTCAGGGAGTAGGGGCTTTGATCTACTGTAATCCCTTTGATGTGGGGTGTTTCCCTTACAGTAGGGGCAATAAACTGCATCCGCAGGGCTAGGTGATGGCCTGGGACCAGTTCGGACAAGGGGGCGCAGAGGAAGGGGGTTATCAAAGGAGAGGCATGACCATGTATGGGTTGTCGGTCGGAAGTGGTTCCGTAGCAGGGTCGCGCAGAAGGAGAGGGTTTATGGCCTGTATGAGAGAGAGCGGGGGTGGCCAGCGCGCGGGGGATGCTTGCAGCGCCAAGGGGACCGCGCTGGCGATTGACAATGAGTGGGGAGAGAGTGGGGTGCCTAAAATGGCAGCCGTGCGTTCGCTGTGCGTGGCGCTGGGGAGGGGCAAGATGGCGCAGATAATGTTCAGTTTGCAAGCTAAATTTCCACACCTGGGCACCTAGGGTGCCAACTACAAGGGGCTGGTAGGGTATCCTCAGTATCCAATTGGAAGGTACCTAGGGTACTCACATCAGTTTAGAGAAGAAGCAGATAGTCTGGGGTCCTGGATAGCAGGGCCACAGCCTGGCTAGTGTCATAAAACAGTCAAAACATCAGCAAAAAGTTGGGGGCAACTATGCAGTTGATGCCACTCTCCGACACTGACCTTTTAGTTAGTTACGGTAATGCCTAAATAACATGGGGTTTTCACCAAAAACTAGCCCCATTCATTATGCATGAGGATTCTTGGAATCTCAGCAGGACTACCATCTCCTGAATAATAACTATGTATAAGGGTCATTCCTTCCATCATCCTAAACCGACAGGACACAGCAAGGTATATTTCCCTGAGGGTACCACTTTGGGTATATAAACACCATATCTTTGCTGAGGCAGAGAGAGGAGGAAAGGACTTCCATGCTGACACACTGATGCGAGAAGTTGAGGTTCCTACATGCAGACAATCCAGCTCGCAGTGGTCTGACATCCCTTGCGGGGTGTCCATCTCAAGACCAAGACGGGGTCCCACAGTCTCTCATTTCAGGTAATGGGGTTTGGCTTTATCGTAGGGGGATTCTGGGCTTTATACTGACATACATGTTAGGTACACGTAGGTACATCTAGATAGGGTTGCATTATAGCAGTATGCCTTTATTACTGTCATTTAGTTTTATACTTGCCTGTATTCATTGTTCTAGCGCTATGATACTATCATTTTACTTTATTGGTGCTAACAATCATTTATATCTGTTTCTGTCTTATAGTTGTTTCCGAACACCTATTTTACATTAGAATGATGCTGGTTCAATAAATGCCCATTGAAAAACGTTCCCACTGTTTATTCTGTCTATTCCTTTCTTCCTTCATCTCCTTTCTTTTGCTAATTTCTCTTTTCTTTTTTCTTTTTCTTTTTCCTTATTCTTTCTTTCCTTTCTTTTTTCTTTTTCTTTCTCTGTCTTCCTGTGCTTCTTTCTTCTTTTATTTTCTTTCTTTTCCTTTCCTTTTTCTCTCACATTCTAAATCTCTCTTACTCTCTCTATATTTCTCTATTTTTCTCTTTCTCCCCTTTGATGACTCAAGAGCAAAGGGACAAAACGGATCCATAGGGACCCCAGATGTAAAGGGTTGTGACACGGCTCATGTGCCCTTGATGCTGCGTACCCCAGGTCTGGGGTGCAGTTGGAGCAGTGTTTAAGATGTTTGGCCTCTGTGTACATTCATCGAATACCCTATGAGACAGCAGCTCACATTGGTTTCCATTGGTCAAAGCTCTCACTGTAGGAAAGATTGGACACATCTGGTCTATTTAGTTCAAAGCAAGCTAAATGATTGATTGATTGATTGATTGGGGTACTTATAGAGCGCAACTATCACCCTACGGGCATCTTGGCGCTTGCATTGGGAACCCGTCCTGGTTTTTCCCCGTAAGATAACCCGTACTGGGCATCCCCAAGGTGAAAGCCAGGCATCCCGCCGCGGGGGGCCGTTGTGGAGATTAAGCAGGCTTGTTGCCCAGAGCTGCATAGTGTGAACTCGTGCTTAGAGTGGGCACCGAAGCGAGAATTATCGAGTCCGTGGACAGTTGGGTTCTGGACCCTGCCGCGTCGGGAATCGAACCCAGGTCCCGGGCCTGATCTCTGCTTCAGGGTATGCCTCCTCTAACCAGTGAGCTACACTTCTCCAGGACTACAACTCCCAGAATGCATTAGACAGTCATACAGAAGTCCAGTTCTAGAACCAGTGTCCTGAATGGTCTGGAGGGAGGCGATTTCCTTGAACGTAGCAGGCGCCTGTCTTCCAGTTGTGTTCATTGGACATGGCATGTGTTCACTAGCGCAACGCCAATTTCAAGGACACTTTCCAACAGTATTGAGCCTTTGCATTACTTTCAGTGCCTCACTCATCCACTAAACTTAGTTTATTGCCATGTATCAACGAGTGTACTCGTCTCTTTCTGAAGGACTTGCAGGTGTTTCCACATCTGGCCCCGGGTCCTTCTCTGCAGTGATGAGACGAGAGGCTTGCCTCTGTCAAACGCCAGGAGCGTGGGCGGGTCGCTGTTGTGCAATAATGGAACTGTTGTGTAAAAGCTGGGTGAAGAGACACCTGTTGTGTTCCTGTTGGCTCTTCCTGCACAGCTGCTGACGCGACAGCTGCTCTTCCAGAAGAAGGTCGGCGAGGACTGGTTAGACAGGACCATCCATCCCCAAAAGAAGGGCGTTTGTGCTTCTGAAGCCTGTTCTTTCCCAATCTCTGTTCCCAGCAGCCCCCCCCCCAACCTCCTCTGCATCATGGGAGGGGCGCCCGGCCCTGCGGCACACAGCAGACAGTATAAATATCAGGAGCTCTAGCGCCCAGAGGCAGACTTCTGGGAGCTCTCCTTCTGCACCTTCGGGACCTGCAGCTGGCAACATGGGTCTTGGCACTGTCTCTGCGGTCACACTCCTTCTCCTGGGGCTGTTCACCATCTCCGCCTCCGCTGAGGTAAGAGGGCCTTAATACCTGCTTAATGTGAGCTGGCAGCAATGCTTTTACTAAAGGGTACCACGTGACCGGGGCTTCCAGGTGAGTCCTGTCTCTGTCCATGCAGGGGAACCGCCCACCGGCCTCGCTGTGCACAAGGACTGTCCTATCAGAGATCTTTTGCTTCTCTGTGACGTCTGACATGCATGCTATGTGTGTCTCTTACTTCTATATGGGTCTAACATGTATGATATGCATGACATGTGTGTACCAGCAGTCTACTTAATAGAATGTCAAAGATTAAATTGTACACACATTTATAAAATCTGGCAATACGAAAAATCTCAATTCCAAAAGGAGCATTTCAGGCTGATGGCGATATGTCCCAATTAGCCGATTAGTCCCAAAGAGGAGTATATAGTGTGAGAGACAATAACAAAATGTCGCAAAGCTCATCACCAAAGGTTAACTTTCTTCAACGTTCATTTGCGCAATAGAACTGCTCAGTTTCTGAGTGCTGGGCCGTGTGCAGTTCAAATAATATTAACAGACTTCCCAGCCCTTGCTAGAACTTGGGCTGAATTATTACTGAAGCACAGATCCGATGCTCCCCTGCAACGCCTCAGTAACTTATCCCGATTGACTGGGACCAGTAGACGTCGGCGATCGTTGGCAGGATGAGGGCAACAACATAGCAGATGTAACCAGAACTCATGTGGATAATTACAGAGCCTACATGTTAGCTGTCCATTCCTCCGAGCCCACAGCGGGTTAAAATCATGAATTGGAAGGGCTAGCAGCCTCACATAAATAATTTTATTGCGAGTCTGTGATTGGAGAGAGTAATAAAAATATGGCTGAGGTTTCCCCTTGATATACGAGGCATCAAGAGATGTAAGGAGTGGCCTTTTGGGAAGCCGAGTGATGTCTCTCTCAAATGACACTGAAGTGACTTGGCTTGGTATCGCCTTCTTCCACGTTGATTCAATGAGAGACGCTTGAGGTTTCAATCCTCAGTGTGGAAGTGGCCACGTGCAGCCGTCTGCACCAGGGGGAGAGTTCGTCCGTGAACACAGATTGCAATTGTTCTTTCATGGACTGAGCTGGCGCACGCAAAGTGTAGATATAGAATTAAATTAGGTCTCCTGTGTACCAGCAGTCTGACATGTATGACATGTGTAGTATGTGTGTACCAGCAGTCTTTTATCTCCAAACAGGTCTGACCTTCATATGGATGTGACACCTTTAATATGTATCGTATGCGTGTATCAGAGAAGTTTATCCTAAAATGGGTATGACACCAATGATATGTATGGTTTGTGTGTACCTGGTGACTTACCTCCATATCGGTCCAACATGTACCAGCAGTCTGTAACCTCCATACATGTTTGACACAAATGGCATGTATGGTATGTTTGTGCCAGCAGTCTTTACCCTCCATACATGTTTGACACAAATGGCATGTATGGTATGTGTGTGCCAGCAGTCTTTACCCTCCATACATGTTTGACACAAATGGCATGTATGGTATGTGTGTACCAGCAGTCTTTACCCACCATACATGTTTGACACAAATGGCATGTATGGTATGTGTGTGCCAGCAGTCTTTACCCTCCATACATGTTTGACACAAATGGCATGTATGGTATATGTGTACCAGCAGTCTTTACCCTCCATACATGTTTGACACAAATGGCATGTATGGTATGTGTGTCCCAGCAGTCTTTACCCTCCATACATGTTTGACACAAGTGGCATGTATGGTATGTGTGTGCCAGCAGTCTTTACCCTCCATACATGTTTGACACAAATGGCATGTATGGTATGTGTGTGCCAGCAGTCTTTACCCTCCATACATGTTTGACACAAATGGCATGTATGGTATGTGTGTCCCAGCAGTCTTTTACCTCCATACATGTTTGACACAAATGGCATGTATGGTATGTGTGTACCAGCAGTCTTTACCCTCCATACATGTTTGACACAAATGGCATGTATGGTATGTGTGTGCCAGCAGTCTTTACCCTCCATACATGTTTGACACAAATGGCATGTATGGTATGTGTGTGCCAGCAGTCTTTACCCTCCATACATGTTTGACACAAATGGCATGTATGGTATGTGTGTGCCAGCAGTCTTTACCCTCCATACATGTTTGACACAAATGGCATGTATGGTATGTGTGTGCCAGCAGTCTTTACCCTCCATACATGTTTGACACAAATGGCATGTGTGGTATGTGTGTCCCAGCAGTATTTTACCTCCATATACTTCTGTTTTCGTTTGTGCTGTGTAAAACTGCCAAAAATAAAATGTTGAGGCCTGTCACATGCTCTCATCTCCCCCTGCAAGAATTGACCCAGTGTTGACTTTTAATGTCAAAGGTCATCCTTAGAAGGGGAGATTGGGGATTGCGTGAGAGGCATTAACATATTCTTTTTGTGCGTCTCACAAACCTTCCAATTGGGTTTCTGCGTGAGTAGCAAGGGTTGGCATGTATGGTATGTTTCACTCGGTATGTCTGACTTTATTCACACATGGCTGAGGAAGCTAGTGGGAATTAAAAGGAAACATTCTCTCACTTTCGCTCTGGAGCACCTTAAACTGAGAGTAAATCATGAGAAAATTGTTTTCTCTCAAACATGGAAATCACATTCCTGCAAAGGAGCCGCATTTTACGTGCGTAAAAATCTCCTCAGATGCACCGCAACCAACAAGGGTTTGTATTGTGACTAAACTCTGTTCTCTCACTTAGTCTCTGCTCCGTTTGTGACTCTCAAAAGCCAGGCTTTCACAGCATTGCGTTTCAAAGGAGACCGCGCCCTCGAGCGCTTTGAAGTCTGCCACCACAGGTGGTCAATCAAGGGGGAGGGGTCTCCTTCTGACCCCCTCGCACATGTTTTTTCCCGCCGTTTTCGCCACCGCTGACCCGCTCTCCTCCTTCCTGCTCCCGCCTGCAGTCCCCGCCTCCCCCCACTGCCCATTGGACAACCCGCTCCCGCCTCCCAGCTGACCCTCCCTCCCGGCTCCTTATTTAAAGGGACAGTAGCGGGCTGGTCAGTGTGACCCCTGTGCCCCCACAGCCGGTCGCTCCCCCTCACTGCTCTGCCTACCTGTCGCTGCCTGGCACCTGCCCACCCTGTTACCTCCGCCTGACGCCACTCACCTGGTTCACGCCGCTGCCGCCTCCTGCCTCCTGCTTCCTGCCTGTCGCTTCCTGCCGCTGCTGCCCCTCCTCGCCCGCTGACCTCCGACGCTGCCCCGGTGACTTCCGCTCCGTTTTTTCCCGCCGTTTTCGCCACCGCTGACCCGCTCTCCTCCTTCCTGCTCCCGCCTGCAGTCCCCGCCTCCCCCCACTGCCCATTGGACAACCCGCTCCCGCCTCCCAGCTGACCCTCCCTCCCGGCTCCTTATTTAAAGGGACAGTAGCGGGCTGGTCAGTGTGACCCCTGTGCCCCCACAGCCGGTCGCTCCCCCTCACTGCTCTGCCTACCTGTCGCTGCCTGGCACCTGCCCACCCTGTTACCTCCGCCTGACGCCACTCACCTGGTTCACGCCGCTGCCGCCTCCTGCCTCCTGCTTCCTGCCTGTCGCTTCCTGCCGCTGCTGCCCCTCCTCGCCCGCTGACCTCCGACGCTGCCCCGGTGACTTCCGCTCCGTTTTTTCCCGCCGTTTTCGCCACCGCTGACCCGCTCTCCTCCTTCCTGCTCCCGCCTGCAGTCCCCGCCTCCCCCCACTGCCCATTGGACAACCCGCTCCCGCCTCCCAGCTGACCCTCCCTCCCGGCTCCTTATTTAAAGGGACAGTAGCGGGCTGGTCAGTGTGACCCCTGTGCCCCCACAGCCGGTCGCTCCCCCTCACTGCTCTGCCTACCTGTCGCTGCCTGGCACCTGCCCACCCTGTTACCTCCGCCTGACGCCACTCACCTGGTTCACGCCGCTGCCGCCTCCTGCCTCCTGCTTCCTGCCTGTCGCTTCCTGCCGCTGCTGCCCCTCCTCGCCCGCTGACCTCCGACGCTGCCCCGGTGACTTCCGCTCCGTTTTTTCCCGCCGTTTTCGCCACCGCTGACCCGCTCTCCTCCTTCCTGCTCCCGCCTGCAGTCCCCGCCTCCCCCCACTGCCCATTGGACAACCCGCTCCCGCCTCCCAGCTGACCCTCCCTCCCGGCTCCTTATTTATGACGCCCCCTGAGCGACCGCGCAGCGGACGCGCGCAGCGGGAGCGCCGACTGAGCGCCGAAGGTGCGCCAAAGGTAAGCCCGTCTGTGCCCGTCCGTGCCTGGACCGCGCCCAGCGCCAGACCCCCTGGCCCCCGCGCCCGCCAGCCTCCCCGCAGGACCTACGACTTCACTACGCTCATCGCACTCAAAACCGCCCGAGCCCCCGGGTGCTACCGAGCGTCCCCGCGACACACCCATGGACCCTTCGCCTGCCGATCCTGCAACTTCTCCTGCCTCCAAACAAGCACCACGCCCACCAAGACGGACAACAGCAACCACCTCAAGTGCATCCTGATCAACACACGCTCCGTCCACAGACACGCCGTGGAACTCTGGAACCTCCTCGACACCGCATCTCCAGATGTCGCCTTCCTCACGGAAACCTGGATGAACACCTCCTCAGCCCCCGACATCGCCATAGCCATCCCGGACGGCTACAAGATCATCAGGAGGGATCGCGTCAACCAGACCGGAGGAGGGATCGCCATCGTACACAAAGACACCATTCGCATCTCGACTGACTCCACCGACGCATTCAACACCGCCGAATACCTGCACTTCCAGATCCACACCGACCCCAAGACTACCCTCAGAGGCACCCTCATCTACAGACCCCCGGGACCACGCGCACAGTTCTGCGAAGACATCACGGACTTCATCAGCCCTCACGCCCTCCCCTCCGCCGACTACATCCTCCTCGGGGACCTCAACTTCCACCTGGAGAACAACAACGACCGCAACACGACCACCCTGCTGGACAACCTCGCCAACCTCGGACTCCAGCAACTGGTCAACACCCCCACCCACCACGCCGGCCACACGCTCGACCCCCTCTTCTCATCCAGCAAGCACGTCACCTTCAGCCACTGCACCGGACTCCACTGGACTGACCACAGCTGCGTCCACTTCAGCTTCAAGAAGAACACGGTCCAGCACCACCCGAAGCAGGTTCCCCACAGAAACTGGAGCAAGATCACCGTCGACCAGCTCACCACCTCCCTCAGCCAGAACCCACCGGTCAGGACAACGGACCCTAACACAGCAGCCCTCGACCTCACGCAATGGCTGACCTCCTGTGCCAACGACCTCGCCCCACTGAAGAACCCTCTCACCAGGCCCAGAAGCAAGAAGGCCCCCTGGTTCACCGACGAACTCAAGGACTCCAAGAAGGCCTGCCGCACCCTCGAGAAGGCCTGGCGCCTCGACAAGACCACCGACAACAGAACCGCCCTCAAACTCGCCACCCGCAGACATCATCAGCTCATCCGCACCACCAAGAAGAAATCTTTGAAGGAACGACTGGACAAGAACGCCCATGACAGCAAGGAGCTCTTCAACATCGTCAAGGAGTTCTCCAACCCCAGCGCCGGCAACAACGACATCACCCCCTCGCAGGACCTCTGCGACTCCCTCGCCTCGTACTTCCACCGCAAGATCGCCGACATCCACAACAGTTTCGGCGCTCCACCCCCGCACCCATCGACCGAACCTACACACCCCGCCGCTATCCTCCAGACATGGACCAAAGTGGCCACCGAAGACACGACACGCATGATGAACACCATCCACTCCGGATCTCCGACCGACCCATGCCCCCACCATGTCTTCAACAAGGCCGCCTCTACCATCGCACCTCACCTCCGAGACATCCTCAACGCCTCCTTCGACACAGCCACCTTCCCGGAGAGCTGGAAGCACGCCGAGCTCAGCGCACTACTGAAAAAACCAACAGCGGACCCGACCGACCTCAAGAACTTCCGCCCAATCTCGCTCCTTCCATTCCCTGCCAAAGTCATCGAGAAGGTCGTCAACAAGCAGCTGGCCGCCTTCCTCGAGACGAACGGATCCCTCGACCCATCGCAATCCGGATTCAGAGCCAACCACAGTACCGAGACCGCCCTCATCGCAGCCACCGATGACATCCGAGCCCTGCTCGACAAAGGTGAAACAGCGGCACTCATCCTCCTTGACCTCTCCGCAGCATTTGACACGGTCTGCCACCGCACCCTAGTCCAACGCCTCAATGACACCGGCATCCAGGGGACTGCTCTGGAATGGATCATCTCATTCCTCTCCGGCAGAACACAGAGAGTACGCCTCCCTCCGTTCCGCTCTGAGGCCACCGAAGTCATCTGCGGCGTCCCGCAAGGATCGTCGCTCAGCCCCACTCTCTTCAACATCTACATGAAACCCCTCGCTGCCATCGCACGCCAACACAACCTCAACATCATTTCCTACGCCGATGACACCCAGCTGATTCTCTCCCTCACCAGAGACCCCGACACCGCCAAAGCCGACCTACACGAAGGGATGAAAGATGTCGCCGAATGGATGAACATCAGCCGCCTGAAGTTGAACACGGACAAGACAGAAGTCCTCATCCTGGGACCGTCGCCCTCCGCATGGGACGACTCCTGGTGGCCCCCGGCCCTGGGCACCGCACCCAAGCCAACGGACCACGCACGCAACCTGGGCGTCATCCTGGACTCCTCCCTATCGATGACCAGACAAGTCAACGCTGTCTCCTCATCTTGCTTCCACAACCTCCGCATGCTCCGCAAGATCTTCAGATGGATCCCGACCGAGACCAGGAAGACTGTCACCCAGGCCCTCGTCACCAGCAGACTAGACTACGGAAACACCCTCTACGCCGGCACTACAGCCAAGCTTCTGAAAAGACTTCAGCGTATCCAGAACGCCTCCGCCCGTCTCATCCTGGACGCCCCCCGACGCAGCCACATCTCGAGCCACCTGAGAGACCTGCACTGGCTCCCTGTCAACAAGAGGATCACGTTCAGACTCCTCACCCACGCACACAAATCCCTCCACGACCTGGGCCCAAGGTACCTCAACGACCGCCTGACTTTCTACACGCCCACCCGACAGCTACGATCCGCAAACCTCGCCCTCGCCGCCGTCCCTCGCATCCAGAGAGCCACCGCCGGAGGAAGATCCTTCTCCTACCTAGCGGCCAAGACATGGAACTCCCTGCCCGTCCACCTGCGGCTGACCCAGGACCACTTCGCCTTCAGGAAACAGCTCAAGACCTGGCTGTTCGAGCAGTAGCAGACCCCCTCCCCCAAGCGCCTTGAGACCCTTCCGGGTGAGTAGTGCGCGCTATAAATTCCATGATTGATTGATTGATTGATTGATGACATATCTCGACACAAACAGTAGTGGTAAACAGAACTTTTACCCCTTCATGGCCAACCTGAGTCTCCTTTTAAACCCCAATCTCTTGAAAACGGCTGAATGGATTTACATCAAGTCATAAACACGCACTTGTTGATTAAAGTTCTAACTTTTTGCCATGTTTGGTGTTTTGCATTCAGCAACTGTTTTCTGTATGGAAGTGCAACGTGTCCTAATGGAATTATCGTGGAAAATAACGCATTTATGACCCCCCTCTTATTCTTATTCTTGGCCCCTCTCACATCAGCGGGAAACTTTTCCTGAAGGATCCAAGGCAGATGACTCTTGTTTTGCAAATTGTCCTTCAGAGTTAACACTGATTCTAAGTTATTCGCGAAAATAAATGCGCTTCCGATGGAAACTTTAAAGGAACAACAAGTACACAGTGGCGAACAGCATCCTGCAGTGTATGCACACACCTGTTGCATCCTTCAATGTATGCAGACACCTGTTGCATCCTGCAATGTATGCAGACACCTGTTGTATCCTGCAATATATGCACACACCTGTTGCATCCTGCAGTGTATGCACACACCTGTTGCATCCTGCAGTGTATGTACACACCTGTTGTATCCTGCAATGTATGCACACACCTGTTGCATCCTTCAATGTATGCAGACACCTGTTGCATCCTGCAATGTATGCAGACACCTGTTGTATCCTGCAATATATGCACACACCTGTTGCATCCTGCAGTGTATGCACACACCTGTTGCATCCTGCAGTGTATGCACACACCTGTTGCATCCTGCAGTGTATGCACACACCTGTTGCATCCTGATATGTATGCACACACCTGTTGCATCCTGCAATGTATGCACACACCTGTTGCATCCTGCAATGTATGCACACACCTGTTGCATCCTTCAATGTATGCAGACACCTGTTGCATCCTGCAATGTATGCAGACACCTGTTGTATCCTGCAATATATGCACACACCTGTTGCATCCTGCAGTGTATGCACACACCTGTTGCATCCTGCAGTGTATGCACACACCTGTTGCATCCTGCAGTGTATGCACACACCTGTTGCATCCTGAAATGTATGCACACACCTGTTGCATCCTGCAATGTATGCACACACCTGTTGCATCCTGCAATGTATGCACACACCTGTTGCATCCTGCAGTGTATGCACACACCTGTTGCATCCTGAAATGTATGCACACACCTGTTGTATCCTGCAATGTATGCACACACCTGTTGCATCCTGCAATGTATGCACACACCTGTTGCATCCTGCAATGTATGCACACACCTGTTGCATCCTGCAATGTATGCACACACCTGTTGCATCCTGCAATGTATGCACACACCTGTTGTATCCTGCAATGTATGCACACACCTGTTGTATCCTGCAATGTATGCACACACCTGTTGGTTGCATCCTGCAATGTATGCACACACCTGTTGTATCCTGCAATGTATGCACACACCTGTTGCATCCTGCAGTGTATGCACACACCTGTTAAATCCTGCAATGTATGCACACGCCTGTTGCATCCTGCAATGTATGCTCACACCTGTTGCACCCTGCAGTGTATGCACACACCTGTTGTATCCTGCAATGCATGCTCACACCTGTTGCATCCTGCAGTGTATGCACACACCTGTTGCATCCTGCAATGTATGCTCACACCTGTTGCACCCTGCAGTGTATGCACACACCTGTTGCATCCTGCAGTGTATGCACACACCTGTTGTATCCTGCAATGTATGCACACACCTGTTGCATCCTGCAATGTGTGAGACCGGCCTCGTGGCGTGGGCCCTCCCGACCAGCAAAGTACACTACAACCACGCCGAACCTCGTGGGCACGGCCTCCCGGCTTCTGTGGACCAACATCCCGAGGGCCGACCAGATCCCCCAACGCGCATGCCCGGTCGAGGGAGAACGAAACCCCCCACCCAAACCAGACCGAGAGGCGCCGACCCTGTCACACCTCTGGTCTCTTCCCCGAGGGAGGTTTCGATCGACCACTAGGCCCCCGGTGAGCGGGCGCCTCGCCTGCTGGGTGTCTGGAGTCCCTCCCAGACCCACCTGAACAGATCAAGGGGCCGAGCGACAGGAAACCCCAACACACCGCCCCCAGGCATCAGACCCCTCTCCGCGAGGACTCCGGACTTCAAAGAGGAGGGGGAGTATAACAAGGGGTGCTGAAGGGACGAGAGGCAGAGAAGACCTGGACTGACGAGAGCCTGCGGATTTGTTCGCGGCTCGATCGCTCCCTGAAACGAAGAACGCTACCCGAACTCTGAACCATTTGAGCCCTGCTGACGCTGTCGCGGCTCCCCGAACTCTGAACCATCTGAGCCCTGTTGACGCTGTCGCGGCTCCCCGAATTCTGAACCATCTGAGCCCTGCTGACGCTGTCGCGGCTCCCTGAACTCTGAACCATCTGAGCCCTGCTGACGCTGTCGCGGCTCCCCGAACTCTGAACCATCTGAGCCCTGCTGACGCCGTCGCGGCTCCCCGAACTACGAACCTCCGGTGCCTGCTGAGTGACTCGCGGCCCGCTCCTCCAAGAGAAACTGCAGAGATTGCAGAGAGAAGCAACATCCCCTCAGCTCGAGGATTGAGAGCTGTGCGCCGGATACCTCGCAGAGACACTGATTCAAAGACTGTCCCGCTACCCCTTTTCCCTCATCACGAGATCGCTGCCGCTTGTGGCACTAATTCTGCACCTGCCTTCCGGATCATAAAGGTCCCTGACAACTACCGATAAAAGTCTATTGTCTTACAACGAATTACTGTGTGGTGTCCCTCTATCCGCAGAAGAGTGAAGCGTAGCGTGTGCGATCCTAGGTGCGAGACCCTTCCAGGAAGGGCCTCCCTGCTCTTGCTCGGCCTAACTCTGGAAAAGGTGGGCCTCAGGGTGGTCAGGAACACATTCCGCAGCCTCCCCGGGGAACGCCTTCCAACATTTGGTGGCAGGCGACGGGATCCGAGCCAACACCTAGAGATCGTGTAGTAGACGACATACGCATTACCAAGAAGGATGGAAGGAGAAACTTCCCTAGGTGCCGCAGGCACCAACCCGAGCACGGCATTCCAAAAAGATCAGTTAGAATCTTATATACACCGAGAACTGAAGCAATTCTGCAAAGACTTTGGAATCGCTACCACCGGACTAAGCACGAAAGAGGACTTCCAGGGGGCATTAAAAACCTGGGTCGAGGCAGAAACTCCCCGGACACAAACAGAAGGAGAACCTCCCAACGAACCACGAAGCAACCAGGGGAGGAACGGCGCCCCCGAGAGGAGCCTATCCCCAGAGGAACTAGCGGACAGAGAAAGAGATCGCAACCACGAACTAGAACTAGCAAAATTAAAAATCGAAGGAGAGCTAAAGCTGGCTGAGAAAAAACTGGCGGTGGAACAGTTACGCCTACAAGGAGAACTAGAGGAAAAGAAACGACAGAGGGAACACGACGAGAAAAAACTCCAACTAGAGCACGAACGTAGCCTGAAGGAAATCGAGCTCAAGGCTAAGAAGGCGGAGGCCCGACCCTCGGAAACCCAACCCATCTCCTCCACCGTGGAACCAAAGGTCCACATCCCCAAAGATGTCGTAAAAGAATACTATAAGAACGACGATATTCAGCAATGGTTCAAGGCCTACGAAGTCGCCATGACCTCCCACCGAGTCCCGCAGAAGGACTGGGGGGCTGGGCTGTGGGGCCGGTTCCTGAGTGAGGGGAGAGATACCCTGCTGGACCTGCCCTCCACCGTGATGAACTCCTACAGTCACATGAAAGAGGCTCTAGTAGCCAGATATGGGCTCACCCCTGAAATGTACCGGCAACGGTTTAGAGACTGCAAAAAGATACCCGGTACCACCTGGGTGGAGTACGTGAACTTCTACAGCCGGGCCTTGGACGGATGGATCAAGGGCAGCAAGGTCTCCACCTTCGAGGAGCTGTTCGACCTGATCGCTTGGGAACACTTGTCCGCGAATTGCTTCGTAGAGCTGCGCCAGCACCTCCTGGACAGCAAACTCACAGACCCTCGAAAACTGGCCGTCGAGGCTGACCGATGGGTGAACACCCGGGCCTCCCGGGGCCCCGTGGGGGACTACGGTCGCCACAGCCAGGGACCTCCCCGCCAGAGGGGCGGAGGGAATCAAGGCCGGCAAAGGGAGCTTCCGGGGGGATCCCTGCTCAGCCCTCCCAGAGGACAATCTCCGCCCTTTCCAGCCCCACCTCCGGCCAGCACCGGGCCACCAGGGAGGCCGGGGCCCCGAGTGAGGATCACCTGCTTCCGCTGCCAACAGACCGGACACTATGCCAGCGACCCCCAGTGTCCCCTGTACCAGCGGTCCACCACAACAACCCCGCCGACTCGACAGATGGCCTCCGTAGCCCTGGGGGAAGAGATGGAAGACTCCGAAGAATGGGAACCAGCCGCCATGGCCTTGGTCTCCCTAGGGGATCGAGAGATGGTCCCCGGAACGTCCCTGCCCACCAACACGAAGAAGTACCGACAGCAGGTGACGGTCAACGGTCACCGCATCGAGGGCCTCCGGGACACGGGGGTGAGTGTCACGGCAGTTCATTGTCACCTGATCTCCGAGAATCAGATCCTGCCTGGCGCCTTTTGCCCCGTCATCTCCTCAGACAATTCCGAGAGCCTCTGTCGGATGGCCCTAGTCCCCTTCGAATGGGGGGGAGTCACCGGCAAGTTAAAGGTGGTGGTCCGAACCTCCCATCCCATGGACTGCCTCCTGGGCAATGACCTTGAGAAGTCCCCGTGGGGACAAGTGGAACGAAGAGCCCACCTCGAGATGATGGGCCTCCCCGAGTGGGTATGCGCCACCACTCGCTCAATGACTCTCCGGGCACCTCCCTCCGAGGGGGAGAGCCCATGCCGCTAGACACCGCCACCACCCCCGAGATCCAGAATACACCACCAGAGGCCAACGACCCCCTTCTGGACGAACCGACCGCGCCCGACGAGGGGTTAGTGCCTTCCGACCCCGAAGCCCTGACTCACCTCTAGGACCTGCCAGAACTGGCCCAGTGGCCCTGCGAAGGGGGCCCCTCCCGTGAAGAATTCTGCCAAGAACAATCCACCTGCCCGTCCCTCATCGGACCCCGACAACAGGCCGAGGCCCAAGCAGCAGGCGACCAGACTGGCACCCACTGGGTATACTGGGAGGACGGCCTCCTGTACAGCGAACAGAAGTCGGCGAGTTGGGATCGGCCCGGGTACTAGTGGTACCCCTACGCTTCCGAAGTCTCCTCCTGGGCCTGGCCCATGATGTACCCCTGGCCGGACACTTAGGCCAAGATAAGACCTACCAACGGCTCATCAGCCACTTCTATTGGCCCAAGATGCGAGCAAATGTGGAGGCCCACTGCAAATCCTGCCCCACGTGCCAGGACAGCGGAAAGAGTGGGGGCAAGCGCAAGGCTCCGCTACAACCCTTCCCCGTCGTCAGTACCCCTTTTGAGCGGGTAGGAATCGACATTGTGGGACCGCTGGACCCCAAGACCGCCCAGGGCCACCGGTTCATCCTCGTCCTAGTGGATCATGCCACCCGTTACCCCGAGGCCATCCCTCTCCGCACCGTGACGGCCCCCGTGGTGGGCCGGGCCTTGATGGGGATCTTCTCCCGCATGGGGTTCCCCCACGAAGTCGCGAGTGACCGGGGCACGAACTTTATCTCCCGTTATATGAAATCCCTCTGGCAGCAGTGCGGGGTATCGTACAAATTCACCACCCCGTACCACCCCCAAGGAAACGGACTAGTCGAGCGCTTCAACAAAACGCTGAAAGGAATGATCATGGGCCTTGAGGAACCCCTACGCTGGAGGTGGGACGTCCTCCTCCCATGTCTCCTGTTCGCCTACCGGGAGGTTCCCCAAAAATCCCTGGGGTTCAGCCCATTCGAACTATTATATGGACACCCCGTCCGAGGACCCCTGAGCCTGGTCAAGGAGGGGTGGGAAACAACCCCCCGGGGGACCCCTCCGGACGTGTTCCGGTACATCTTGGCGCTCCGCAACCAGACCCGAAAATTCAGGGAACTCGCAGAAGCAAACCTCGAGGCCAGTCAAGAAGAAATGAAGCGCTGGTATGACCAGAATGCTACGCTGGTCGAGTTTCAGCCGGGTCAACAAGTCTGGGTCATGGCCCCGGTGAGACCCTGCGCTCTCCAAGATAAATGGACTGGGCCCTTCAAGGTGGTCGAGCGGAAGAGCCAAGTCACATATCTCATCGATGTGCAGTCCCCGCGGAACCCCCTCCGGGTTCTCCACGTGAACCGCCTCAAGCCCCACTTTGTACGGACCGAATTAAGTCTACTCCTGGCCACCGACGATGGGGCCGAAGAAGACACCGAGCCCCTTCCAGACCCCCTGGGGGCGAAGAAAACCGATGGATCCGTGGAGGGAGTGAGACTGTCAACCGCCCTCACAGCCCAACAGACCGACGACTGCCGCCAGCTACTAGGGAAGTTCGCGGATCTCTTCTCCCTGACCCCCGGGGTCACCAGCTGGTGTGTCCACGACGTGGACACTGGAGACAGCCCGCCAGTGAGACATCGGGCCTACCGGGTCCCTGATCGGGTCCGGACCTGCATCCAGACCGAGGTGGCAAAGATGTTAGACCTCGGGGTGATTGAACCCTCCGACAGCCCCTGGGCCAGCCCGGTAGTCCTGGTGCCGAAAGCGACTACCCCGGGCGTTGCCCCCGAGCTGAGGTTTTGCTTGGACTACCGAGGCCTCAATGCGGTCACCCGAGCAGACGCTCACCCTATCCCCCGTGCCGACGAACTCATTGACCGCCTTGGGGCCGCCCGCTACCTCAGCACCTTCGACCTGACCAGTGGGTACTGGCAGATTGCCCTCACCGAGGGAGCCAAGGAGCGCTCCGCCTTCACCACCCCGGATGGGCACTACCGCTTTAGGGTGATGCCGTTCGGAATGAAAAATACCCCGGCCACCTTTCAGCGGCTGGTGAACAGGGTCCTGTCCGGACTAGAGGGGTTCTGCGCAGCATACCTCGACGACATAGCGGTCTTCAGCTCCCAATGGACCGAGCACCTCCAGCACCTCCGTCAAGTCCTGCTGGCTCTGCGCCGAGCCGGCCTCACCATCAAAGCTAGCAAATGTCAAATTGGGCACGGCTCCGTAACCTATCTGGGGTGGAGAAGTGTGGCTCAATGGTTAGAGTGGCAGACCTCGATGCAGAGCACTGGTCCGGGACCAGGGTTCGATTCCCGTCACGGCAGGGTCTCGGGCTATAAATTCCGCGGACCGGATATTCTCGCCTCAGTGCCTATTCTAATCATGGGTCCCACGCTGCAACTCTGGGCAATAGCTTGCTTAATCTCCACAATGGCCCCAACAGCGCTGGGATGCCTGGCCTCACCATGGGGGTGCCCAGGAGTGGACACCTCACATGGAAAGCCAGGAAGGGTTCCACAGCGGTATGAGTAAAAGCGCCAGGATGCCCCCGTTGGGGGTGGCAGTGCGCTATACAAGTACAAAACACACACACACACACACACACACACCAGGTGGGGAGTGGGCAGGTCGCCCCCCTCCAGCCGAAGATCGACGCCATCTTGTCCTGGGAGCCCCCTGCAACTCAAACGGAAGTCCGGGCCTTCCTGGGCCTCACCGGCTACTACCGAAGGTTTATTAAAGACTATGGCAGCATCGCAGGCCCTCTCACAGAACTAACCACAAAAAAACACCCCAAGAAGGTACACTGGACTCCCTCCTGCCAGAAGGCATTCGACACCCTAAAGGCCGCCATGTGTGCGGCTCCAGTGCTCAAAGCACCCGACTACGCCCAGGAGTTTGTGGTCCAGACGGACGCCTCGGAACACGGCATCGGGGCAGTCCTCTCACAGTACAACGACAAAGGCATAGATCAGCCCATAGCCTTCATCAGCCGAAGGTTACTGCCCCGGGAACAGCGGTGGAGCACAATTGAACGAGAGACGTTCGCAGTAGTCTGGGCCCTCAAAAAGCTACGGCCCTACCTGTTCGGAACGCACTTCCGAGTACAAACAGATCATCGACCCCTGCGGTGGTTGATGCAGATGCGAGGGGAAAACCCCAAGCTGCTACGCTGGTCCATCTCTCTCCAAGGGATGGATTTCACTGTGGAACATCGCCCCGGGACTGACCACGCCAACGCGGACGGCCTGTCCCGATTCTTCCGCTTCAGCGAGGAGAACTCCCAAGTGGATGGGTAGTTCTCCCCGCCTTTCAGCTGGGGGGGGCATGTGTGAGACCGGCCTCGTGGCGTGGGCCCTCCCGACCAGCAAAGTACACTACAACCACGCCGAACCTCGTGGGCACGGCCTCCCGGCTTCTGTGGACCAACATCCCGAAGGCCGACCAGATCCCCCAACGCGCATGCCCGGCCGAGGGAGAACGAAACCCCCCACCCAAACCAGACCGAGAGGCGCCGACCCTGTCACACCTCTGGTCTCTTCCCCGAGGGAGGTTTCGATCGACCACTAGGCCCCTGGTGAGCGGGCGCCTCGCCTGCTGGGTGTCTGGAGTCCCTCCCAGACCCACCTGAACAGATCAAGGGGCCGAGCGACAGGAAACCCCAACACACCGCCCCCAGGCATCAGACCCTTCTCCGCGAGGACTCCGGACTTCAAAGAGGAGGGGGAGTATAACAAGGGGTGCTGAAGGGACGAGAGGCAGAGAAGACCTGGACTGACGAGAGCCTGCGGATTTGGTCACGGCTCGATCGCTCCCTGAAACGAAGAACGCTACCCGAACTCTGAACCATTTGAGCCCTGCTGACGCTGTCGCAGCTCCCCGAACTCTGAACCATCTGAGCCCTGCTGACGCTGTCGCGGCTCCCCGAATTCTGAACCATCTGAGCCCTGCTGACGCTGTCGCGGCTCCCCGAACTCTGAACCATCTGAGCCCTGCTGACGCTGTCGCGGCTCCCCGAACTCTGAACCATCTGAGCCCTGCTGACGCCGTCGCGGCTCCCCGAACTACGAACCTCCGGTGCCTGCTGAGTGACTCGCGGCCCGCTCCTCCAAGAGAAACGGCAGAGATTGCCGAGAGAAGCAACATCCCCTCAGCTCGAGGATTCAGAGCTGTGCGCCGGATACCTCGCAGAGACACTGATTCAAAGACTGTCCCGCTACCTCTTTTCCCTCATCACGAGATCGCTGCCGCTTGTGGCACTAATTCTGCACCTGCCTTCCGGATCATAAAGGTCCCTGACAACTACCGATAAAAGTCTATTGTCTTACAACGAATTACTGTGTGGTGTCCCTCTATCCGCAGAAGAGTGAAGCGTAGCGTGTGCGATCCTAGGTGCGAGACCCTTCCAGGAAGGGCCTCCCTGCTCTTGCTCGGCCTAACTCTGGAAAAGGTGGGCCTCAGGGTGGTCAGGAACACATTCCGCAGCCTCCCCGGGGAACGCCTTCCAACACAATGTATGCACACACCTGTTGCATCCTGCAATGTATGCACACACCTGTTGCATCCTGCAATGTATGCACACACCTGTTGCATCCTGCAATGTATGCACACACCTGTTGCACCCTGCAGTGTATGCACACACCTGTTGCACCCTGCAATGTATGCTCACACCTGTTGCACCCTGCAGTGTATGCACACACCTGTTGCATCCCTGGTGGCAGAGAGCGAAAGCCCTCCTGTGAAACATTGCCTGCGATGAACGCATTTCAACATGTCCTTTTATGTCTGTAGAATCATTTTAAGAATTGTAAATACATTTTCTCTTTTTACTGAATCTTTCTCTTAGCCATGGACACAAATTCATGTTTGATGACTTGCTTTATTATTCTAAATGGGACGGTGTATACTTGTATCATGTTTTAGGCTGATTTTATGATCATGCTATTGGTCGATTAATAAACTACTATTCATATATATATATATTTATTTGGCCACTAGGTAGAAGTTAAGGGTGATTGGTCAGCCAGCAGCGTGAGAAAGATGTTGCAGGCTGCGATGACAGGGCTCAGGGACTGACTGAGTTACTGACGGCCTAGGACCCCTGGGGGGCACATTCCTCCCCCTGGAACAACAACAACAAATGGCAAAAAAATGCCAAAAACTGACAAGACTCTTGAGCAATCAAAAGAAAAACCAAAATAGTGGCTGGGCTACAAATACATACCCTATGCGCCGGGTGACCCACCCGTTGTGCTGATTTCGTGAGAGGAAACTAGGCCGCGTTGCCCCCCCCCCCTGTGCTTCTTTATGTTCTGGGGGAGCGGCCCGGGCCCATAAAAAGTTTACATGAAGAGGGGGGACACACTGCCACCCTACCTATGCCACCAAAGGCCCTGAGGAACCCACTGCCGGAGCCAAAGTTAGACTATATGGGGAGGGGGGGTCACGCGGCTCCCCTTCCCATGCCTCAAGAGCCCCAGGGAGCCCACCCCCAGGGCTGACATGACTTTTTATGGTGAGGGCTCCAAGGGACATAGCAGTTCCTCTGCCTGCAGTCACACGGGCAAGGAAACCTGTGTTTGCTCTCTCTTGGCGGGATCATTTTCAAATCTCCCACCAAGGAGGAGCAAGCACCAAGTCTGCTCCCAGCTGGTGGGAGCTTCAAACATGCTCCCTCCTGCTGGGAGCGGACTTTTGATCTGTTCCCCTGCCCGCAGTGACACGGGCAAGGAAACCCGTGTTTGCTCTCTCTTGGGGGGATCATTTTCAAATCTCCCACCAAGGGGGAGCAAGCACCAAGTCCGCTCCCAGCTGGTGGGAGCTTCAAACATGCTCCCTCCCGCTGGGAGCGGACTTTTGATCTGTTTCCCTGTCCGCGGTGATGAAAATAGTGCTCTCTTCCCGAGCATTAGAAGCTGCTCCCTATAGGTGGGAGCAATGCCGGTGTTTTCAGTATTGCGAAGAGTTAGCTGGGCTCCGAGGTGGCTGGGTTAAGACCCAGTGGGCCCCAACAACAGTATGGTAGGTGCCGTGGGTGGGCATCAGTGACCCACCGTTCACAGTGCGGGCCCTGGGAGATGAGAAGGGGGCCCCTTGCCCTCCACCAGCAAAATGCACCAGGTCCCAGGGGTCAAAATCATCCCATGGAGGGTAGAAGGTGGGGTCTACCGCCGCCTCCTAAAATATTCATCAAGCCCCAGGGTATGAGGTACATGGGGATGAAATCAGCCCGGGGAGAGGTGCCACGTGCCCTCTTCCCCTTCAAAATAAAGTCAGGTCCGAGGGGATTGAGTTCCTTTGGCAAAATTGACCCGGGGGGGGGGGTCGTGTGCCCTCGTCCTTCTAAAAATACGCAGTGCCCTCGGGGATGTATGGTCACCCCTACACTTTTTTCTCCAATTTGTTGGTTTTGACTCTGAAATTGCACTGGAGTCTGCAAACACAGCCCCAGTGCCAGTACTTTCTCCCTAAATTATGACATATGTGAATTGGTAACCCCAATTTGCAAGGATTTTACCCCTCTGTGGTAAGTGGTACCAGTGGTACCCAGGGCATGGGAGTTAAAGGGGTCACCAGGGCCATAAGCACTGATTGTGCCCCCCTGAGTGACCCAAGTAAAAAGATGACTGCAGGCCCGCCGTTGCAGACTGCGTGAGCAGCGCACACTGCTCCAAGTGCGCTTCTCCCGCACCATGAGTGGCGAGGTGGTTTTTAATATATACCATTACTATTGCTAAATACTATTTTTAATATATGCCAATCACCTCTAAAGTAAGCTTCTTGAGCCCAGGGAACAGGGTGCATTATATTAAAGGTGCAGCCATATAAGTGAAAGTGAAATATTTCCGTATTGTGACCTCATTACATTGGGGGCTACTATAAGTGTTCACGGGGGCATAGGATAACATGCCCTTGCATCGTGCCATTCCCAGGTTGCCAGCTCTATTATGGTCCCAGTAAAAAGTGTCATGCTTTTTATCAAACAACTTGTCTCATCAAACCTGACTTTTTCCCATAGTCGTATTTAATGTGGCATGCACCCAGGTGGCTACCTTAGAGGTTGCCCACCTGCTTACCCCAGCGTTTCCTGTGCCCTGGCTGATAGCCTACAGCAGTTGCCACCAAAACAAGACTCTGACCCCCTGCCAGGAGGTGTGAACTCTCCCAGGAGTCAGAAACAAAAGCCTTTCTGGGCAGGAGGTGGGACCTCCCTCCCTGACAGGATGACTAGTGAAGTGGCATACCATAGCAGTGACCTTTAAAGCTTTTGCCACCCCTGCTAAGCAAGTCGCCTTCCACACAGAGGAGAAAAGCCAATCCCCTTCCTCAGGCTCATTTGCAAGTCTGGCTGGGGGTAATATTAGATAACCAGGGGGCATACACCCCTAGAAGCCTAGCCGTACCCCTAAATACAGTATTTGAAGGGCTCCTCTGGCTTCAGAACCTCAGACCTGATCAACTTGCAACAAAGGACAAAGAAGAGACACGAGTCTGCGACTTCAGCACCCGCGCAGAGAAAACGCACCAAAGACCGCACCTTTGGCAACCCCCCTGCAACTGCACGACTGTAACTCGTCCTAGACCAGACAATAGCTCCAAAGGAAAGAGGAACACCTCTGCAATGCAAAAGCAACTTTAGAACTCTCTTGGAGTTGGGGTACTTGTCCCCGGCAGCCTGCAGGCAAGAACTGCACTCCGGGATCCTAAGAATCACTGGCCATCGGGCCCGCTGAGGGAATCACTCAAAAGTAATTGATCGAGTACACTGTAGGAAAAGTAGTCCTGACCTCCTGCATGTTTCAGGTGGCTACCTTTTTACCCTAGGCTCCAGCACATTAAAATGATCGAAGGGTGAGCTTGCTTTTACCAAGGCTTGTTGGTGGCTAGTCAGGCTACTACTACCTTTGCTTGATGCTGTGCGTTGAGGGAACCCTCGAGCATCTTCAACCTGATGCCTCAGTGGCCATGTTGTCGAAAGTGTGCACCCCCTTCCTCACCAGCACCGTCTCGGCAGCAAAGTCAGCCGCAGTGGCTCCGTTTTCAGCACCAAGGACAGCCAGGATTACTAATGCCTCATCAACTAACTGTCCAAGCTTCGTCCAAGGACCCGCATCAGCTTCACACCCAGTGGTATCCACTGACCGCGGCCAGCAGGTGACTGCAATGCTAACGATCTGCACGAGGGAAATGCACTGATTTATTTTTCCTTTAAAAATCTACAACGCTGGTAGACTGGTGTCTAAATGTATGTAAAATTCTGCTTTATTTGTACACGTTTGTGTCGGCTTTTTTTCAAGTCATGTCAGTTACTTGTCGTCCATGATGGTACCGTGCAACGCTTCCTGACTGCTCTGTGCCACTCTACCAGGACTGGCTAAGGGTTTATTAGTCTGAATCCAAGGACCTTCTTGGGTACCAGGAGATGATTGCATAGTGAAGCCTCAACAGCCGCACTGCATAGTACTCCACTTTCCTACATCCACCAAAAGGGGATGAAGAGCGGGTCACCGGCTTCTCCATGGCCCTCTGTCTTGAGAGTGCTGCTGTTCCCTGGATTTTGGCACATATGTATTAGGGTTTGCACCCCTTTTCCGTGGAGTGGCTCAGAGTCTTAGCAATAGCGTCTGCTCAGGTTGGGGCCTGCCAGTTTTAAATTTTAAAAGCACAAATAAAAATACTTCCTACAGGTGCTCTGCAATAGTGTATGGCTATTCTTAGCAGATAACAGTTAACGCACTGGAGACAGTACGGTTACTCGTTGAAGACTGTGGTAATTGCCCCAGATTTGGTATTATCGGATGAAGTCTCTGCTCCTTCTGACGGATCACCACCACCAACACTACTGCTGTCGTTCACGAGCGAAAAGGAGCATTTTTAAGACTTTGGTCTATTGATATCTCGATATCTAGATTTTGATCATCTAGATCCTAATATTTAAATTAAGTATGAATCTGTGCCCAGATGCTGTTTGGGGATCCATGGGACCAACAATGTCAATCCCTACCCTTTCAAAGGGCACACCCACCACAGGTAGTGGTATCAGGGGGTCTTTGTAGTGCCACCTGCTTTGCCACTGGCTTGGCAGGTTACACAGGAGCGACAAAACTCCTTTGTGTCTTCAGACATGTGTAGCCAGTGAAAGTTAGGAACAATTCTGTCCCAAGTCTTGTTCTGGCCTAAGTGTCCTGATAGGGGAATATCATGGGCTAGTGTCAATAGGAAACCCCTAAACTTCAGAGGTATAACTAACCTCCTGGATGCACCAGGCTTGGGGTCTCTACTCTCTGAGTATAAGAGTCCATCATCCCAATAAACTTTATGGGTGCCACTAGCATTACCAGCAGCCTCATCAGCAGCTTGCTGTCTGAGGGTTTCAAGAGAGGGGCAGGTTTTCTGCTGCTGGCTGAGATCAGACCTGGAAGGGCCCCCTGTCCCCAAGAACTCAACCTGATCAGGTTCAACCTCCTCTGGGACAGTTCCTTCTTCAGGCTCAAGATCATCTCCCTGAGGAGACTGATCAGTTTCCTGAGACAGGTGGGAAGGCTCTGCCTTAACCCTACTGCTGCTACTCTCGTGAGGCACCTGATCCATTATTCCAGAATCCAGGGCCTGTCCAGCTTTTGACATTTTTGCCTGTGACCTAGTCACAGCAAAGATATGTGCAGGGATCCCTAACATTTCTACATGTGTCCTGAACTCCACTTCAGCCCAAGTTGAAGTTTCCAGATCATTGCCAAGCAAGCACTGTACTGGTAGGTCTGCACTTACAACAACCTTCTTATGGCCAGGTGCCCCTCCCCAGGAGAAGTTAACAACTGCCAGAGAATGGTCTGTTCTGACTTTGCTAGCATTGGTCAATTGGTAAATTTAACCAAGTATAATCTGCCCAGGATCCACAAGATCTTTTGTCACCATGGTGACACTTGCGCCTGTGTCCCTGAATGCCCAAGCTTCTACTCCATTAATTAAAGGCTGCTGTCTGTATTTGCCCAGGATACTGGGCCTCACAAAGGGGGACATGTCAATGCTCCCATCACTGACAAGCACAGCCTGAGTTGGTACTCTGACTAGGCCAGAGTCCATCTCAGAACCCAGGGTCAACCCTAATACACCCTTATTCTATGTATTCCCACCACCAATTGTATCTGGACCAGAGAGGGTTTTGTGGACAGGATAAATGGCGCTAAGGCAGATGAACGGACAGATGGAGTCAGAAGTACAAAGAACCAATGCTTAACGGTGCAAACAGGTCAGGGGAATACCCAAAACCCCTGTATATGGAATAGGCAAAAGCCCATACCAGAACAATTACAAACAAATGCTGTGCACACGTGACAATATAATTAAATTTGATCACAGAAAAGATAACAGGGTTCAAAGAACAATGGAAAGATGTTTTTTTAATTCAAAACGTTGTCTTTCATCAGTACAAAGAGCGCCAGCCGACACGTGTTTCGTCAACAGTGGAAAAACTGTGACTCTTCAGGGCTGGGAAACAATATGAAATTTGATCAAAAAACCAAATAATAAAGGATTGACAATAAGTGCAATAAAAAACATGGTTGTGATAAAGCGTAACATAAATGAGTGAAAAAGGAACTCTATGTGAATATGAACAAAAGCCAAATGAAGAAGGGGTGACAACAAGCGGGACAACGGCACGGGAAACTAAACTGAAAGATAATGTTCATATATGAAAAAATAAATAAATAATTAAATAAAAGGCAAAAGCATGAAAAAGAAGAAACACATCTGGGAGAGAAAATGTCTCACCAAGTAGTGTTTAAAATGATATAATGAAGGAACGAGAACTTAACATATTAAACACTGTAACCAGTAATAGCAGTTTAGGAAAACAGTTGATTATAACAAAAAAAACATCCTCATAACTAAACGGAAGATTCGAGAACTGAAGAAAAATCGAAGCAACAACAATGAGGCAAAAGGGCAAGAAACAAGGTAAGAGTGCTGTACATAGCGGAGTGGGCAAAAAACCAGGTAAAGTATTTGAAAATGACATAATGAGGGCACGAGATTTTAACATATTAAATGCTGTATCCAGAAATAGCAGTTTAGGAAAACAGTTAATTGTAAAAAACATCCTCATTTACTAAGCGGAAGATTCGAGAACTGAAGAAAATCGAAGCAACAACAATGAGGCAAAAGGGCAAGAAACGAGGTAAGAGTGCTACACATAGCGGAGTGGGCAAAAAACAAGTAAAAGTGTTGTATATGGCGGAGTGAAGAAAGTACGCAAAAGTGCGATAAGATAACAGGGCGCAGAAGCATGCAACTAACATGCGGTGCGTGGCAAATTATAAAAACGAATTAACCGACATGTCTCAGTTGATAAGTGAAAATAAATAACCACTAGGGTTACGAAAAACAAAGGTTACAAAGTCGGAGCATGCTGAGAGTCTATATAAACAAAACACAAAACAGTAACGTGGTGCGGATGGGCAGACGTCACAGAACTCACCAGATGCACAATGTCAACGAAAAAAATCGAACGCCGTCGGGATTTAAAAGTAAAGTAGTCTCCCCAGGGTCGGTGCGACCAGGAAACCAAAGGGCTGGAAAAAAGTGGTAGGAATGAGCAACTAGAAGGCATATCTAAGGTACGGCAATAAGCCAAAACGTATGGAAGTAGAAACCTACCTGTGTGTGCCTGTGCGTATGAAGCTGAACTTGCTTCCGAAGTGCGGGAGAATGGAGGTAAAACCGGAAGGCGATTATAAAAGGAAAAGTAAAGTGAGGACTAGAAGGCTAACCTTCGTGAAATCGGCCGGAAGTGAGGGTCCTGGTGACACGGGTGTATTAAAAACAGAAAAAAGACTACGCCCAATGATTCATGTTGTTGCGAGCAAGTGAAAAATGTAAATAAAGCAAAATAGCAAGATAACAAACTGTAAATAATTAAATAATGCCGCATTAACAGTAAAAAATTTTTTTTACAGAATTAACTCAATGCAAGTATAGACTGAAAATACATTTCATAAAAGGTGAAAAAAAGGGGGTGGGGAAAAAGAGGAGGGAGGAAAGTTGCGAGTTGGATGTAGAAAAAGATCGAATAGGAAAAGGAAGAGGAAGCATGGATAGAATGTAACGAAGTTTGCACAATATATCGCGTGCGAGTAATATGTACATAAAATATGAAAATCAAGAAAAATTAGAGTTTAGAAGGTACTATTGGAGAAAAATAAGTGAGGAAGAGAGAAAAGTTGTGGAGAGTAAAAGCGGACAGCAAAGTAAAGAAAAAAGTTAACGGAGGCTTAATTGAAAGAACACAAGAGGAGTATGCTGCAGAAAAGGTCTAAGAATAAGAGTAGAGACGGAAAAGCAATATGAGTTAGGAACCCAAGAAATATTGGAGTTCGTGATCAGAATTTTGGCCGTGGCTCACTGTGTGAAGACGCATTATCCAGGTTGCTTCAAGGCGTCTCAATCTTAGTTCACGGTTACCGCCCCTTATGTTGGGTGGGGCAATGTCAATTCCAAAAAAGGAAAATCTCTTGTGAGCACCTTGGGTAGGGCAGGATCCTATGTGTATGGCCATAGGATATCTCGAGTCGTTGGAGTTGATCGCTCTTGCATGTTCGCTGATTCTTTCTTTTAGTGCTCTGATGGTACTGCCCACGTATTGGCTCTTGCAGGTGCACTCAAGCACATATACAACGAATTTGGTGTTGCAGTTGATGTTAAATCTGATATCAAATTGGTGTTTATGATGACTGGTGAAATCCTTGACTCCATTCAATGCCCATTTGCAAACACCACAACATCCACATTTGTGGAAACCAATAGTGTGTGGTGTCAGCCAAGAGCGTGTTGAGGCAGTATGAGGAACAGTGGGGCTAAGCCTGTTACGTAAAGTCCTTCCACGTCTGAATGTGATCGAAGGTTTGGTGGTGATAATCTCTTTGAGATTTCTGTCAGTGAGTAGAATGTTCCAATGTTTGTTCATGCTTCTTCTGATCACAGGGCTAAGGCCATTGTAGTTGGTGATTAGTCTAGTCGTTTGAAGGGCAGGTTTAATCCGAATTTTGGGTCGAAGTGTGTTATTCCTGTCCGTCTTGATGACTCTGTTGGCAGCTTTGTTGATAAGGTTGGTGTCGTATCCGCGTTGAGAAAATCTTTTTCCCATGTCAGTCATGCATTTCTTGAATTCACTGTCTTCACTACAGTTCCTTCTAGCTCTCACTAGTTCACCATAAGGAATGGCTCGAATCTGATGTACCGGGTGGGAGCTGGTGGCATGGAGAATGGCGTTGCATGCTGTCTCCTTACGAAAAAGTCTACTTTGTAAGGTGTCGTTCTTAACATAAAATTCTACGTCCAAAAAGGTGATGTGTGAGATACTACTATTGCATGTGAACTTCATGTCCATATCATTGGAATTGAGGTGGATGCAGAAGTCGTCGAGATCTTCTTGGGTGCCTGACCATAGTAAAAGGCAATCGTCGATGTAACGACCCCAGTATACAATAAAATTGGTCCACCTTGCGCCCTTAATGCCCCAAATCCAGGTTGCCTCTAATGTGCCCATATAGAGGTTAGCGAACGAAGGTGAAAACCTTGAGCCCATGGCTACACCTTTCGTTTGTTTGTACCATTTCCCTTCAAACAAAAAACAGTTGTTTTTGAGAATTATATCCATCATGGATATTAACATGTTGGTATGTTGCCATAGAGAAGCGGATCTGACCTCCAAGAATTGTGTGACCGCTTCAAGACCAAGATCAGGTTTGATTGAGGTGTATAAAGATACCACATCTAATGTTGCCATAATCATGCCTGGTTGCCATTGAAGATCATTCAGAATACTCAGGATATGTTTCGTATCCTGTATGAAAGACGGAAGGTTCTTAACCAGGGGATTGAGAAAAACATCCACATATTGAGCTAGTCGTTCCGTGGGGCCTCCTATCCCTGAAACAATGGGTCTGCCAGGCGGCCGGGTGGGATGCTTGTGTATTTTCGGTAAGGTATATAACCAGGGAGACACAGGTTTGTCAACCCTCATATACAGTGCTTCTTCATCGTCCAGTAAACCAAGGGAGTGCCAATCACTTAAGTTTTTGTTAATCAGTTTGGTGAGGTTATTAGTCGGATTGTTGGTGAGAAGTTCATAACATGTTGAGTCGTTTAATTGAGAGAGGATTTCAGCATGATAGTCAGATTTGTTCATAACAATTACATTTCCGCCTTTGTCGGCCTCCTTAATAATTATGTCGTGATTGGAAGTTAGTTCCTCGAGTGCTAAACGCTCATTTCTTGATAGATTGTCTCTGCCTTTGTGTCTTGATTTACCTGATTTGAGTTCATGTTTGTTAAGATCTTCAAGCACCAGATTGTAGAAGATATCGATGGGATTGCTACCTGGTAATGTGGGTGTCCATTTGGATTTCACCTTGAGTCCGCTGGTGATGGTATGGTCAGTGTCAATGTCTAGTTCCATAAGTAGACGTTCAAGAGTATAAGGATGATCGTCCATTTCGCTGAGTGTCATGAGCAGATGAGTATCTTTGATTTCTCTGATGCTCTGAGTGTTTAGGTCGGTGGACCGGTTCATAATTTCAGATGAACTTTTAGGACCAAGGGAACAAGCAAAGTGTTTCTTAAGTTTGAGATTTCTGATGAACTTGAAAAGATCAATCTTCGTTCTACAGAGATCCCCAGTTTCGTGAGGGTTGAAATTGAGGCCCAAGCTAAGAAGGGAGGTCATATCTTTGTTCAGTGGTGTAGAAGAAAGATTGATGACTTGGACCTCCTCTGGGTTGGTGGTTACTTGTTGGGAACGCCCGATCTGAGTTTCCTCTTGTAGTCGTCTTTTGCCTGATCTCTTCCCTCTCCTGGTTTTTCTACTGTATTCTGTCTTTGTTGTGTTCTGTTTTCCCTCCTTATGGTTCTGACCTCGCGTAAAAAATTGGAGGTATTGGTGCTTCCTTGGGGATCCGCTTCGTTATCGCTACTAACCGGTGTGTTTAATGAAGAGGTGCTTGAAGAGACAGAAGATGTTTCTCCTCTCTCAGAATTGTCGCTTTGTTTATTCGAATTCACCAGTCCATCATATTTTTTGGCGAAAGTGAAAACACGTCCCTCTTTGTAGTCCGCCTCGTCTCTCTTCAACTGTCTGCTCTTCCTGTCCTTGATTTCGTTTTGGTGTATGTTGAGTATTTCGTTAAGAATGGTGTAGTTCTTTTCAGTCGCTTCTTTGAGATTGAGATCCTTGATTTCTACTTCAAGTTGTGAGATTTCACTCTGTAGTTTTTTTACTTTGCGTTCGGCGTTCTCTATGAGAATGTGGATGAGTGTATTAGAGTTGATTGTGAGTGCTTCCTCCCATTTTCCTAGTAAATCATCATCTAGGTCGTCAAAAGTAGGGAAGATTTGGGAGCGCAAACCCCGTGGTACTCTATTCAGTCTTAAGTACTGTTTAAGGGTTGCACTATCCCACCATCTAGAGTTCTCGGTTTTCTTCAGCCTCTCAAGTTTAATGAATTTGTCCTTAAGGCCTTCTTTGGGAGTTCCACCTGATGGTGTATCCTTTTTGTAGGC
Organism: Triturus cristatus; assembly: GCF_964204655.1. NCBI lineage: Eukaryota > Metazoa > Chordata > Amphibia > Caudata > Salamandridae > Triturus > Triturus cristatus. The sequence goes on along the minus strand of NC_140581.1, from coordinate 11,414,844 downwards.
ACCCTTCTCCAAGTTTTCGAAAAGTTCTGATGCAATCTTATCCCTATCCATAATAGGTGAGAGATATTGAGAAAGAGAAGTACCGTTCTGCAATGGCAGCCTATCCTGTATAGAAGCGTATATAGACCAGAGAGGGTTTTGTGGACAGGATAAATGGCGCTAAGGCAGATGAACGGACAGATGGAGTCAGAAGTACAAAGAACCAATGCTTAACGGTGCAAACAGGTCAGGGGAATACCCAAAACCCCTGTATATGGAATAGGCAAAAGCCCATACCAGAACAATTACAAACAAATCCTGTGCACACGTGACAATATAATTAAATTTGATCACAGAAAAGATAACAGGGTTCAAAGAACAATGGAAAGATGTTTTTTTAATTCAAAACGTTGTCTTTCATCAGTACAAAGAGCGCCAGCCGACACGTGTTTCGTCAACAGTGGAAAAACTGTGACTCTTCAGGGCTGGGAAACAATATGAAATTTGATCAACAAACCAAATAATAAAGGATTGACAATAAGTGCAATAAAAAACATGGTTGTGATAAAGCGTAACATAAATGAGTGAAAAAGGAACTCTATGTGAATATGAACAAAAGCCAAATGAAGAAGGGGTGACAACAAGCGGGACAACGGCACGGGAAACTAAACTGAAAGATAATGTTCATATATGAAAAAATAAATAAATAATTAAATAAAAGGCAAAAGCATGAAAAAGAAGAAACACATCTGGGAGAGAAAATGTCTCACCAAGTAGTGTTTAAAATGATATAATGAAGGAACGAGAACTTAACATATTAAACACTGTAACCAGTAATAGCAGTTTAGGAAAACAGTTGATTATAACAAAAAAAACATCCTCATAACTAAACGGAAGATTCGAGAACTGAAGAAAAATCGAAGCAACAACAATGAGGCAAAAGGGCAAGAAACAAGGTAAGAGTGCTGTACATAGCGGAGTGGGCAAAAAACCAGGTAAAGTATTTGAAAATGACATAATGAGGGCACGAGATTTTAACATATTAAATGCTGTATCCAGAAATAGCAGTTTAGGAAAACAGTTAATTGTAAAAAACATCCTCATTTACTAAGCGGAAGATTCGAGAACTGAAGAAAATCGAAGCAACAACAATGAGGCAAAAGGGCAAGAAACGAGGTAAGAGTGCTACACATAGCGGAGTGGGCAAAAAACAAGTAAAAGTGTTGTATATGGCGGAGTGAAGAAAGTACGCAAAAGTGCGATAAGATAACAGGGCGCAGAAGCATGCAACTAACATGCGGTGCGTGGCAAATTATAAAAACGAATTAACCGACATGTCTCAGTTGATAAGTGAAAATAAATAACCACTAGGGTTACGAAAAACAAAGGTTACAAAGTCGGAGCATGCTGAGAGTCTAGTATAAACAAAACACAAAACAGTAACGTGGTGCGGATGGGCAGACGTCACAGAACTCACCAGATGCACAATGTCAACGAAAAAAATCGAACGCCGTCGGGATTTAAAAGTAAAGTAGTCTCCCCAGGGTCGGTGCGACCAGGAAACCAAAGGGCTGGAAAAAAGTGGTAGGAATGAGCAACTAGAAGGCATATCTAAGGTACGGCAATAAGCCAAAACGTATGGAAGTAGAAACCTACCTGTGTGTGCCTGTGCGTATGAAGCTGAACTTGCTTCCGAAGTGCGGGAGAATTGAGGTAAAACCGGAAGGCGATTATAAAAGGAAAAGTAAAGTGAGGACTAGAAGGCTAACCTTCGTGAAATCGGCCGGAAGTGAGGGTCCTGGTGACACGGGTGTATTAAAAACAGAAAAAAGACTACGCCCAATGATTCATGTTGTTGCGAGCAAGTGAAAAATGTAAATAAAGCAAAATAGCAAGATAACAAACTGTAAATAATTAAATAATGCCGCATTAACAGTAAAAAATTGTTTTACAGAATTAACTCAATGCAAGTATAGACTGAAAATACATTTCATAAAAGGTGAAAAAAAGGGGGTGGGGAAAAAGAGGAGGGAGGAAAGTTGCGAGTTGGATGTAGAAAAAGATCGAATAGGAAAAGGAAGAGGAAGCATGGATAGAATGTAACGAAGTTTGCACAATATATCGCGTGCGAGTAATATGTACATAAAATATGAAAATCAAGAAAAATTAGAGTTTTGAAGGTACTAATGGAGAAAAATAAGTGAGGAAGAGAGAAAAGTTGTGGAGAGTAAAAGCGGACAGCAAAGTAAAGAAAAAAGTTAACGGAGGCTTAATTGAAAGAACACAAGAGGAGTATGCTGCAGAAAAGGTCTAAGAATAAGAGTAGAGACGGAAAAGCAATATGAGTTAGGAACCCAAGAAATATTGGAGTTCGTGGTCAGAATTTTGGCCGTGGCTCACTGTGTGAAGACGCATTATCCAGGTTGCTTCAAGGCGTCTCAATCTTAGTTCACGGTTACCGCCCCTTATGTTGGGTGGGGCAATGTCAATTCCAAAAAAGGAAAATCTCTTGTGAGCACTCTTATTCTTAGACCTTTTCTGCAGCATACTCCTCTTGTGTTCTTTCAATTAAGCCTCCGTTAACTTTTTTCTTTACTTTGCTGTCCGCTTTTACTCTCCACAACTTTTCTCTCTTCCTCACTTATTTTTCTCCAATAGTACCTTCTAAACTCTAATTTTTCTTGATTTTCATATTTTATGTACATATTACTCGCACGCGATATATTGTGCAAACTTCGTTACATTCTATCCATGCTTCCTCTTCCTTTTCCTATTCGATCTTTTTCTACATCCAACTCGCAACTTTCCTCCCTCCTCTTTTTCCCCACCCCCTTTTTTTCACCTTTTATGAAATGTATTTTCAGTCTATACTTGCATTGAGTTAATTCTGTAAAAAAATTTTTTTACTGTTAATGCGGCATTATTTAATTATTTACAGTTTGTTATCTTGCTATTTTGCTTTATTTACATTTTTCACTTGCTCGCAACAACATGAATCATTGGGCGTAGTCTTTTTTCTGTTTTTAATACACCCGTGTCACCAGGACCCTCACTTCCGGCCGATTTCACGAAGGTTAGCCTTCTAGTCCTCACTTTACTTTTCCTTTTATAATCGCCTTCCGGTTTTACCTCCATTCTCCCGCACTTCGGAAGCAAGTTCAGCTTCATACGCACAGGCACACACAGGTAGGTTTCTACTTCCATACGTTTTGGCTTATTGCCGTACCTTAGATATGCCTTCTAGTTGCTCATTCCTACCACTTTTTTCCAGCCCTTTGGTTTCCTGGTCGCACCGACCCTGGGGAGACTACTTTACTTTTAAATCCCGACGGCGTTCGATTTTTTTCGTTGACATTGTGCATCTGGTGAGTTCTGTGACGTCTGCCCATCCGCACCACGTTACTGTTTTGTGTTTTGTTTATACTAGACTCTCAGCATGCTCCGACTTTGTAACCTTTGTTTTTCGTAACCCTAGTGGTTATTTATTTTCACTTATCAACTGAGACATGTCGGTTAATTCGTTTTTATAATTTGCCACGCACCGCATGTTAGTTGCATGCTTCTGCGCCCTGTTATCTTATCGCACTTTTGCGTACTTTCTTCACTCCGCCATATACAACACTTTTACTTGTTTTTTGCCCACTCCGCTATGTGTAGCACTCTTACCTCGTTTCTTGCCCTTTTGCCTCATTGTTGTTGCTTCGATTTTCTTCAGTTCTCGAATCTTCCGCTTAGTAAATGAGGATGTTTTTTACAATTAACTGTTTTCCTAAACTGCTATTTCTGGATACAGCATTTAATATGTTAAAATCTCGTGCCCTCATTATGTCATTTTCAAATACTTTACCTGGTTTTTTGCCTACTCCGCTATGTACAGCACTCTTACCTTGTTTCTTGCCCTTTTGCCTCATTGTTGTTGCTTCGATTTTTCTTCAGTTCTCGAATCTTCCGTTTAGTTATGAGGATGTTTTTTTTGTTATAATCAACTGTTTTCCTAAACTGCTATTACTGGTTACAGTGTTTAATATGTTAAGTTCTCGTTCCTTCATTATATCATTTTAAACACTACTTGGTGAGACATTTTCTCTCCCAGATGTGTTTCTTCTTTTTCATGCTTTTGCCTTTTATTTAATTATTTATTTATTTTTTCATATATGAACATTATCTTTCAGTTTAGTTTCCCGTGCCGTTGTCCCGCTTGTTGTCACCCCTTCTTCATTTGGCTTTTGTTCATATTCACATAGAGTTCCTTTTTCACTCATTTATGTTACGCTTTATCACAACCATGTTTTTTATTGCACTTATTGTCAATCCTTTATTATTTGGTTTTTTGATCAAATTTCATATTGTTTCCCAGCCCTGAAGAGTCACAGTTTTTCCACTGTTGACGAAACACGTGTCGGCTGGCGCTCTTTGTACTGATGAAAGACAACGTTTTGAATTAAAAAAACATCTTTCCATTGTTCTTTGAACCCTGTTATCTTTTCTGTGATCAAATTTAATTATATTGTCACGTGTGCACAGGATTTGTTTGTACCAATTGTATCTGCACTAGGGGGAGCAGGTGCCTTAGGGGCATTGGTGGTGGCTGGAGTATTTTCTTTGGCCTTGGTGCAGTCACTAGTCCAATGAGCTTTCTGCTTACAGATTTTGCACCAAGGTTTCTTTTGGCCTTTCCCTTTGTTAGCCAGTGAATCCCCACCTGAAGAAGATTGTTGGGGCCCTTGTGAAGACTTCTGGTCTTTACCCTTGGTCCCACCCTTATCAGAGTTTTTAGAATCTTGCTTATTAGGATCACCACCTTGGTTCTGTACTTTCTGCCTCACCCTGGTTCTGACCCATTTGTCTGCCTTCTTTCCCCATTCTTGGCGAGAGGTCAGATCAGAGTCTACCAGGTACTGGTGAAACAGTTGATTTTGACAGATATTAAGAATCTGCTCCCTCATTATCAGATTGTACAAACCTTTGAAGTCACACATTTTACTGCCCAATAACCAACCTTCCAGAGCCTTAGCAGCACAGTCAACAAAGTCAACCCAGTCTTGATTTTGTGCCTTTTGGGTGTCTCTGAACTTTAACCTGTATTGTTCAGTGGTTAGGCCAAACCCATCTATCAGAGCACTTTTCAAGACCTGGTAATCATCAGCATCCTCTTCTCTTACAGTGAGGAGCTTATCTCTACCTTTGTCTGCAAAGGAGAGCCATAAGATTGCTGCCCACTGACCTTGAGGGACCTTCTGTACTTTACACACCCTCTCCAAGGCAGTTATCCATTTGTGGATGTCATCCCCACTCTTGTAGGGAGGGACAATCTTACTTAGGTTTCTATGGTCATAAGACCTCTCCCTATCTCTAGGGAAATTGCTGCCACCAAGGGACTCTAGTCCCTCCTTTTTACTAGCTCTGTAGAGCTCCAGGGCTTCCCTATCTAAGGCCATCGGCTGTTTTCTGAGTATGATCTTGTCTTGCTCATACTTCAGCAGTCTCTCTCTCCTCTCCTGGAAGGTTTCCCTCCCTCTGTGAGAAGAAACAGAGGTTCCTATAGAGGAGTTAGACTGGATGGATCCCCTTGACAGAGATCTATCCCTTCTAGCCCTGTTGTCAGTCCTACCAGGAGGAATGAAGGAAGTGGCATTATTGTCATCATCCTCATCCTCATCCTGAAGGTCTGTGTTCACCAGAGTCTGGTCATTGTCACCAGTCTGGTCAGCATTAGAGTTAGGGTCAGGGTAGTTTCCACCCCATGACCCATTCTCAGGTGCTGCCCCATCCACACTGTCTCCATCTACAGGCCCACTAGGACTTGTGATATCATCCAGTTCCAGTATCTTTATGAGATGCTGGGTGGGTGGACTTTTGCCTATCTTCAGTTTCCTAATGGTGCATAAGGCCCTCAGTCTAGCAAAGGAGAGATCCTCATACTTGTAGGGATGGAGCTCACTGGTCCCTGGTAGGGAATCAGTGGTTCCTGGCTGGTTAGACATTACTATTGTGGTGTGGTGTATTGCGCTACCTACACTAGTGTGGCCTACTAAACTCTCTTGAGTTGTGCAAAGGGTGTGCTACCCCTTAACACACAACTCTAAGTTCAGTAGAACTTACTTTAGCTAAACTTGATATTATATGTACCTCAGATACCTTTAGTGGTTTTCAGTTGATCAATTCTATTGAGATTATCTGGTAAAACAATAGCAAACTGGAATCCCACACACTGCACACCAATGTGAGAAGGTGGCCTGACATATGCTGTCCACTAGTTCTAGTGGGCACCTTGTATCAGTCCAAACAACCCCTTATGGTGATAGTTTATAGACAACCTTATGTGAAAGCTATCCTAGTGGTAGCTATGGAGAGCAGACTTCAGGCTAAGTCTTGAAGGAATGTAAAGCAGCTTGTTTTACCAGTCTATGATCTCTTGAATGATCAAATGAAAAGACAACCACACCAGGTATATATTCAAAATATATGTATTTAAGATAACACACACCCCTCTAGTCTCTTTATGAGACTGGTGCTCGAAGTACTTTAGTTACAAGTGTTTAAGCATCAGTAAAAGCACAAATACACGTTTGGGCCCTAGGGGTGTACCAAACCATATACTGAAAAAGTGGTATAAGAACCACGACTGAAATAGCAAGTATGCCTATTGCCTCTAGAATCGCTGGGACCCCAAGGACCCACCCAAGGTAGTGACACAGGGGACCCACGGGAGCCGTTTGCAGCGTGGAAACACAACCGCGGGTTCCCATTACTTTCTATGGGGAATGTCGCGGTTGGAATTTTAAAGATTAGGGACACTTCTAATCGAACTAGGACCAAACCCTTTTGGACTTAGACAGTTCTAGGGTTAGCACCCTCGAGAGTACCGGAGTACTTGAGTTACCTCACCCAGGGAAGCCGGGTGCATAGGTATCTTTTGGTGTGGGGTCGCGTCGTCGATTCCAATGGGAGCCTGCAAAGAACTGCTGCTGCCGTGAAGAGGAGAAGTGTCCGGAGAGATCAAAGCCTGGATCTAGGATGTAAGGACCCTGAAAGCAGAGGGGACAGAGTCTGGGTCACTTGCCAGTGACCGAGGGCAGGATGGACCAATGCCCACAGATGTCGGGTGCTTCAGGTGAGTTGACAGATGTCTTGACTCTTCAGCCACGAGGTCCAGGAGGAGTTGACGAAGTCCATGAGCTGGATTAGAGCTGTCTCACGAAGTTTGTCGAGTGCTGCAGTGTCGGCAACCAGGAAGGACCCAACAAGCCTTGGCAACGGCAAGTCTCAGGAAATCAGAGAAAGGACTGCCATGCAGACCAGCAAGATCTGATGAACTCACCCAGCAAGGGTTAGTAAGAGCAATACTGGAGCAACCAGAAAAGCCCAATCAGAAGTTGAGTTGCCTTCGTTGGGACCTGCTAGCCAATGGGCTAGTTATGGTGAAGGAGCCTCAAGCAGTCGCACTTGGAGCTGGCCCACGGGTCACTCGTGGAGTGGAGGCCAACAATCTTCGGTGCAGTAGGTGCTCAAGGCTGGGGCTACTCGGAGCCCAAAGCACAACTTTGAGGATGACCAGGAAGGTGTTGTTGCTGCAAAAGTTCACGGTGTCCAGGGGTCATGGTTCCACGTTACCCACGATAGCCACGGGCCTCAGCTTTGCTGTGGGCACAGGTTAGCCTTGGGTAAGTCTGGAAATCCACCTCTGGTGATGCCGAGACTTCGGCGTCCGGTGGGAGCTTCAGCAATGCAGACTGGTCAGTTGCTTCTTTGGTGCCTGCCAAGCAGGGGTCATTCCTTGACCCCAAGGGAGATTTCTTCCGTCTTCTAGTTGTGATAGAAAGTCGAAGGTCCAGGATATATGGTTCAGAGGTTCGTCCAGGGTAATCTAAAGTCCTAGGGACTGGATTCCTATACTTATACTAAGTGTAGGGGATGGACTAACTCTAAGGCCCCACGTATGGGTGGGCCTGGGGTGGGGGTGGTTACACCCCTCCCCCTTTGTACAGTTTCACACCAGAGCAGGGGCTGAGCGCCCCTGCAACCAGTTTGAACCGGGCTATGCACAGGAACACCTTGTGTGCCCCAGGCAGTGTCTCAAAAGCATTCTGTGAAAGCACCCACCCTGCCCCAATATGCATCTGCCTGTCTGGGGAGGTGGTTACACCTCCCCGTGACAGGAAACCTATTGTCCAGGCCTCCCCTGCCGGAGTTTCCCCCAGCAGCAGGAGGCCAGACCCGTGTCTGTGGCAGTGGCATCCATTTTGTGATGCCAGGGCTGTGAAAGGATTTAACCGGGTTTAGTCAGTGTGAACATGTCTCTCCCTCTAGAAGGGTGGAATGCTACCCCCGCCGCCAGAACTAGCGGGGGGGGGGTAGTATTCCAAAGCGTTTAACACCAAACACGACATGTTTTGATGCAGCCATTCCAAAGTTAGCATTTACCGCGAGGTTATGATGCACTTAAGAGTATATGGTATGGCTGTATCACAGAACAGCCATAAGGAAGTATTTCCGAATGCTGCAGAGGGGCTCAGCTCATGCTTGGGCACCCTCTCACATAAAACCAAGCACTCTGCCTTCAGGATTGGCAAGGCCTGCCATAGGAGTGGCTTATAGGTTTACATGTGTGTATAAGGTAGTGATATAGGTAGCCTATATCACAGTAAGGGGTGCAAGCACACCCTTACCCAGGCCGCAGTAGCAGACCTGTGGTGTTATTGTGGAGTGCTTCCCAGGGGTGGCATAATACATGCTGCAGCCCCTGGTTGGCCTCTGAGGTACCTATGTCCTAGGTACATAGTATACCATATACTAGGGACTTATAAGGCACACCAGAATCCAATTAGAGATGTACCTAATGTACATGGAAACCATTTTAGAGAGGAAGCAGCTAGGCTGGGGTCCTGAATAGCAGGACCACAGCCAGACTAAGGTCGAAAAACAGTGAAATACCAGCAAAAAGTGGGGGTACCCATGTGAAGCAGATCCTACTCTCCTACATGCGCCAGAAGTGTGGGGTCCTTTGGCAATCAGGTCCACAGTCTTTAATGTTCTGGAGGGGGATGGTCACCCTAAAAGTCACAGGTGCCCTTCTTATCACTTTGTTGATTTGAAATGGCATGTATTTACTGACACAGTGTGAATTTGAAGTAAAATGATATTTCTTTCTGCACCTTACCTTTAATGCCTCAGTTATCCGCTAAACATATTTGTTTTTAATTTATCAGCTAGTTTCCCCTTTCTAAAGGAATTGCAAGTTGTTCTGAAACCGGACCCAGGTGCTTAACTGCAGTAACAAGAAGACAGGTTTGTTTAATAATTGAAGAGTTGTGAGAGGCCAGATCTATTGTGCTATTGTTTGCTCTTTCTGCACACCCGCTGACAAGAGTGTTCTTGTCCGGGTCGGCATGGACTGCTTGTACAGGACAATCCATTCCCAAAAGAAGGGAGTCTGTGATTCTGAGAACCCTGTTCTTTCCCAGTCTCTGTTCCCAGCAGCCCTCCATCTGCATCAAGGGAGGGGCGGGTGCCAGTCCCGCCCAACCATCAGCAGACGGTTTAAGTCAGGATCTCTAGCGCCCAGACGCAGACTTTTGGGAGCTCTCCTTCTGCACCTTCTGAACCTGCAGCTGGCACCATGGGTCTTGGCACTGTCTCTGGGGCCACACTCCTTCTCCTGGGGCTGTTCACCTTCTCCACTGCGGTAAGAGGGCATTAATACCTGCTTAATGTGAGCTGGCAGCCATGCTTTTACTAAAGGGTACCACGTGACCGGGGCTTCCAGGTGAGTCCTGTCCCTGTCCAGGTAGGGAAACCGCCTACCGGCCTCGCTGTGCACAAGGCCTGTCCGTTTGAACCCACCTAGGAGCCCTTACCCCTGTAGTTCCGACATGTATGATACGTGTGATATGGTTTTGTGTGTGGCTGGGATTGCACTGGATGGATATGACGTCTGTGTGAGTCTGGTCCAGACCATAGCAGACTCATGTGCTGAATGCCATGTGTGCCTGGGGCACCTCGTTCTCGGCTGTGCTTTGTGTGAGGCTGCTCAGGCCTCATGGGAGGCAGCCTTGTCTCTAGCACCCTTAGCCTCCCTGCCGGCAGACTCATCCAGCAGGCGGGGGTGCCAGGCATGCCAGCTTGGGGGAATCAGGGACTGGGACTTTGTCACTGCTGCGGGGCTTCTGCCAAAGTTTCCCCAGTCGCCCCCAGAGACGCTGGCTGCTGCCCGGGCTTCAGAAACATTACACCTGGGCTTGTTAGAAGCAGCCCAGGAGAGGCTCCTGCCTCACATGAGCCCTGCAAGCGGGGAGCATGCAGGGTCCACGCCCCCCGTGTTTGGAGGAGCCCCTCGAATTCACATGTTGCAAGAGAGCTGGCTGGTTAGCAGTGATCAACCAGACCCGCTGACCTGGTCAGTAACGGCCAGATGTACTAGCATTTTGTGTTATGGTTGCACAACTTGTGTTGCACATACATGATGCAAAATGGCAGTAGATATTTGCAGAGCCATGCCTGGGGTAGGGTGACCAGATTCTCAAAACAAAAAACGGGGACAGGTCATAGACATAGAAGTAGGACTAATGTTTGCCGTAACCATCGACATAAAAGTAGGACTATTTGACAGCTGTCATAGACATAGAAAAAGGACTACAAGGACAGCTCCCTCCGCAGACCGAGATGAAGCATTACAGACGATATTAGTTTTTGTCATACCTCATGTGGGCTACATAATGACAGAGATTGTCATCAGACTTGCAATTATACATCTTGGAAGATCATGAGGGGCCTAATTCAGAGTCCTGCCGTAAGGGTACTTCATCAGAAACTTGACTGACTACCTTGTCTGCAAAACCCTCTGCTTGCCCACTCTATTTTGATTAGGGTAGGCTGCCTGCACTCCAATGGCATTGCCCCTTCAGGCTCTGCTCACGGAAATTTCACTTCGACCGCCCAGCAGAGTATGGGCAGTTAGAGTAAAGGCATCAGACGGCCTCAATTATTTCGAGTCAACAATATGATGTGCCCTTCTTTCCGTCCATCACTGCCCAATAGAAACTAGTGGTCACAAACAGAAAAACAAATAATCATACCCAACACCAAGATATAAAACACTCAGGGTGTGGGGGCATTTTTGTATTGTTTAGAATAATCTTCCACTTTAGAAGTTTGTTTCGAATAAACAAATATGTTTGGAGCGCGGTCATCAGAAACATGGCGGGCATGCACCAAACTTTTTGAGCAACAAAGATCACTGCAGGGCTGAAGGTGTTCTCTTGATAAGGTGTCAGGCCAGACTGATGGAGGCAATGACCGATGGCTGCCACGTCATGATGACATAGGTTACGCTGCGTGAACAAAGAGAAGGGAAATCCCGAAATGTCTCTCTTCAAAGGATTTCCCTTCCTGCTACAGCGCTCACCAGGCGCGCAACACCCATTGAACTCAAAGAGCTTCAGCCCCCCCCCCCCCGCCCCTCCCTCGTGTGTGGCAGCCCGGGATGAGACCGCTTCCCGGGCAGACACAAAGCCGTGCCAGAGCACTTCACAGGTCTTTAAAAAGACCATTTGCATGTTAATGAGGCCTCGCTGTTGTTTCACCCCTTCTAAGAGCCCCTGCAGCTCCGCTCTGCCTAGATTCAGCCCCCACCCCCGAAATCAGCGCCACTCTGCCTACTGTTTAAAGATTCAGCCCCCCCCCGAAATTTTTGCTTAGCCCCCCCACCGAAATTTGGCTCTGGCGCTCACCACAGTGAAGTCACACACAGTGAAAACAGAGCATGCGCGCGGAACAGTAAAAAACCGGGACATTTCTGTGTTTAACCCGGACACTGTTCTAAAACGGGATCATTTGACTCACTTGGAGAGAAGTTTCGGCACACGGGGACACTTCTCTAAAAACGGGGACCGTCCGGGGAAAACTGGGATATCTGGTCACCCTAGCCTGGGGTGATTTGTGCCGCCATGCGTGGTTTTGTGAAAAGAAATGTAACGCAAAACAGCAGCTTGCGCGGAATTGCGCTACATCTTAATCTGGGAGGTGTACCACGGGTGGGACATGGGCGCTCCCATGCATTCACCCATGGAGTTTACACAATCCTAGATTACAAAGACTTGTTAACCTTGGATTGCACAAAACCCCTCCACCTCCCAGGGTGGCATAACAAGGGAAACCATCTTTTTTTGCCCACGTTATTTTCTCTGCAATCCGCAGCACGCACAGAAAGATGAAAAGGCCTCGAGGGATTGTATTTGAGAAGGATGCTGCCTCTTTCGAGATAAAAGCTGTTCTCCCTGCACTGCAGGCACCCTTCCACCATGCTTCAAGGGGGCCTGTGTTGGTGCCAGCTCTATGAGATGGCAGAAGTGGGTTGTATCTTAGTAGATATGGTGCATTTCTGCTCTCTCCCTTTAACCCATGGCAGCAAGCTGTTCAGCCTCCCTGGATTGTGTGAAAGGTTAGTAAATCTGGACAGCTCAGCATCCAAGACGGGATGCAGATCAGTGAGGGTTAAAGAGACAGCGAAAGAATGGCCTGCCTGCTCATTACCCACGCCTGACTTGTATCCTTGGATCTGTTCTTCCCTCACAGGCCACACTCACTCCTTTCACTTCAGCTGACACCAAACTGATCAATGTAAGAATGAATCGGGCACGTTACAACGCCTGTGATACATCACATGCCATAACAACGCGGTTGTTACAACGACCACGTTGTTATATCTCATACCATTACAACGCAAGTTGTTACAACGACTTTCTGTAGGGGGCGCTGAATGTTGGAATAGTATAATTTTATTTACTATTCCAACTCAACTCTGTGCAACAGTAGGGAAGGTGTTGGATTAAAAAAATTCACCACCTTCTACCCCCCACATCAAGTCATTGTAACGACTTGCGTTGTAATGCTTTGCAATGTAACAACATGGTTGTTGTAACAACCGCGTTGTAATGGCATACGATGTATCGCATGCGATATAAACGATGTTTCCCGTAGGAATCAATAATCAACTGACAAGAACATTCCAGTCCACATGGAACTCAGCTGCCAGAATTACACACAGATTCCCCCCTGCATCCATATCGTCCCACACATCAAAGACCTCCACTGTAAACACATCAACAAAAGGGGACTCTTCACCCAAACATACTAAGCCTTGTGCAATATTGGCCCTACCTACCTCAACATTCACATTAACTTTCACATACTAAGGCCGTGGCCTGGAAACATGGCCGACAGGATGTAAGCCCTTGAGCTCCCGTCCGGCCCGATCTCATAATCCTACCTTATCCTGCCATAAATAGCCTACAATCAGTGCCTAGTAATGCACACAGGCAACAGAACACGAGATACATAGGAATGCGTGCTGAAGGTGAGTGGCCTGGGTGGTGAGAGACCGCCACTGTGAACAGCGGCCTGCGACAGTGGCAGAGACTGTGAAGCAGACCTGAATCGCGGGGTGGGAAACTAAATCGCAGCTCCCTGCTGTGGTGGAAACCTGACCAATCCCGCTGACCATTGGCGCAGCATATGACCCAGAGGACACCCTGCATGGCCCTGCAGGTACCTGGTGGCTGTAGAGCACCGAGAGGAGTGAACCCAGCAGACGTGGAGCCTGGTTGCCAAGGATGGTCAGGTAAGCTGTTGCTGAAGGTGTGCACACAGTACTTGCCCTGCTGCCTGAAGAATTGTCGTAGTGCCAGGTGGGGAGAGGCCACCTGGTGCGTGAACCCAGCATTCATTGTTGTGGCCTGTAGCCCCGAGCACTGCTACTGCGAGGGAGCCCAGCTGCGTTGACTGCCTGTCCAGTCCAGCGGGGGTGTGAGGCCCCGGGGCGCGCCGTGCCATGCCCTGGCCGGAACACTGGCTACTGGCACCTTGGAGCCGGGTTGAAGTACCCCGCCAGGAGAGATTTTGGCAATCAAGAAGAGGTGTGCAGGGTGAGTGGAAGTCTTGGGACCCTCTGGGTGACATGTCCCCCCCGGTGAGGGATAGTGCCAGGTGGCCACGCCCCTGTGGGCCCACAGAATAGAGCGGTGGACCCTGGTTGACCCCGGTGCGTACAGCGGAAAGAGAAGGGGGAGCCAGGCATTCCATGGATGGTCTGCGCAACTGGGCTGGATTGTCCCATCAAGCGTTGCTTGCAGGACAGTGCCAGCCATGCCATTGGCGAAATACAGGAGGCTCCCTGCATACAGCGCTTATCAACGACATTGGGTGGGGCACGAAGATGATTGCCCTCGATCCCCAAAGCATCTGCTATTCACCCGGGTGCAGGGAGAATCTCCGGGGCTCTGATGTACCTTGACTAGGTCTGGTCTGTCTTGGACTTTGCCATAATCCCCCCTAGAACAGCTGGAGTTGGCCCCTCTACTGGGGTCACTGCTGTGAACTACGGCCTTTGGCTAGGCCTGTGATTTACTGGACCTAAATGGTGGGCCTTTAGCCTGGGACGACTCCTGGTGGCCGATGGCACTGGGAGCAGCCCTGACACCCACCTACCACGCACACAACCTGGGAATCATCCTCAACTCAACGTTCTCAATGACCAAGCAGGTCAATGCCGTCTCCTCCTCCTGCTTCAACACCCTCCGCATGCTCCGCAAGATCTACAGATGGATCCTGACAGATACAAGAAAGACAGTCACCCAGGCCCTCGTCAGCAGTAGACTCGACTACGGAAACGCCCTCTACGCGGGAGACCCAACCAAGCTCATCAAACGACTACAACGCATCCAAAACACCTCGGCCCGACTGATCCTCGATGTACCACGTCACGGCCACATCACCTCCCACCTGAGGGACCTGCACTGGCTCCCTGTCAGCAAGAGGATGTCCTTCAAGCTCCTCATCCATGCACACAAGGCACTCCACAAGACCGGCCCAGCCTACCTCAACAGACGGCTCTCCTTCTACATCCTCAACCACCAGCTACGCTCCGCCGACCTCTCACTCGCCACCATCCCGCGCATCCGAAGAGCAACCACCGGCAGGAGATCCTTCTCCCACCTCGCCGCCAAGACATGGAACACCCTCCCACTGAGCCTACGACAGACCAAGACCTGCTGACCTTCAGGAGGATACTCAAGACCTGGCTGTTCGATCAGTAGCGCCCCCCCAGCGCCTTGAGACCCTTGCAGGTATGTAGTGCACTTTACAAATGACTGATTGATTGATTAAAGGGCTAGGGATCAGGGGAGATGAGTTGCCTCCCCACGCAGCAGGCAGCTAGGGCCAAAACTGGGGCACCCGTGCCTGGAGATGACTCTTCAAAGTAGCCTGTCCGCAGATGATCCGAGCACTGTCCTGCTTGGGGAGCGGAGGGTTGGAGTCAGTGAAGATGGCACTATGCGACTTGGACCTGGGGAAATGCAGGGACCAGACCAGGATGCAACTCCACCACTTGATGTAACTGTGGACACACCCATGGCTCCGAGCCCGATGCTTGATTTTGTGCTGGACACTCTGGCTGCTGCCGCACCAGAAACCCAAGATATGTGAGCATGTGACGGATGTGGACTCATTGCTACTTTTATGGTGTAGTGCCTGTGTGTAACGGGGACACTGAGTCCGTGAATAATGACTTTACTACAGATGCAGGGCTGCATGGTGGGACACTGGGGGGCTGCTCCTCTTGCTGTATAGCTAGGGGGGTTGGATTGAGATACCCTTACTGCTCCTAGTATAAGACTGTATAATGTTTGATACCACCCTGCCCTGCCAGTAGACTCCGCTGACTTATATGATGGATCAGGACTGGTCGGAGAGCCGGCTGGTGTTGGGAGTTTAATTGGTCCCTGTTGGGCTGATAGGGAAGCTGTGCACGTCTGTACATCCTGGAATAAGCATGGGGTGGGCATTGATAGTCGTACATTTGCACTACTTGTGTCCGTGGGTGGGGTGAATTTGGCTATGTTTTACATGTTTGGGATACGTAGTTTGCAGCAATTACAAAACACAGGGGAGAGACAGCTGAATGAGCAAGAATTATTCCATGTACTGTACCATGATGGGGACTGGCCTTAAGTTCCTGACCTGGAATGTCAGGGGAGTAGGAACATACACTAAGAGATACAGGGTACTCACATTCTTAAAGATATATCACATCTCTGTTGTATGACTGCAGGAAACGCACCTTGATGAATCGGCAGACACAAGATTAGCTCAAAAATGGCCGGGACAGATGTTTCATTCCTCCTTCTCAACATACACCAGGGACCCATGAATATGGGTGGTGCCTGGGGTACTCTTCTCCCTAACGTACCTGAAGGCCGACGTGGGTGATCGTTTGTACTATTCAGGGGGACCCTGAGTGGGCGTAAATTAACCATATTGAATACCTACGCCCCGAATACTGATGACCCTATATTTTACCAGAACATGCAGCATTTGATAACACAAGACATAGATGTGCCCCTCATTCGGCTGGGAGATTTTAATGCATATTGGACGCTGAATTGGTTAGGCGTCCTAATAAAATTGGGCACCAAGCCGTTGATGACAAACAAACTCCATCAGGTGATGCGAGACATAGGGGCATATCAGCAAGGCGAGGCGATAGAATTATCGCCGCTTTTGCGGCTGTTTTCGGCCGAAAAGCGGTGATAGTTTTATCGCCTAATTAGCAAGCTCACGCTAACGTGTGAAATCTTGCGTTAGCGTAGGAATTCCTAACGCCCAGCTTTGCATCTCTAATGAGATGCAAAGTAGGCGTTCCTGACATGACATGACAGGAGAAATGTCGCTAAGCGACATTTCTCCTATCATCAAGCCCCACGCTATGAAGCATAGCGGCAAGAAAAGTAGCGATAACCCGTGTTATTGCTACTTTCCTTACGCCTGCTTCAGGACTGACTTAGCCATGATATCCTATGGAAGGTGTATATCATGGCTAAGTTTGTGAGGCCCTATCAGCAAGCTAACGCCACATTGCGTGAGATTATCGCTGGGTTTCCAGCGATAATCTCACGTTAGGCAGTTAGCGTGAGGATTTTTATCGCTTTTGAGATAAGCGTTGCTAATAGCACGCTATCGCAGCGATAAAAATGAACGCTAGCTGGCGATAATTATCCTAGCACTAAGTGCACTTGGTGATAATTATCGCCGGTTGTTGCTGATATGCCCCAATGTGTGGCCCCTGAGCCGTCCAGCACAACGGATATATACCTGCTACTCACCTACACACGAAACGCACAGCAGGCTGGACAGAATACTAGTGTCAAGGTTCCCTAGAGTTTTGGACATCGTGGGGACACACCTAGCAAATTTCCAGTCCGATCACTTCCCGGTCAGATGTCTGGTGAAGTGGGATGGCCTGTGCGGAAGGCTAGGTCCTGGAGAATGTCCGGTGATATCCTGGCGGACCCGGCCGGACAGGAGGCATTGCCCCCAGTGCTGTCGAAGTACATGATCTTTAACTTGAGAGCAAAGGCTAGTGGCGCTGTGGGATGGGAGGCTTTGAATGTAGTGTTGAGGGGCACATGTATGGGATTGACATGTGGAGTTCCCTGACGGCTCCACCAGGAACTCCATGGGGTAGAAGAGGCCCTGGCCTCATTGCAGGTGATAAGACAGCCATGCCCAGATAAATACACTCTTCAGCAATATAGACAATGCCTGCATGGAGAGGGCGATGAGACCGGACGTCTACTAGCATGGATACTACATGGAGAGCAGGGTGTGCCCCAGCCGGGTTTTATCAAGCGTCCTCGGCGACAATAGTGCAGGGGCTTCTGCAGGTGTTAATGGAGACGCGAGAGAACGGCGGACTGCCACCATCGACGAGGGAGGAGGAAAGATGCGTGTTTCTCAAACCGGGTGGAAATGAATCGGACCCTGCAGTCCACCGACCGGTCACCATGAATAATGTGGATATGAAAGTGCTGTGTGAACTATGGGCTACTCACCTGGTGCCCTATATGGCACAGCTGGTGCACAAGGATCAGCGTGGATTAATTCACTGGCATTAATCTGCGGCACTTAGACCATATACTACATGAGGTGAAGGGTTGGGATGAAGAGTTCGCCCTGGTATCGATTGCCCTAGAAGAGGCTCTATACAGTGGATTTGGGCTGGTAACACACCGTTACTATGCGGGCATTACTACCATGTGCTTTTTCTGCGCATTTTTTACTTCGGATTGACCATTACTACCCATGCCGCTACATAGCATGCTTTTACCTTGCAAAGACTTTTACTACGCATTACTGTACTTTGCAAATGTCATCAAAACAAGTATTATTTTAATTTTTTAATAGTGCCTTCGTATTATTTAGAAAAATGTTTAAATATTACCATTAATTTATCTATGATGACATTTGCAAAGTAAAGTAATGCGTTTAGGTTTTGGGGTACTGGGCAAATTTAAGGGGTCAGGGTGGGTTAGGATTTTGGGGTGTAGGGGAAAATTTTAGGGTTCAGGGTGCTTTTAGGTTTGGGGTGCAGGGGTAATTCTAAGGATCAGGGTGGGTTAGGGTTTTGGGGTGTAGGAGTATTTTTTAGGGTTCAGGGTGCGTTTAAGGTTTTGGGGTGCTGGGGTATTTTTGGGGTTCAGGGTGTGTTTAGGTTTTGGGGTGCAGAGGTAATTTTAATGGTCAGGGTGGGGTTTTGCGGTGTAGGGGGTAATTTTAGGGTTCATTTGGGCTACTTATTGGAGGTACTGAAGGCCATAAGAATAGGGCCGCAGTTTCGTCACTGGGTCAAACTGCTCTATATGAGCCCCAGTGCCAGGGTAGGTGTAGGTCAAAGTTGCTTTGGGGCATAGACGTTGGGGCAGGGAACACGGCAGGGATGACCGTGGTCACCACTACTATTCACCTTGGAGATAGAACTGCTGGAGGTCTGGATGAGGCAGAAGCTTGCGAATTGGAGAATCCGCTTGGGTGGTGTCACACATGTGATCTCATTATATACGGATGATGCTTTTTATTATATAGCCTCTCCCTGCGTGGCACTGCGTTGAGTTTTGGGAACTGTCGTGCCTGCACCTTAATCATGCCAAGTCCCTGCTTTTACCCCTAGCTAATCTGGTCACCAAGCCATTGGACCACCTCCCATGCTTTGGCCTGTAATGGGAACTGGCACACTTCTGCTATTTGGGCATACAAGTGGAACACCCGGACGAACAGCTACTGCACATTAACATTGACCGAGTCATTGCCGCACTGTGGATGTCAGTGGCCTTTTGTCTCACTGATGGGCAGACTGGTGGTGTCCAAGATTGTGGTGTTGCCCCGCTGCCTGATGTATTACAAAATTCACTCTGCCATATTCCCAAGGTGGTTTTCAAATGGTAAACTCAGCACTCTTCTGCTTACTTGGGCGGGTCGCCACAGCAGAGTCGCCCAGCGGTACGAGGAGGGAGGGCTGGAGGTACCAAGATTAGATTTGTACTATTACACTGCACACTTGCAATATGTGGCCTGGTGGCTAGACCAGGGCATAGCTGGGAGAAACATTTATTGGTGGGACTGGTACCTGAGGACCGATTGCCTGTGGCCTTGATGGAGGGAGGGGGGTGTCACGGAGGACAGACCTTATATAGTGTGACATTCTGCACACATTTGGCAACTATAGGTGGAATAAATCCCGAAACACGCCCCTTTTCACTGGGAACTCCCTGTATGGATACTAACCCTAGTACAGCAGATGATGTTCATATGTCATATGTCCTTTCAGGTGTGGAGGGAAGTTGGGTTTGAGGTAATGGGGGATCTATACCCTGGTGAGACTTTTATAACATACAAACAGGCTTGTGGGGACTTTGTGTTGGGACAGGGGCACTACATACACTCTGCTGGCTTGACTAAAATAGTTAAAATAACGTGACCGGAGTACCCTGCTGCCCCGCAGGCCACACACACACAGGATATATTATATTGTCCTGTTGTTCAGACGGCTTCTGATAACTCATTTGTACAGAGCAATGAGGTAGGGCCCAACTGGCCCCTGCCCAGAGCACCAGCAGCAATATGCTGTCATTGCCTATGCCTGACCTGTAAGTTGAAATGGCAGAACTCTACTGTAGGAGAGTAGAATCTGCTTCACATGGGTACCCGCACTTTTTGTTGGTGTTTCACTGTTTTTCGACTTTAGTCTGGCTGGGACCCCTGACCACCCTTTTCGGAGTTCCCCCAGATACCTTACTGGACACTCTTGTGCTGACCCAGAGGCCTGCCTCCTTAGCAAGCTCCCTGGTCTCACTGTGTTTACTGTCCACTAGGTGTTGACGCAGCTCTGCAGTGCAAGTGCACTCTCAGTATCAGATGACACAACCCAGTAACATCCTCTTTGTAAGAATCGGTGCCTTACTGGAGGGATCGAGAGCATCCGCCCAAGACTGGCTTGAGAGTCTCCGGCTGTCCCTTAATCTCATGTGATACTTTTCTGAGGTGAACCCAAATTTGGTGGCAAGTAAGGCTTTTTTGGAGGAATACCTCATCTGTTCTCCTATTTCTAGTATGAGCAGGTTGTCCCTACCCACGGTAGGCAAGTGTTTACAGAGACTCGCCCCCCAATGCTCCTCTGAGACCCTGCTCATTCTTAAGGCGTCCTCATAGACTGAGAACGACTTATCAATTTAATCACCCACCGCATATCTAGGCAGCAGATCTTTGGGACTCTGGGCCTTTTTGCCTCCGTTACACGCTGTGGGATCGCTGTCACCGTTATTGCTGGATTCGGTTTGCTTTTCTTTGAAGCCTAAGGCTCCTGCGTTGAGTGAGTCGCGCCAGAGCCACTTTCTCCTCCATCTGCAGCGGGATTTCGCTGTCTGCTCTTCTGTCCACCAGCCCCTCTGCGGACAGACCACAGTGGGATGCACTGGTTCCAGCCCTGACAATGGGCTTCATTCCTTGGCACAGTTGTCCTCCTCCTCCAAGTGCTGAAGATCAGGACCTGTGCCCAGTTCCTCCCGCTGCCGTTCCATACCCTCCTCATCATCCTGGTTCTCTGCTGTTGCCAGGACCTCTGAGCCTTCTGGCGCTCCAGCTCCCGGTGCCCTTCTTGGTTGGAAGCCCCTTTGCTTAGAACTCCTTGAGCTCTGCCACGGTGTAGCTTTCCAGGCTGAAGAGCTTGAATTCCTGCAGGTCTGGTCACAGGCACGGACAGTCATGTAGCATGAGAGTAAATATCGGAAAAGCAAAAGGGCCAATCAAGAAGGATTTAAAAACATGGGGGCAGATTTATGAGGCCCTTGCGCCTCATTTACGCCGCCGTTGCATCACTTTTGTGACGCAGCGGCGGCGCAAATCCTGTGCCATGGTGCGGGGTATTCATAACGTGACGCATCTGGGAGATGCGTCACGTTGTGAAGCTCTGCGCCACATATAGGCGTTCCGGCGCGTGGGGGGGCGTTCCGGCGCAGGAACGCCTCCTAAAAGTGACTGAGTGAAATCTACAAGATTTCACTCAGTCACTGTTGAGCCCATGCTGCGTCAAAACCCTGCGCCTGCTTGAAGCAGGCGTAAGGATTGACGCAGCATTGTGCAGATAGGGCCCCCCAGAGCATTGCTGGAGCTGCGTCGCGCTTGCGACGCAACTCCAGCAATGCACCACTTTTACGGCACAGATGCGTGACGCATCTGTGCCGTTTTTGCCCCATGGTGCGCCGCATTATAAATGCGGCGCATCCATGATGGCGGAGCTGGGGCGCAAAATAACTGGCGCATCCCTGCTGATATGCAGGGATGCGTCAGTTATTATAAATATGCCCCATGGTTCATCATAGTATCAAATGATTTACACCGGGATTTTAGTGTTAAACACATCAATCCAATTCAAAACGTTACTCGGCAGCATTGTAGCATCCATAAAAGAAATTTATGAACAGAAAATGATAAAAACATTTGACATCAGCTGGTGTTCAAAGCACCAACAATCATCATTACACATCATGACGGGCGTCAGGCTTTCGAGGTTTGAAAGTTTGCAGGGCTCGCGACTGCGCCATGCTGGGTTAGGCCTCCCCTCTTGTGTTTGAGTTTCGGGTGGCAAACAGTACCTAGCCATATGCAAACCAGTCTTGACCCTGTTGCTTGTGGGAACAGTCCAGCCCGAACTGCCAAGCCAGGTCCTCCCAGGACCGGAAACGAGCATCCTGGGACCGGTTTCAGGGCATCACCCTTCATCAGCAAGGCTAGCTTGAATCCAGTGGTGTGGTGAGCACGGGACCCACGTCTGGGCATACCCTTCCCACTTAGGGTGACATATGCAAAAGATACATTGGAGGCATGCACCAAAAGAGAAAAAAATGCTGCAGGGTGCCCAAAAAGGAAACGGCGGGCCTCCGCACGGAGCAACAGCATGCCTGGTGTCCAGGAATAGGTGCCGCGGGTCGGGACATGGCCCGCGGCAGTGAGGCGGGAGGTGCCGCAGGCTGTGACCCGGCCCATGTTGTAGCAGTTCACATTTCCTGTTGATTGGCAACCCAGCACAAATCATCTCCCTCTGCCATTAATTCATGCACTGACCCCCTTGGCAGCGACCTGCTTATACATCTCTTTTCACTAAACAGGGGAACCGCGTTGGCTATTTTATCCTCAAACTACAGGCACCAGACCTCCTGATTGAAGTAATACTGGAGCGGCTCACTGACTGTAAGCCTACTTCCTGTCACACCCACAACTGGAATATAGACCTAGACAATTACAAATGTGAGCGGTGTAATTTTGCATTAAATAAGGACGCTCCCTCCCAGCAAGGAATACAGATATCCCAGACCCCCCTTGCTGTGAGGACGGAGAGAAAATATACAGGGAGGGCGTTTTCAAGAATTACTAAACACGTTGGGGCTGATTCACAGAACTAATCAGAGACAAAATCCTAAACTTGCTGCTTTTGGTATTCACAGAAGGCATTTAGTAGTAGTAAAGTTAGGATTTTGTCATAAGTTAAACTTAAGTTAGACATAAGTGTGTCTTAAGTTTTGGTCATAAAACCAAATCTTAACTTAAGACAAAATTTTAACTTGAGACAAAATCCTAGCTTTACAACTACTAAATGCCTTCTGTGAATACCAAAAGTAGTAAGTTTAGGATTTTGTCTCAGATTCGTTCTGTGAATTGGCCCCAACGTCCCTAATCAAAACAAGCACGAGTTCACCGATTTTATGGCTTAACATAAACCTAATATTGCATCTCTTACGGAGACCTGGCCCGATAACTCCTCGGGCCCGGACATTGAAACTTAGTACAAGAGGACTAGACACAGAATTAGCTGTCTCACCCGCCGTAGGTAATTAATTAATCTGCTAAAAAAACAAGCATTGGCATAGCCAATAGGTCTCTCCTTTGGGACCTTATAAGTGTTTAGTTATCCAGCAAAATATCCTAGGTGCAACAACATCAAGTGTTGCATGGCTAAACACTTATAAGGTCCCAAAGGCGAGACCTATTGGCTATGCCAAAGCTTTTTTTCAGTTGCCATGACATGTGAGTGATGCACATGCTACACACATGCGGGTGACCGAGCTCCTGGAATTTTAAAGATATACAGAACCCTATTGAGGCAAAGAATCTGGTCCGGTGTGAGACAACACCAGGAAAGGATAGTGATGATACTGGAAACACACTTGCTGCCACAGGAAGATGAGAAAATACGAACCAAATGGGGATGGAGGGGGAGAGGTAGGCTATGGTACTCTAGCTTTACCTCTTCAGCACATAGAGTATTGATATGGGTGCATGCCAGTGTTCCCCTTAAGGTGCACTCTGAGCTGAAGGCGGCAGATGGCTGATATGTGGGTGTAGTGGGGGATATAGATAGTAAACCCACAGTACTACTAAACACGTATGCTCCGAACGTAGACCCATCTGATTTCTTTAAGGCATTGACACAGATCTTAACACCCTGTGCCCACTACGATATCATATGGATGGGTGACTGCAATTTTGTGTTAGACGCCTCAATAGTTCCAGGTCCACTGCTAGACTGTTAGGCCGATCCTTTTGGGCAATACTGGAGGGAATGGACACGCTTAACCTCCTGGAATTATGGAGGACACAGCAAGGCACAATAAGGGTTTATTCTCCTCTACACTGGACCTTTTCTAGGATAGATTATGTATTCACCCACCAGGAACAAGTGGCTCAATTTGGCATGGCCCAGTACCTGGACCAAACCCTATCGAACCGCGCAAAGCTTAAGGAGGAATGTCAAGACCAGGTGTATGTGGCACCAGTGGCGTACACAACTCAGGGCATTGTTCGATCAGGTGTTTTGGGAAGAAATCAGGAGACGCTGTGGCAGTACTTTGCCATCAACACAGGGAGTGTGGCATCGGCTGGGATACTCTGGGAGGCATTCAAGGTGACCGTACGGGGGAACGACCTACAGGGTGCGTAAATCCCTAGGACATACAGTTATGAAATTGGAACAGCAGATAGCAGACATTGACAGGCAAGCACCGTACACTCCTGAGGTATGGGAATACAACACGGATTGCAGGGGGAACTAGATGAGGCCCAGGGCCCAGTTGGGAAGCAAGATTATAAATTATGCACAGAAATGCAACATGGACAATCAATCAATCAGGGAATTGTACGCTCGCTACTCACCCATGAGGGTCTCAAGGCGCTGGAGGGGGGCGGGGGCACAGATCTGTTTTGTCAAAAAGCCAGGTCTTGAGGGTCTTCCTGAAGGTGTTCAGGGAGGGGGCGCGTCTGATGTCGGTCGGGAGCTCGTTCCAGGTCTTGAGGGTCTTCCTGAAGGTGTTCAGAGAGGGGGCGCGTCTGATGTCGGTCGAGAGCTCGTTCCAGGTCTTGAGGGTCTTCCTGAAGGTGTTCAGGGAGGGGGGCGCGTCTGATGTCGGTCGAGAGCTCGTTCCAGGTCTTGAGGGTCTTCCTGAAGGTGTTCAGGGAGGGGGCGCGTCTGATGTCAGTCGGGAGCTCGTTCCAGGTCTTGAGAGTCTTCCTGAAGGTGTTCAGGGAGGGGGCGCGTCTGATGTCTGCCGGTAGGAACAGGAAGACCACACAGGCTGACTCTTGGCTTGGTTAGTTAACAGGGAGAAGGTTGGTAATGCTGTAGTGTCTGTTAGATGCAAATGAGGTGAGCCTGATTACACAAGAGGATATCCTGGCCCGATTTGCAGAATTTTATACAGCACTCTGCAAAAACAGGTCAGGATGATGAGGCTCGCATAGCGACCATTTTAGACTAGGCACACCTCCCTAGAATTGATGAGTACGCAAGAACTTTACTGAACACACCGCTTGATGAAACGGATATAGGATGGGCCATTAAACCCATGAACACAGGAAAGACGCCAGGTACCGCTGGGCTTAGTGTTGAGTTTTACCAGTCCTATGTGGATTTATTGTGGGCACCGCTGCTGGCTATGTACACGGAGGCCTTTGAGACGGACGTATTACTGGCATCATTTAGGGCGGTTAACATTGTAATCCTGTCTAAGCCCGGTAGAGACCCCACCCACTCTGAATAATACTGCCCTTTATAGATGATACATGTAGACTCAAAACATTTGGGGGAAATATTGGCGCAAAGGCTCTCAAAAATTGCAGAGGGGTCACGTATGGATAAGAGTTTTGGGGAAGCCGTACCACCACTAATACCATCCTTAAGGCATTTCCTATAATGAAGCACGCTCTGAGGGGGGAGTAGCCCTGTTTGATGGTCAATTTGGATGAACACAAGGCCTTCAACTCTGTTAACTGGACATTTATGCACCATGTGCTCCACCTATGCACCTGGTGGGCAGATTACCTGAGACGGGTGAAATTACTATATACGGACAGCAGGGTGAATGTGAGGGTGGGCCACAGAGGCTATCGGAGTGGGGGATCCGTCTGGGGTGCCCCCTCTCACCGCTGATGTTCCCCATCGTGATTGAGCCATTGACTCAACTTATGTTTTGGGCACAAGGATGGCTGTGAACATGGTGGGATGCAAGTGAGAGATCGTTTTGCTTATGCTGATGACATTCTGCTGACACTAAGGAACCGAATAGACTCATAGGGTGGGGTATACTACACACTGATGGAAGTGGGGGTGCACTCGGGGTTCTGGCTGAACGCAGATTAGTTGGTACTCCACCCTACATGGGTTGATGTGACTCCATATAAAAGTGCAAACACCGGTCCAATATCTGGGGGTATGTCTCACTAGACCTACACCTCAAATGTGGGTGCACTTTTGTAAGGCCTAGAAGGAAGTGGGCTAAAATGGTTGTGATTCCCGATGTCCCTCAAGGACATATAACCGTAAGCAAAATGATCCTGGTACCCCAAGCACTACATGTGCTGCGCGCGTGCCCTTGCGTTAGTCACAATCTTGCTCTTGCATACTGCATAAGGTACTTAGATTATATCATACTGGGGACATGGAATGGCAGGGGTCAGTCTGGAGGTACTGAAGCTTCCATGGGGCTGCAGAGGGCTACAAGCTTCCATGGGGCCGCACAGGGCCACAAGCTTCCATGGGGCCGTGGAGGGCCACGAGCTTCCATGGGGCTGCGAGTGCCAGAAGCTTCCATGGGGCTGCGGAGAGCCAGAAGCTTCCATGGGGCCGCGGAGGGCCACAAGCTTCCATGGGGCCGCGGAGGGCCACGAGCTTCCATGGGGCCGCGGAGGGCCATGAGCTTCCATGGGGCCGCGGAGGGCCGCGAGCTTCCATGGGGCGGCAGAGGGCCACGAGCCCTCCATGGGGCGGTGGAGGGCCACGAGCTTCCATGGGGCCGCGGAGGGCCACAAGCTTCCATGGGGCCGTGGAGGGCCACAAGCTTCCATGGGGAAGCAGAGGGCCACAAGCTTCCATGGGCTTCCATGGGGCCGCGGAGGGCCACGAACTTCCATGGGGCGGCAGAGGGCCACGAGCTTCCATGGGGCGGTGGAGGGCCACGAGCTTCCATGGGGCCGCGGAGGGCCAAAAGCTTCCATGGGGCTGCAGAGGGCCACCAACTTCAATGGGGCTGCGGAGGGCCACAAGCTTCCATGGGGCTGCGGAGGGCCAAAAGCTTCCATGGGGCTTCAAAGGGCCACAAGCTTCCATGGGGCTGCGGAGCGCCACAAGCTTCCATGTTCAGGGTATACTACTGGGCGGCACTCAATAACGTGGTTCCAGGGGGGGAAGCTCATCCTGTTCCGGGATGCTGGCTCGCCTGACCCGTCCCTGGAGGCTTTTGGCACTACCTCTGGTGACGTGTTGGAGTGGGGCAACTTTACCTGAACACATTTGTACATTATTAGAGATTTGGGAGTGTACAGTGAGACGGGAAATGAGGAGTGTATGTGCATGCAAGAGCTGGCTCCCTGGTGTACTGCGATTAGTCCTCAGGCACAGAGAGGGAGACACCCCACAATTCTTGGGGGACTTATACGACGATGGTAGGAT
This sequence comes from Triturus cristatus, assembly GCF_964204655.1. Lineage (NCBI taxonomy): Eukaryota > Metazoa > Chordata > Amphibia > Caudata > Salamandridae > Triturus > Triturus cristatus. The sequence goes on along the minus strand of NC_140581.1, from coordinate 11,387,537 downwards.
GGTGGGTTATGCTGACTTTTCCATTAGATGTCGCACGTAACTGCTTTCTTGTTTATGGGGGTTTGGTGGCGGCCACCTGGAAGGGCTGGGAAGGGTTTCCACAAGAATCGAAGACACATGTCCTGAACCAGACATTACCAGACATGGGGGGGAGAGCGCAAACGTACTACACGCCTATATGCCCCGCACTGATAGCACAGAGCCACTCGTATAACGACACTGAAAACACAATGGGAAGGCGATGTGGGTGAGGAGCTGAGTGAGCGTGAATGGGCCTCCGTGTGTGGCAATTGCAGAAGGGTGACTTGTAATGCACTTTTGAAGTTGATTCGTTAAAAGTGTGTGCACAGCGTTTGCATCACGCCGCAGTGGCTGCACAGGGTAAACAAGGGCATTGCCCCAGATGTCGATCGACTACTGGGACCTATATTCATATGTTGTGGACATTCCCAGGTGTGGGGTCTAAACACACTAAATCTGCTGATAAGGTGTTGTAACTAGGTCCAGCTGTGACAAAGTAATGCATAGCATTAAGATGAATGACTAAACAACTACCCACGCGGAAACCATGACTGAAGGAACTAGTGAGATGGGAGCTGGAGGAATGCGGGTTGAGACATAGATTAGTGTAGAGCGGGGCTGACCAAGGGGTAGAATAAAATGGCACCTGGTGAAGGTTCACCTGCAGCAGGAACCTGAGGAACCTGTTGTGGAACAGGAAGTGGACCCTGAAGAGGACTGATGTGTGTATATGTCTGGGGGTTTACAGGGGTGTGATAGCTCGGAGACAACGCCTCGATGTGTAATGTCTACAGCCTATTTACATTGCCTGCGTGCCTTATACAGGTTTTTAGCTAACTATATCTGTGGGGACTCCCCTCTCTCTCTCTCTGGATTTGTGGGGAGGGGGGTGGAGAGGATGGGGAGTGTTACTAAACTGCTTTGTTATTTACTTGCAAAAACTAATAAATGAAGTATAAGGAAAAAAAAGAAAGTGAATCATAGGATGCTGGAAGCAGAATAAACAATGCTATATAGTAAAGGGAACATCTATTGACAACTCGGATAGTGATATTTTTCTGATGGATACTTCTAACTGCAGATTCCTCACCGTTGGAATATTCCCAGGCACCAGACTGAATCCAGAAGCTTCTATAACAGTGATCCTATGCGCCCCTAGTCGCATTAGATGCTTCTGCATTGGCCTTGTTCCATCCCAGAAACAATGGAGCCAAGCCCGCATATAAGCAGCACCCCTGCGCGCCAATATCAGTTTCTTTCTTTTCACACAGATCTGGACCTCTGCTCCCTTTTTACGTCTCGCCTAGCGTTGCAGCACGAACGTGCTGCCATCGCTTTGCGAGGCATGCAGTATCCACTATAGTGTGGAAGCTTCGTTGAAGCTCCGCCCACTATCCGGCCCATCTTCTTCATTGGCTTAGGTTATAAATGCTGCCTTCCGATTGGTTTTGAGCTTGTTAGTCCCTCCCCATGACAGCCATGTCAGTCATTTGTATCCTTCCATGGCTACTGACCCCTTCACTGCACAGACTACTTTCCTCCAGTCCCTCCCTACCTCCCCCTCCCTCAGTCCGTGACTACTTGTGGCCCAGCCCCCTCCCACGCACTTCCAGTCATGCGCATGTTTTCTCACGCCCGCCCACACTCCATTTCCCGTGTGCCCTTAAACTACGTTCCTCAGCTTCACTTTTTCCTGTTCTGTGCACGTCTGCTGTCAGCTGCAGATTCGGTTTCTCTACTGATTGGAGTCCGTGTACAAACACACAAAATCCTGTTTAATAATCGATATGAGTACGAGCTGTTAATTCTGTAGCAGCTCATTAGCCTGCACGACTGGGTGAAAAGGGGGCGGAGAGTGAAAGCTGTAGTTCATTACAACACAGACTACATTTCCCGTGTGCCCTTTAGCTACGTTCCCCGGCTTCACTTCTTCCTGTTGTGTGCCGTGATCTGCTGTCAGCTGCACCATGGCGGAAATACAAGAGCAGGTAAAGCTTGTTCTGTACTGGTATGGGTAGAAGAGTTTCTGTGTTACTTAGTTGCTCTGTTGCTATTGCCTGTATGAGCTGTCTCTTGCAATATTTTTGTTTTCATTACCCTAAATTTGTATGTTTATTTGGACGGTCGCGGTACCGTCTTGTAGTGAACGTATTTAATTATTTTATGTGAAACCTTGCTACTTCGGTACTGGTGTCTTTTGCACTGCAAACTTCCTTGCACTGTGAGATATCCTGGATGCCCTTGGTCTCGTCTGCACTCATTGTCGGGTCTCAGATATCCCTTCCCGCTTCATGACCTGCCTCGCCGCGAGCCACCGCCGCAAGCGTTCCCGGGCGTGCAGGCCGAACACCGCCCAGCCATAGGCTCTTCACAACCCCCTGTATAGGCCGTCAAGCAAAGACAGGAGAGCAATTGCACGCTGCCATTACTAATTTTACTTACAGTACCCCCGAAAGAAATCAACAGCATTAGAGGTGACCAACAATTCTAGGACAACTTCACCAACTGAGAGTGATACCAAACTGCAGCCCCTGGTTTCTGATACTGTTCCTGAGACACACGGGCCATTTCCGATGACTGGATAGCCTATCCGTTTCCCGTATTCCAAGCGTCTCGCTTTGAATCCTCTTTCGAACAACATCAAATACTATTTTTTTCAACCACACAACCATGGCAACAGGAGAGAAGAAACCTGAAACAGAAGCAACAAGAACACAATCGACACCTTCCTCTTCATCCAATCAAAGCAAGCCTGCACCTGTAAAGCCTAATTATGCTTTGAAGTTTACAATAGCAGGACACACCAAAGCAGTATCCTCTGTCAAATTCAGTCCAAACGGAGAATGGTTAGCAAGTTCATCTGCTGAGAAGCTTATCAACATTTGAAGGGAAATTTGAGAATACTATATCTGGTCATAAATTGGGAACTCTCTGATGTTGCTTGGTCATCTGATTCCAACCTTCTTTAGTCTGCTTCTGATGACGAGACGCTAAAGATCTAGGACGTCAGTTCGGGAAAATGCTTAAAGACCCGGAAGGGTCACAGTAACTACCTTTCAACCCCCAGTCTAAGCTCATTGTGTCAGGTTTGATGAAAGTGCTAGAATTTGGTATGTGAAGACTGGAAAGTGCCTTAAGACCCTACCTGCACACTCCGAGCCAGTGTCTGCTGTCCATTTTAATCGCGATGGCTCCTTAATAGTTTCAAGTAGCTATGATGGTCTTTGCCGAATTTGGGACACTGCGTCTGGCCTGTGCTTAAAAACGTTGATTGGTGACGACAGCCCCCAAGTGTCTTTTGTGAAATTCTCTCCAAACGGCAAATATATTCTAGCAGCAACATTAGACAATACTTTAAAACTTTGGGACTACAGCAAAGGAAACTGCCTGAAAACCTACACTTTTCACAAGAACGAAAAATATTGCATATTTGCTAACTTCTCTGTAACTGGCGGCAAGTGGATTGTTTCTGGTTCAGAAGACAACTTGGTTTACATGTGGAATCTCCAGACTAAGGAAATTTTACAGAAGCTACAGGGGCATACAGATGTTGTAATCTCAACTGCATGTCACCCAACAGAAAACATAATTGCATCAGCCGCTCTATTGAACGACAAAACCATCAAGCTATGGAAAAGTGACTGCTAAAATACTTCACAAACTACTTTTGGAGAACTGCAACTGATGGAAGACAACCTGTTGTGCAAAAGACGCCTTGTGCAAAATCTGAAGGTTTTTCAGGTGCACTTCTGATCTGAAATTGATCAAATCTTGAGCTTGAGAAAATAAAATAAATATTCGAAGGACGTCTGGGAGAGTCTTTAGAACATCTTAATGGGTGAAGCTCAGACCTGAAGATGTGAGCCGCCTTCATTTTCTTCCTCCCATTCTTCAAACCGTAGAAGTGTTTGAGGAAATGGTGTTATTGTGGGTGCGCTTACTGTACTCTGAATGGAAGCACAACCTGCAGGTGAAGTTTCCATGGCTTGCATCAGTTACGTTGACAGTCGACCACCGTCTTACCTTTGGTGTAGGTATGAACCCTTTTGGGAGGATGAATCTAAAGTCATCTGTGGAATTAGACATGGACACTCTGAAAAAAGACTGTTTACCATGTTGTGCAATCGAAGTAGTACCAAAAATATCAGGAAATGAGTACTTGTTCAACATAGTTTGATCTTGTAAGAAGATCAATTGAACGCCATTACCTGGCAGTTTTTACTTTTGCTTTCTTTTTGTGACCAAATAAAACCAATAATGTAATTTCAGTCTTCAATCAGTGGAAAACTGCCTTCCAGTTAAGATCTGCTTTTTACCCGTCTGTATATTGCTTACATTTATTGCAGTGTGTGCAAATAGATGCAGCCCTAAAACATTTTACATTAAACAATACCTGCTTTGTTTAGAAAAAAAAATATATATATCCTAGATAAGCTTCCTATTCTATTAGAGAAGCATCTATCACAATTGCTTGGGTTGGCAGGCCTTGGTAAAAGGGAACTCCCTTTAAGAGATTGTGTCTCTTGCACCACCCCTTGAGGAGTTGTTTAACTTGCATTGTAAGATTCACATTGTCTTCCAAAATGTCTTTTTATTAGGAGCAGTTGTCCTCCAGGCACTGTTGCACGGCCTCATGTGGAGAAACGCATTGGGGTCTAGGAAGGTACATGATGTCTTGGACCCCGGTAGCAATCAAATCTAATGTGCTGCTGGTTGTGGCGTTTGCAGCAACCAGTGACATTTCTGAAAAATGGCTCGTATCCTTTCCTCCAATGTGGCTTGAACATCTAAATGACAAGGAACGAAACATGAGGCTTGAGTGGCCTGGAAGGGGAAGATGTCCTCAGTGTGCTGTAATCTGCACTGTTACACGCTGAAGCCCTTTAGCACTTCAATGGCCGTGGTTTTTAGCTAGGACACAAATGCACATTGAGTAACGAGGGTCTTATGTCCTGATGGTGGTCTGTAAGTCCGAGCAGCAAGTAACCACACGGAGATGCTGTGACAAACCTCCATGACAGTAGGGTCTGCAGATTCATAAGCAGCGCTGATTGACTGGTTGGAGTCTACCTGGCCTTCCCATACTATCTCAACAAAGTCCTGTCTCCTGTTTTCTGGCATTTCATCGACAAAAGAGCATTGAGCGATTCCCAAACAGCTCTGTCGTATCACCCCAACAAAGCAGATGTGCGAGCTGTTTAAAAAGCTGCAGAGCCAAATACCTCATCTATCCTCTTACTTTCTCTCTTTGGCAGCACTGAGGCTTCTGGAGCGAGAGTGTGTCTCTTTCCTACAGATCAGCCTATTACCGAGTGTGACCTAGGATTTTATCTTAAATAGACTGGATGCTGCTCTGAGGGCCTGTATTTTTAGGTTGAGCTTTTGAGACTTCTTGTATATACTTTAGTATGTACTTATTATATACTTATATGTGTATCTACTTTGTAGGCTCTGGAGAGCAGACCTAGGACTTGTCTACTTCTGCTTAGGGACTTTGTTTTCTGTTCAACTGCCTCTGTTTAACTGGAAAGGTCAGTAAAACACCCAAATTGCTGTCTGCTGAGGGACTTTCTTTTTTTTTTTTTTTCTGCAACTGCCTCTATATTACTTTCTTGATAGAAAACGCCCAGCAGAGATCAGTAAAATACTAGAATCACTTTAGCATTCTCTAGATTCCAGTCCATAGAAATTGTCTTCCACGAGCACCCGTAGACAATAATATTTTTTTCAAATCTTGTATTTTCAGTGTCATGACCACCAAAGGCCCTGATTTTATAATAAAAACAGAGCTTTGGACTATACCATTTCCCGCTGAAAAGCAATATTTCTCTCCGTGTGTTCCCATACCTGGCGTGTCACGCAGTTTGGTGCTTACTTTCCCTCCATGTTAAAGAACAGTAGATGTTTCAGCACCAAGGCTAATGTGCTGCATAGCTAAATACATATAAGGATCTAAAGGCGAGACCGATTGCATTGCAAATGCTTGTTTAATTGGTTGATTAATTATACCAAATTGCTTTTCCACTGTGCAAGGGAATGATACCCGCTCTTGAAGCCATTCCTGTGACAGGTTGTCTTTGTGGTCAAGGTCAACGTGTAAGGAAAAGTCAAAGAAGAAGCGTAAGTCGTAGTGAGACGCCGCACAGGCACACCCTGTTCCCATACGATTTGATCCAGACAAAAAACTCCCTTTACCACACAGGCGCCCTCAGGCTCCATCATCTTGGGGCATGGAATCTGACCAGAGTTCATAATGTCAATGGCAATGAGTTACCTGACACTTTACAATGATGATAGTTTCTATATGGACTTACAGGAGGCCAATGAACTTGATACTATGCTGTATATAGGGTTGATTTTACCCCACAAGAGTGCTTCATTTGCGGTAGTGATTAGATGAGCAGGTGAGGTCGTGTGTGTCTATATTCATACATATAGAGACTAGCGTCATAGAACACCCATCCAAGCGGGCAGGGGCTCGTCTCGTGCGGATGCCACGGCACCAACATACACAAATTCCTTCCCACCTGGGGTTCTGGTTGCAGTTTCTGTTGCAAAATGGATTTATTTTGGGCACAAATACACAACGCGTTTGAACTCCTTCCGGAGTGTTGGTCACATGACCCTTGATGGAATTAAAGTAAACGTAGCATCCAACATGACACACGCAGATTTTAGTAAACAAAAAAACATACTGCCAGCAATAGCGGGTAGTTACCCTCGTTTATAATATGATATTAAATGTGAATATGATACATCTCATATATTTAATAACAAAATAAGTGGTCAATGATACTGACATGATTTAACTTCATAACGAAAATGATTTCCACCAAAGTCTGGGAGTTGGCACCAATTCATATTTCACATGCCTCTAGTAGGTCTTTGTGAATTGACAATCACACATCTTTAAAGGACACATACTGGCGGTTCAGAGCTATGTCCTGATGGGTGTAGTACCCAAGTTCACATAGCTTGAGATCAGTTCAGAAGAACCTACGCCGTAAGGAAATTAGCAGATAGTGGGAGGAGACATCGTTACAGAATTATCTGGAGGTTGAAAGGATACCTTGAGGATTAAGAATCTTCATTGTGCCAACATTAAATAATCCCAAACCTCAACTCTTGAAATCTTGGATGGATGATACCACAGCATGTTCCAAAACGATGTTACAGATTTTGATCAAAAATGCGCGTTAAAGTATGACCCATGACCCTTGATGGAATTCTCGCGGTAAAGTAAACGTAGCGTCGTGTTGGATGCTACCTTTACTTTAACAGAATAAATCCATCAAGGGTCATGTGACCAACACTCCGGAAGGAGTTGAAACGCGTTGTGTATTTGTGCCAGAAATAAATCAATTTTGCAACAGAAACTGCAACCGGAGTGGCTTCTTTCTTCATCAAAACCCCAGGTAAGAGGAATTTGTGTATACATATATATATATATATATATATATATATATATATATATATATATATATAATCTACTGGCGGTCGCCAGTAGATAGTTATAGTTAGGACCGTGTTTCCATAGGAAATACGCAACATTCTATTTGGAATAACTTTGGCGCCGGTTGACGAATCCTCGCGAAATTTTCAAAATAGGTGGGGCGCTCCGCTCCGCTCCTACCCTGAAAGTCTCGGGGGGATTCGTCAAGCGGGGGCTGAGAAAAAAGGGGGGTCCCAAAACGCGTTTTCCCCATGCATTTTCCCATAGGACCTTTAGTCCGAGCTACAGCCCGAACGGCTGAACAGAATTACTTGAAATTTGGCAGAGAGGTAGTCCTCAGGTCAGAGATGTGCCTTTTGCAGGTCTGGTGTAAATCTATTCAGTAGGTCCTGAGAAAATAGCATTTAAATCAATATATATATCTGTAAGCGCGCTCCGTGCGCAGGGTGTGCGCACGGTGAAAAACCAGAAAAAAAAATAAAAAATAAATACATAACTTAGAATTTAAAAAAACGTACAAATTCACTGAAAAAACCATAGGTTTCACACATGTTATAGTTAGCTGTACATTTCACTCGTAAAAAACCAATGAAATTCCACGTTATAGTTAGATCAGGTAACTATAACTTGCGCGACCGCAATCCACAATGTGTCATTTCAGATGTCATCATTGATGTGAAGAGTGATGTCACTGACCATGTCATGAGGGATGTAATATGTGACGTCATCAGCAGTTTATTGTGGGCGCGCAAGTTATAGTTACCTGATCTAACTATAACGTGGAATTTCATTGGTTTTTTACGAGTGAAATGTACAGCTAACTATAACATGTGTGAAACCTATGGTTTTTTAAGTGAATATATATATATATATATATATTCACTGAAAAAACCATAGGTTTCACACATGTTATAGTTAGCGGAAATTTTACTGATAAAAAATCAGTGAAATTCCCCCGTTATAGTTAGTGCAGGCAACTATAACTCACGTGACCGCAATCCTCTGCTGATGCTAATACTGTATTTAGACACTTATTTGCCCATGTCTTCTTCCATACATTTTTAGCTATACATATATTACAAATATTTTTTTTTCATAAAGACACATATGTCATCAGCAGAAGATTGCGGTCGCGTGAGTTATAGTTGCCTGCACTAACTATAACGGGGGAATTTCACTGGTTTTTTATCAGTAAAATTTCCGCTAACTATAACATGTGTGAAACCTATGGTTTTTTCAGTGAATTTGCAAGGTTTTTTAAATGCTAATTCCTAACTATAACGTGTGTGAAACCTATGGTTTTTTCAGTGAATTTGTACGTTTTTTTAAATGCTAAGTTACTTTACGCCATTCGTGGCGTGCGCGCCCACTTAACGCAGTTTGTTCCGTGCGCGCACAGTAAGCACGCGGTGCGCTTCGCGCACCGCGCGCCCACTTTACGCAGTTAGTGTCGTGCACGCACGGTGGGCACGCGGTGCGCTACGCGCACCGCGTGCCCACGTTACGCTAGATGGGCCATGTACGCACGATGCGCTTCGCGCACCGTGCGCACATGGAGGACATATGATGCACTTTGTTTTGAAAGGTAATATTTTAATTTTTCGTAATTTTTATAAGCCATGCACAAATGGTGCCCTTCGGGCACCATTTGCACACGTGGTGGAGAGAGTGTGGATAATTTTATCTTTTATTATTTTTGTTTAAAATATTGTGGTTTTTCACTGCTCTAATAAGCCCTGCACATTTGGTGGACTGCGGCCACCAAAAGCACAGGGGGTGGGGAGAGTGTGGATAGTGTTTTTTTTATTACATTTTTTACCGTACGCGTACGGTAAGCGTAATCGGCGAAATTAGCGAAAAAATAAAAATTCAATTTTTGGCCTTGGGGGGTCTTTGGGGACTCCCTCAACATGGCTATGTGTGTGGGAGCTGTCTAAACAGCCCCTTTACATGTTTATTGGTTTTATTTAACAACCTAACTCTCAGTGCGAGAGAGAAAATGGCGGCCGCCGCTTCCTGGTTTCGGCCGATTCGAATGTTTACTAAGATCTAAGAGCCAATCAGAATCGCGCTCGCGCACGCCACCGTACGCGTACGGTAAGCTTACGGTAAGCGTACCGTAAGCTGGCTCAGATATATATATTGATTTAAAGGCTATTTTCTCAAAATCTACTGAACAGATTTACACCAAACCTACAAAAGGCACTTCCTTGACCTGAGGACTATCTCTCTGCCAAATTTCTAGTAATTCTGTTCAGCCGTTCGGGCTGTAGCCCTGTCTAAAGGTCCTATGGAAAAATGCATGGGAAAAACGCGTTTTGGGACCCCCTTTTATCTCAGCCCCCGCTTGACGAATCCCCCCGAGACTTTCAGGGTAGGAGCGGAGCGTAGCGCCCCACCTATTTTGAGAAATTCGCGAGGATTCGTCGACCGGCGCCAAAGTTATTCCAAATAGAATGTTGCGGTTTTCCTATGGAAAAGGGGTCCTAACTATAACTACCTACTGGCGACCGCCAGTAGGTAATATATATATATATATATATATTTTTTTTTTTGCATTAATTGTTGAAGTCAAGATGAAAGTCGTTTCTGAGGATTTCCATCCTGGGCCAACCTCACCAGAGCCCTTTCTTCCATTTAATGAGCCTTAACTGACACTCTTGGGCTAAGCATTACTATGGCCCACTGGGGAATAAGCAGGTGGATAAATGCCACAGACGGGCACCTGGTGACACGGAATATGTTTGCAGCATCCTACTAATGAGATTTTGATGGTCCAGGCATTGACCAGCAAAGATAATCTGAATGCATTCACCACGACTGCTCCAGGCAAGGAGTAACCAGCACAAGCGCACGCCTTGTGCGGCCGCATGGGGAGGGTGCCTACGTGATTGCCTTGCGGGAGCGAACAGCAAGGTGCGATGATTGCGACTATATGGCGCCACCATATGGCGCCGCTCGCTCCCGCAAGGGAATCTCCAGATGTGCTCGCGTTGCCATTGGAAGCAATGCAATGCGTGCACGCTTTTGCCCTCAAAGTTGTGCCGATGGCTAAAGGTCTTTCCTATGCAGTGTATGTGCGCTGCATAGGTGAGACCTAAAAATGAGCAGCTTGTGTTCCTTGCATGGAAAACATGTAAAGTTCTGGGGCCGGCTTGGATAATCTGCCTGGCTGGTACTAGCTAATTTGCACGGTGGTGCTAAACAGCACCTATTAGGAACCGGTAAGGTTGTGTTGTTTAGTTCCATTGTTTTAGCGACAATTAGTGGCGTCTCAGTAAATGTTCTTTTTATAGTTTAGTTTCCCTAGTGCAGAAAATGCCAATATCGATGTCAGTGGCTACACAACAGTATTACTCATCATCAAAAGACCAGGGCAATAGAGTTAACTGGCCCCAGCTCCACTCGACCCCAACGGGTCGGATGCTGCTGTGAAGCCAAGAACACAACAACCTCGTTTTACCTTTTTAAGTACCAGCTAGGAATATGTTCGTATTGTAGTGCTACTTAACACAAAACACGCATTTCAGGGTGGCTTTCAAAATGCAGGCTCTATGCCACATCCTTAGGTCTGAAGTGTCGCGTAGTTCTACCTTCCAAGAAACAGAAAGTTTAAGGCAGAGGAGAAAAAACCTGCTCTCTATTCAAGCCTCGCATCTGATTTGACGCTAAAAAATCGCGCTCTGTGGTAGGTGCGGCTCTGCGATGATGCTCGACGTTTGTGCCTAAAGGTAACATTTCATCTAAGGGACACCATTCTCATGAGGCCCAGTTCTTCCAATAGATTTGTGTCTGTTTAACAATTTCATTGTTGTGTAAAATTCGGATACATATTCACTTCAATGCCTTGAAACAGGGTCAGTGTTACACTTGAAGAACCAAGATCGTAATCCCGCAGCAACAACTAGCAGAAGCCCTGTGTGCTCATGAAGAACCTTACGACACTTATCTGCCCAACCCTATGCAAATAAAAAGATCGGAGCTCAGGGTAGAAAAGTCCATAATGGAGCACAATAGAGCCAGGTGGCAAGAACGTGCAGGTGCTGCGGCAAAACCAGTGCTGATTCTGGGCGCAACCATGCTGGTGGTTGGTGCATCGCTCCAGGCTAGGCATGAGCTGGTGCTCGCCCGCCTGTCTGAGGAGGCCCAGGCTCACAGGCGCTGGAGGCTTGCATTCATTTATGGCACAACATTAGAGGGGTTCATTAAAACCAGTTAAACCCTCCCGTAATATTCCAAGGTGGTACACCGCCTGCTCAAAATCTAATAAGGATCTTCGCCTCGCACTAACTACCAAACCCAGGGGTCATTATTTGGTGAGTGATCTGCGTAAGCGGTACATAAAAGCCATAAAACATGGCGCCAGGAAGTTGTAAGCTCTTGCTGGGATACACATTTACAAACATCCAAACAGGGCTGCAGAAAGACATTCTGGGCTACGGTTTCTGAACCCAAATCCAGTTTCAGGACCTCTATCACTATTTCTTACCATATCACCAGTAGCAACTGGTTGTAACATTTTAAGGGAATTTACGCAGGAGAAATTCAAATTCAGCGTGGCGTCAGGCGGGGATGTTAGGCCTTTATTGATTTTGTATGTGAGTGATCTCCATTCCTCACTTTTAGACTCAACACAGGATGACACAGCCCACTCTCAGCCCTCTTGTATGCGGATGACGCAGTGCTCACAGCATGCACAACTAGGACACCGCATCTCCTAGTACACACCTTTACCAACTTCATGGCCTCCCCCGACCTGCAAACTAATTTTGCCAAGTCCCACGTCATGTCTTGTGCCCCTAAGTGCAGGTCCCTATCAACCCTGCCCATTGGCCCCAACGCTCCGACCTGTGCAAGCTTCTTCCCTTATCAAGCGTCATGGTCTTTCAACATCTCTCATCGTACAACAACATTTTCTTGGGCCATAAGGGCCCTATGCTCTCTTCCCCAACCCCTGGGTGGTGGATTTCTAGACAAATTGTTAAAAATGTATAAATCCCAGCACCATTAAATTGCTATGTACGGTGCAGAGTTATGGGATATTTCCAACTGTAAGGTAATCCAGCAAGAAGGACGGAGAGTTCTAAAGAGACTGCTGGCTCTTCCCATCTCTGTTGCTAATTACATCAATCATAAATAAAGCTCCTGGTATTATGGTATTTATTTTTTAAACATTTCTGTCTGTATTTATCCATATTTGTTTCTTGCCCATTTTAATGGTATTTATCCATATTTATTTTGTATTTCATGAACAGATGATGTGATAACTCCTATATTTCCAAATTTATTTTACAGATAAACATGCCCTCATACGTTGATGCCTGTTGCGTTTAAAAAAATTACACAGCTAAAAATAAAATAGCACACACATTAAACAATTGGGATATTTTCACAATTACACGTTGAGATTTGCAGCAATTAATTTAAGGAAATCTTAGGGCGCTTCAGAACTCCCTCTCCGACCAATATGTGCAGCTACTAGCCTCAAAGTCAATCATCTCAGCATAGAGAGCCATCCAAAAAAAGCCAATTATCTGTATTTTTCCACTTTTAAAAATATATACAGACAGGAAATACGTTTTCTGTCTGTATTTATCTGTAAAAATCCATATAAATGGAAAACAGAGAGCTCTAATCAATTCAATTCAATTCAATTCAAATGATCTTTATTCGGATATAAACAGACATCCATAAAAGTACATACAAAATACAACAAACATTCTTAAACACAGTCAAATAAGTGCAGATTCAAAACTCAAATACTGTAAAAATAGTTCTAAATCAAACATGTCAGAGACCTCCAGAAAATACATCTATTAAAAAGCATTAAAAACCATCTCAATGAATAATAAAACATATTTTAAAAGAACAACGTGTCTAAGGTACATCAATGTGCAAATATGCAGTGTGCAAACAATAAAACAACCTAAGTCATTGATAAAAACTAATCTTAAAAACAGCGTATCTGAAGGTACACCCAATGAACAAAAGTGCAATGGACAAAGTAATAAACAGGCTTTCAAACCAAGTTCATTGAGGTGAGTGGACAACCAATAAATAAAACACAATAAATTAACTTGACAGAATAATCAACACACTTCAAGTCATAATCATTGAGGCACGAGAACGGACAGCGGTTTGAAGAAAGTGGTTGACTCTGTAAATTACATCGTCAGTACTTAACATCCGTAAAACTCTGAAAGCCTCATTAAAATCCGTCAGGGCATTAGCTCTCAAGTAAGGGATTAGAAAGTGTTTGGTATATTTTGCATAAAAGCCACAAAACAGTGTAAAATGCAACAAACTTTGCTTTCCACCCTGGTTACATGGGCAGGATAGACTCCCCAAGTTATGAGTGTAGCCCAAGGGGAAGCAGAGTAAATTTACCACACTACCATCCCTAAATCTAAACAGCAAACTCCGGTTCCATCTGCCCAATTTCTTGCGTAGGTAGCCTTGGGGCATGTTAAATGGCTTGGTACATGATATTTGTAGTGGTATGTACCCAATAATTACTGGCTTTGTAAATTCGATTTTTTCTCTGTTCACTCGATACAAATCAAATAAGGCCCTTTTCACTATGGTCCTATGTGATGTATCGATTGTTTCGGGTGCTGAGAAAAGATGCCCCATGTCTACGCTTAGAAGGCTCATCTGTACCGCGTTGAGCCAAGGAATGTATTTTGCCCGCTCACTTTTTAGGCAGTCTAAAATTATATCACGAGTCAGCGAGGCTGCTGGGTTACGCCAAATTTTTAACCAAAACAGAGCAGGTCTAGATTTTATAAAGTCCTCTATATATGGAAGGTTCAGTTCTCTGTGGCACACATATGATGGTGCCGAGATAACACCCCCCAGTACCCTCCTACAGAACTTATTTTCTTCAATCTGAATGTTCGTGCAGCTCGAGTATCCCCATACCTCAGCACCATAAGTTCCTGTAGGGACGCACTGGGTTTTGTAAATTTGTAAAAGTGACAGAATGACTTCAGTATGCTTTGGTTGGCGTAAAGTAATTATAGAATTAATGGCTTTACCCAGTTTATTCCTCCCTCTGGCAACATGTGGTTGCCAGGATCCGAAATCGGAAAACAACAAACCTAAGTAAGGGAAAGTGGTAGTGCTGTTTAGAACTTTATTCCCTGACGTAATATGGCTGATTTTATGTTTCTTAGGCTCACAAGACATTATATAGGATTTTTTAAAATTTGTGCATAAGTCAAGATCGGCCATATAGGAGACGAAGCCTGATATTAAAGTGCGAAGTGCATTAGGTGTACGACCTAAGAGTACCGCATCGTCGGCATAAAGCAATACAGGGAGAGGTTTGCCTTTAACGAGCGGAACGTCTAAAGTCAATTTATCCAAGGATGTACTTAGTTCATTTATATATAAAATAAAAAGCAGGGGAGCCAGGACACAGCCTTGTCTAACACCCCTGCCAATTAAAATCTCGCCCGAAACTTCACCATCATTGTTAATACGGACACAAGCTTTTAAATCACTGTGTAAGTGGGCCAAAAAGTGGACCAGAGATTCATCCAAACCATACCTCAGCAAGGCTGTCCATAGGCGTGATCGGTTGACAAAATCAAAGGCGGAGCTTAGATCCATGAAACCTAGATAAAGTGGGGATTTTTTAGCTATAATGTATTTATCTAAAACTAAGTTTAGGTTCAGGCACTGCTCAACCGTCCCTACGTTGCTTCTAAAGCCTAACTGGCATGGGTGTAAAATTTTGTTTTCTTCGGACCAGATGTTAATCTTATTAAAAATGACCCTGCCCAGAATCTTCAATGTATTGTCAATTAATGATATCGGGCGATAACTCCCAGGATCAAATCTATCCCCTTTTTTAAAGATTGGTACGATGGTGCTATTAGACCAAGAATCAGGCAGTGAAGTGATGGATAAATTGTTAAAAACATTACACAAAAGTGGGGACCATAGATCAGGCTCTGATTTTATTAAATCAATAGATACTCCATCAGGCCCTGGCGCTTTGTTTCCGGCGCTTTGAAGAATTGCATCCTCTACTTCCGTTATTGAAATATGCGGAAACTTAAATGATTGACAATTTTCAATAGGAGGGGTCGATGCCATGTAAATATTTGTAAAATGTTTCACCCATACATCCCCCGGTATGCTACAAGTTATGGGAGTGATATTAGAGCCAAATGATTTCAAGTTCTTGACCTCTCTCCAAAACCCTGACCTCTCTCCAAAACCCCCGACCTGCAAACTAATTTTGCCAAGTCCCACGTCATGTCTTGTGCCCCTAAGTGCAGGTCCCTATCAACCCTGCCCATTGGCCCCAACGCTCCGACCTGTGCAAGCTTCTTCCCTTATCAAGCGTCATGGTCTTTCAACATCTCTCATCGTACAACAACATTTTCTTGGGCCATAAGGGCCCTATGCTCTCTTCCCCAACCCCTGGGTGGTGGATTTCTAGACAAATTGTTAAAAATGTATAAATCCCAGCACCATTAAATTGCTATGTACGGTGCAGAGTTATGGGATATTTCCAACTGTAAGGTAATCCAGCAAGAAGGACGGAGAGTTCTAAAGAGACTGCTGGCTCTTCCCATCTCTGTTGCTAATTACATCAATCATAAATAAAGCTCCTGGTATTATGGTATTTATTTTTTAAACATTTCTGTCTGTATTTATCCATATTTGTTTCTTGCCCATTTTAATGGTATTTATCCATATTTATTTTGTATTTCATGAACAGATGATGTGATAACTCCTATATTTCCAAATTTATTTTACAGATAAACATGCCCTCATACGTTGATGCCTGTTGCGTTTAAAAAAATTACACAGCTAAAAATAAAATAGCACACACATTAAACAATTGGGATATTTTCACAATTACACGTTGAGATTTGCAGCAATTAATTTAAGGAAATCTTAGGGCGCTTCAGAACTCCCTCTCCGACCAATATGTGCAGCTACTAGCCTCAAAGTCAATCATCTCAGCATAGAGAGCCATCCAAAAAAAGCCAATTATCTGTATTTTTCCACTTTTAAAAATATATACAGACAGGAAATACGTTTTCTGTCTGTATTTATCTGTAAAAATCCATATAAATGGAAAACAGAGAGCTCTAATCATAAGGAACTGGGGCCGCGACACCTGGAAGACTTGATCCGGGTCTGGTCAGCCCTGCTCTTGTTATCAATAGGTAAAAACCCTGAGACTGTCCCAACAAGAGAGTTAATGCTGAATTGCCTCTCCCTGGACAACAGTTTGCACATCCCCTGGATTGGTTATGTTAAGACCACTCATAGTCGTAGCTGCTCCCCCCGAAGAGCCGGAGTGGCCTGAACCGCCACCTCCCTCCGTCGAAGAAGAAGCCGACGCCGAGTCCGGGCCGCCAGAACTCGCCCCGGACGAGGTCACCGCGCTCGGCGACCTCCCCGAACTCGCCCAATGGCACCAAGAAGGTGGCCCCACAAGGGAGCAGTTCCGCCAAGAACAGAAGACCTGACCCTCCCTCGAAGGGACCCGACAGCAAGCAGCCGCCCAGGCCGCCGGAGACCAGACGGGGACCCACTGGGTCTATTGGGACAATGACCTCCTCTACAGCGAGCAGAAGACCGCAGAATTGGGGGCCAGCCGCGTGCTGGTGGTCCCCCTCAGATTCCGGGACTTCCTCCTCAATTTTGCACATGATGTGCCCCTCGCCCGGCACCTGGGGCAGGACAAAACATACAGCCGCCTGGTGACTCACTTCTACTGGCCCCGAATGCGGAAGGACGTGGACAATCATTGCCGGACCTGCCCGACCTGCCAAGCCAGCGGGAAGAGCGGGGGAAGGGTCAAAGTCCCTCTCCAGCCCTTTCCAATAGTCAACACCCCATTCGAGCGAGTGGGGATCGACATCGTGGGGCCCCTGGACCCCCGAACCTCCCAAGGACATCGCTTCATCCTCATCCTGGTCGACCATGCCACCCGATACCCCGAGGCCATCCCTCTCCGAACAGTGACGGCCCCCGTGGTGGGCCGGGCCTTGATGGGAATCTTCTCCAGAGTAGGTTTCCCCCGGGAGGTTGTGAGCGACCGAGGCACCAACTTTATCTCGAAGTATATGCGGTCCCTGTGGCAACAGTGCGGGGTCACCTACAAATTCACCACCCCGTACCACCCCCAGGGGAACGGTCTAGTCGAACGATTTAACCGGACATTGAAAGGAATGATCAAGGGCCTGGAGGAGCCCCTGAGACGCAAGTGGGACGTCCTGCTGCCCTGCCTCCTGTTTGCCTATCGGGAGGTCCCGCAAAAGTCTCTGGGGTTCAGCCCCTTCGAACTCTTGTACGGACACCCTGTCCGAGGCCCTCTCAGCCTGGTCAAGGAAGGCTGGGAGACCACCATCCAAGATGCTCCCCCCGACGTCTACCGGTACCTCCTGACCCTGCGAAACCAAACACGGAAATTCAGGGAACTGGCCGAAGCCAACCTCGAGGCAAGCCAGGAGGAGATGAAACGCTGGTATGACCAGAACACCTCCTCCATCGAGTTCGAGCCAGGCCAGCAGGTCTGGGTCATGTCGCCCGTCGACCCCTGTGCCCTCCAAGACAAGTGGACCGGGCCCTTCAAGGTGGTCGAGAAGAAGAGCCCCGTCACCTACCTGGTCGACCTGGAATCCCCCAGGAACCCCCTCCGGGTCCTCCACTTTGCCCAAACAGAACTTAGCCTGTTGATGGCTACGGACGATGGGGCCGAGGACGACTCCGAGCCCCTACCCGACCTCCTGAAAACCTCCGAAAAGGACGGCTCCGTGGAGGGAGTCATCCTCTCCGCCACCCTGACTCCCGATCAGCGCCGAGATTGTCAAGGACTGCTGCATCGCTTCGCTGCTCTCTTCTCCCTCACTCCCGGAGTCACCCGATGGTGCGTCCACGACGTCGACACCGGGGACAGCCCCCACGTGCGACACCGAGCCTACCGGGTCCCCGAGCGAGTGCGGGCCTGCATCCACGCTGAGGTCGCCAAGATGTTGGCCCTGGGGGTCATCGAACCCTCCGACAGTCCCTGGGCAGCCCTGTGGTCCTGGTGCCGAAAGCTGCCGCCCCCGGCACCACCCCGGAGCTCCAGTTTTGCGTGGACTATCAGGGATTGAATGCCATCACCAAAACCGATGCCCATCCCATTCCTCGGGCAGATGAACTGATCGACCGCCTAGGAGCAGCCCGCTACCTTAGCACCTTCGACCTCACCGCCGGATACTGGCAGATCGGGCTCACCCCCGGCGCCCAAGAGCGTTCCGCTTTCTCCACCCCCGATGGCCATTACCACTTCTGCGTGATGCCCTTCGGCATGAAGAATGCCCCGGCGACCTTCCAGAGGCTGGTAAATAAGGTACTGGCCGGCCTAGAAGCGTTCAGCGCCGCCTACCTGGATGATATTGCGGTGTTCAGCAGCCACTGGGCCGAGCACCTGAGGCACCTCGGGGAGGTCCTGACCGCCCTCCAAAGGGCCGGACTTACCGTAAAAGCCAGCAAGTGTCAGATAGGCCAAGGATCAGTAACCTATCTGGGACATCAAGTGGGGAGCGGCCATGTGGCTCCCCTCCAGCCAAAGATCGACGCCATCGTGGCCTGGGAGCCCCCAGCCACCCTAACCGCTGTGAGGGCCATCCTGGGACTCACGGGCTATTACAGGCGGTTCATTCAGAACTATGGAAGCATTGTGGGCCCCCTCACGGAGCTCACATCAAAGAAGCAGCCCAAGAGGGTGCACTGGACACCCCGCTGTCAGGCGGCCTTCGAGACCCTCAAGACAGCGATGTGTACCGCTCCCGTGCTACAAGCCCCCGACTACAGCAAGGAGTTTGTGGTGCAGACGGATGCCTCGGAGTACGGAATCGGGGCTGTCTTGTCCCAAGTGAACTCTGAGGGGGTTGACCACCCGGTGGCCTTCATCAGCCGGCGCCTGCTGCCCCGGGAGCAGAGATGGAGCACCATTGAACGGGAGGCCTTCGCCGTTGTGTGGGCCCTCAAGAAGCTCTGGCCCTACCTCTTTGGCACCCACTTTCGGGTCCAAACCGACCACCGACCTTTGCGGTGGTTAATGCAGATGAGAGGCAAGAACCCAAATTTGTTGCGATGGTCCATCTCTCTGCAGGGGATGGACTTCACTGTAGACCATCGGCCCGGCAACGACCACGCCAACGCCGACGGCCTGTCCCGCTTCTTCCGCCTCGGTGAGGAGAACCCCCAAGACGATGGGTGACTCTCCCCGCCTTCAGCTGGGGGGGACGCCTGTTGGACCCGGCCTTTTGGCGTGGTCCCGAACCCTCCTACACGACCCGATGGGGGCAGCCCCCACCCTTCGGGGTCCCTCCGGATTGTACTTTGCTACCCGCACCAGCCTACGCGACACGGCTCGCCCCGGCCTCGGCCCCAGTGAAGCCCGGACATCGAGGCACCAAGATCCGGCCAGGGGGCACCAAGTGGCCACTCCACCGATCCCGGAGGAGGGAAGTTTCGATGGGACCCCCAACCGTCCCCCAACGCCTGGTTTCGATCGCCCTCCGGCCTTCCTGGGCGCTGGCGCTTCTCCCGCTGGGTGTCTGGCCTCTCCCATCCCGGCCCCTCCGCCCCCCAGGCGCAAGGGTCCGGACATCAAAGGGTTCCAGACCTATATCTGGGGCAGCCCCAAACCAGGACGGCAGTTGTATCCTGAGTCGAGAGCCCTGCTGATCGGATCGCGGCTGACCCTACGGAGAGAGACTCATTACTTGGAACTTGGAACTCTGAGCCCTGCTGACTGCGTCGCGGCTCCCCTCTTGCTGAGAAGAAGACCCTCGTGGAACATCGGAGCCCTGCTAACCTCGTCGCGGCTCGACGTCGCAGAAGTAAACCATCGGAGCCCTGCTGACCTCGTCGCGGCTCGACCTTATTTTGGATCCCTCGATCCACCTGTAAATATTACCACAGAAATCTGCCTTGATTACCGATAAAGACTTATGGAATTGATACCCTGGTTGTGTCCCTTTGTGGTGGTGGGGTTGCTTGGCTGATACGATCATAGGAGAAGGGCCTCGCCCAGGAGGCTTCTCAGCGGCGCTCGGCTACTCGCCTACGGAACGGTGGCCCTCGGGGTGGTCAGTCCGACACCATCGGGCTCCCGGAGGGCGCCTTTCTAACAACCACCCTAAGGTTGTCAGGTCTAACCAGCAGCTTCTTTTTTAGCCTTGATTCTTCATGCTGAGGTCAGATTAAAGGGCACGAAAATGGCACTTTTGCTAATGAGCTGCCAAGGCACTTCATTAGAGTTCAGTCTTCGGAGTGCCCCGTTTAGGCATGTTTTTGCTCACAACTGAGATATATGTCTTGTAGAAGATCAGGGGGAGATGACATGATGTTCATTTTATAATATACTCACTTGGAGAGTGTTTGCAGATCATTATCGATGACTTTGAATGCAGTTTGCCTAATTTCCATTCTCAAATTCTTTCAGCTGATTCTTTTTTTGACTGTCGTTGCATTTCATTATAGATTGCATAACCTGCTGCAAGTATGAAGACATTAACTTTAGCTCGGTTTGGAACAAAAAAGAAATCAATGAAATCTATTGTTTTGTTGCTTAAATGTGAACTTTGAAAAAACAAAGACAAGAAGTATTTGGCAAAACAGGAACAGTTGGTTTAACTAAACGCTGCGGCCGGGAGTACAGCACACAGAAACAGGTCTAAGGACTGACTAAAAGTACAAATGTTTTGAGCGTATTTTTGTACCTTTCTTGAAGTATCACAAAGTGACCAGGCAAGCTATTTGTAAACATGTGCTGGACACTGGTGAAAACAACTTCCCCATCTTCCTGATGACTTCACTGAAGTTCGATTTTGGTATCTAGCGTCTTGTATTGCTAAATCCACACTGATGCCAGTATTGTATTTACTAATATGTGCACCCAAAGGGCACCTTAGAGGTGCCCCTGAAAACCTACTAGCCTCTGGTGTGGCTGCTGATACGTCTCTGCAAGCCCACCACCCCAGACACTGTTCTGATGTCCTATGGTGTGAGCCTCTGCTCTCAGGAGGCCCAGAATAAAAGCCTGGCTGGGATGAGGGTATAACACCCCCTCCCACAGGATGACTTGCCGATTAGCCTTCCCAGGCCAGGATGATTCACATTTAGAGTGTGAATCTGGCTCCCCCTCAGAGGAGAAGAAGCCAACAGCCCCCTTTGCCATCTAGACAGGTGGGACAATTAGACAGTCAGATAGACCGAGGCTAGTACTACCCCTAAGATGAGCTAAACTGAGGTGGACATGATTTTGCAAAAGTAGTCATCTTTGTCATGCCATACTTAGGAATTCTGGGACAGGGTTATGCCCACTTTCCACAGGAAGTGGTCATATAGGAGACATAGTGACCCAAGGGTCAGAAGCCCATTGGTTAATACCCTACACTCCCCTAACGTCCCTAAATCCAGTTTGATTGGGAGCCCTTGGCACCAGAGTAGCAGATCCTGATAACCGAATAAGAGAGAGGACAACTAATAACCGCAAAAGCAGAGAGGAGCGACCTGCTGACCTGATACCAACCCCACCGGCCTGTCTGCATCATTTGTCAAAAATTGCACGAAAGTTGACTCGTCCTGCAGTAGTTGATTTCAGAAACTCGGGGGGACTGCCTGCCTTCGATAAAGAACCAAGACCTCCCCTGGGACAGCAGACCTGTTGCCTGTATCTTCCAGCAACTCCAAAGTAATAGACTGTGAGGCCGCCAGCCCTGCCAAACCCCACACCTAAAGCCACCACCGTATCTGTCGTTCCAAGCCCGAGTCAAAGTGGGCGAATGGAGCCAACAAGGTCTCCCAGCCCCGCAGAGTCTCAGTCAATTGTGATTTCACCACTCCTTGACCCGCCGATGACTCCTGTAGCCTCCGCTCGCAGGCCCCCTCTACCATGACTGCTCCGGTAGGAAAAACTCGACGCCTAAGTACAACTCTGCACCCGTCACCCCTGGGCCCTGGAGAAGAGGACCAAAAGTGTCCCCCGTCCTCGAGCATGGCGAGGCCTGAGCCACCCTGCTGGTTCAGCCCAACTGGCCTCCTAACCGGAGCCTGCAGCCTCTTTTCACAGAGACTGATCTCCATAGAATAACATTGGGCTCCCGATGCTGCTTTGCACCCTGCACCCGGCCGCCCCTGTGCTGCTGGTGCTGCCACCCAACTTAACTAGGGATTGGTTTTGTAAGTCGCAGTACTGTACCTGTTTGCAGAACTTGCTCTTCCTTCCATAGGATCACATTGCAGAACTCTGAGATTGCACTGTCTGCACTTTTTAAACTGAAAAACATTCATATTTAAAAATGCACTTACCTGAACCATTTTTGTCTGCTGCCTAGATATATAAAGAGACTTGCTATTTTTATAAACTGGTGTGGATCTCCTTCTCGAGTCGTGTCTGTCATTTACTGATCATTGTTTGCATTTGAAGATGTTGTGCGCTTCTCTGCGTTAGGCCTAAGGCTGCTCAATGACACTACCCCCTATAGAGCCCTTTGGGGTTGGGTCGCTAGCCCTGTCCACCTATAAATGTCAGATTACATGCTGTGTCAGATTATTGTTAGATCCCGTAAAGAGCCACCTTCCTACAATAACTCAATTACTAAATCAATTTAGAAACATATAGAAAAATTTTATAAATAAATTGACACCAATACATTAAAAAAATCCAATGAAGGAAATCAGTGCTCCGAGTTTTCAGATTTTAAAAGTAAAAATAGCTCCCAAAAGCATTGACCGGTACCTAGCAGTGAGTAAAGGGCAGTCACTTGAGAGCACACGTAGAATGCAGAAACCAGGTTTGACCCCATTGAAGGCGGTACCTGTGTTATATTTCATAACACTACCCGAATATAGGTCCAGGGAATGTCGTACTTTTTAATCAGCTCCCGATATTTCATATGAACGAGCCTTATAACTAAAGACATAACCCCAAATAAGGACAGAATGCCTTATACGGACATCACGCCTTATAAGCTTTTTATAGAATAAACCTTTCACCTAGTTCCATGCCGAGGGTGGGTACACGCTCCAGGAGGCATACTTCACCTCTCCCATCGGCGCACAAGGATTAATCCCCAACGTCATTGTTAGAAATGGGGGGCTCTGGTTGGCAGTGGATGGCCACTGTCCAAGCAGGGACCCTTCTTTCTAAGTCAGAGTGAAGGGCTGCACCCCTTTGACAACCCCTGCTCCACCCTGTGGTAACGTAGCACGAGCAGTTAGGCTAATCTCAGAGGCAATGTGTAAAGCGTTTATGACCATGCACAGTAATACAGTGAGGAACACTACAAAGGGACACAACACAGGTAGTTAGCAAAAAATAGTTATCTTTAAATATAAGCTTATCACAAGACCAAATGACGAGGAAACCACAATACTGTACAAAAATAATTCTCTCTGGATGCTGCTAAAAATAGTTCCAATGGGGAATGCAAATTTCAGTTCAGGGCAATGGTCTCTGCGACCCTTTTTACTCACAGTTCCTAGATGTTGTTGTCAAATAATCCACAAAAAATGCCGCTACGGTGGGTTGGCGATGTTTTTCCTTACGCTCTTGGTCGCGGCCGCTCGCTAACGGGTGTTAGCGACAATCTTGGGGCCCGCAACCGAGCGGGGCGATGATCAGACCAGCGAGCCGTCAGCAGCAGCGCTGCAACGATTTTCCTGACGCTCCGCGGCTGTAGCAATGATTTTCAGGCCCGCAAACGTGCGGGGCGATGATCAGGCCAGCGAGCCCTCAGTGGCAGCGATGCGACGATTTTCCTGATGCTCTGCAGCTGTAGCGATAATTTTTAGGCCCGCAAACTTGCGGGCCGATGATCAGGCCAATGAGCCCTCAGCGGCAGCGATGCGTCGATTTTTCTGATGCTCTGCAGCTGTAGCGATAATTTTTAGGCCCGCAAACTTGCGGGGCGATGATCAGGCCAGCAAGCCCTCAGCGGCAGCGATGCAATGATTTTCCTGATGCTCCGCAGCGGTAGCGATAATGTTTAGGCCCGTAAACGTGCGGGCGATGATCAGGCCAGCAAGCCCTCAGCGGCAGCGATGCAACGATTTTCCTGATGCTCCGCAGTGGTAGCGATAATGTTTAGGCCCGTAAACGTGCGGGCGATGATCAGGCCAGCGAGCCCTCAGTGGCAGTGATGTGACGATTTTCTTGACGCTCCTCAGCTGCGGCGGCTCGCTAACAGGCCTTAGCGACAAAATGAAGTCTACTGGTCCTGAGACTTCAGTCAGGAGGCTAGTTCTCTCTCTATCCCTTGGGTGATTGCAGGTTCAAGATTAAAAAGTTCTCTTACAGCTCCTTTTCCCTCCCAGCCAGAACCAGTTCTGCCCAGTCCTGGAGCACTTTGTTTACCAGGCTGCATCCCTCCTTTCAGAGTGCAGGGCAGAGACATCAGACGCACCACAGGAGGTGGAGCCAGCATTGTGGAGGGAAGGCACAGCCTATTCAGGCCCCAGGTGCAACTCCTCCCACCCATCTAGATGCAGATCTCTCTATTCACTACTGGGACACCTCACCCTGTCTCCTGGAATTCCCCAGCCCTATCACTCCAGAACCAGACAGCCAATACACATAACAGCAGAGCACACTGGAAGGCTTAGGCAAGAAAATACCTACTTTCTGAAAGTGGTATTTTCAAACACAGAATATAAAAATAAACTTTACTAAAAGATGTATTTTAATATTCTGAGCTCAGGCATACTAAATTCGTTTTTTAGGTCTCGCCTTGCTATCGCGTAAGCGATCGCAAGGCGAGACTATTGTAAGGAGTTTTAAAAGTGCTCCCAAAAAGCGGATTGCATGGCTAGCACGCGCACAATCACGCACATCGTGCCGCCATGCAATCCGTTTGGCATCGCACTTCAAAGGGTCCGCTCCCCCGCCTGGAATGCGCTCCCCCGCCCCCGCCAAGCGCACGCGCCACGCTCCGCCGGGCTTGTTGTTTTAGTCATCGATATTTCACGCAGTCTCTCCCTGCCTCGTTTCTTCTGTCATAGCATTGTTCTCTTAGCTCACTCTTTTCTTTGTTGAGTCCCCTCCCCCTTATACTCAAGTCTGGTTCCGTTTTCAATTACATGACTCCCCCTCTCTTCCTCGGGCTCTTATTGTATTCATTGCTCTTTGGCTTAGCGTCTCATTCGTTGTCTCCTTTCCACCATAACTGATTATGACTCTTCTTTTTCCATCTTTTTGCTTCTCTCATTTCATGTATCGTTTATCTCTCGTTCTCTTCTTTCTCCGAATGTCTCTTCTTAATTTTTTATTATTTTTTCCCATTTATTTTTCTTCCTTTGCTTTCTCATTGACTGTCTCTCGTCTTCTGTTCTCTTCTTTTCCCGTTTTTCTTTCCCTTTGACTTTCCGCATCATGTAATGGTTTTCCTTGTTCCCTCTTGCTTGCGCTCAATGTCTAATCAGGAAAATAAGTCCCGGACTGGTCCCCAGAAAATTAGTGCAGGTGGCCCCCACTGGCAATCACAGTCTACGAATAAAATATGCTCCTCTCACCTTACAAGCAATGCCGGACACCCTCCCAAATGTTCGCCTTGCTTACCTATCAGTTGCAATAATAGATGGGTACATGGTCTCTTCTTTCGGGTGCACGGTCCAGCTTCACACGTATTAGCAGTTTAAAGAAGTCATGGCCAGTATGTTACTTCAAACCGTGCTGGGCAGTTTCATTTTAGAAGATTCCAGTTTCTAGTTGATTGTCACTATCGCGAGCAGCGGTTACCCGTGGTTTGCGTTCCCTAGCTGGGGGAGCAGTACACCGGCCTGTCCCAGGGTTGCAGTTGTGCACTAGCTGCACGTGTAGGCATCGGGGACCGGGGCTCGCCTGCACATTTCAAGTCTCTTCCGATCTCCTTTCACCCAGTTTTTTTTTATAGAATTTGTTGTTTCCCATATCTATGTGGGAGAGGACAGATAACACAAATGCTATGAAAAGACCACATTGTCAACTGTGCCTTGTCTGCACGTGCTCCAAAAAGTGTTTTATGGCATAGACAGTGCCAGGGGCCATGGGAATTATGCGGCTACGGGGGGCCAAATCATGCAACAGAGACGACTATATAATGCGGCAAGAAAAAGCACATTATGCTGCACATCAAAACACCCTAATACAGAAGTATGCGAGAGAATGGTGGCCAGCTGGGCGAATGGCCTTTCACTGTGCGGAAAGAAACACGTTTCAGTGCTTTTAGTAACTTTTGATCCGAGTGAGCTGTAAACAATTTTTTTGTTAAAATTTGAAGACAATGCAGCAGATGATGGATGATGTGGCCAATGTGGTAAATCGATAGCTATTTGGAAAACACCGCAGCATCGCATAATTCTAGTGGCCATGGACAAAGAGGGCAATGGCCCAGGTCCCACCTTCTCAGATGCCCACTTATGAAGTGATGGGGATATTAATCAGATTTTCTTCTCTGCTTCCCTCCCTGCCTCATCGCCTCACTTTATCAACCTCTCTTTCAGTGTGTCATCTATCTCTTGCTCTGTACCTTGCTTACCTCTCCTTAGCTCTCTCTCTGCTTCTCCCTCCCTTTAAACTTACTCTTAGCTCACTAAGCTTACCTTGCCTCGCTTTGTCCTTCTACTTTCCCAGCATGGCAACCGAGCCACCTACCTTGTACTTCTTTCTATTTTTCACTAACCATTCTCGGCTCTTCCAGATCCCAAGAATGTTTTGCACTCTTTGGTATTTATTACATGCATGTGGAGATGTGAAACACGTATCCTTATCAGACAGGGTATTGATAATGTAACCCCACTAACCCCCTCCCCGTGTTCAGCATGGTTTGGGCCTGATGGTGTGCACGAGACAGACTTTCTCCAGCCACTTGCCAGCTCTGCTGAGTGGATGAACCAGGAGATGCCGCTTTCTGATAAGAGCTGGTGGGTGGTCTGTCCAATTAGCCAGGCTTGTGTGACCACTGCTGCAAAGATAACAACACCGGAATAACAAGGCTGCAGCGTGAGGGGTGGGCGTGCAGTCAGCGCTCACAGGGAGAGAGCATCACTCAAGTGCTAGGAGCTGCTTACATTTCCTTCCTTTGCGCAAAACATAGAATGTTTTATAGATGGCTTTATGTTAAGGGGTTGGCCTCTTTATAAGACTTCCCGTTCTGGTGGATGATGTAGGGCGGGGGAAATTCTCAATTTTAAATAAGCACCCCGAATAATTAAAATATTTTTCTATGTCAAAGAAAAACAAGCATTGGCATAGCCAATAGGTCTCGCCTTTGGGACCTTATAAGTGTTTAGCCATGCTACAGTTGATTTTATTGCACCAAGGATATTGTGCTGCATAACTAAAAACATATAAGGTCCCAAAAGCGAGACCTATTGGCTATGCCAATGCTTGTCTACTATGTTCTGTGGGTCAGTTAGGACTATAGAATGTAATAGTCAAACTGCCCATTCTGGCCTATGGAGAACAGGTAGCCTTACAGTAGTGAAAAACGAAATTGGGTGTAATTCACTACCAGGACATGCTACATACACCAAGGCATGTCCTGCCTTACACATACAATGCACCCTACCGTAGGGGTGACTTACATGATGCCAAGGGAAGGTTCAGGGGCTGGGAAGTGGGTGCACTTCACAGCCAAGATAGCAGTTCTGGACTGCACACAGACTCTGCAATGGCAGGTCTGAGACACACTTTACAAGCTGCTTCTGTGGGTGGCACAAACCAGCGCTGCAGGCCCACTAGCAGCATTTGGTTTACCAGCCCTGGGCACACACAGGCCACGCTACTAGGGACTAACAGGCAAACCAAATAAGCCAATCATGGATACACCAATTCACATGTCATCTTTACACAGGGAGAGCATATGCACTTTAGCACTGATCAGCAGTGGTAAAGTGCCCAGAGTCATAAAGCCAACAAAAACAGGTTAGAACAAATCCAGGAGGAAGGCAAAAAGCTTAGGGATGACCCTGCAAAAAGGGCCATTTCCAACAGTCATCCTCATACAGAACAATGGGTAACATACGCACATGGACTGTATAAATACAGCACCTCTTGCTATCAGAAAGCAGGAGGGAACCGAGACTTCAAGGCCGACACACTGACCAGAGACGCTGCGGCTCCGGCATGCCATCACTCCTGCTGACAATGGTCTAACGATCCCTTGCGGGGTGTCCAACTCAAGTCCAGGACGAAGTCCCACACTCTCACTATTCAGGTATGGGGTTTGACTCAATCCTAGTGGGATTCTTGGCTAATAGGCTCCTAGGCTTAGGCTACAAAGCACCTACTCGCATGCTAGGTACACTTAGGTACATCTAGACAGGCATCTTAGGAGTACTCACTTCATTTTATAAATGCATTTCTTATTCATGTATGGGTTCATGTCTATTGAAAAATGGTAGAAATATACTATTCCTTTTTAGGTCTCGGCTAGCGGAGGCCAGCCATTGGAGGAGAGGGGCGTCTGTCCGTTTAAGCCCCGTCTTTTTCGGATTCAGGGGCATGTTTTTTACTTTCTTTCTGTCCTCTGGAATGTAAACATTCCAGCCAATGGGAAGAGGAGAGAAAGAAAAACACGCCCCCCAATCCGAAAATGCCGCTGCGTTTCTCTGAGGCATTTCTGCTTGACCTCGGAGAAAGGCGGTGGTGTTCATGGCGTCATCCCCGTCCACCACTCCCCCTGCTCTCGGCTCCCTCGGTGCTCCTCGGTCTAAACACGGTCCCTCCAACTTGGACGGTCCCGCCTTTCCGCAGATGGATCGCCGTCTGGTGAAGCCCATCCATGAGAGAGCCTTTCCGTCCCTCCGCCTCCTCGCTCAGTCTCATGCTACAATACACGCAGAAGCTCCCCGAGGCAGCTCAGTCTCAGATGGTAATAACACAACAAACCCAGCAGCTGCCGGAGGCCGCTCAGTCGCGGGAGGTCATTCCGATAAAAATCGGAATTGATCAGTCTCAAAAGCAAGAGCTTCAGTCTCACTCCAGGAGAGATCTCCTATTAAAGAGCAATGAAGAGCGTGTGAGCGCTCCTCGCAGAGTCAGCATTCACACCTGCTTGGATTTGGGGGGGCAGCTTTTGAACGGTGAGGGCACACCGGGGGAAGCTACCTCACAGCTCCCCAGAGAGCTGTGAGGACACTTCCCTTGCCACCCAATGAGATTAATCTCACCACACCTGGCGTTTAAAATGGCCGCACCTCATATGACTGAGGAAGGTGCCCAGTGAGTCCCAAGCACTTCACTTAGACCTGCTGAAGGAAAAGAACAGCTATTAACACAATCACACAACTACTGTTGTAGCTGTGGGAAGTACCGAGAACTGCTTCCGAGTCAATCACCGGCCTCAACTGGCTGTCATCGGAACACCAGTCTGCAGAGAACTCCCCCCGCCCAAGCAGCGCCTAGAGCTGCGTTGTACGGTGTAACCTGTGAGGAGCTACACTTCTAACCATGTGGAAGAGACAGGGCAGGAGGGTGCGCAGCCGCCCTCACAAAGAGCCCCACCCCTTTAGGAGAGAAAATGAACGCCACACCCAAACAATGCCCAGCGCCCCCAGAGTGAACTGGAGACCATCTTGCAGGAACTGGAGATGTTGTGTTCTGTGATTAAAGTCATAAGGGATGGGGCGCACGCCCTGCAGAGCTTGTGCTCTGTCACAGACTCTGTTGGCAGGCAACTCTGTGAAATCTACAGATGGGGGCGACAATGAGCTTCAGAGGGGTCTGCTGGTCGGCAACACAGAACAGATCACGATGACCTCTTTGGTGACGGGCGAGCACCTTCAGGAGAACTTCTGTCTCCCAGATGGATCGACCTTAACCCTCAAAGAGCACTTGTACATTCTCTAAAAAAACGGCACTTTACTTTCAATAGTGAAATGTACTGCGGTCCTGAAAGTGCTGTCTGCAAGAGTGAAAAATACTTCATTCACTGCTATTGAATAAAAGCTGGAATGATTGCAATATTTCTAAATAGTTTGACTGCCGTCTTATAATCGGCTTCATTTCGTGCTGGTGGGTGACTTCCGTGTGGAGAGCGCAGCCTGGTCCTGGCCTCATTTGCGCAGCCAAAATGCCATGGGCAACAATTACGGCTTTGGTTTGCTTTCTTCTTTTTAAGCGTCTGTTTGCTGCAGCAGTGATATGTTTGTGAGCTGGGAGTGGACAAGTAGAGAGTGGTGGGCAGTGGGCCTTTATTCTCAAGGTCACTCTGACTTTCAGGCCTTTCTAGATGAGGGGTTCATACACCGCGGCTTTCCAGATGAGGCATTGATGCACGGCGGTGCTGTGATCTCCTGTTGTTTCCATTCTGCCTGCAGTGCATTGAAGCCATTCAGCCCCAGTAGCCGCTAGTCTCGGGGTGAGTGAAGTCTGAGGAGCAGCTCATTGGGGTAACTGGGTGATATTTCCACAGCTGCTGAGAGCTGCTGGAATTCGGCATTCGGTGGAGACAGCTCATTACCGGGTACCCACGTGTAACTGGGTGATACCTCCACAGCTGCTGGTAGCTGCTAGAATCCTGCAGTGAGTGGAGGCAGCTCATTCTCGAGTTACCTGGGGAAACTGGGTGACATTTTGTGGGAGCCGGCCTCGTGGCGTGGTCCTGTTTCCCCGCGCTAAGCCGCACGAGGTCCCATGCACATCGGGGCTCCTCCATCTTGGATTGCACGTCACTCCACGTGACCACCTGTATGACCCTGCTCTACCCGGCCTCGGTCCCAGCCAGGCCCGACATCGAGACGCCAACCCCTGGCCCGGGGGATACCACGTGAGCCCTTCCCACTCCCAGCGGAGGGCAGTATCGATGGGACCCCCAACCGTCCTTCCACACCTAGGTGCGATCGCCCCACAGCTCTCGGGGGCCTGGCGCCTCTCCTGCTGGGCGTCTGGCCGCTCCCTCCCCGGCCTCTCCGCCCCCTCCGGGCGCACGGGTCCGGACATAAAAGGGCTCCCGTCCTATATCTGGGGCGACCCGACAACAGGGCGGTAGTTGTATCCCGGAGTCAAGAGCCCTGCTGATCGGATCGCGGCTGACCCTACGGAAGAAGACTCACCCTGAACCAACCCTTGAGCCCTGCTGACGACGTCGCGGCTTCACCGTGCTTAAAGACCTTCACGAACCTTGGGGCCCTGCTGACGCTGTCGCGGACCGACCTTGTTGAACCTTACCACCAGAGCCCAGCTGACCTCGTCGCGGCTCGACCTAAGCGGAACTACCATCTGAGCCCTGCAGACGACGTCGCGGCTCTCCACGTCCGAGCCGCTCTGAGACCAGCATCCAAGGTCTGGCGCAGAGCCCTCCCGTGCCTGGCTGGCACTAAGACTGTCCCGCTACCCTATCCTCTTGAACGTACACTGAGACTCTGACAGAATCCCTCGATCCCTCTGTAAATATTGCACGTATTACTGCTGATAAAGAACCTAATCTCGCAACTGCTATTGAGTCCTGTGTGGTGGTGTTACTGGGCCTAGTACGATCATAGGAGAAAGACCTCCCCGAGGGGGCTTCTCAGCGGCGCTCGGCTATAACTTTGCGGTAGGAAGGTGCCGGATTAGTCTCCCCGACTACCCGGTGGGCCTCCCTCCAACATTTGGTGGCCAGCGACGGGATCCGAGCAAACGCAATCATACAAGCAAGTAACGCAACCACTACCTGACCAGACGAGAAGAGAAAAAGGGAACCATGGATGGCCAAGAAGCAACCGTGGCCGCAACCTTCCAGTTGGAGAAACTGGAGGAATACACCCACAAGGAACTCAAACAATTCTGCAAAGACAAAGGGATCCCAACCACAGGATTGGGCACCAAGGAAGAAATGCAGAAAGCCCTGAAAGCCTGGGCAGAAACCGAGACCCCTCCACCCCGAGCCGAAGGGACCTCGGCCCGGGACGGAAACCTGCCGACCACGGCCCCGACAAACGGGGAGCGAACCATCCCAGACACCAGCCTTTCCCCCGAAGAGATACAAGAACGGGAAAGGGCCCGGACACACGAAATGGACCTTGCCCGACTCCGGCTGGACGGTGAGCTCCTACTAGCGGAGAAAAAGATAGCCCTGGAGCAACTACGACTACAAGAAGAGATCGAGGAGAAGAAAAGGCATCGGGAGCTAGAGGAGAGACGGCTAACCCTCGAGCACGAGAGGAGCCTTAAAGAACTTGAACTAAGAGCTAAAACTGGGGAGACCAGCAACCCCGGAGCCCGGGACGCTCTGCCCCCGACCGAGCCAAAGGTTCACATCCCCAAGGATGTCGTCAAGGAGTACTATAAAAATGACGACATCCAGCAATGGTTCCGAGCGTACGAAGTCGCCATGACCTCCCATCGGGTACCCCGGAAGGATTGGGGCGCCGGCCTATGGGGGAGGTTCCTCAGCGAGGGACGGGATACCCTGCTGCAACTCCCCGACGCAGTGATGACCTCGTACGACCACATGAAGGAAGCCCTACTCACACGCTACGGACTGTCGGCCGAGATGTACCGGCAACGCTTCCGGGACTGCAAAAAGATCCCCGGTACCACATGGGTCGAATACGTGGACTTCTTCAGCCGAGCGTTGGAAGGATGGATCAAAGGGAGCAAGGTCACCTCATATAACGAGCTATTCGACCTCATTGTCTGGGAGCACCTCGCCAACAACTGTTTTGTGGAACTAAGGCAACACCTCCTGGACAGTAAACTGACCGAGCCCCGGAAGCTCGCTGCCGAAGCGGACCGATGGGTCAACACCCGGGTCCCCCGGAACCCCGTGGGGGACTACCAACGGAGCACCACGGGACCTCCCCGCCAGCGTGGCGGAGGAGGGGGGTCCCACCGCAGTCAAGAATTCCCAGCTGGACCGCCCCGAAGTCCGCCACGAGGGCAAGCAACCAACCCCGCTTCCCCGACCCAGGGCCGAAGAGGGACCCCTATCGCCCGGTCTGGACCACGACCGACAGTAACCTGCTTCGGATGTCAACAGACCGGCCATTATGCAAGTGACCCGGCTTGCCCCGTGAACCGACGGAACGGGACCACGGGGCCACCTCCCCGACAAATTGCCGCCGCAGCCCTAGGGGAGGGAGAAGACGAGGAGGAGGACCACGACGACGGGTCCCCCGAGTGGGAACAAGCCGCCATGTCGCTTGTATGCCCGGGCTCCCGAGAAATGGTGCCCCGCGCCACCATCCCAAGCAACACCCAGAAGTACCAACAGTGGGTCACCATCAATGGGCGACGGGCAGAGGCCCTCCGGGACACTGGGGCCAGTGTGACCGCTGTCCGCTGCCATCTGGTGACCCCCGAACAGATCCTACCACATGTCCTCTGCCCTGTCCGGACCGCCGACAACACCGAGAGCATGTGCCGGATGGCCCGAATCCCCTTTGAGTGGGGAGGGGTGTCCGTCACCCTAAAAGTGACTGTCCGCAACGACGCCCCGGTAGACTGCCTCCTGGGGAACGACCTAGAGAGCTCCCCCTGGGCCCAGGTGGAGCGCCGAGAGCATCTGGGGATGCTGGGACTACCCGAGTGGGCCTGCGCCACCACTCGGTCCATGACCGTCCAGCCAGCTGCGGCCCCGGCCCCCGACAAGCCGGCGGGCCCCGCACAATCCACCTCCTCCGGCCGGAACCGGACGAGGAGGCCGGGCCGTCCAAACTTTCTCCCAAAGAGGCCGCTCCCCTCAGCGAGATCCCCGAGCTGGCCCAGTGGCGCCACGACGGGGGCCCCACCCGCGGACAATTCCAGCAAGAACAGAAGGGCTGCCCGTCCCTCGAGGGGGCCCGACAGCAGGCGGCCGCCCAGGCTGCGGGGGACCCCTCGGGAACCCACTGGGTCTATTGGGACAATGACTTGTTGTATAGCGAGCAGAAAGTCGCCGAACTAGGGGCCAGCCGGGTGCTGGTGGTCCCCCTCCGATTTCGAGAATTCCTCTTGAACCTGGCACATGACGTGCCCCTCGCCGGACATCTCGGGCGGGACAAGATGTACAGCCGCCTCGTGACCCATTTCTATTGGCCCCGAATGAGATGAGACGTGGACCAGCACTGCCGGTCCTGCCCGACCTGCCAAGCTAGCGGGAAGACTGGGGGACGAGTGAAAGCCCCCCTACAACCATTTCCAGCCATCCGCACCCCGTTCGAACGAGTGGGGATCGACATCGTGGGGCCCCTCGACCCCCGAACCGCCCTGGGCCACCGCTTCATCCTGGTACTGGTCGACCACGCCACCCGGTACCCCGAAGCTGTTCCCCTCCGAACTGTGACCGCTCCAGTGGTGGGCCGGGCCCTGATGGGCATCTTCTCCAGGGTGGGGTTCCCCCGAGAAGTGGTGAGCGACAGGGGGACGAACTTTATCTCAAAGGACATGAGATCCCTCTGGCAACAATGTGGGGTCACCTATAAATTCACCACCCCTTACCACCCCCAGGGGAACGGACTGGTCGAGCGGTTCAACCGAACCCTGAAGGGGATGATCAAGGGCCTGGAAGAGCCCCTCAGGAGGAGATGGGATGTCCTGTTGCCCTGCCTCCTGTTCGCCTACCGGGAGGTACCACAGAAGTCCCTGGGCTTCAGCCCCTTCGAACTGTTGTATGGGCACCCCGTCCGAGGGGCCCTCAGCCTGGTCAAGGAGGGTTGGGAGGCGAACGTCCAAAGTGCCCCGCCCGACGTCTACCGGTACCTCCTGACCTTGCGGAACCAGACTCGAAAGTTCCGTGCCCTGGCAGAAGCCAACCTTGAAGCCAGCCAAGAAGATATGAAACGCTGGTATGACGAGAATGCCTCAGCCGTCGAGTTTGAGCCGGGCTAGCAAGTCTGGGTCATGTCACCCGTGGACCCCTGGGCCCTGCAGGACAAGTGGACCGGGCCCTTCAAGATAGTTGAAAGGAAGAGCCCCGTCACGTACCTGGTCGACATGGAGTCTCCGAGGAACCCCCTCAGGGTCCTGCACGCCAACCGGCTCAAGCCCCATTTTGCCCGAACTTAACTAAGCTTACTACTGGCTACCGACGATGGGGGTGAAAGTGACTCCGAGCCCCTACCAGACCTCCTGGGGTCCTCGAGCCAAGACGGCTCCTTGGAGGGCGTCCACCTCTCCGCCACCCTGACACCAGAACAGCGCCATGATTGCCAGAAGCTACTGCAACCCTTCGCTGCCCTCTTCTCTCTCACGCCCGGGGTAACCCCCTGGTGCGTCCACGACGTGGACACGGGGGATAGCCCCCCTGTACGACACCGCGCTTATAGAGTGCCTGACCGAGTCCGGGCCTGCATAAAGACCGAGGTCACCAAGATGCTCGCCCTCGGAGTCATCGAACCTTCCGACAGTCCGTGGGCCAGCCCGGTAGTCTTGGTGCCGAAGGCCGCCGCCCCCGGCACGGCCCCCGAACTCAGATTCTGTGTCGACTACCGGGGCCTGAACGCAGTTACCAAGACCGATGCCCACCCTTTGCCACGAGCCGATGAGCTGATTGATCGCTTAGGGGCCGCCCGCTACCTAAGCACCTTTGATCTCACCGCTGGGTACTGGCAGATCAAGCTCACTCCCGGCGCACAAGAACGATCAGCTTTCTCTACCCCCGACGGCCACTACCACTTCCGGGTGATGCCCTTCGGCATGAAGAACGCCCCAGCGACCTTTCAGAGGCTGGTAAATAAGGTCCTGGCCGGTCTCGAAGCCTTCAGCGCGGCCTACCTCGATGACATTGCTGTCTTCAGCGACCACTGGGCCGCGCACCTAGGACACCTTGGGGAAGTCCTGGCCGCTCTCTAAAGGGCCGGGCTCACAATTAAGGCCAGCAAGTGCCAGATCGGTCAAGGATCTGTGACCTATCTGGGCCATCAGGTGGGGAGTGGCCAGGTGGCCCCCCTCCGGTTAAAAGTGGACGCTATCCAGGCGTGGGAGCCCCCCGCCACCCAAACCGCTGTCCGGGCATTCCTGGGCCTCACCGGCTACTACCGACGCTTCATAAAGGATAATTGATTAGACCCTTTCTCATGACTTTTTTACGTTCCTTTACGTGTATGTTTCACCATCCCAACCCCAATTCGTCGATCAGTTCGATCCCCCGGGCCCCGACGAGGCCCTTTTAGTCTTTCCACTCTACTGAACGACATTCATTTACACACTTATTCAATCTGACACTGTTATGTAGTCTATTTACTTTATTTATTGTGTCCGGGATTCCGCTTACCCACATCTTATCTTCAAACAACGCAATCAAACTACCCAAATGGTCTTTCTTCTATTCTTCCGGTGCTGGCAGCATCCAGCTGCTGCACCCGGTTTAACGTCACGCGGTTTCAGCGTTCTCTTTATCTGGGAGCCGCTCCGCGTCCTCAGTTAGCCGTCAGAGTCGAGCGGGCTCAGACTTGTACGCCGTCTCAAGGTAAGAGAACCATTTGGAAGATACTCCGTGTGCCTTGGCTATTTCGACGTAGTATTTTTGTACTTGTCCATATGTTCAGTCCCCCTTTTCACCTTCAGTTAATTTTTGCCTTATCCTTTATTGTTACGGTAATTCGACCTAGGATTTTTGTACTTGTCCATATGTCTAGTCCCCCTCTTTACCTACAGTTAATTTTTGCCTTATCCATTAATGTTACGGTTTTTCAACCGGATTTGCCTCTAGTTAAATTTCAGTCCGGTTATTGGGTCCTCGTGTACAACACATTGTATCGCCCTTCTGATTACTGGGATTTTTTCTACCCTTTGGATATAAGCTAATTTGCTGGTTTGACTCATCAATTATACAGTTTCTCAGTTTTACTATTCACTGGACTTGCCAGTCCCGCTTTCTGATATTTTAGTAGACGGATGATAATGTGGGTTGCCTGGTCCTGTTTATTCTGTATTTCTCTAGTTTAGGACTACCAATCGTTTCTCTCATTAAAAGAGCGCTCTCTCCATTTGTTTTTAGAGGCTGTTTTTCCCGGTGATTCGTCTCACCTCACATACCGATTACATAGCGGTGTGTTGTTGATGGAGTAATCTAATCCTCCCTTCTTTGCTAAACAATACACGTGAGTTTAGATTCATTTGGAGTCAATACCCACCTCCCTCTCCTTTAGTCAAACTCCATGGTTGACCCTACTGTCGCTTTTTAATTAATCTTTAGGTGACTTTCACTCCCACCCGATTTCGGAGCCTTTTGTGCCCAGATGCCAAGCTGTCACTGATTTGATGCTCTCTCTTTCCCTGGTAACTATGGCAGTCATATCCTTATCCAGTCCTACAGTTGAATTTCCGTTTGGCACTATTCCTTTTTTAATTCCCACCCATATTTTTGTATAGGTGCCTACCTTTCCCCGGCTCACCATCCTCTTTGTCCTGAGGAAGACCCCACCTGTAAGGAAATAATCTACCTACCTTTGAAGAGGGGTCGAAACGTCGACATCCCATCATGCCAGTACCTTCAATAGTGCGTTGAGCACTGTGGACTTTCACCTGTATATGGCTTTTTGGCAATAATATTTAATTTTGTCAATGAACGACTCTTGAATATTTGGCACGACACTAAGGTGCCCAGCAATTGATTTGTACCATTGTTATGAACTTGTTTATGTCACTTATTTTACTACCCTACCCAACTCGTCACTCCCTCCCCTTCCCCGTGGCACCCCGCACTTTTGTAAATATTGTAAATAGTGTGATTTACCCTATGCATTTATGTGCCTGTTCCTAGTGTGATTAAATAACACTATGGTCCTGCCTTGAAATTGTTGTAATATTTGTTTTGTTGATCTTTCTCAATCTCTATGTATGCTCTGGGACCATTTCTATTCCACTCATAAAGGATTACGGCAGCATTGTGGGCCCCCTTACAGAACTCACTTCAAAGAAACAACCCAAGGCGGTGCACTGGACGCCCCGCTGCCAGACCGCGTTTGATACTCTCAAAGCAGCCATGTGCGCTGCCCCTGTGCTACAGGCCCCCGACAACGGCACGGAATTTGTAGTCCAGAACGATGCCTCGGAGTACGGGGTCGGGGCAGTCCTCTCCCAGCTGGACGCCAAGGGCCTCGACCGACCGGTGGCCTTTATCAGCCGCCGACTGCTGCCGCGAGAACAGAGGTGGAGCACCATCGAGCGGGAGGCCTTCGCTGTGGTATGGGCTCTCAAGAAGCTCCGGCCCTACTTTTTCGGTACCCACTTCAGGGTCCAGACGGACCACCGGCCCTTGCGGTGGCTCATGCAAATGCGGGGCGAAAACCCCAAGCTGTTACGCTGGTCCATCTCGCTGCAAGGGATGGACTTCACTGTTGAACACCGGCCCGGCAACGACCACGCCAATGCTGACGGCCTGTCCCGATTCTTCCGCCTCGGCGAGGAGAACCCCCAAGAAGATGGGTGACTCTCCCTGCCTTCAGCTGGGGGGGACGCGTGTGGGAGCCGGCCTCGTGGCGTGGTCCTGTTTCCC
The DNA here is from genome assembly GCF_964204655.1 of Triturus cristatus. Classification (NCBI taxonomy): domain Eukaryota; kingdom Metazoa; phylum Chordata; class Amphibia; order Caudata; family Salamandridae; genus Triturus; species Triturus cristatus. Next base: position 11,348,657 of record NC_140581.1, on the reverse strand, counting down.
CGCGCTAAGCCGCACGAGGTCCCATGCACATTGGGGCTCCTCCATCTTGGATTGCACGTCACTCCACGTGACCACCTGTATGACCCTGCTCTACCCGGCCTCGGTCCCAGCCAGGCCCGACATCGAGACGCCAACCCCTGGCCCGGGGGATACCACGTGAGCCCTTCCCACTCCCAGCGGAGGGCAGTATCGATGGGACCCCCAACTGTCCTTCCACACCTAGGTGCGATCGCCCCACAGCTCTCGGGGGCCTGGCGCCTCTCCTGCTGGGCGTCTGGCCGCTCCCTCCCAAGCCTCTCCGCCCCCTCCGGGCGCACGGGTCCGGACATCAAAGGGCTCCCGTCCTATATCTGGGGCGACCCAACAACAGGGCGGTAGTTGTATCCCGGAGTCAAGAGCCCTGCTGATCGGATCGCGGCTGACCCTACGGAAGAAGACTCACCCTGAACCAACCCTTGAGCCCTGCTGACGACGTCGCGGCTCCACCGTGCTTAAAGACCTTCACGAACCTTGGGGCCCTGCTGACGCTGTCGCGGCCCGACCTTGTTGAACCTTACCACCAGAGCCCAGCTGACCTCGTCGCGGCTCGACCTAAGCGGAACTACCATCTGAGCCCTGCAGACGACGTCGCGGCTCTCCACGTCCGAGCCGCTCTGAGACCAGCATCCAAGGTCTGGCGCAGAGCCCTCCCGTGCCTGGCTGGCACTAAGACTGTCCCGCTACCCTATCCTCTTGAACGAACACTGAGACTCTGACAGGATCCCTCGATCCTTCTGTAAATATTGCACGTATTACTGCTGATAAAGAACCTAATCTCGCAACTGCTATTGAGTCCTGTGTGGTGGTGTTACTGGGCCTAGTACGATCATAGGAGAAAGACCTCCCCGAGGGGGCTTCTCAGCGGCGCTCGGCTATAACTTTGCGGTAGGAAGGTGCCGGATTAGTCTCCCCGACTACCCGGTGGGCCTCCCTCCAACACATTTCCATCGCTGCTAGTAGCCCCAGAACCCAGAAGTCAGTAGAAGCATTTCAATCTAGGGTTTCCGGTTACTGGCGTGTAACTGGGTTAAATTCCCACAGCAATCCTGGCAGCTGCTGGAACCCAGCAGTCACTGAAGGCAGCTCAGTCATCTCGGGGATGGGTCAAGGTGAATGAATACCAGTGGACGACGTCTACTTGTGAAAAACGAACAGAATGTAATTTTGACACTAAATTGTACTTTGCGCCTGCCCTGAAAATCTCAAAGAAAGTGTGCCGAGACTTATTTAACTGTCTGAATAAACTCGAGATTCACTGCAAAATTGTCCTTTTTTTCCCACTACACTTGTAAGGTTGGCTTCACTTCTTACAGGTCACATACTGCAATGTGGAGAACGGAACAGCCGTTCCTGGGCTGATTTGCATACCCTTAATGCCATGGTGTGCAATTGCTACTTTGGGCTGGTTGGTTCTGTTTAATTGTGCTCCTGCTGGTGCAGTGATATGTTTGTAAGTTGGGAATGGGAAGCACAGAGTCCACAGACAGTGGGCCTTTGTTGGCATAGTCACCCTTGGTGTAAAGTCTTTCCACACGAGACCTTTATATAGCGCGTCGGAGTGACAAGATTTAATTCCCCGGTAGCACATTGTAGCGTCTAGGGTTTAGGGTCTAGGGTTTCCCCTCGCAGTCGTCCAGGGACAACATTGTGCCGACTCGAGGCCAACACAGCATCTGAGGCCTCCATCGGTGCAACAGGGAAGGGCGCCAGCAGATAGAGGGAGCTCAGTCTCCGGCTACAATACACTCACAAGCCGCCTGAGGGAGCGCAGATGGCTCTGTGTGGGTGGCTTTTTTTGCTCTATGCGTGGTGGCTTTGTCGGTGTGTGGGTAACTCTGTGTGTGTGTGTGTGTGTGTGTGTGTGTAGGTGGCTGTGTGTGTGTGGGTGGCTTTGTGTGTGTGGCTCTGTGTGTGGGTGCAAATGCAATATGTCTCGCATTTGAGAGTGATTAAGCTATTGACATTGTAAAGACATGTTGTCTTTCATTTAGCCGTTCAAGAGATTATAGACTGGTAAAACAAGCTGCTTTACATTCCTTCAAGACTTAGCTTGAAGGCTGCTCTCCATAGCTACCACTAGGATAGCTTTCAATAAAGGTTGTCTTTAACCTATCACCATAAGGGGATGTTTGGACTGATACAAGGTGCCCACTAGAACTAGTGGACAGCATATATCAGGCCACCTTCTCACATTGGTGTGCTGCGTGTGGGATTCCAGCTTGCTATTGTATTACCAGATAATCTCAATTGAATTGATCAACTGAAAACCACTAAAGGTACCTAAGGTACATATAATATCAAGTTTAGCTACAGTAAGTTCTACTGAACTTAGAGTTGTGTGTTAAGGGATAGCACACCCTTTCTACAACTCAAGAGAGATTAGTAGGCCACACTAGTGTAGGTAGTGCAATACACCACACCACATTAGTAATGTCTAGTCACACAGGAACCAGTGGGTCCCTGCCAGGAGCCAGTGAGCTCCTCCCCTATAAATATGAGGATCTCTCCTTTGCTCAGTTTAGGGCCTTATGTTCTATTAGGAAGCTGAAGACAGGCAAAAGTCCATCCACCCAGCATCTCATAAAGATACTTAAGCTGGATGATATCTCAGGGCCTAGTGGGCCTGATGGGGTAGACAGTGTGGGTGGGGCAGCACTGAGGGTGGGCCTAGGGGTGGAAACTCCCCTGACCCTACCTCTGATGCTGACCAGACTGATGACAATGATCAGACTCTGGTGAACACAGCTCCCCTGGATGAGGATGAGGAGGATGAGAGCAATGCTCCTTCCTCTATCCCTCCAGGTAGACCTGACAACAGGGCTAGAAGGGATAGATCTCTGTCAAGGGGATCTATCCAGTCTAACTCCTCTATAGGAACCTCTGTCTCTTCTCACAGAGGGAGGGAAACCTTCCAGGAGAGGAGAGAGAGACTGCTGAAGTATGAGCAAGCCAAGTTCAACCTCAGAAAGCAGCAGATGGCCTTAGATAGGGAAGCCCTGGAGCTCTACAGAGCTAGTAAAAAGGATGCTCCTTCCTTTATTCCTCCAGTAAGAGTTGAAAGTAGGGCTAGGCACAGGGTCAAGACTGATTTGCATATGGCTGGGTTCAAACTGGAACGGCATGGTGAGCAAAAAAATGATGGATTTAGGCCCAGATCTCTGTACTGGGGTGAATGTATGACATTGTTCTGCATTCTGTCCATCAACAGTTGTTTTTGCATTTGTCACCCCGAGTGCTACGGGTATGCCCAGACGTGGGTCCCGTGCTCTCCATTTCACTGAAATCAAGCTATCCTTGCTGAAGGGGGTTGAAACCCCGAAACCGGTCCTAGGATGCTTGGTTCCAGTCCAGGGAGGACAGTTCGGGCTGGACTGTTCCCATGAGGCACAGGGTCAAGACTGATTTGCATATGGCTGGGTTCAAACTGGAACGGCATGGTGAGCAAAAAAATGATGGATTTAGGCCCAGATCTCTGTACTGGGGTGAATGTATGACATTGTTCTGCATTCTCACCATGAACAGTTGTTTTTGCATTGTAAATTTCAACGCATTCCCGGTGGCGCAAGGTAAGAATTGCGTGTTGCATCTTTTCTGGCGCATCCCTGCTGATGTGCCAGATCTTGTAAATCTGCTCCTTTGTCTTTTCTAAAATTGCAATTTCCTAATAGCGAATTCAAATCCTTAGGAATCGGAATTTAAATATATTTCATTTTGCGATTCAGAAATAGCAATTTCTGCAGATTCACTGATTGGGAATGGTAAAATGGAAATTTCGTACATATGGGCCTTGGGGTCTAAATAACTATAAAAATGGACTTTATTTTTATAAATTGGTCTCAGATTTCTTTTTGAGTGTGTAAACCATTTATCGACCATGATCTGATGAGTCTAAGTTGCTGGACCACACTACCACCAATAGAGCACCTGGGATTGTTAAAATAAGCCCTATAAACCAATAAGGGTCGTCTGGAGTTCTTGCATAGTGTGCCCTTACTCTGGCATCACTACATAAAAAGCCAGCTTCATTCATTTGGTGGATCAGCGGTGGGATACAAGACTTGCCTTTGCTGATACCGCTTGGTCGATAGGTGATTTTACTAAGAAATCCACAATTGTCATTAGTTCAAATTTTTTTTTTAAATCTGTGGATTTTTAAATGTTTGCATTTTTCATTGGAACTGTTTGGGGGCTTGTGTTAAGGCCCCTATTTCATTGCATTAGAAATTTAAAAATAATTGTTGTCAGTTAGGCCTTTAAACATCTTTTAGAATATTTTGCACAATTTTCTTAAATGGTCCCAGATACACTAATCATGTCTAGCTCAGAGGATACAGTGCAGCAACTCAACCTGAGCCCTTATCTGAAGCTTAGCATGCAAAAGTTAAGGACCCTCTGTAAAGCCAATAAAAATGCTATTGGCTCAAATCTGACCACGGTAATCTTCCAGGAGGCTCTTGCAGACTTTGATGCAGCCCAGCTGACAAAAGATCATGTCACCGCTGAGGAGGAGGATGACAGTGAACATGGGACTGTAGTCAGCTTCCAAGAGTGTAGCCCCCCCAAATTAACCCGAGAGAATGCGGACCATAACCAAAACCTCTCTCTTATCCCTGTACCTCAAGTGCCTTCCCCTACTTGGAGTAAGGCAGGCAACTCAAGGCACAGAAAAATAGAAGAACTACTCAAGGAACGTATGTATCTTGAAAGACTAGCCAAAAGAGGGGCCTTTAAAGCCCACATTCGGGCTATAGAAAGAGAGAGGGCTGGGATGGGTCTAGCACCTATGAGTGGTGGCATCAGGAAAATGAATAGGGAGGAAGATGAAACTTTGGTTTCCAAAGTTCCCAAAGGGTTGTTGCCTAAATATGTTAAGGGTGATGAAAAACAAAATGGTTTACAGCCTTAGGGAGTGCTTGAAAAATGAGACAGTCACACCAGAGACACTGGGGGCTCTACTGTGGAAGGGACTCTCAGGAAAGCCCGGGATAGACTCCTGACACTTGATGAGCTCAGGAGGACCCTGATTGAGGTCCTCGGTCTCACAACTGCAGAGTGCAGGGTTAAGTTAAGGGAGACTCAGGAAACCTCAAGTTAATCCTTGATAGACGTTGTTGCTTTCTCAGTCAAAACACTAGGGGGCTTATTTATGAGCCCCCTGCGCCACCAGAGTGTCAAACTTTGTGACACTGTGGCGGGCATCTTACAAAGTCATATCTATAAGCCCAGGCGAAGCCACTAGGCGTGGTTCACATGGCCTCACAGACATGGAGTAAAGGAAGGCAGCTCAAATCGCTGCGTTGCCTTACTCTGCATTTGAGAGGCGTTCCAGGGGCGTTGAGGTTGGTTTTCCCACGCAACGCTCATGGATTTTCACGTGACCCCAGATTTCCAAGAGCATGTAAACCTGGGGATGTGCCAAATCCTTACACCTCCCTAAGTGAGGCGTAACAAGGCGAAATTTCTTTATATCTCTTCGTCCTGTCCTCTTTCAATATGTGCTGCATTCTACAGCACACATAGAAAGCAAAAACGCCTGTTAGGATTGTGTCTGTGCAGGAAGGTGCCCCGTCCCGCACATAAACAATCCTGCCAACAACACAGGCACCCTTTCACAGTGGTGCACTGGTGCCTGCGTTGGCGCCAGACAGGCAAAACAACACCAGAGCAGGAAGAAAGGACAGGAAGGCTTTGTTTTACGGAAATAAGGTGCATTACTGCCCTTTCTCCTTGGCGTAGGGCAGCGCAGCGAGGTGACTTGCTCCGCAGCCCTGCACCAAATCCCGTAAATGAGGGCCTAGGTGGCTTGTGGACGGGCAGTAATGTGCACGATTATGATGGGCTCTCTCATCTGCCAGTGGAGGAGCATCCGTGGAGTAATTGTACATTTGAGGAATTGCATCAGTACCTGGTGGACTCAGGGTCAGTCTTTCCTCAGGAGCTGGGGAAGTCGGCTGACCATTGGGTCAAAACAAGTGTCCTGAAAGGCCCATGGTGGGGGTGACCAACAGAAAGGGGTTACTGTTGTCTCACAGCAGAAAGAGATGTGATACCAAAAACAAATCAAAGGAGTCCTCCAAAGGCCCCCAAAAACCTGTTCAGGAGGGTGGTCCCGAGACTCTTCCCAAACCAAGGGAGGGTACCAGGGTGAAAATTGCGATCCTAAAAAGGCCTGGTGCCATCTCTGTAAACAGAATGAACACCTAACTGGGGAAAAGGGTTCCCAATAGTGCTGCACCTTCAGGGGTTGCTAATCTCCAGATGGGATTCCTGGTGTGCCCTGACCAAGTCAGGAGCTCACTGAAGCTATTTCAGTCTCAGAGGGTGGGGTGGATATGGCTACCCTAGCTGTCTGGCCCAGGATCCTAGAGTAATACACACACAAAACAATTATTAATGGGGTTGGGGTAGACACCCTGAGAGATACAGGTGCAAGTGCCACCATGGTGACTGATAACGGATATCCTCAGAACAGTACATTACTGGACAGACATATCCAGTGTGTCAATGCTCACACTACCACCAAGGTTCATCCCATGGCTTGGTGTGAACAAGTGTTCCCTGCTCCTTCCTTCATCGGACGGGGCCTTTGTTCAGTGTGAACGTGTATCGTTGTTCCTTTCTTCATGCAGGTGTCATGGCTTCAGTCTGAACATGTATTGTCTGTTCTTCCCTTCACTGCGGGTGTTGTGGGCTGGAGGTGAACATGTATTGCCTGTTCTTTCCTTCACTGGAGGTGTCTTGTATTCTGTGTGAATATCTGTTGTCTGTTCCTTTCTTCAGTGCAGGGTGTCTGGACCATGGGAGACGATAAAAAATTCAAACAAAGGCACAAGAATGAACATTCGTCTGAACGACGATGGCTTATTTAGTGGCACCTACTGGGAGCCAGGAGCCAGCACCCAGTCCTATCTGACTGGGTACCAGCAGGATGGGGAGCAGCCAACCTTTGGATTCACTGTGAAGTCAAGCACCTCAGGTATCGCACCACCAACTCAGTTCTTCTTTTATTCTTTATTTTACCTCTTCGCTTAAGTCGATGTAACTCTTGCTCTGCCTTATCTCTGTGCCTGTCCACACACCACGTACCTCGTTCTTTCTCCTCTCTCTTCGCCAGCTTAACTTCATTTTCTTTGCCTTTTTATTCTCCCTTAATTTCCCCTCTCTCTACCTTTCAATTCTCCCAGTTCCAATCTGTTTCCTTCAATAGGCCTCTCCATTCTCCCTGTGTGCAGCTATTTAGGAAAATCACTCTTTAGTGTGGTCTCCTGGGAATCTTTGGTTTTATGGATGGGATTGCGGGATCAGATTGACACCTCAGGGCAGTGGCCCAGCCCAGCTGATTTGCACTAGCTCTGAGGTATGGAGTGAATGCAGATTGGGGTCTTTGACATTTAGGCAAATCCTAGGTCAAAGTGCGAAAAAGTACTCCAATGGCATGATAAAAGTAAAATGTACAATCGAGTGTGCCATGTGCCCCTCCACCAGCCACATATGTAAATTCTTAATTATAGTACATGGACTGAAATGCTGCATGCCACGATGGGTTTTAGCACTGGCATTGAAGAACCTCCTATGGAGAGAGACAGTCATGTGGGATCTTTTAAAAATTGAACAGATTATTGTCCTGCAATGTTGATGAAATGAGGTATTTAACCCAAGGAAGCATTAAGATGTGGAAGTGAGGCACAGGACAAACTTAGAGAATTGGCTGATGAGTGTCAGGCAAACATTAGTAAAATAAAGAAAGTGAGCATAGATTATAAAAGGGATCTGACCAGTGAAGAAAAAAATGAATATCCTTTAATGCTCACATTAAAGATTAAGTTGCAAGGATGAGAGAATAGACTGATTTAAAGAAATACAGAGAAATGTGGAAAAAGGGAATTGCGAATAACAAAAAAGTTTCAGAGACAGGAAAGAAAGCAAAGAGATCAAATAGTGATTTGGAAATGGGGACAGTTTCAGAATTTCCATTGAGAGAAGTTCATGGAGGGAATTATGTGCACATTTTCTGACATTACAAGAAGAACCTGAAGGTGGTACAAGGTGGTTCATAGGTGGACTCCTGGTTCAAAAATTTTCTGGATTGATTTGAATGTGTTGCTTGAGTTTGTAGTTCCTATTGAGTTTTGGAGTGTGAGTTGCTGTTGCAAGGCTGATTGAAGAACCTGCTAGGGTTGCACCTAATAATGCTCCTACAGATGTATTTGTTACCCCTTTCTCCCCCTGCCAGCAGCATCTCACTTATGCACTACCTTCCTTCCACTCCTTGGAGTCCATCATACTCAAGGGCATCATAGGGGGGGGGTAGGGAGTGGAGGCATGTGTGTGGTCTTGGGAAGAGTTTCAGCGTCTTGTGGAAGCGCCAGACCTGCAGAGGGCAGGTTGAGGAGAGCTCTATTCTTGGAATAGTGAGCTAGGTTAAGGAGAATTTGGGGCTTGGGATGTCAGGCAAACCTTTCATCCTTCTGAGGTTGACAGACTGAGCACAAATAAGTTGGTAACAGTTCCTCAAGGTGTAACTTTTAGCTATAAGCTTTTGTTAATGTCATGAGACTGAATGGATAGGCATACCCATGTGAAATGGACTTCAGAGAATTAGTCTGCTCTCACTAGCGGGCGTCTGTCAGCACTAGAGGTAGGGTTTGGAAGGTGAGGCTCAGTAAGTGGCATGTCAGCCCAGGGACAGCGGTATGAGGGACTTCTAGATTGGCCTTCAGGGATTGCAGAGAAGAAACACGTCAGTACTGCGGAGAACTCAGAGTGAATGGGGACTGGGCTCTGGAGGGCTCAGCGAAGGAACATTAGCACAGTTGGATGGAGTTACACCTCTGTGAAAAGGGGAAACTCAGCACATGGGCCCTGAAGGCTGATTTGCACTTCTACACACTGCCTTTCACATATTCCATCTCTTGAAATACAGGGTATGCATATGCCCAAGGTGAGGCTTACTCGGGTAGAGGTACCTTCCGAGGCCTGGCACATGCTGAGGGTGCCCGCAGATGCATTGCGGCCAACGGGAGCCGGCTTGCAACCTAGGCCCCATTTTTTTTTTTAATACAGATTTCATTAGGTTTTTCATTGTTGATGAAAATCACATTAGATTACAGTTGTGTATACGTTAGTCTGTTGAGTCACAGAAAAAACAGCGGTGTCATGACAAATAATAACACTACAATGATTATATCTTCAAGGTATCCGTTCACATATATAGGTCGTAGAAATGTGCAAAACAGAGTAATACTAAGAAATTCAAAAATGCAACATTCATGTACAATCTATGGGGCACATCAACAAGGGCGTTAGCTCTGCTTTTGTGGCTTTAAAAGCCAAAAAAGCAGATATAAAACTAGCGCCCTATCAGCAACAGGGTGCTAACATGCAAATTTGCATGTTAGCACCCTTTTACTCTACGCTTCCCCTTGCATCTCTAATGAGATGCAAAGGGGGCGTTCCAGAGTAAAATAATAGGAGAAATGTCGCTAAGCGACATTTCTCCTATTATCAAGAATATCGCTAACCCTGTTAGAGACAAAAAAAGCAGCGCTAACCGCGGTTAACGCTGCTTTTTGACGTCTGGTATTTTTCTGACTTAGCCATGATATCCTATGGAAGGAGGATATCATGGCTAAGTTTGTCTGTCCCTATCAACAAGCTAACGTGAGATTATCGCTGGGTTTCCAGCGGTAATCTCACGTTAGCCTGTTAGCGTGAGGATTTTTATTGCTATTGAGATAAGCGTTGCTAAAAGCACGCTATCTCAGCGATAAAAATTCACGCTAGCCAGCGATAAGTATCCTAGCGCTAAGTGCGCTTAGCGATAATTATCGCCGGTTGTTGTAAATATGCCCCTAAGTGTCTGTTCCAATTTCCATCGGGGGACAGGTCATGGCAGGAGGACCAATATCAAAAGGGGGTGAGGGGGAGGGAGAGAGAGGGGAGGAGGAGGGGAAAAAAGAGGGGGGAGCAGGTTGCGACATCAGTGTCACATCAGTCATCAACCTAGGCCCCATATACCTACAATAGTTGGAAGCTGGCAACCTGGGGTCAGGAGGAGCAAGAGTCTGGGCCATGCCACGTAAGAGTGGCTACTCAGACTTGGGGAGGTCATCAGAAATGTTCACTCACTGGGTTTGTGCAGGAGCTTGTCATGAGGTAGAAAAGAAAAGAGGACAAGGAGACAGTGTGGAAAGTGCCAGATGAGGTGAAACGGCAATGGAAATCAAGAAAAACAGGAGTTTGGAATGCAATAGAGCTGGATGGAAAGAGGGTGGAAGGAGGAGTGGGCAACTATAGAGTGATATAGAGAAGGGAAATAAAGGAGGGCCATAGAAGGGTAGGTGAGAATAAGATATGAAGTAGAGAGAATAAAGGCAGACGAGTCCCAGCATTAGAAAATGGACAAAGGATGTAGGAAAGAAAGAATGAAAGTAAATATAGGAGAATAGAGAAAAGGAGAAAAGATAAGAAAGGGGACTGGAAGGAAAGAGAAGGAGAGGGATAGAAAAACGGAATAATAGGAAGGACAGTAATAATAGGAAGACGGAGAGAGAAAAAGATTTGGGGGAGAGGGCGAGGGAAAGGGGAGATTTGAGTATAGAGAGAAAAGGGGGCATGAATGGAGAGAATGAACTAAGGGAGTGAGAGAGTAAAAAGGAAGACGTGAATAAGCATGAAATGGAGCGGAAAACAAGGAAGCAAGAAGTGGAGAGGAAAACAAGGAAAGAAAGTGGTGTGAAACATAGAAAGGGAGGAATAACGATAAGAACAAACAAAAGGTGATAGGTAACGAGAAGGGTGGGAAAAGGATTAAAAGGGACAATTAGAATACTGTCAGGGCAACAACAGCCACACTAGTTCATTGGGTAAATCTAGGGAACAAAATCCATTGGTACAGTTGTTAAGTGGCTTTGCACATGATTGCTGGGTAAGAGCTGTCATCTGGGGGAGGGGGAGGGTTGCTTTGCAGCTGTGCACTTCAACAGCAACAAATTGAAAACTTGATTAAAACAAGTATTAAAAAAGGGGGATAGGTGGAGAAAGGTGACAACTAAGGAGGTACGAGATAATAAACAAGATGAGTAGGAGAGAAGCATAGTCAAGATATAGATTTAATAGAGAAAGGGTAGAATGAGAGAGCGGGCAGGGAGGTTAGAGGGAGTTTGGGGAAAAGAGAATGGTAGAATGTAGAGTGAAGAGAGGAGGCAGGATTAGGGATGAGGAGAGTGGACAGCGACAAAAAAAGTGCAGAAGATAAAGAGACACAAGGAGACAAGGAGGAATGAGATAAGGACAAGCGAGAGAGAGAGAGTGGAAGTGGATAGGGATAAGAAAAGGTGTGAGAAGGAGATAAGAGATTCATGATGATAGTGAAGAAAGGAATGATACATAGAATGATTAGGAAATAAGATTCATTGTCACCGGGGTTCAGAGGTGCACGGAGCCCACTGCCCCTCTGTAATGGGTGTCTTCTAATACCAACCCAACATTGAGGGACTAGGGTACCTTTGCTATGCCACTGACTTTGGTAGCTTGCATGTGGCACATACTTGAATATTAAGTTGTTGCTTGTCTTCAGTGAACAAAGCATTGACTGTAGTGCACGAATCACCTTTATTGCCGCATATAAAGGCAAAAAATTAGAGGGAACATTGCTTGTAAGTTACTTGTAGAGTGGTGTACTATATACCCAAGGCCTAAAAAATAAATGCTATCTGTGGGCCTGTAGCCCTTATAGTAACTCCCCCTTAAGTAGTACCTTAAAACATGTCCCTGGCCTGCCACGGAAGTCTCAATGCATTCAGTACAACAATACCACATAGTGCAACGTGATGACTTGTATTTTTACATGAATATAAATGTTTAGGAGCTCGTTTTACAGCACGTTTCCAGAATTTCAGGAACTCCATGTTTACAGTTATTATACAGTTGGAGCCGCGATGCAATACACGTGGTTTTATTTATAGTCAGCTGTGAGAAGTTGGCCTGATATGTAGTGCTCACTATTCTAGTGATCACTGTGTATCATTCCAAACGACCCTTATTGATGATTGGTTGTAAGTCAACCTTATAGACCAGCTATCCTAGTAGCGTGGATACGAGCAGTCTTAGGCTAAACTCTAGAGGGCGTGTTAAGCCAGCTGTTTACCATCACATATACCCCTTGAACACCATGTGAAAGGACACCACACAAGTTGTTATGAAAATAAAGGATATTTATTTATAACAAGACTACCCTGGCTCTTTATGAGTCAGGGAGCTAAGCACACTACAAAACTCTTATGAAAATACTTCAGTTGCACAAATTACACAAATGCCCGAGGGGCACGAGAAACCATCTACACTAACAGTGAAATGCAAATGGTTAGAGTCTGGAGTTACTGATTCCGGAGTGATCCGTTCAGTGGGACTAAACGAAAAAGGAACTGGACACTTGTAGAGCGAACCTGCGATGGAGCACCGAAATGCTCGAGTTACCTAGCCCAGAGGCTGCGGCTGCGTGAAGTTCGGCAATATGTCGGGAGTCCTCGTTGTAGTCTCAGGAGCCTGAAAGAAGAAGTTGCTGGCAGGCGACCAGTGTCGATGTTCAGCGAGATCCAAGCCTGGATCGGTGATGAAGGGAACCTGAAAGCAGAGGGGACTCCGTTCTCAACCGCTAGCCAGCGATCGTGTGGGCACCATGAGGGTACCGGCTGAAGTCACTTCGACCAGGTGAGTGGATGACGTCGGACTCGGCTGTTCCTCGGACCAGGAGGCGCGGCGGCGACCAGGATGGAGGGCGAGCTGTCCCACGAAGGAGTCTGCTGTCGATGATGCTGGGCCCAGGAATGGGGCAGCAGGTCTTGGCAGTGGCAAGCCCACGCGGTAGAGTCAAGATGACGTTGGGAGTGGACCAGGAGGGTCCGGGGTACTCCTCTGTTGAAGGGGAGCCAGAGCCAATCTGGAGCGACCAGACCGGTGATGAAACTATCGTGGTGCGTCGTGAAGAGGGCCACAAGCCGGTCGGCGAGTGGTCGGACAACACGGTGAACAGCAAGGAGCGGAAGGGCCCCCACGCAGATCTCGTGGATGCTGGGGAGGCAGACTTCGATGCTGGAGCTGCTCAGGGTTTAGGGCTTCTCAAACCCTTGGTACACTCACTCGAGGGTCCCTCGGTGGGCGTGTTAGATAAGCGTCGTGCAGGTTCTGAAGATAGCCGGTCCCGCAGGTCTCGTCGCACCTACGACTCTCAGCTGGGCTGATGATGTAGGTAGAGGTCAGAGATGGCAGGGAACTCGGGTCTCGTCGAGCTGGGCAGTCTTGATCCGTAGGAGAGACGTACAGCAAACCACAAGCGCTTAGGTGGTGCCTGCTGGTGCAGGGTGGCTACTCCTTAGCCACAAGGGAGAGTCTTCAGAAAAGTCAAGAGTTCCTTTCGTGGAAAGTAGTTCAAGATTCAGAATTATCCAATTTGGGAAGGGGACTCGCTCCTACCTTTATTCTAAGAAAAGGGGCTGGCCCGTGACTAGGTCCTACCTAGGGGTGGGGCCAGGAGGGGGGTGGTTACACCCCTATCCTTTGTCCGGCTTCGCCCCAGCTCAGGGGCAGGGTTGCCCCCGAAACTGGTTTGAGCCGGGCTATGCACAGTGAGCACCGGGGTGCCACTTGCAATCACCTTCCTTTCAGCCCTGCCTACCTGGGATACACAAACCCTGTCTGGGATGGTGCTAGCACCGCCCTCGACAGGAAACCCTTTGTCCAAGCTCCCTCCGCTGGAAGGTCTCCCAGCAGCAGGAGGTCAGACTTGTGTCTGGTGGCAGCATCCATTTTGTGATGCTGAGGCTTAAGTCAACTTTAACCTGGGTTCAAGGTTACTTCCATGTCGTGCCCCTCTAAAAGGGGGGAATGCTAACCCCGTCGCCAGAATTGGCGAGGGGTTCATATTCCAATTCGTATGACACCTTACTCGACATGTGTAGGTGATGCGATGCCAAAGTTAGCAAATAACCGCAAGGATTATAATGCATTTTAAAAGTAGTTGGCACGCGTCACCATGGAACGGCTATTAGGACTTGGTTCCGCAAGCCGTCGACGGGCTCAGCTCGCGCCAGAGCACCATCCCACATGATTCCCCGCACTCTGCCTTCAGGATTGATAAGGCCTGCCATAGGAGTGACTGATAGGAATCCATGTGTCCATTCTAGGGTTAGGTATAGGAATACTACACCTACAGCAACGGGTGATTACACCACTTTGCCCCAGCTGTCGTGCAGCCAGTTGTGTCAGATTTGGGCGGCCATCCAGGGGTGGCATAATACATGCTGCAGCCCCTGGTAGGCCCTGGGTACACCGATGCCCTGGATACCTGTGGTATGCTGATACAGGGACTGATACGGCGGCCCAGTTCCAATTAGTGGATGCACCTAATGTACATGTGTTAATTTCGAGAGAGAACAGCTAGGCTGTGGGTCTGATTGGCAGGCCCACAGCCAGGGAAAGTCGTCAACCAATGAAGCAAAAGCAAAAAATCTGGGTGATCATAGGATTGCAGACCCTACTCTCCTACATCAGCAATCTTTGGATTTACGCTATGAGGACCAGATAATTCTGCGAAAGATACTCGCCCAATTCTGAGCTGTGTGTTTTTTTGTTATCGCCAAACCGAATGGTTAAGCATTCCAAACCTTAGGCGGTTTTAGGCAGTGTTACAGATTTTGGCCATATTGAACTTTATTTGATCGTCGTATTTTGGTACGGACACTTTTTTCCAATTCTGAAGTGACTTGGGTCCTCGTAGTTTAAAGCGTCTCAGGCCTGATTTCTGATTCTGATTCTGTCTGATTGCAAACTTGGGTTCCAGCTCTGACATTTGTTTCTGTAACATCTTCCCAATTTGGAGGGATCTAAGTGCCGTTCACAGGATCAATTGGGAGCACTCACTTTTCTACGAAGAATGGCGATTGGCGTGTGTGTTTTTTATGACAAAAGAGTTATCGCACATTCAGCAGATCTTTTATGTGTTTGGTACATCACCTTATGATACTGGTTTCGCCCTGAGGAAGTTTCCTATGTCGGAGCGAAACGCGTTGGCTGGATTGTCTAAAATCAATGTGTTTTAAGAAAAAAATCTTTTTCAAATAAAGAAGTTACTTTCCTACCTACACTGGCCTGTTGGACTTTGTGAGCTGCACACCCCCACTTGTTACAAATGTTTAACAGATATCCTCACATATAATAATCTTTATGAAATAGTGTCCCCAGAAAACACCTGATTTGCATACTTCCAAAAATCAACACAGATCCCCAGTATCCCCGTGGAAGGCCCATCATCTATGGTGTGAATTGAATGGAATGCATAGTTATGTATGCAGCTGTATTTCTCAAGCCTCTCATCTCCGCACTCCCAAGTTACCTCAGGAATATCATGCATGTGATCAACACATTGCAAGGCTTGACATTGGATGAGTCAACTGAGACCTTCGTCACGTTGGATATTGTCAGTCTCTATACTAACCTCCCACAAGAGGGGGGCCTGGAAGCGATGGAAGTACTCCTGAATAAAAAACAGCAAGGTTGTGAGGTCATGACTGACTATCTATTGAAACTTGTGAAAATGTGTTTGAAGGTTAACTTCTTCAAATTTAACAACCAGTTATATCTACTGTAGGAACCTGTATCTCTAGATAGTGTAATAAAATGAAGTACAATGTGCAAAGAGTCCAGTGGATCCCTTACGTATACACAGAGGTTAAAGTAGATAATACTAATGCTCGTTTTGTGATAGTGTGGGCGAGTAGTTAGGCCTATCAGAGGGTGGTGCTAAGCATTTGTTGCACTCGCAAAGGCAGTAAATGAGACACTTATACAAGAATAAGTCAGAGACTCATTTATAAAACTAATATCGATTTTTATGTATTTTTAGGAGCAAGATCTTCAATCTACAGTATGTACTTTAGGAGTTATGATTTTTAAGAGTTTGGAAAATATATCACTTTTGTGTGCGATTACACATCATTTAAGACAGTTTAGAAAAGCAGTAAAGTGCAGGCAATTCTGTCATGAGGTTCACCTTATCCTTTCATGTCAATAGCATGACCAGGTCCAAAGTTCTAGCAGAAGACGTTTGGCTGCGTCCCAGATTCGACCGGGGGGCTGAAAGTGATGGTAGCTGTTGCGCTATCACAAAAGGGGGCCCCTGGAAAGACATTGCACAGGAGGACCTAGAGGTAAATCTGGTGGGTCCCACTGATGAGAGGCGGGCACCAGGGTTGCAGAACCATTGGAGCACAGCTGGTCCATCGTTACCGGGTCCAACTGGGCAGAGTGCAGAACAAATATGGCATTCAGGCGTGAAGGTGTCCTCGTGGTCAGGAGCATACAAATTGGAGAGGTACTTTCAGGACAACTGGACCTCTCAGGACATAGGTCTCAGGGGTCAAGATGTCCCTAGATGAATGCTTGCTTCTGGAATTATTTGAGTCCAGCACAGACTTTTCGTCTTGCTAGTTGCTGTAGGGGGTCTGGTAACCCGGGTATTTGTACGGTGTGTCTCCAGTAGATCCTGGTGTCTTCAGTATTAGTGGGGAGACAGATTTGACCCTCCTTTGGTGTCGGTGCAGTGTTATAATCATCAGGAAGCAGCACAGCCACAAACCAGACTCAGTGGGATCAGTGCCTGCGTTCTGTAGGCGAGTGATACCATCACACCAAGGAGGTTCTTGGCAATTTATCAAAGGCAGGAGTTGCTCCGGGGTTCTTGGAGGCCTCACAGTTGCAGAATGAGACATCGCACCACAATTGTCCAGTACCTAAGGCAGCAGTTCAGGTTTGGCACCAAGATTCTGAAGCAGGGCTTCAGTTCTTAGGTCAGCAGCTCTTCTTTGTCAGTATCTTCTGTGTGTCCATTGAATATAAGTTGCAAGGTCCAGGGATGTCATCCCCCACTGCCTTGGGAAGCCTGGGATGAACTTCAAAGGCGGCAACAAATTTGAAGCTTCCTGGTCTGAAAGGTCATTCTAGCCTGGAGGAGGTGTGAAGTACCTTTGCTCAGAGTAGGCATTGTTTCTGGCATCTGAGAGTGCAGGCTCTCATCCTATGAGGTCAGAAACAACTCTGGTGGTGGCAGGCTGGCTGGGTACAACTAGTCAGAGACAATTTGACAATTTTATTAATAAACTGCATGATTACTTAAAATCTTTACAGTATAAGATAAAAAAAAAAAAAGAAAAAAGATTTATGAACGTCCAGACTCACCCCCTCACAAGTCCCATCCACACATAAAAGTGAAAGTCACTTTGGGTTAAATATTAGCATATTAGTCCTGATTAGCTGTCCAGAGCAGAGTTCTTTTAAAAGGAGTGATGTATAGGTTGTACCAGTATTTCCCAACTGATAAGGGGAGGCACATGAAAGTTCGGTAGAGTCAATTCATGTACCAAGGGCTGTTGACGAAAGATGGATTCTTCGTGGGTCTTTAAACCAGCCCAGATTAGATAACTGGGGCGAAAGGCTTCCAGTTACTTTGCAGACAATGCCGTTGAGTGGGAGTCGAGTGCCATTTTTACCTGGTGTATAAATTTCGCAACTCTGGCTATCAGACAGGTCGTGGAGACTGAGAGGCACCAGTCCGAAGCCTCTCTGCAAGTTCTGTAGTCCGTATTCCATAAAATCGGAAGCAGCAAGCGATGGCGGTCATTGGCCAGCTTTGTGCAGCAGCACAGCAAGTGTAGCCAGGATTCCCTGCGGTAATTGCATAGACGACAGGCCAGGGTGCCATCCGTACGGGCCCATTTGGGGTTGAAGTCCATGATCCTGAGGGCCAAAAGTCGAAAATACAAAATTTTCTTTCTCGCGCAAGTGGATACTGGATCTTGCAAGTAAGGTTGGGGTTTACCTGGAATATATGATTTGTCCAGGGCCTGAGTTAGTGGATTTTGCCGAAGAGATGCAAGGTCAAGTCCAAAGGAGATGATCCGGACTTGGCGCTTAACTGCTTGGGCCCAGGCTGAGAAAGGAATTTCATGCAAGGGCAAACTCCTTCTTTCGATTTTCAATGCTGCAATAGCTTGTCCTACCTTTGAGTACCAGGGGGAGCCCACCTCATCAAAGATTGATTTTAGGGAGTGCTTTAGCGAATGTTCTGGTGCTTTCAATACTCTGATATAGAGTTTTAAAAGG
Source organism: Triturus cristatus (assembly GCF_964204655.1). Taxonomy (NCBI): domain Eukaryota; kingdom Metazoa; phylum Chordata; class Amphibia; order Caudata; family Salamandridae; genus Triturus; species Triturus cristatus. The sequence goes on along the minus strand of NC_140581.1, from coordinate 11,330,462 downwards.
TCCCCCAGTAATACCAGCTCAGGTCGCTTAAGGCCTATTTCTAGCCTTAATCTAGTGTTCCTTGCGTATCTAGGGGCCTGTAGCACCATCTTATAGGCTTTCGCTTGGGCAGCGTTTACCACTTTGTCAAATGCACCAGGGTAGGCTATATGCCCATATGAAATGGCAGGGATCAGTTTTGCCCGGAGCACTGTCAACATTGGTTCTGCTGAGGGACTGTCCAAGCGGTGGCATAAGCGTCTTAACGACAGAATGGTTTTGTTAATTTTGGGTTTAAGCTCCTTCAGATGTTTGACTGCAGAGGCACTCTCAGAGACCCAGGTGCCCAGATAGTTGTAGAATGGGGCAGTGACGATACGGTGCTCCCCCAGAGACCATGAAGCTTCTTTTTTGAGGGGGTATTTGCCAAAAATGACGATTTTGGTCTTGCTCACGTTGATCCGTAAGTCATTTGACTTATTGTATAGGGCCAAACTGCTTAAGGCTCTTTGGAGCCCCACCCTAGTGTGGTCCATGATCACCGTGTCGTCTGCATACTGGAGTGTTCCCAAGACGAGCCTCCCCAGTTTTGGAGGTGCTAAGTTGGCATCTTTCAGAGCTGTCCCCATGTCCGCAGTATACAAGTTGAAAAGCATGGGGGCCAAGACGCACCCCTGCTTGAGGCCCGAGTTGGTTTCAATTCTTTCAGTTGTTATTGTGGGGCTTAGCTTCACCTTGACCCAGGTGCCCTCATAGAGCGCTTTTATAGCTTTTAGCAGAGCCTGTGGTAGCCCCCACGAGTCAAGTTTTGCCCAGAGCCGGCCCCTGTTCACTCGGTCAAAGGCTGTGGAGTAGTCTATGAAACAGCAGAACAGGGGCGGTTTGTTCCTCGTATTGGCCTTCTTCGCGAGGTAGGAGAGGGCTAAGATGTTGTCAAGAGTGGAGCTATGGGCCCTAAAGCCGGTCTGTGTGGGCGGAAGAATGCCGTTCTTGTCCACCCAATCCTCCAGATCCCTGAGAAGAAGGCGGGCGTAAATCTTTGCTTCTATGTCGAGGAGAGCTATAAGCCTATAATTGGCCGGGTTCGTGTGGTCCCCCTTTTTATGGATGGGGAATAGAATAGAACCTTTCCAAGAGGATGGCAACATTGCCGTGGCAAAAGAATGGTTAAATAAAGGGGTGAGTCTGGATGCAAAAAAGGCTGAGGCGGTTTTCAGAACCTGGGCCGGAATCCCATTTGGGCCTGGAGCGCCATCAGTTCTTATGGCCTTGATGCACTTTAGTACCTCCATTTCTGTGAATGATCCGGTGCAGGTCGAGTTTACGCCTTCTGACGTAGCTCTTTCGGATTCGATAATTTCCGCCGCCACCTTGGACCACGCACGGCTTCCTGCAGTGGCCTGATTTGACTCGCAGGTATACAGCCCCTTGGCATACTGTTCCCACACTTTCCCTGCAACACTATTTTCCTTTTGCTCTCCTCTGGGGGTCAGACTGTTAATGAAACGCCAAAGCTTGCTATTGTCATTACCTTTAATTAAGGAGAACACAGTCAACCAATTCTGTTCAGTCTGCAGTTTTTTGTGGGCCCAGACTTTCTTTTTATAGTCTGTTCGCAGAGCAGCAATGGAATATCTCCCTGACAAATGAGTGCCTTTCTTTTGTGCCCTGATTGCCTTGTTTAGAGCACGCTTACACTGTGACAGGCACCACGATGTTGCACGGCGAGGATCAGAGTGGAATTGGCGACTTCTTGGATGATGGTTATTGCCCAGACGTTCCAATAAGTCGGAGGTCAGAGTTTCCCAGAGGTGGATGATGTTCTTAGTTTGAACTGGGTTAGGTTCTTCCTCCCTTCTAGCTACATAGTCTAGCAGGCTATGACTAAGATTGGTTGACCATTTTATTCTTTTAAGCACATTGTGATGTTCCTCCCCCGTGGTAGTTCCAATAACTGCTTGTAATTCTGCTTGTACCCGCGCCAGATTGAATGTGGCGCGGAGGGGCCTATGATCGCTTTCCTCTCTGTCGTCCACTGTGAAGTTGCAAAGATTGTGGGCAAGCCCTTCATTGATAAAGATGTAGTCTATGGTAGAGACATTTCTAAAGGTCGGAATGGTGGTCCATTCTGGTTCGGTCTTTTTTTGTATTCTATGGGTGGAGCGCAGCTTAAAATTTGCGAGAAATTCAGTCAATGGGACTGACTTCTTGCTTGATGGAGTCTCCGAAGTTAAACCCAAGCCTCTGTGATTGAAGTCGCCCGCGATTATTACGTCTTGGTCCTTCCAACTTATTAAAAGATCTTCCAAAATTGAAATAAGTGATTCCATGGCCTGGAAGGATTGATACTTGATTGGGTTGAAATAACAATTAATTAGTAAAAAGGGGCGAGATTTTCGACCCGATGACAACCCACTGATTAGGATGGCTTGAAGATCAGGAGACCCCAACTTTAATTCAGTTGTGTTAATTTTGCACGCATGACTTACGTAGATAGAGAGGCCCCCTGACGGGCGTCCGAAGATTGTCCTTTTGGTCGCTGGTTTAAAATGTTCGTAAAAGCCACCGATGGCGGTCGTTGCCCTTGCCCAGGTTTCCTGAATACACAGTATGTCCCCCTGTGCGAGGTATTCAGGTGTAGTTATGTCCCTAAAGATGTTGCTCATCCCCGCAATATTCCATGAGATGATGGATAACTCGCGGACTAGGCCCCTAAGTGGTTTTGAACAGGCGTTATTTACATGGCTGTTTATTAGGTTAGGGACACTGTCTCCATGTGGCCTCCAGGTGATCCGATGTCTGGAAATGCCGCTGCACGCTCCGTTGCCCGTCATTTTGCTGGATTTTAATTTTTAGCGGGGTTTTTGCCCGCCCTGATTTCGCCCCTATTTCTGGGCGGGTGTGCCTTATGCCTTTGAGAATGGATGACGGTTCTGGGGTGTCCTGTTGCGGCAACAGGACGTGTGGATATTTCAGTGTACTTGGTGCTGCAACTTCAATGCCCCATTCAGCGAACAGTGTTGCTTCCTTAAGGACAGCCTGTTGGACTTGCTGACTCGCAAGTCCGATTATGGTGGAATCGTCATGAGTGTCTGTCTCCAGTCTCTTGAATGTCACCCACTTGATGTTTTCTGAGGTGATTTGGGCCAGGGAGGCAATATGGCCAAACAGGCGGACAATGTTGGACCTGTTCAAGATGTCAAATGAGCCTTTTGCTGTGTACCTTGGGGTTAACTGCAGCTCATAGGTGGATTGTTTGTTTTTTTGTGTGATGGACCACAAACTCACCCCTTCTCCCTGGAGCTTTAGCCTCTGGTAACTGAAATTTAAAGGATTTTTGTGAGTGGGTTCTGGCTGCTGCCCATTGGGCCCCATGCTTGATTGGCCTTCCACACTCGGACATCCTTGCCACTCCCCCTGGTCTGATGCTAAGTTTAGGTGATTTTTGAGTGCAACTCCTGGTTGCTGATTCCCCTGCCCCTCAGTTTGTAGACCTACCACTCTAGACTGTACTGGCTGTGCGCCCTGTTGTAGTTTGGGATTTGTTACAGACTCATGTTTCAGAACCCAACCAGAAGGGCTGGGGGCACTTAATGGAGCGGCGACGGCCACCTGTGAAGGCCTTTGTTGGAGAGGCTCATTGGTTTGACCCTCCATGAGAGGGATTTGTTGACTTTGGGCCTCACCGCGAACAAGAGGTGCGTCACATGACTTGTCCATTTTAGACACCTGCTTGGGTAAGAAAATGGGGAAGAGTGGTTTAGGGATGCGTTTAGTTTCAGTGTCGCCCAGAGTTGATACCACCGAGGGTGTGTTTCTGCTTCTAGCTTTGGACTTCTTAAGTTGTTTTTTGAGTCTTTTTTTGGCTCTTCTTGATAACGGGGCTTTGGCACTTGCTAATGCTCCTTCGACCCTCTCCACCTGAGAGGTAGTAACAGACAGGTCATCACTAACGGACTCGAGATCCGAGACCTCGGGGTCACCATTCCCTTTATTAGCCAAAGTAAAGTTAATGCGGGGCCCTACTAGGGGAACCTTTGGGGCGCTATTGCCCGTTGTACTAAGGGTTGCTGTTTCGGCATGCTCTGTCGTCTGTGGTGGTGGCTTTTGCGCGGCTTGTTCTTGCGTGGTTGTCTTGCCCTGACCCTTGGCTAATGCAAGCATCTCTTTTAAGACTTCAGGTAGACTTGCCCATTTATCAATTAAGACGTCACAGGAATTGGTGCTGGCGGCATGAGCTTGTTGGACATTAAGTTGAACTTCCAGCTTTGCCAGCTTATCATCTTGGCACACCAAATGCTGGGCTATCGACTGCAAAAGTTCGATTTGGAGTTCCATCTTTGCGGACTGCCATAGCAGTGCCCTGGCCATTGTGTCCTGGACTTCTCTTATTGCTGACAAGTTAAGGTCTTTAGAGGTGGGTTCATCAATTGGGTCGGTTAAGTCTTGGTGATGAGTTAAACTCAGCGGACTCCAACCCTCCGTTTGTGCAGTTCTCGGGGCCTTAGCTCTTCCTATATTAATAGGGGTAGTTTCAAGTGTTCGTTCAATGGTCTGTTCCAATTTTAATAAAAACGAAGTTGTTGGAACCTCCGTACCTTGGGGGATTGGCCTCTGTATTTCCCTAGGTGTCACAATTGCATTCAGACCCTTGCCTGTGCCTGTGCACTTTGGGGAGGAGGATGCGACAGCCTCGCTTGTCCTCCCAGTATCTGAATCCACGTTTGCCCCCAGATTTGGCCTATCGTGAATGTCGGCAATGACCCTAATCGGGCTCTTTGTCCTGGCCTCAGGCTGAAAACAAGCATCAAGGCTCCCAGGTGATTCGAAGTTAGCAGACTCGCAGGCGTAAGAGTCCCTTAGGTCCAGGTGGATCTTTGGGATCCCCGGTATGACATTGGTCGCGGGATCTTGTGACGTTTCATCCAAAGGTGAGGGGCAGTTTGAGGCCTGAAAGAATTGAGTGATAAGGCCTTGGGGGAGGGAATTGCCAGAGACCAGATCCTGGGATTTTTGGGTGCTTATGCTTCTGGTTACCCTTCTTTGAGCTAGACTCTCAGGGTTCACTTCCCCCTCATCCTCCGTGCAGGATTTAGTCTTCCTCAGCGTCATCTCTTTTTGCGCCGTTTGCTGGGGCTAGGCTTGTTTGTGCCTGATTGTGCTGGGGGGGAGGGAATACCAGTACTAGTGCTGATGTGGGCCCCTGGGTTGAGCTGTGTCTTTTGTTTTGAGGGCGTGGAGGGGGATGGAGGGGGTTAGCAAGCGGTGCACACAAGGGGGGCTGCAAGCTGGAGACCTAGTCTACCAACCCCTCAGACCGCACCCTCTGGCTCTTACTTAGCGGCGACCTCTAACGGCTGCCACGCTTGCCTCCACCTCTTACCTCTTGTCTCCCGCGTCGGCAGATACACAGATGTACAGGCTGGTCTCAGTGGCTCCTGCGACTCCCACCGCCTCAGGGGAAGCCCTCGCTGCTACTGTTCCTGCTGCTGAGTGTTCCCGCGGCTTCTGGAATGCTCCTGCCGCTGTAGGGGACCTTGCTGCAATCCTCTCCGCTTTCCAGACTGGCCCTGAGCTGACCAAGAGCTCTCGTGGCCCCGGCCGGCTGCCTGCCGAGGGCTCCCGCCGCGACCGGGCCGTTCCCGAATTTTGCCCGCGGCCGCTGCTGCAAAGGCTGCGAGTTCTGGCGGCCACCTGCGGTCGAGCTCCCGCGCTCTGGTCAGCACTGCACACCACAGGGCAGGGAGCAACCAGCCTGTGAGCCGTTTGAATCGGCAGATGGGGACGAGTGACAGGTGTGAAGCCGAGGGCCGGCCGCCCGACCGGCAGCCTGCTTTTCCTTTCCCTTCCCTTGCTCACTGCTCTCTGCGGTGGCTTTCCGCTTCCCTCGGCAGCAGTGCACTCGCCTCGAGGCAATGGCGTTCTGGTGTGTCAGAGACCACACCAGTACGTGGTAGATTTTGAGGGGACCCTTTAAAGTGTCTCCTATGCTCACTTATCAATAAATCCATCACTGGCTTCAGGGAGGATTTATTAGGAAGCCATCAAGGTGCTGGGGAGCTCGTAATGACAGGTACCAGTCCACGTACTCTATATGGCTTTCTTGTGCACTTACAATATCCAAGAATGTCTTAGATATTGCAGGATCCACAAATGGAATATAGTGCACAATGTCATAGGACCGAAAGACCTGCATTAGGGGGTGACACCTATACCTCATGCAGTGTCTGTAGGCGTGGCACACAGGATGGTGTGCCATGTCCACTCCAGTTTTCCAGGCACTAGTACGCACAGCCTGCAATGGCAGTTTGCATGGTCTTGATGAGGGGTCCCTAGGGTGGCCCAATTTGTGCTGAAGACCTAGGGGACCTACTTCAGTACCCATGCCCTCGGTACCAAGACTACCATTTACTAGCGGCTTACAAGGGTGACCAAAAAGGTGCCAATTGTGGTACCATTTTAGAAAAAAGATCTTGCACTGGGAAGTTGGTTAGCAGGGATCCAGTGCACTTACAGTTCAAAATTACATCATGCATCGGTCAAAAAGTGGGGCTAATCATGTCAAAAGTTGCACTTTCCTACATGATCACCCAAACAAAAGAGGATGAGACTAACCTTTCCTTAGAGAGTCTTCATTTTCTAAGTGGAAGAACCTAGAAAGGCCATCTGCATTGTCATGAGCAGTTCCAGCACTGTGTTCCACTACAAAGTCCATTCCCTGTAGGGAGATGGACCACCTCAACAGTTTGGGGTTTTCTCCTTTCATCTGCATGAGCAATCTGAGAGTTCTGTGGTCAGTTTGTACGAGGAAGTGAAAAACAATCAGTTATAGTCTCAGCTTCTTCAAGGACCAAACCACAGCAAAGGCTTCCCTCTCAATGGCACTCCAATGCTGCTCCTTCGGAAGAAGCATCCTGATTATGAAAGCAACAGGTTAGTCATGGCCATCATCATTGGTCTGGCATAGGATAGCTCCTATCCCACGTTCTGAGGCATCTGTCTGCACTATGAACTGCTTGGTGTACTATGGAACTTTCAGAATGGGTGCTGAGCACATTGCTTCCTTCAGGGTGTCAAACGCCTTTTGACAGCTCACTGTCCAACTAAACTTTTTGGGCATCATTTTAGAGGTGAGTTCTGTGAGGAAACACTACTCCCTTCTATGGCACCTCTTTTGAAGCAAAATACAAGTATTGCAGTAAGACATCCCATCTCCTTCTGAGCTTTTCAGGGAGTCTACCAATCATAACATTCATGGTTTTGTTAAACTTTTCAACAAGCCCATTTGTCTGTGGATGGTATGTGGTAGTGAACCGATAGAGTACTCCACACTCAGTCCACATGTGTTTTAAGTATGCAGACATACCGTTTGTACCTCTGTCTGATACTACCTCCTTTGGAAGCCCAAATGCTAGAAATAGGGGTCTCTAGTTGGCAATGGCTTGCACCTTTGTCCAAGTAGGGACCCTTCTTCCGAGTCGGGTTAAGGGGAATACACTTCTAAAATAACCCCTGCAAACACCTTTGGTAGCTTGGTATGAGCAGACAGGCTCATCTCAGAAGTAGAATACAAAGCATTTGTGCATGCATACAGTAACACAGTGAAAATACTACAAATGGACACAACACCAGTTTAGAAAAATAAGCAAAACTTTATCTAAACCAACAAAAATCTAACATACAATACTGTAAAAATAGTTACTTTGCAAGATAACCTTCAATTTGCAAGAATAGCTGAAAAACAGTTCTTCTGATTCGGTAGCTCCATCCCGGGCTACTGCGATGCTGAAAACGACAGAGTCTAACAGTTCCAGACGACCGTTTCAGTATGGGCCAGCTAAAGCGTCAACAGACTCGTAGATAATACATTTCTCGTTGCTGCCAGTCCCATTGGTATGAATCGGTTGGGGCAACCGTTGCAGTTGTGATGCAAAGTGGAAGCTATGCAGTGTGTTGTGCCCTCACGGTGTGGTGCAGGCAGCAGCTCGATGACGGTCATCCAACAGCATCATTAAGGGCAAGGCTTACGATGAGGAGTGAGGCTGTGCTCAATGCTGTACTGGCAGGTCACAGTGAAGGCGATGGAGCCAGTCAGTGTTCGGGTGGGGCAGCGACAGTGTCCATGACGTCCAGGCAGAGTGATACAAGGCAGTGTGGAGTGTTGTGCCCTCAGGACGCGGTGCAAGCAAATTCTCGGTGACGGTCGCTCAGCGGCATGAGTGAGACCAAGGATGCCGTGCTCAGTGTTGCAGTGTCCTCTGTGGTGCCTTCAGGACACAGAGCCAGCAACTGACCTGGTGACAGAGCCGGCTGCTCTTTTTTTGAGAGGCGACTGAAACCAGCTTTTCCAGAGACGGTGCCCAGAAGGATGGTGAAGCATTTGCTGTTCCTGAGACTTCTTGCACAAGGGGCAAGCTCTACCTCAAGCCCTTAGAGATACTTTGTCAAGCAGGATACACACACAGTTCCTTTCCTTGGCAGAAACAGCTACTACAGGCCAACCCCAGACAGCACACAACAAAGGGGCAATACTCCCTCCCCAGGTTCACCCAGCTCTTCTCCTTGGCAGAGGTTCCTCTTTAAGTCCATAAGTGATCTAAAAGTCAGAGGTCTGGGCCTTCCTTTTTATAGTACAAAATTATTTGTTCTCTCGAGGCAGAGAGTGTCTTTGCACAGCCCAAACCAGTTCTCTCCTCTCTGGTGCAGCTGCCCGGCAGGAGGTGGAGACAGCATTTTCCAAGGCAGACTAGGCTCCTTCAGATGTGAAAGAAATATCCTCCCCCCTTCTCTGAATGCAGGCCAGGTCTATTCAGCCCAGCCCTGACTCACCCTGGAAAGACAGGACACAGCTCACCCAACCAAGTGGCTGTCTGAACAGAATGCACATCCCCAGCCCCGGTCACTCCAAAGCCAGACAGTCAATACACAAACCTAGCAGAGGCACACTGGATAGCTGAGCAAGAAAACATCTACTTTCTAAAAGGTGTAATTTCAAACACAGAATGTAAAAATCATCCTTGCTAAAAGACGCATCTTTAGATTCTGAGTTCAGGCATACTTAACTCCATGTTCGAGGCATATGAGCTGCAGATCACACACTGTGCATTAGATCATCATCTGGTGTTGGGCTCGGATGCTTGCACCTTGTTGTTGTCTTGGAAGAAGTCTTTGTAGTCACAAGATAGGTGACTCTTCCCTTGGACGATAGTGCGCATGGGCATCGACTCCATCCTCAGGTTGTTTTTTTCCGCCATTGGGTTCGGATGCAACTTTTGCCCACCGGTTTGAAACTTCATCTTCAAACTTTTCGACGTGCAAAACTTCCTCTAATTCTTCGGAATTGACTTTGAACGTCTAGATCTTCGACGCACCTTCATCTGCTCGATTCCAATCATCGACGTGGACCGTTGGGCCTATCAACGCCGTAAGGCCTACGGCTCATGGAAAGAACGCCGTTCAAAAAATGCCCCCAGTGTGGGGCGAAGTTCCCACACAGTGACCATCACAAGGTCTGTAACCTGTGCCTCTCGCCAGAACACTACGAGTCCAACTGCCAAGCCTGTGCCTCTTTTCTATCGAAAAGGACTATCCGAGATTGTTGGGCCCAACGACACATCATGACGCAGAGATCAGCTCCAGAACCAGTGGACATCTTTGACGAAGGCCCAGATGTCACAGAGGAAGATTCTGAAGACCTGGAAATCGTGTCAGAGGCAGAAGACTCAGAGGACCCCATCACTCCTGGTCAACGAGTGAGTACAACTGCCCCTACCCCAGCCCAACCACCAAAACAGAAGGCACTGGTCAAGACTTTGCCTGTTGGCCCCAGTTGCGACCGAAACACACTTCAGAAGCCCCGCCTCCGGGCCCAACTCCAAAGAAGAAAGACAAGCCTTCCGGTAGCTCGGGACCAAGCAAATCGCATGTAATAGTCCCACAGGCACCTTCGGTACTGAACCCAAAAGAACACTCGGCTTCAAAATCGGCTCCGAAAACTTCGACGGCAAAAGACAAACCGGCCCCGAACAACTTGAGGCCGATAGTCAAACCGGCTCCAGACACTTCCAAGCCCAAACATCACACTTCGGTTGCATAACCCAAATCTTCGGAACCGAAAGATAAGCCAAAGGATTCTACCCACACCTCCTAAGGTCAAGGAGCAGAAACCTCAGGCCCGCTCGGAACCGAAAAAATTGGCGCCGAAAGCGGTTATCAAGGAAGAGGAACTTTTTCATCCGGACCCTGTCGATCCCAAACAGAAAAAGATCTACATTCATCCCAAAACAGGACATATCACAACTGTGCGATGTAAAAAGATGAAGCTAGACACAGCACATACCCTTCCAGCGCCTGTGAAGAAGAAGGACTGTGCCACTTCACCTCTACCACCTTCTTCTCCTATCCTTCCTTCTAATCCCGTTCCTCCACCTAAACCTGTTACACCACCTCTGCCTGAAACCTCTCCACCACATACGCCACCACCACACGATGATGATGGCGATGACTTAGGGGGAGACCCTAATGACCCGTTCACGGATCCACAGGGCACGCCACAAGATGATTGGGGTGATTACAATGACCCCCCAATAGATCCATCAGACCTCCCAAGCCCCCAACCATACCCAACAAAACCATCTCCCCCAGACGACAACATTGGTTTTGGACAACTTATCAATCGGGCTGCTGTTTTTCACAGTGTGCACATGCACTCAGACACAACAGAGGAGGATTTTCTCTTAGATACGTTTGAACAGTCCCAAAAAACTGTACAAATCTTACCAATGATTAAAGGGGTCTTTAAACATGCCCCTGACATATTCAAAGATCCTGTACGAGCCAGGATTTTTAATCCTAGAATCGCTAAAAAATATAGACCTGCCCCTGACGACCCGACGTACATCAAAGGACAGCTGCCTTTAGATTCACAATACTTTCCAACGTCAGGAAACGTGCCAATTCGCAAACATCCGGGGATGCACCACCCCCGATAAAGAATCTAAATTGCTAGATGCATCTGGCAAAATGGCATCTGCGCAAGCGGCCAATCACTGGCACATAGCCAACACTCAAGCACTGCAGGCTAGATATGATAGGGCCCACTATGACCAGCTGGAAACCCTATTACAGCATTTGCCTGACCAATACAAGACTCAGGCAAATGACCTAATACAAGAGGGCAAAGTAATAACAAACGCCTCAATTAAATGTGCCCTTGATGCAGCAGACACTGCCTCTAGGTCCATCTATACTAGTGTACTGCTCAGACGACATGCCTGGCTACGCATTTCAGGCGTTAAGCAAGAGGTCCAAACACCCATTCTCAACCAGCCGTTCAATCAAGAACAACTTTTTGGACCGGCTGTGGACACTGCTCTTGAAAAAATCAAAAAGGACACATAGACTGCTAAGTCCATGGGAGCATTGCAGTCTCCATACACACGTGGCTCCTTTCATCGCTCCTTTTACAGAGGGGCCTCCAAAAACGTCAGTGCAGACACCTCATCTTCGTTCAAAAATACCACTCAAACATCCCCTAACAGAGGATTTTTTAGAGGAGGATACCGGGGGAATAACAACAAAGGGAGAGGCCGAGGTAATAGCACTCGCAGCTCCCCTGCTAATAAACACTAACTTACCTCCACTCCCCCCAGACCATTCCACTCCGGTCGCGGGAAGATTATCACAGTTCCTACCTGTCTGGAACTCCATCCCAACAGACAAGTGGGTAAGACAGATTATCCAGTATGGTTACTGCCTGGAACTTACAGCTACCCCCTCACACATACCACCCAAGCAACGACCAATGTCCACAGAACATCTGAAACTTTTAAAAGAGGAAGTTCTCTCACTGCTTCAAAAGCAAGCCATAGAGCCAGTCCCCTTACCACATCAGGGAACGGGGGTTTACATGCTGTATTTCCTAATCCCCAAAAAGGACGGGACTCTAAGGCCAATACTCGACCTCAGACCCCTCAATCTGTATATACACTCAGATCATTTTCACATGATCATGCTTCCACTGCTGCAACAAGGAGATTTCCTTGCCACACTAGATATCAAGGACGCCTACTTCCACATTCCCATACATCCTGCACACAGGGAGTATCTAAGGTTCGTAGTGGACGGACAACACTATCAGTTCAAAGTCCTTCCATTCGGAGTCACCACCGCACCCAGAGTATTCACAAAATGCCTTGCAGTGGTAGCAGCACACTTAAGGAGACAACAAATCCATGTCTTCCCATATCTGGACGACTGGCTAATAAAAGCCAAGTCATTCAACCAGTGTGTTCAACACACTCATCAAACCATCCAAACATTGCACAACTTGGGATTCACAGTCAACTACATCAAGTCGCATCTCCAGCCCTCTCATGTACAACAATATCTAGGGGCCACAATAAACACCTCCACAGCTCTAGCATATCCCAGTCCAGCCAGGATACAAGCCCGTGTCACCAAATTTCAAACCCAACACTCTCTTCCAGCCAGAGTGTTCATGCAACTCATAGGCATGATGGCATCTTGCATATTGTACCTTATGCAAGACTTCAAATGCGACCCTTACAGGAATGTCTAGCACATCAGTGGAATCAGGCTCAAGGACAACTTACAGATGGTGTTGGTGGACAGCCACACACATCGCTCTCTACAGTGGTGGAACATAACAAACTTGTCCAAAGGGCGGCCGTTCCTCGAGCCTCTTCCACAGATAGTGCTGACGACAGACGCATCACTCACAGGATGGAGAGCCCATCTCCTCGGACACACAACTCAGGGCAAATGGTCCACTCAACAAAAAGTGCTCCATATCAATCACCTAGAACTGCTGGCAGTATTACTAGCACTAAAATCGTTCCAACTACATGTGCAGAACAAGATGGTCCTGATCCGGACAGAAAATATGACAGCCATGTATTACACACACAAAACAAGGAGGCACACATTCTGTGCAGCTGTCCCAGATTGCACAGAACATTTGGAGATGGGCCATCCCACAAAAAGTATACCTGCTTGCACAACACCTTCCAGGAGTTCACAATCAGATTGCGGATCTGTTAAGTCAACAGACACAGCAGATTCACGAATGGGAGCTCCATCCCCAAGTTCTTCTACCATTTTTTCAAATGTGGGGCCAACCAGACATAGATCTTTTTGCCACACACGAAAACTCAAAATGCCCAACTTCGCCGCCAGGTTTGCACACCCGTTGTCCAAGGGCAATGCGATATGGATGAACTGGTCAGGCAGATTTTCCTACGCTTTTCCGCCACTCCCACTGACTCCACTAGTGGTACGCAAGCTCCGACAACAGTCTCTCAAGATGATCCTGGTAGCTCCCACATGGGCACGCCAACCGTCACAACACTGCTCGAACTCTCACTCGTTCCACACCAAAAACTACGCCTCTCCCCATCACTACTAACGCAGAACCATGGAGAGATAAGGCACCCCGATCCAGGTCAGCTGAATCTGGCGATCTGGCTCCTGAAGTCCTAGAGTTTGGTTATCTTAACCTTCCACCAGATTGTATGAACATCATTAAAGAAGCCAGGCGCCCCACCACTAGAGCTTGCTATGCTGCAAAATGGAAGAGGTTTGCCATTTACTGCACTAACAATAACATCGTTCCACTGGATGCATCCATTAAAGACATCATTTGCTACTTACTAAATTTGCAAAGATGTAATTTAGCATATTCATCCATACGTTTACATTTAGCAGCACTTGCTGCTTATTTACAAAACAGACAGCACTTGTCACTTTTTATGGTCCCAGCAATTAAAGCCTTTATGGAGGGCCTTAAAAGAATTATTCCCCCCAGATTACCACCCCCTGACCCTGCCATCAGGTAGGTCGCTCCCCTCACCGCCTCGCAGCCCCCTGTGTGTCCGGCATCCCGCCGACTACCGCTCGCATCTGCCGCTTGCTGTGCTTCCTGATTGCCACTTCTCTGCCTGTGCTAAGTTTTGTTTTCTGTACCCCTGCCCGTCATTCTGCATCGTACCCCTATTTTTATTCTGTATCCACTGCCTGCACTAACTTTTGCCTTCTGTACCCCCGCCCGTTAATTTCATTTGCACCCTTTTCCTTCTGTACCGTTGCCCCCGCCGCTCCGTCCTTGCGGCCCCGCCCCCTTGAATCCCATTGGCCGCCCCGCTCCCGCCTCCCAGCTGCTCCTCCTTCCCTCTCCCACTCATATGGAGGCCGTGCAGCGGCTGTGCAGCGGCACCATCCAGCTGCGGCCCAGTACACAGCACCACCCAGCTGCGGCCCGGTACAGAGCACCATCCAGCTGCGGCCCAGTACACAGCACCAACCAGCTGCGGCCCGGTACACAGCACCACCCAGCTGCGGCCCAGTACACAGCACCATCCAGCTGCGGCCCGGTACACAGCACCATCCAGCTGCGACCCGGTACACAGCACCATCCAGCTGCGGCCCGGTACACAGCACCACCCAGCTGAGATCCGGTACACAGCACCACCCAGCTGCGGCCCAGTACACAGCACCATCCAGCTGTGGCCCGGTACACAGCACCATCCAGCTGCGACCCGGTACACAGCACCATCCAGCTGTGGCCCGGTACACAGCACCACCCAGCTGAGATCCGGTACACAGCACCACCCATCTGCGGCCCAGTACACAGCACCATCCAGCTGTGGCCCGGTACACAGCACCATCCAGCTGCGACCCGGTACACAGCACCACCCAGCTGCGACCTGGTACACAGCACCACCCAGCTGTGGCCCGGTACACAGCACCACCCTGCTGCGGCCCAGTACACAGCACCATCCAGCTGCGGCCCAGTACACAGCACCATCCAGCTGCGACCCAGTACACAGCACCATCCAGCTGCGGCCCGGTACACAGCACCCGGACACTCCATATGCAGGTGCGAGAAGGTCGCCTCCAATGTCCAACACGCAGACACAGCCTTGATAATCCCATAAGCGCAAGAAAAGTAAAGGCAGCCGTTACGCCCCCCAGCGGTCGCCTGTGTGCTCCGCATCAATGACCCATGCAAGGCAGCCCCGTCGAAGAACTCACACACAGAAGTACATGAATGCTGCCAACGTTACCCCCTCACCTAGTTTTCTCACTGCTTGCCATAGAACGGGCAGGCGATGCCCTCGTACCCATATTACAGACTAGAAAGCATTGGAGGCCATGGCCATGGACAGACAACAGGGACAGGAATGCCCGGCATCTCGCGCCCCTACTGACCACCTGCCTGCAACTGCATTGTGGAGTGGCGACCTCGCATTGCAGTGCAGCCAGGAGCTGCTGTTTTCTACGGAAGCCTGTAGCGTGGCTCCTGCATTGTGCCAGCCCTTGCGCCTCGATCGCCAGACACTGTGAGACCCCTAGCATCAGAAGGGTTGTTGTGGCCTCCGGCAACGTCTGCAGGTTGAGAGACGCGTCAAGACTCTCAGGCGGTCCTCCGTGTGTGTACTTCCAAAATTGCATTGCAATCGGTACTTGTCTTTTAAATGTTTTAATTTGATAAAATTGTTACCTCACTGCTTGATTTTTTTTTAAAAACTCTTTTTATTAACATTTTCATTTATAACCAATACTGCAATACCATAGCGTGTATTATCAAGTACATCATAGCTTGCTCGTGTCAGCCGCTGCAGCGCTTCAAAAGTTCCATTCCGTCTCCTCAGGACTCTAACACCCTCTTCCCCCATCGTGCCAAACATCTTGTGTGATACCATCACAGACACCCCAAGACCTCACTGCTTGATTAACAAAGTCAGTCACTTGCTGTAAGCACTCTGCCCTAAATAACAACTTGAATAGCAAATCCTGGCCCAATTATCCTGTATTCAGCAAACGAACTGCTGTCCTTTGCCTCAGGCAACTATACTCTAAAGCCCCCCATCATTTCTATATTGAAAGCCGAACACCTCCTGAGGAACTCCGGGACAGCCTCTGACCCTTTAGTTGGGCCCTTAGCTCATCTTTCTCCCAGGCTAGGGAACCCACTGGGCTTGACAGTGGCAGTTCTGAACACAAGATCTCTGCAAAAACACCATCTAGAGATATTTACACTCCTTCAGGAGGGGAATATTGATATTTTATCCCTGACAGAAACCTGGATGGGGGACGCATCAGCCCCCGATATTATTTCGTCCATGCCAGGGAATTTTGGCGCCATTTGGCACAATAGGCAAGATAACAGACGAGGGGGGGGGGGCGACTCTTTTTAAATCCAGTCTTATGGCCACCATGTTAATATCAGAAAGACCTGATAACTCTGAGATCTTAGGAGTTAAGTTTACCTTTAACTCCTCCTGTTTCGTATTTTATCTTCCCCTGGATGCAACCCCGGGCTTCTGTGATTACTTTGGCGAAACTCTATCGGACCTTAGCACACGCTATCAAAAGCTCATGGTCGTAGGAGATTTCAACTTCCATTGGGAAAGGATCCCACGAGAGCCACAAGCTAAACTAATCGACTTGACTATGTCGAATTTAGGATTTCACCAATTGGTAAACTGCCCTACGCACACCAAAGGGCATACCCTTGATCTGGTTTGGTCATCTAACCAGCAAGACAGGCTTCTAAACATTCTCCCATGTGCTTGGTCGGACCATTCCTTAATCTCCTGCTGGGTCCCTCTGGATAGCTCTCCCACCCATTCTCTTTCGGAATGGAGGAGAGTGCGAAGCTGGCATAAGATCCAGACGGGAAATCTCACAGACATCCTTCAGAGACTACCCTCATGCAGGCCGGAGGGGGGCTACACCAACATTGACATAGCCAGCCAATCCCTTAGTAACATCCTCCAATCAGCTATTGACCATTTAGCTCCGGAACGCAGGGAAAGAATAAAGCCCAAGCGTAAGGGGGCTCCCTGGTTCAATGAAGCCTTGCGGGTAAACAGACAGAGCCTGCGTAAAGTGGAGAGACAATGGAGGAAAGCCTATAACTCCACTGATCTAATCCTTTATAAAGCTGCTCTGGCCCTATATAAGAAATGTATTACTTCTAGGAAAGCTGAATACTATGAGGCTCGGATTACAGATGCCCCTAATAAGCAGAAGGAAACTTTCAGGATCTTAAATGAACTCAGCAAAAAGGTCGACTCCAAATCAACCGTAATACCTTTTGACGTCAATACCTTACAGACTTTCTTTCTCCAGAAAGTGACAGATATTCTTCATGAGATCGACAGATCTCATATCGCCCTGAGCACCCAGGAACTGGCGCTGCCTTCCACCTCATCAGTTCAATCCCTTACAGACTTTCCCCCTCTGGACTCAGAAGCTCTGGAGTCACTGATAAACAAAACCAAATCTTGTTCACCGGCCGATTCATGCCCACCTAGGATCTTCCAGATGGCCCTCCCAGTTTTGGATTGTCAGATCCCTACTCTTCTTAATAACTCCCTGGCCACCGGCCAGGTACCATCCAACTTGAAGGAGGCTAGAGTTATCCCCTTACTAAAAAAGCCGGGAGCTGACAAGGCTGAGCTGAAAAACTACAGGCCTATCTCGCAACTCCCTTTCTTAGCTAAGGTCATGGAGCAACATGTCTTGAAAGTATTATCCGGTTTTCTTGAAAATTCTGAGCTACTCCACCCACGCCAGGCCGGCTTCAGAGCCCACCACAGTACAGAGCTAGTCATGTTATCTGTTCTTGACGATCTCAGATTAAAGGCTGATAACAGAGAGCCGAGCGCCCTAGTACTCTTAGACCTCTCCGCAGCGTTCGACACAGTCAGTCACTCTATGCTACTGACTCGACTGGCGGATCTGGGATTTAGGGGTCCTGTTTACAACTGGTTAGTCCTTTTTATCTGGACGCTCGCAAAGGGTTCAACTCGGCGATTGTATTTCAAATAGGGGTGACATCCCCTGCGGTGTGCCTCAGGGTTCTGCATTATCCCCTCTGCTTTTCAATATATACTTGCAGCCCTTAGTGACTGCACTGTCCAATCTGGATTGCCGAGTTTTTAACTATGCAGACGACACTCAGCTTATCCTGAGGATCGACAACTCGGCCCATGCTCAAGAGACAGTTCAAAATATTCTAAGATTTACCACTAACTGGATGACGGTTAATTCCTTGAAAATTAACCCTGACAAAACAGAGGTTCTCGTCATTCCAGTAACTAACAACTCCTGGAGTGGCTTGTTCTGGCCCAAAGAACTCGGGGCCCCTCCATGCCCGTCACCAGTTGTGAAAAGTCTGGGAATTAAGATCGATTCAGAACTTTCTTTGAGTCACCAGGTCTACTCAGTGGTGGGCATCTGCACCGGCGTCCTGAGACAACTGAGGAAACTGGTCCCCCTTCTATCAGTTTCTTCTATGAAGTCCATAGTGTTGGCTACCATTCTTTCGCGCCTCGACTATGGGAATGCGCTCTATTTAGGACTCCCCCTGAAACTTATGAATCGACTTAAGGTTGTACAGAACGACGCAGCGAGGCTGATTTTTAGCCTTCCCAGGAGGACCCATGCTTCACCCCTGCTGCGCAAGCTACACTGGCTGCCTGTCAGAGAGCGTTTAAAATTCAAAGGCCTGTGCATTGCTCATATAAGGGAACATCTAGTTAAATATGTGCCAGAGCGAGTGCTTCGCTCCACAGATGCCTTTCAGCTAGTCTGCCCTCGGAGCAACCTGGTTACCAAGGGTGGACGAGCTATCTCAGTCACTCTGCCACGACTTTGGAACCAACTGCCAGATACCTTACGAAAGGAAACGGGTTTGCTCCCTTTCCGGAAGCTGCTAAAAACTCTGGGCCTCATTTATGAAAAGTGACGCATCACTGCGTGAAAGCAGTGATGCGTCACTTTTCACTGCGCCCTCCCTGCGACTCCAATGATGCGTCATATTTACAGTATGACGCATCATGTCGCAAGGAGTCACAGATACGTCAGTATTTCTGACGTATCTGTAGGCGCAAAAGTGACGCATTGCTGGAGTGTGTCACAAAAGTGACGCAACTCCAGCAATGTGTCCTTTCACATGGGGCAAGCCCCATGTTAAAGGGCCTGCGTCAGTCTTACGCCTGCTGTGAGGCAGGCGCAAGATATTGAGGCATTTGCACCCTAGAAGTGGCGCAGTGAAATCTCATAGATTTCACTGCGTCACTTCTACGATGCTTACTTACGTGGGAACGCCCACCCTGCATACATTATACCTGACGCAGGTATAATGTAGCGCAGGGGTTTACAAAGTGACGCATCTACCTAGATGCGTCACTTTGTAAATATGGTGCAACATGGCGCATGTTTTACGCCACTGGTGCGTCACAAAAAGTGATGCACCGGTGGCGCAAAAGTGACGCTATGAGCCCCTCTGTTATTTAAAGACACATTCTAAATTATTTACCACCAGGATTGACCGCCCCGGCTTGAATGCGACCTCTATTCTGTCAAGCGCTAAGAGACCTGTCGGTATATACACGCTATATAAATAAACATACATACATACATACATACAGTACCCACCAGATGAAAGAGGCTGTCGAGTCCCTCGCAAATCACCTACAGTGCCACCTTGAGACAGTGAGTGGTACTACACCCAAATAAAGAAGCACTGCTACCTGCACAAGCACTTCCCCCTATGAGGCAAGACCAAATCTGAAGCCATCAATAGGCACTTGCAAACATGTGTTTGAGCAGCTAGAGTGAAAGACTTACAAAAAAAGAGGGGAACTGTACCACACACCCTGCACCATGGGAAGGGTCTGCAGAACCATGAGGTAGCCAATCTACTCCCAAGACAAAGGTCACAGCTTCAAGAGAACAGACCGCTAACCCATGCACAAAGCACCTGCCAAGAGAATGGCCAGGTGTACAGCGCAAGTCTAGGTGGTGAAGCCCCATGCAGCCACGTGTGGAAGACTCAGCAAAAGGCTGCCACAGCGGAGACTGGCAAGATCGTGCCCCACACCACAGGAGGGATGCATCGTGTTTCAGAGGGGAGAGACGGTGAACCCCATTACGCAGCCCCAAAAAGCTCAAAGCCACCAAGCCAAGGACGCTGCCAGGAGTAACCAGAATACAATGCCTCCTGCCAGCTGTCCCCTCCTAGGTACACAAGAAACACTGGTGCAGAGTGCAACCCCAGTGCCTGTCTCACGCCACAGCAAGTGAGAGGAGTGCACCACACGCCCCTGGCGGTGAATGACCACCACCGCAAGGAGGAAGAGCAGGCACATCAGGTGCCAGAAGAGGGCGCGCAAGAAGAAGTCGAAGCATGCGCAGTCCGAGGTGCATGACACATGCACCCAGAAGCGCGTCAGCACGGGTAAATGCCCAGGAGAGAGAGACCTCTCCAAAGAAAAGAAGCAATGCCGAAGACGGCAGAGTGTCCTCCCTCACCCTGCCTCAAGACGGAGACGCCGGTGACCCAAGACAGGCAAGAGGAGAGTCGCACACTCCAAGTGGCCAGCCACTACCACAACTCCCTCCTGCCCGTGGAAGTCATTCCCAGAAGAGGGAACACCCGGAGTAGGAGCTTCAAGAAGCTGACTGAAGAAGGAGCACACGAGACAAGTGGCTGTTCGCCACCCAGCAGAGAAGAGTGACAGAAGTCTTGCCCGCATGGTTCAGAGACCATTGAAGTTGATAGGCCCTGTTGGCCTTTTCGGAACAAGGTGCATGTGACTGCACCTGGAAAAAGAATCGCAAAGAAGAGTGACCATCCTGTCACCAGGTACAGCTGGACAGACAGAGGTGCACTAAGGAAGATATGCAGAGAAGTACAAGTACTTGTAGCACCACAAGCCAAGAGCACACCCAGAGACACCAGACAGCCACCAAGGCGGACCGACTTCCCTGGAAACAGCCCCTTGGGACAACCAAACATAAGCTGCAGCAAGTGCAAACTGCGTCTCTGCCCAACGCTTTCCAGTGCGACCGTCCATCCGCGAGCGTCAGCAGTTGAAGTCGGACGGCCTCCCTGCTCCTGACCGCAGACGCCAAAGGTGAAGGAACGGCCTCAGCAAGGCAGAGACATGTGGCTGCGAGGTCCCTCCAGAAACCTCCTCTCACAGAAGATCGTCAACACCTGTTGCCCAGGTCCCATGGCAACCACATCATCATTGCCATGTGCAGATCACCTCATCCAGCAAGAAATGTGGAAGTGTGACCTGAGGGCTCACACTAAGAATCGGACGACCGACCACGTTTAGAAGGGGACGTCATGAGGGGCCAGGCCGGATGATGAAGAGAGCCCGAGCTGCAAAAAGAGTGAGTCCCAACACACCAACAGCAAGTTAAGGGGGTGACAACCAGAGAACGAACTGGTGACCGTCCAGCGGAAGACCGAAAGTAAGCCGCAAGGCCTTTGCAAACAGAGTCTCATGCCTCGTGTTTCTTCGTGTGTCCATCACGCCACTTTCACCAACGTCCTAGTAGTCCAAGAAGTCCAAGTGCACTGATGTAACTTTCTCCCCCAAAGGAAATGGAAGCACCTGGCTACCCCCACTCTCCGTGATCGACTCTAGAACGAAGGCCTGCATCCATCCTGGCAAGTCATCACCAACTGTTGTCCAGATTCACCAAAAGGCTGGCAATGCCGTCACGCCAGTCCTTGTAAAGTGCGTCAAATGATACCATCTCAAGAGTCCCCTTCTCAACTGGGAGCAATATAGGGGAATTGCCAAGCCGCCCTCCACTCAACATCTATCAAAATCAATAAAGGCTTGGCATCAAGAGGGATCACATTGGAAATCAAGGGCCTCCACTCCTGTAGGGGATACCTCTCTCCCCCCAATCTCTGGCATTACGTCCAAATTAGTGAAGTCCTAGGCCTCTTAAATTTCAGTTAAAAAAAAAAAACCTACAACACTACCCTCTGTTACCTAACAATATTTTCCACACAAAGTAGATCACCAGAACTCAGAAAAGTAATGAAAGAAATAGATGTGAGAAATGAGAAGGCACCTCACGTACGCAGCACCAGGGAGGCTACCAGCTGGTTCTCGCTAGTATGCCCACGTTTTGTCATCATTGGTTGCCAACTCACAAGAATCAGAAAACTAGTGTCCAGTGGAGAAAAAGTAGACAAACAAAGCAAAGAAATTCCCCAAAAAAGACAGCTGTCCCCATACACAGAAAGAGAGAAAGAAAAGAGAAACCCAATGTATTGCAAAGAACAAGTGTTCCAAGTGATATTAAAATTGAGTTGAAAACTCACTGTAGGTCACCCTCTTTATTCAAACCGGTGAGTTCACTCAAAATAAAAGCACTATATGTTGCTAACCTTTGTAAGGAAGGCCAACGTGTTTCATTGCCATTTATCCTTATTGTGGCAATTTCATCAGGGCATAGGGTTTCAGTCACTCGCCTCACTGGACATGTACTTTTGTGTTGCGGAAGGGCATGTGAAGGCCGAGGGCGCTCATACCAGCCTTCACCATCACAAACGGGGTTGTATTAAATACTCTTTTCCCCGATTTTCGGAAGCGCACTGTAGCTAGCGCGTATTTCACCACAGCCAGTATCGGAGCGATCCGTATCTCATCACCGCCAACTTTTTAACTAAATTTAAGAGGCCTAGGACTTCACTAATTTGGACGTAATGCCAGAGATTGGGGGGAGATAGGTATCCCCAATAGTAGTGGAGGCCCTTGATTTCAAATGTGATTCCTCTTGATGCTAAGCCTTTATTGATTTTGATGGATGAACCATCTCAAGAGTACCAATGGACTGGAGTCCTACACCGTTGTTAAACCAGCCGACAAGAAGACCCAGAGGCCACCTGCTGATCTGGCTTACACCTGAACTGCGGCAGCGAGAGCATGTCTTGCCCAAGACTCATCCGTACCTGAGGTTTGTGCGAGCGACTAGGTGCTGGCTCCTCAGTGGTCGTGCAGCTGGCCCCAGTCGGCACACACGCAGCCCAGCGCAGCTCACAAGCAGTCCCGTGGCAAACCCGATAAAGGGACTTCCCAGGCGGGAGAGTTGGACGAGACATTGCCCCACTGACAGGTTACGGGATGCAGTAAAATAGTCTAACAGAGACTTCAGGCGATCCAAAAACATTTTCGTGAACTCTCACCATGGACTCCAACCATGCTCTTGGCTCACCCTGTTTAATGAACTGTTAGTATCCAACATATACCATCCTCTACGTCAACGAAGGGGAGTCACCTCAGCCCAAAAGACATGTTTCCACCAGCATTG
Source organism: Triturus cristatus (assembly GCF_964204655.1). Classification (NCBI taxonomy): domain Eukaryota; kingdom Metazoa; phylum Chordata; class Amphibia; order Caudata; family Salamandridae; genus Triturus; species Triturus cristatus. The sequence goes on along the minus strand of NC_140581.1, from coordinate 11,307,332 downwards.
TACGAGAGTGCAGTTGACGTCTCCAAGCCAGCGTTCGTGTCCTGAACTACTCAGGTTAAATTATGAGTGCCCGCCGAAATCGCCCTGCCGCTGTCAGAGTCACCAGTCCTTGTCTGCTGTGTTCCTGCTGCCTGACACGAGAAGCTGATGGACCCCGTGGTGTATGGTTAATTGTTATTTATCCCTACAGGTTGGACTATGATTGTTTTGTCTTCATTAAAATTTGGGAGGAATGTTGTGTCCTGCTGGACACGTTCTAGTGTCTCAGCAGACACATGTAGGAGAGTAGGATCTGCTTCACATGGGTAACCCCACTTTTTGCTGGTGTCTCACTGTTTTTCGACCTTAGTCTGGCTGTGGCCCTGCTAATCAGGACCCCAGCCTAGCTGCTTCCTCTCTAAAATGGTTGGCATGTACATTAGGTGCATATCTAATTGGATTCTGGAGTGCCTTATAAGCCCCTAGTATATGGTATACTATGTACCTAGGGCATAGGTACCTCAGAGGCCTACCAGGAGCTAAAGCATGTGTTGTGCCACTCCTGGGAAGCACTCCAAAATGGCACCACAGGTCTGCTACTGCAGCCTGGGTAAGGGTGTGCTTGCACCCCTTACAGAGGTATAGGCTACCTATATCACTACCATTGCACACACATACACAACATATAAGTCACTCCTATGGCAGGCCTTAACAATCCTGAAGGCAGAGTGCTTGGTTTTTATGTGAGAAGTTGCCCCTGCTTGAGCAGAGCCCCTCTGCAGCATTCGGAGTACCTCCTCTGATGCTGTTTGGGGTGCAGCCTGACCATATACTCTTAAGTGCATTGTAACCTCGCGGTAAATGCTAACTTTGGGATGGCTGCACGGAAACATGTCATGTGTGGTGTCAACCGCTTTGGAATACTACCCCTCCTCCCCCCGCAAGTTCTGGCAGTGGGGGTAGCATTCCACCCTTCTAGAGGGAGACATATGTTCACACTGGTCTAACCCGGTAGGACTTTCTTGAGCCCTGGCATCACAAAATGGATGCCTCTGCCACAGACACGGGTCTGCCCTCCTGCTGCTGACCGAAACACCAGCAGGAGAGGCCTGGACAGTAGGTTTCCTATCCCAGGGAGGTGTAACTACCTCCCCAGACAGGCAGATATATATTGGTGCTGGGCGGGAGCACTCTCTGGTGCTTTGAAGTCCTGCACTGGGGGCACACTTGGTGTCCCTGTGCATAGTCCAGTTCAAACTGGTAGCAGGGGCTACCTTGCCTCTGCTCTGGAGCGAAACTGGACAAAGGAAATGGGTGTAACCACCCCTCTTTCCAAACCCTCCCATAGGTGGGTCTCTAGAGTATGTCCAACCCCCAAACTTAGCATAAGTATGGGAACCCAGTCCTTGTGACTTTAGATTACCCTGGACGAAACTCTGCAACATATATCCTGGACCTTCGACTTTCAATTTCGACTAGAAGAAGGAAGAAATCTCCCTTGGTGTCGAGGAGTGACTCCCTGCTTGGCAGGCACCAAAGAAGCAACTGACCGGTCTGCATCGCTGAAGTTCCCACCGGACGCCGAAGTCTTTGCATCACCAGAGGTAGATTTCCAGACTTCTCTGAGGCTACCCTGAGTCCACAGCAAAGCTGAGGCCCGTGGCTATTGTGGGTGATGTGGAACCGTGACCTCTGGACACTGTGAACTTTTGCAGCAGCACTGTCTTCTGGAACTTCCTCGAAGTTGTGCTTTGGGCTCCAAATAGCCCCAGCCTTGATCATCTCCTGCACCAAAGGTTTCTGGCCTCCACTCCACGAGTGACCCGTGGGACAGTTTCCAGTACGACCGCTCGAGGTTCCTTCGCGATTGCTAGCCTGTAGGCTAGTAGGTCCCCACGAAGGTAACTCCTCTTCTGATTAGACTTTCCTGGTTGCTCCAGACGTGCCCCGACTTACCCTTGCTGGGTGAGTCCCTCAGACCTTGTTAGACTGCAACAAAGTCCTTTCTCTGGTTTCCAGTGACTTGCCGTTGCCAAGGCTTGTTGGGTCCAATCTGGTCGCTGACACCGCAGCACTCAATAGACTTTGTGGGATAGCTCGAATCCAGCTTGTGGTTGTTATTGGCACCTCCTGGATCTCGTGGCTGAAGAGTCAAGACACCCATCAACTCACCTGAAGCACCCAACATCTGTGGGCATTGGTCCATCCTGCCCTCGGTCACTGGCTAGTGACCCAGACTCTGTCCCCTCTGCTTTCAGGTTCCTTCCATCCTAGATCCAGGCTTGGATCTCTTCGGACACTCCTCCTCTTCATGGCAGCAGCAGTTCTTTGCCAGCTCCCCTTGTAATTGAGGACGCGACCCGGAGTCCATGCACAACATTCATGATCATGAGGCCTATTGCACTCACCTAAATTTTGTGAAACAATATCCAGTAGGTTTTCTACTATATGGTGCTATTGGGCACCATGCGGATCTTATGTGTCACGGTGTCGTCTTGTAGTCACACATTCGTCAAAGATCGACCACCGTATCAGTACCTAATTTTACACACCGCCCGCCGTCGAGCAGGTTCTGTTTTGTGCATGGAATATTTGCCTAACACAAGGCAGGGACTTTAAAAAGAGTAGATATCACAGCCCTGACGAAGGCCCCAGACCCGGTAGGGCTAGTACCAAGGGCCGAAACATGTTGGCATTATAGAGAGGGTATATTTTAAAAAATTGTATTCAAAAGAACCCCACTTGACGATTTTAAATATACCACGGGTAACTTAAAGAATAAAGTATTACATTTGGGTATACCTGTAGGTATTTTTAATATATCACCTATCTGGTTCCCTGCTTAACCAGTTGGTATTTTATATAAGAACTCCCAGAACACCTTTGGTTGAGTCCGCCTAGGTAGTACCATCTTACCTGGGTGTGGAAAAACCCCTATGATGAAGCATGTCACTATTAGTGAGTGAGGCGTCTTCTCCAATATCTTTGGATATTCCACCTTACTAAGTGGTTATAGGACATACGAACTGTCCAAGGATCATTTGATATAATATCTGGTTTTAAAAAAAACTGTATACCCATAAGGGATAACAGTAAACAGCAGTTGCCTTTAGTGACAATACCAATAGCATGTTTTACAAAAATATCAAAATTAGAAGTGCCTTCCGGGGTGCTGGCTGAGCTTTTTCCAATCGAGCATCTGTAGAACAATGATGACAACAAGAAACGACTAAGTCCAGGCATTTTCAAAAGGGGTCCAAATTCGTTATTTTGCTTGGCAAGCAGTTGCAAGTGCCTTGAACCCAAAGACGGTCATCAGACCATATAAAATACAAACCAAAAGGGTACCTCCCTGTTCCTCTCACTCTGCCTGTGCACTGACCACCACAGGTCCAATGGTTTCACCGTTCAGGACTCCAGTTGGGATTACCACTGCGTGGGCCACTGTCCGGTGGTATAGAAGGGGCAGCTGAGAGAACACTGATCACCTCAAGTGAGCAGCATCGCCCCTGACTGCTGCTGCCTCCTGTTCCTCCCACCCTGCCTGTGCACTGATCCCTCAAGCAGCAGCATCGCCCCTGACTGCTGCTGCCTCCCTGTTCCTCCCACCCTGCCTGTGCACTGACCACCTCAAGTGAGCAGCATCAGCTCTGACTGCTGCTGCCTCCTGTTCCTCCCACCCTGCCTGTGCACTGATCACCTCAAGTGAGTAGCATCGACTCTGACTGCTGCTGCCTCCTGTTCCTCCCACCCTGCCTGTGCACTGATCCCTCAAGCAGCAGCATCGCCCCTGACTGCTGCTGCCTCCCTGTTCCTCCCACCCTGCCTGTGCACTGACCACCTCAAGTGAGCAGCATCAGCTCTGACTGCTGCTGCCTCCTGTTCCTCCCACCCTGCCTGTGCACTGATCACCTCAAGTGAGTAGCATCGACTCTGACTGCTGCTGCCTCCATGTTCCTCCCACCCTGCCTGTGCACTGATCCCTCAAGCAGCAGCATCGCCCCTGACTGCTGCTGCCTCCCTGTTCCTCTCACCCTGCCTGTGCACTGATCCCTCAAGCAGCAGTATCGCCCCTGACTGCTGCTGCTTCCTGCTCCTCTCAGCCTGCCTGTGCACTGATCCCTCAAGCAGCAGCATCGCCCCTGACTGCTGCTGCCTCCTGTTCCTCCCACCCTGCCTGTGCACTGATCCCTCAAGCAGCAGCATCGCCCCTGACTGCTGCTGCCTCCTGTTCCTCCCACCCTGCCTGTGCACTGATCCCTCAAGCAGCAGCATCGCCCCTGACTGCTGCTGCCTCCTGTTCCTCTCACCCTGCCTGTGCACTGATCCTTCAAGCAGCAGCATCGCCCCTGACTGCTGCTGCTTCCCTGTTCCTCCCACCCTGCCTGTGCACTGATCCTTCAAGCAGCAGCATCGCCCCTGACTGCTGCTGCTTCCCTGTTCCTCCCACCCTGCCTGTGCACTGATCACCTCAAGTGAGTAGCATCGGCTCTGACTGCTGCTGCCTCCTGCTCCTCTCACCCTGCCTGTGCACTGACCACCTCAAGCAGCAGCATCGCCCCTGACTGCTGCTGCCTCCTGTTCCTCCCACCCTGCCTGTGCACTGATCCCTCAAGCAGCAGCATCGCCCCTGACTGCTGCTGCCTCCCTGTTCCTCCCACCCTGCCTGTGCACTGATCCCTCAAGCAGCAGCATCGCCCCTGACTGCTGCTGCCTCCTGCTCCTCTCACCCTGCCTGTGCACTGATCCCTCAAGCAGCAGCATCGCCCCTGACTGCTGCTGCCTCCTGCTCCTCTCACCCTGCCTGTGCACTGATCCCTCAAGCAGCAGCATCGCCCCTGACTGCTGCTGCCTCCTGCTCCTCTCACCCTGCCTGTGCACTGATCCCTCAAGCAGCAGCATCGCCCCTGACTGCTGCTGCCTCCTGCTCCTCTCACCCTGCCTGTGCACTGATCCCTCAAGCAGCAGCATCGCCCCTGACTGCTGCTGCCTCCTGATCCTCCCACCCTGCCTGTGCACTGATCCCTCAAGCAGCAGCATCGCCCCTGACTGCTGCTGCCTCCCTGTTCCTCCCACCCTGCCTGTGCACTGACCACCTCAAGTGAGCAGCATCAGCTCTGACTGCTGCTGCCTCCTGTTCCTCCCACCCTGCCTGTGCACTGATCACCTCAAGTGAGTAGCATCGACTCTGACTGCTGCTGCCTCCATGTTCCTCCCACCCTGCCTGTGCACTGACCACCTCAAGCAGCAGCATCGCCCCTGACTGCTGCTGCCTCCTGTTCCTCCCACCCTGCCTGTGCACTGATCCCTCAAGCAGCAGCATCGCCCCTGACTGCTGCTGCCTCCATGTTCCTCCCACCCTGCCTGTGCACTGATCCCTCAAGCAGCAGCATCGCCCCTGACTGCTGCTGCCTCCTGTTCCTCCCACCCTGCCTGTGCACTGATCCCTCAAGCAGCAGCATCGCCCCTGACTGCTGCTGCCTCCCTGTTCCTCTCACCCTGCCTGTGCACTGATCCTTCAAGCAGCAGCATCGCCCCTGACTGCTGCTGCCTCCTGTTCCTCCCACCCTGCCTGTGCACTGATCCTTCAAGCAGCAGCATCGCCCCTGACTGCTGCTGCTTCCCTGTTCCTCCCACCCTGCCTGTGCAGTGATCACCTCAAGTGAGTAGCATCGGCTCTGACTGCTGCTGCCTCCTGCTCCTCTCACCCTGCCTGTGCACTGATCACCTCAAGTGAGTAGCATCGGCTCTGACTGCTGCTGCCTCCTGCTCCTCTCACCCTGCCTGTGCAGTGATCACCTCAAGTGAGCAGCATCGCCCCTGACTGCTGCTGCCTCCTGATCCTCCCACCCTGCCTGTGCACTGACCACCTCAAGTGAGCAGCATCGGCTCTGACTGCTGCTGCCTCCTGTTCCTCCCACCCTGCCTGTGCACTGATCCCTCAAGCAGCAGCATCGCCCCTGACTGCTGCTGCCTCCTGTTCCTCCCACCCTGCCTGTGCACTGATCCCTCAAGCAGCAGTATCGCCCCTGACTGCTGCTGCCTCCTGTTCCTCCCACCCTGCCTGTGCACTGATCCCTCAAGCAGCAGTATCGCCCCTGACTGCTGCTGCCTCCTGTTCCTCCCACCCTGCCTGTGCACTGATCCCTCAAGCAGCAGCATCGCCCCTGACTGCTGCTGCCTCCCTGTTCCTCTCAGCCTGCCTGTGCACTGATCCTTCAAGCAGCAGCATCGCCCCTGACTGCTGCTGCCTCCTGTTCCTCCCACCCTGCCTGTGCACTGATCCCTCAAGCAGCAGCATCGCCCCTGACTGCTGCTGCCTCCCTGTTCCTCTCACCCTGCCTGTGCAGTGATCACCTCAAGTGAGCAGTATCGCCCCTGACTGCTGCTGCCTCCTGTTCCTCCCACCCTGCCTGTGCACTGATCACCTCAAGTGAGTAGCATCGCCCCTGACTGCTGCTGCCTCCTGCTCCTCCCACCCTGCCTGTGCACTGATCCCTCAAGCAGCAGTATCGCCCCTGACTGCTGCTGCCTCCTGCTCCTCTCACCCTGCCTGTGCACTGATCCCTCAAACAGCAGCATCGCCCCTGACTGCTGCTGCCTCCCTGTTCCTCCCACCCTGCCTGTGCAGTGATCACCTCAAGTGAGCAGCATCGCCCCTGACTGCTGCTGCCTCCCTGTTCCTCCCACCCTGCCTGTGCACTGATCCCTCAAGCAGCAGCATCGCCCCTGACTGCTGCTGCCTCCATGTTCCTCCCACCCTGCCTGTGCACTGATCCCTCAAGCAGCAGCATCGCCCCTGACTGCTGCTGCCTCCCTGTTCCTCTCACCCTGCCTGTGCACTGACCACCTCAAGCAGCAGCATCGCCCCTGACTGCTGCTGCCTCCTGCTCCTCTCACCCTGCCTGTGCACTGACCACCTCAAGTGAGCAGCATCAGCTCTGACTGCTGCTGCCTCCTGTTCCTCCCACCCTGCCTGTGCACTGATCACCTCAAGTGAGTAGCATCGACTCTGACTGCTGCTGCCTCCCTGTTCCTCCCACCCTGCCTGTGCACTGACCACCTCAAGCAGCAGCATCGCCCCTGACTGCTGCTGCTTCCTTTTCCTCTTACCCTGTCTAATTCACTTACCCTTCAAGCCAACCGCAGCAGCATCGCCTCTGATTGATGTTGACTCCTGTTCCTCTCACCCTGCTTGTGCAATAACCCCCTTAAGGGAGCAGCATCAACTCTGACTGCTACTGTCTCCCTGTTCCTCTCATCTGTCTGTGCACTCACCCTTTAAGCGGGGAGTGCCAGAGCAGGGGGGAGGGGCCATAAAGCATGTAGCTTCCAAGAGGGAATAGGACAGGCAGGGAGTTCCAGGTCAATCTACCAACCAGCCCCTCTGACCCAGCCGGATGGCAGGTTTAAGAAAGGAATTTGCAGATGGTAGGGGCAGAGAGCTATGGAAATCAGCCATTTTGGAGGTTGGTTTAACTAGTTGTTGCTCCTAAGCTGATATTTCAGCAAAACTGAATTTTGGAGGAATAGGGGAAGAAGATTATGGCACACTTTGGAGAAAGTGGTAAAGCTCTGGGGTTTTGCCTTGAACCTCATTGGGCAGGAGTTCTATCCTGCTTGACCCCAGAGAACACAGAAAAGATATGAGAGAGGAGCAAAGCCTCTCAAATCTGCTGCTTGAAACTAAGAGAAGGGTTGCCATGCTGGAAACTTGATTTCCACCGTCAGGCCCTGCATTCTGACTCAACGCACCTGCTGCACAATCTGGTACTACAGCCCGGTGGAGGTGACTTGCTTCTAAAGGATTAAAGAGTGGACGCCCCGCAAGCTACAGGTTAACAGAACTCACCTGCTTCAACTCTACCAAGAGTCCCCTGCCTGGAGTGCATCCAGTGGACTTTTAAGGGTTTTAGCAAGGTGCATTGTGGGAATTGTGGTCTCAAATGTTATAGGACCATCTAGGAGCTTCCAGACCCTTGGGTTGTGTTTTGGACCCTTTGGACCCTCAGGAGGATCTTCACAAAGAATTTCCAGAGGCTTGGAAAAGTTTAGAGAAACTTTGGAAAACAATTTCCATAAGGTGACTAAGTGCTAGAACGTGGTTATTGTTTAAAAATCCATATATCTGGCTCCCTACATTGGATTCTTGTTGTGTTGGTGTCATTATAAAGACAACAATGTTTCCTATTTTCATAAATTGGTGTGGGAATTTTCTTGTGTTGTGTCTTAATTATTAACTGTATTGGTGTTTTTAATTGCAGGGTTGAGCATAGGAATAATTAATTGAGACCTATACTGAGCCCTAGGCTGTGTTAGTGGCCTCACTGCCAGTGGTAGATGGATATTTACCACTACTAAAAATCCCCTTTTCAACTCCCTGCATGTGTTTCTCTGTGCTTACAGCATCGTCAGGTCGAGGACACAGGGTGCCCCTCTATGTGTCTCTATCTGCTTACAGCATCGTCAGGTCTAGGACTCAGGGTGCCCCGCTATGTGTCTCTATCTGCTTACAGCATCGTCAGGTCTAGGACACAGGGTGCCCCTCTATGTGTTTCTCTGTGCTTACAGCATCGTCAGGTCTAGCACACAGGGTGCCCCTCTATGTGTCTCTCTGAGCTTACATCTTCGTCAGATCTAGGACACAGGGTGCCCCTCTATGTGTCTCTCTGTGCCTACAGCATCGTCAGGTCTAGGACACAGGGTGCCCCTCTATGTGTCTCTATCTGCTTACAGCATCGTCAGGTCTAGGACATAGGGTGTCCCTCTATGTGTCTCTATCTGCTTACAGCATCGTCAGGTCTGGGACACAGGGTGTCCCTCTATGTGTCTCTCTGTGCTTACAACATCGTCAGGTCTAGGACACAGGGTGCCCCTCTATGTGTCTCTATCTGCTTACAGCATCGTCAGATCTAGGACACAGGGTGCCCCTCTATGTGTCTCTCTGTGCTTACAGCATCACCAGGTCTATGACACAGGGTGCCCCTCTATGTGTCTCTCTGTGCTTACAGCATCACCAGGTCTAGGACACAGGGTGCCCCTCTATGTGTCTCTCTGTGCTTACAGCATCACCAGGTCTATGACACAGGGTGTCCCTCTATGTGTCTCTCTGTGCTTACAGCATCGTCAGGTCTAGGACACAGGGTGCCCCTCTATGTGTCTCTATCTGCTTACAGCATCGTCAGGTCTAGGACACAGGGTGCCCCTCTATGTGTCTCTCTGAGCTTACAGCATCGTCAGGTCTAGGACACAGGGTGCCCCTCTATGTGTCTCTATCTGCTTACAGCATCGTCAGATCTAGGACACAGGGTGCCCCTCTATGTGTCTCTCTGTGCTTACAGCATCGTCAGGTCTAGGACACAGGGTGCCCCTCTATGTGTCTCTCTGAGCTTACAGCATCGTCAGGTCTAGGACACAGGGTGCCCCTCTATGTGTCTCTCCGAGCTTACAGCATCGTCAGGTCTAGGACACAGGGTGCCCCTCTATGTGTCTCTCTGAGCTTACAGCATCGTCAGGTCTAGGACACAGGGTGCCCCTCTATGTGTCTCTATCTGCTTACAGCATCGTCAGGTCTAGGACACAGGGTGCCCCTCTATGTGTCTCTCTGTGCTTACAGCATCACCAGGTCTAGGACACAGGGTGCCCCTCTATGTGTCTCTCTGTGCTTACAGCATCGTCAGGTCTAGGACACAGGGTGCCCCTCTATGTGTCTCTATCTGCTTACAGCATCGTCAGGTCTAGGACACAGGGTGTCCCTCTATGTGTCTCTCTGTGCTTACAGCATCACCAGGTCTAGGACACAGGGTGCCCCTCTATGTGTCTCTCTGAGCTTACAGCATCGTCAGGTCTAGGACACAGGGTGCCCCTCTATGTGTCTCTATCTGCTTACAGCATCGTCAGGTCTAGGACACAGGGTGCCCCTCTATGTGTCTCTCTGTGCTTACAGCATCGTCAGGTCTAGGACACAGGGTGCCCCACTATGTGTCTCTATCTGCTTACAGCATTGCCTAGATACCCTCTTGGGGATTAGCTGTGTTAGTTTTCAAAAGGAGTCACTCTTTTATCAAAGATATATTTTGTCAACCTCGTAATGGGAAAGAAACACCTAAGATGGCAACACCCGAGTCCCAACTTTTCGAGAAAGAACAGCGCTGGGTGTTCGGACCTGAGTCCCATGTTGGGGCCTCAGTGAGACTATCCCCAGGGGACAGTTCTGATGACCTCCTGACTATTGAAACCCACCCTTCACGTGGCACACATATAGGATTGAATGGGCGACCCACAGAAAGCAAAATCATGGCGCTCTCCCAGGACATGTGATCTACTGTGTATATAGAAACACAATTTTAACAATGTTTCTTCCTTGCCCTCAGGGCTTTTAAGTGGGGATGGTCTGTGGGGGTCTGAGCCCCCCCAGTTTTTTGGGGGGGCCTCGAAAGGGGTCTCAAGGGGGCTCCATTTTCAGGCCTCTAAGGTCAATGGTAGGGTAACATGTTTACCTGCATATCTTCCCATAACGGCAAGATAGACATATGGAATCTGGTATCCCTGAACTCAGAATTTAATAACACATCCTTCAGTAAAGATGGTTTTTTAATTCTAAATTTGGAAATAGCATTTTTAGAAAGTGGCTATTTTCTTGTTCAATCTTTCAGTGTGCCTCTGCCTGGTTGTGTATTGTCTGTCTGGTTTGTGAGCGTAAGGGGCTGGGGGTGGCTCCAGGAGGTAGGGTGAGTCAGCACTAGGCTGAATAGCCCCATCCACATGTAGATGGGAGGGAGGAGTAGCACCTGGGTCTCAATAGGGCTGTGCCTGCCACAATGCAGGCTCCACCTCCTGCAGTGCGTCTGATGTCCCTGGCCCACACTCACAAATGAAGAACAGGTGCACTGGCAGAATGCACCCAGAACTGGTTTAGACTGGGTCCAGGACCCCTCACACAAGAAGAACAAAGACTTTTGGGGTATAAAAGTAGGACTGGAGCCCCAGTAAAATTAGATTAGGAAACTTCGTGATCAAGAAGGAATCCCTGCCAAAAGAAGGACAGTCAGGAAGACTGAGGAAAAGTGCTGCCATTGCCGAGTGTCTGGGAACTGACCTACAGTTGCTGTGATTGCTGAGGAAGAGGACTAAGGGACTGTCTGCTGTGTGCTGTGTCCCCCTTACTCTGCCTCAAGCGTGATCTGCCCCAGGATCGTGTCCCTCGCGCTCTGTGCGGATTAACGCACCGCTGAGGAACTTTGGAGCGCCTGCTTTGCCCCCGAGCGCTGTGTGTGCATTGACTCCACTGCCGCCCATCGAGCTGTGTTGTGTGGCCGAGGCCGGGTTCGCCCCTCTGAGAAGGAGCTTTGAAAACACCCTGCTGGTATTCACCACCGCCGGCCCGGGATCGTCATTTCCGAGCCGCGCTCAGATTGGTCACAGCAATGAGGGTTTCCCCCAGCAATGCGGAGGTTCATCAGGCGGAGATACATTGAGTCTGGAGCGGTGCGAGGCGTCCCCGAGCAACCGGGGTTCCCTTGCGCTCGTCATCGAGGAAAGGAGCTGTACCTGAGGCCGAGGCGCGTCCCACCGGTGAAAGCAGCTTCACCGGAGATCAGCAGGGACCGCAGAGCCCCCTTCACATCCTAAGGTAGCCGGCTCCAACACGTGACCGGAGTTTGCACGGGGGGAGATTGGGATCACACGCACTACCGGCGGGCCGCCTCAGGGGTGATTAAAGCTTGATGACTTGACTATGACAATCATGGGGGTGATTTGAGAAAGCACTATTTTTGTGATTTGAGAAAGCGCTATTTTTGTGATTGGAAAAATGCTACTTTTTTTAAAAAAAACGTTATTTTGCATTTTAATAGTAAACAATCCGATATATTTGTAGTATAGCAGTCATGTACGCAAATGAGGAAGTTGATTTACAGCTTACAGTTAATTGCTTTTATCACATTTATGTGAAGGGAAATATACAAAATGTCTTATCGCCTACACATTAGCCAATCTCTAATTAGACATTAGTTGCCCCAACTAATCCGTTGTAGTGTAATAAGAATGTGTTTTACATTTGTGATATATGGGAAAACGCTACTTTGGGTGATTCTCTGACTCCACGAGTGCAGCTGGGGCATTTTTTAAAAACATCTCAGTCACATTCGTTTAGAAATAACGTTCCACATGCTAGGAGCAGGAGTCCTCCAAGCCGAAGGGCTCAGTCAATTTCATTATTCACCAAAAAACCAGAGAGAGCTTAATCTGGCCGCCAGCGAGCTATGTGTACAGCTTCAGAAGATAGGGAGAATGCTGGATACTAGACGGGCAGCGTCCAGCTACAGAGCTGTGAAAGCGGTTTGGAACTGCTTCCCTGCCTTGAGCAAACATTTTGAGAATGCTTCTTAAGACCCATCCAGACCCATAAGAGACCGGAGTAAGTATAAAGGTCTCTTGAAGAAGCTTACATCCTTTTGTTTTATCAGGGATTTGGGGGTAATGTGTGATGCACTTCAAGAGCTCAAAGACTTATCACTCTCCTTACAGAGGAGGGACATTACAATTGTTAATGCCCACAGACGTTTGGTTAGTCAAGTACGTATATTTAGAGCAATGAAGGACTCACCGGGGGAGTTTGCTTCTGCGGCTCAGAGAGCAGCTGACGAGGGCAAATTCAAGAATGTTCCTCATTTCCATGGTAGAAGTAACTCTGTTGGCCTTAATCAAAATCACTTTTACCAAAGTCTGTCTGTAAATATCACTAAACGATGTGCCCCGGATTCTGAGAAAGAACTTGTAGCCAGCTTCAGTGTGCTCGATGCAGGCAACTTGCCTTCTGGGGATGAACGCATTCTTTATGGGGAAACAGATATCCAAAGACTGTGTTCAGAGTTTCAGCTGCCCGCAAGAGATACTATCCAAGCTTTTAGATTTTTGAAAGATTTTGGTGGAAAGAAAACCCCTGAAGCATTAACAAAGTTAGTAGTTTGCATGGAAACCCTGCCAGCAAGTAATGCGGATTGCGAGAGAGGTTTCGGCGCAATGAACTTAATTGCTTGTCCAACAAGGGCCTCTCTTCTTGTAGAGACCGTTTCTTCATGCTTATGGGTAAAACTCGATGGGCCTCCATTTGAAACATTTGACGCAAAGCTGTATGTAAAGAGTTGGCTGGCAAAAGGTAGACGGTCTGCTGAAGAAATGTGTTGTGAGAAATCCCAGCAAAATACACAGTGAATATCTTCAAGGGTTTTGGAAAACCCTGCAATAGATTTCTAAGTAATGTAAATAATTTTTACATGTTTCTTAAGGTGTTTGGTATTTTATGGCTTATACTTAATAAATATACCTTTTTGCCTATTTTATTATCCTTTGCTGATTGCGACTTCATGATTTTCTTAAGCACACAATGCTAGTTATCTTGATTTAGACCACGCCCATACGTGGATGGGCCACACCCCTTTAAGAAATGTGCCACGCCCCTTTTAGAGCACCCCCAGTTTGTTTTTCCACTTAAAGCCCTGCTTGCCCTAATCACCCGCCGCCAACAGGCGTAAACTGACTATTAGGAACAAGGAACAGCAAGCCACTTAACAAACGTCAGATGGCTTTCTAGTTCCCATTAGAATTACCTTTCACATTACACATCAAAGATTATTCAGTATACCCCGTTTTTCTATGAACAAGATTTCAAACCTGCCACCGAACATGTTACTAATTCATCCATCTAAAAATTTGAAATAAAAAATCGATTTTAACATTTCCTTTTTAGGTCTCTTTGAGACATTTTGTAAGTGGATTTTTGAAAGTGCTTCCCCTGGCATAGAGCTACAGTGCACGAGGCGTGCACGCGCGCAAAGCAGCCATATGTTTTTACGTCGCTCTCCCTGCCGCTTTGACCCTTGCATTCCCCCCTCCCTTCTCACCCAGCCCTTTGATGCTCTGCTCCATTGCTTTCAGATAGGCGCTTCGCCTCCTCGTTAGGGATAACAAGCGCTATAAAAATCCAATTACAATAATATTTGGAAAGGATGCGTGCTGGCAGACTTCAACAGATGAAGCACACCGCAGGGAAGGAGAGCATATTTAAGTCAAGGTTGTTTTCTGGAATAATGCAAAACATCTTAAATATTTTGCGAGGGGGGGCAAACATACGTGCGGATACATGTAGAAGAGTGTACACCTACATAACTCGCATTTTGTTTTTTATTTATCTTTCTTTATGTTAAGGCTTTGTGTTTTGCTTATTGGTGTATTCTTCTGCTGTTCTCAAAATATAGCACAAACTCGACTTAAAGGTATTGGAGCGCTTTACATGAGCCTCAGTTCACATGCATTGTCTATAAGAATAGTGAGATTAAGTGATTTGCCCAGGATCACAGGCTCTTGAACCAACGCCAAGACTGGAACCTGCTTTCCCAGTTCCATAGTCGCAAAGCAGCCTGGACCGTAATACTACATCCTGGGTAGAGGATGGGAAGGAGGGGGAGAGACAGAAGCCACACGAAAGCTCGGCTCGCTATGAGCTCGAGGTTCCAACAGCACCTCGAGCTGAGCCAGGCTCGAGCTTTCAGTGACTTGCCCGCCTCGAGTTGCTAAGCACCAGTGCCCAGAGGTGTGGCTCCCTCACCAAAGCACAAGTCTGTCTTTTTCTAACACCCTTTGGGTAGGGGCCAGTAGGGCATTTCTCTTGCTCGCGTGAATATCACTCTTGCCACTGATTTCTGATCTGGTGGCCAGTGAGTGAATACGTTGTACAGAGCGCTTTTGGATGTGAGTGTTATAGAATAACTGCTGATTTAGACCCCACTTCTTGTTTGTTTATGGAGCAGAGAGGGTGGGAGGACCTTAGTTTGGCAGCAGAAGTACAAAACTAGAGCATGTTCACAAAAGTGGGCTAGTAGTGTCCTATTCATGAAAGTGAATTAAATGGGTTGACTTATTAACCAGGGCTAGTTTGCATAGCGTTCTATTAGATAAAGTGTAGCATAATCGTAAAAAAACACGCCGATTTCTGAAAATCCCTTTTCTACACCCTGCAACAACTTCCTACAAACGCCCACTCCGTTATGGATACTCTGCATCCGCCCTACACCACCACTACTTGCACTGCATTTGTAAGGCATTTATTAACCAAGTCTCGCTGTTTGGAAGAAGGCCTCCTTGAGGCAGACTGAGATGCAAGATTGTGGCGCCCTAACCCCAGCCTGAAACTGGTCTGTTGCTTTTTAGGTCTGGCTGAGACAGCGAAAGCTGTCTCTTTGACACATTTTGTAAGTGGATTTTTGAAAGCGCTTCCCCTGGCATAGAGCTACAGTGCACGAGGCGTGCACGCGCGCAAAGCAGCCATATGGCTTTACGTCGCTCTCCCTGCCTCTTTGACCCTTGTATTCCCCCCTCCCTTCTCACCCAGCCCTTTGATGTTTGGATAAAATAATGATTAAGCTACTTTGCAGGCACTGATGTTAAGCACAACGCTATGTTACACTGCGGTTACTTCACGGATTGGAGACAACGTTATGTAATGGGCTAATGCTTTCGGTGAGAATATTAAGGAAGAGTGGCCACGGAACTGTTCATTGCCTACATCAGACTTGGGTGCATCTGACTAAAGCAGGTGAGGTTACTTTAATATGGGGGCTGGGTTATGTTACATTTGCAAGCCACTTAAGAGTCCACTCTCTGACCCAGACAGTTCCTCTCGCCATCCTTCTGTAGTATTCTGTGCTGAAAGATAACATTTCACAAGTCTGAACATGCACATTTGAAGCAAGATTTTAACAGGTATCTCCTATGATATAATCAATATTCATCAATCATTTACAAAGCTCAATACACAGCTACTAAACAAGCTGTAACTACTTGCTAGGATTTGATTCGTGCGGAACAGACTACAAAAAAAATATGTATTATTCTTTTGGGAAAGAAAGAGCGCCATTTGGATTATACGGCCATAAACCAAATTGTCTGTCCATGCTGAAATCAAATGAGCCTTAATTATCCAACTCAAAGATGTCCTTTTATCAACTTCATTTGGGTTGACAGTCAGCATTTAAACTTACGAACTACAGGTTATACACAGATCTCCGCCATTGATGTTCAGCTCACTGAGCCCGCTATTTTAACAACTTCTTGTTCACACGCCGCTGCACGCCACAGTGCTGCATGCCTCACACTGCTACACGAAACACTGCTGCACGCCGCACACTGCTGCACGCAGCACACTGCTGCAAGCCGCACACTGCTGCACGCTGCTGCACGTCACAGTGCTGCATGCCTCACACTGCTACACGAAACACTGCTGCACGCCGCACACTGCTGCACGCCGCACACTGCTGCACTCCACACACTGCTTTTATGCGAGTTTATGCTACTGACATTGTAAATGACAATGCCTTTTATTTGTTTTAAAACCAAAACATAAATAAAAGGCATTGTAATTTTACAATGCCAATAGCTCAAACTCTTATAAATGCGAGACCTATTGCATTGCAAATGCTTGTTATTAATCACTACCGGGCGGGAACACACGGCTGGAGTACTGCTCGGCACGCCCCACTAGGAGCGGGTATCAGGTGTAAAGGTTGGAAGTCTAGTTCGCTGCCTCCTTGAGAACGTTTACAGCAGCACAGTCTGTGATAAAAAGGACTGGCCACGCCCCCTGGAATCACGATTAACAGGACCGGCCACGCCCCCTGGTATCACGATTAACAGGACCAGCCACGCCCCCTGGTTTCACGATTAACAGGACCAGCCACGCCCCCTGGTTTCACGATTAACAGGACCGGCCACGCCCCCTGGAATCGTGATAAACAGGACCGGCCACGCCCCGCCCCCTGGTATCGTGATAAATAGGACCGGCCAAGCCCCCTGGTAACATGAGAAACAGGACCGGCCACACCCCCTGGTATCATGATAAAACATGATAAACAGGACCGGCCACGACCCCTGGGATCGTGATAAACAGGACCGGCCACGACCCCTGGGATCGTGATAAACAGGACCGGCCACGCCCCCTGGGATCGTGATAAACAGGACCGGCCACGCCCCCTGGTATCGTGATAAACAGGACCGGCCACGACCCCTGGGATCGTGATAAACAGGACCGGCCACGCCCCCTGGGATCGTGATAAACAGGACCGGCCACGCCCCCTGGTATCGTGATAAACAGGACCGGCCACGCCCCGCCCCCTGGTATCGTGATAAACAGGACCGGCCACGCCCCCTGGGATCGTGATAAACAGGACCGGCCACGCCCCCTGGGATCGTGATAAACAGGCCCGGCCACGCCCCCTGGTATCTTCGCAGCTGCGGACGGTTACCGCCAAAGCGAGGGAGTAGCTTTGAGGAAGTAAGTACAATGGAGCCGAGTACCGCTTGGTTTCTGGAAGCTACTCATTTAAAATTACTGCCATTCCTTTCACCTCCCCTAATATTTTTACATCAACAGTGTGACTACCGGTGTCCCCCCTCCCCCGTTTGGACTCATGATGCCTGGCTGAGGCTAATTACGTGTATGTGCTGTTGTGTGTGTTCTGAGTTTTTTTAAGTGTCTTATATGTATATCACTCACGTTATTTATCACAGTTTGTTCACTTTTTGATACGTGAGAACTTTTTCACTGTCTACTCACAAGGGTGCAAGATGCACAAAACACAGAGCTACAGTAAGGCTGCGGATTGCTTGAATCCTTTCTTCCCCTCAGATCCTTGTAGATGGCAAAGGAGCAGATCGACTCGGTGCCGTATTCATTTATATGTATATATTTTTTTTATATATCTCTATATTAGCCTGAAAGCAAGGTATCTCGATGACGAAAGGCGTGGTAACAGGGAGGAACCCCCTGAGCTCCTGCTGGAAAGCCTTGGGGTAGGGCTTGAAGCTAGCTGACCATAGAAACGTGGGGACATCACCCCAGAAGTCACTCACCAGCCCCATTTTTGAACCATATCGACTACGGGACTGCAGTGGAGTGGATACCCCTCTGCGCCCATACATACTTCTGTAACTGCAGTGCAGCTCTTACCCCTCGTTGACCTTACATAACTATGTAAGGGCACCAAGGGGTATCCACTGCACTGCACTTCTCAAGTATGTAAGGACACCAAGGGGTATGTACTGCAGTGGAGTGGATACCTCTCGGTGCCCTTACATACATATGTAAGGGCACCGAGGGGTATGTGCTGCACTGCGCTGGAGTGGATACCTCAGGCGTACTTACATACTCATGTAACTGGAGTTCACCCCCTCGTTGATCTTACATAAGTATGCAAGGGCACAGAGGGGTATGCACTACACCGCACTACACAAGTATGTAAGGGCACAGAGGGGTAGGCAATGCAGTGAGTGGAGTGGATACCCCTCGTTCCCTAACATACACATTAAAGTGCACCAAGGGGTGTGCACTGCACTGAACTACACATGTATGTATGGCCACCGAGGGGTGTGCACTGCACTGAACTACACACGTATGTACGGCCACCGAGGGGTGTGCACTGCATCGAACAACACAAGTATGTACGGCCACCGAGGGGTATCCACTCCACAGCAGTGCATACCCCTCAGTGCCCTTGCATACTTATGTAAGTGGAGTGCAGCACTTAGCCCTTTTTGACCTTACGTAAGTATGTGAGAGTGCCAAGGGTATGCACTGCAGTGAAGTGGATACCCCTCTGCGTCCACACATACTTATGTAACTATAGTGCAGCTCTTACCCCTCATTGACCTTACATAACTACGTAAGGGCACTGAGGGGTATCCACTGCACTGCACTTCTCAAGTATGTAAGGACACCAAGGGGTATGTACAGCAATGGAGTGGATACCCCTCGGTGCCCTTACATACTTATGTAACTGCAGTGCAGCGCTTACCCCTCGGCACCCTTACATACATATGTAAGGGCACTGAGGGGTATGCACTACACCACACTACACAAGTATGTAAGGGCACCGAGGGGTAGGCACTGCAGTGGAGTGGATACCCCTCCTTCCCTCACATACACATTAAAGGGCACCAAGGGGTGTGCACTGCACTGAACTACACAAGTATGTACGGCTACCGAGGGGTATCCACTCCACAGCAGTGCATACTCCTCAGTGCCCTTGCATACTTAAGTAACTGCAGTGCAGCACTTAGCCCTTTTTGACCTTGCGTAAGTATGTAGGGGTGCCAAGGGTATGCACTGCAGTGGAGTGGATACCCCCGTGTGCCCTTACATACTTATGTGCAGCTCTTACCCCTCGTTGACCATACATAACTATGTAAGGGCACTGAAGGGTGTGCACTACACCGCACTACACAAGTATAAAAGGGCACCGAGGGATATCCACTGCACTGCACTTCTCAAGTATGTAAGCTCTTAACCTTCTGCGCTCTTACATATGTATGTGAGGGTACTGAGGGGTATGTGCTGCACTGCACTGGCGTGGATACCCCCGGTGCCCTCACATACGCATTAAAGGGCACAAGGGGTGTGTCCTGCACATTGAGGTACCCACTCTGCCCCATGCAGACTCATTGAATCACCTGGAATTTCAATGTAATTCTGAGGAATTCTGCTGAATGAAACTACTCCAGTACCGCTACCCCTAAAAAATGAGTCAACCACTGCCGAGCATGTTAGAGAAACTCAACCATCAACGAGGATACAAGGCCAATGGTGTTAACCTTAGACACTTCCACCTTGACTAGATCAAAGAACTAGGCCCAGATTTATCAAAGTTTTGCATCTCCCTTGTGCCATGCAAGGGGACACAGGGCAACGCAACACCTAGAATTAGATTTACCAAGTCACGCAAGCCCGCCTGGCCCTGCA
Source organism: Triturus cristatus (assembly GCF_964204655.1). Classification (NCBI taxonomy): domain Eukaryota; kingdom Metazoa; phylum Chordata; class Amphibia; order Caudata; family Salamandridae; genus Triturus; species Triturus cristatus. The sequence continues at coordinate 11,287,561 of NC_140581.1, read as the reverse complement.
TGGCTTGGTAGAGCTGGAGTCACATGCGGTAGCGCGAGGAAGGCATCCCATGGGTGCTCCGTGGGTGTTCCCGCGCATCCACCCATGGATTGTGACGCATTCCTAGATTAATCAGGACTGGTAAACCTGGTAATGTGTCAAAGTCCTAGACCTTCCCATGGGAAGTGCAATGAGGAGAGGTATCTTTATTTCTTCTTTCCTCTTTCTAAGGGTACATTTTGCAGCACACTGAGAAAGAGGAAAATACCCTTCAGAAATAAAATCAATGCGGTTTATTTGAGTATTTCCAAGGTGGGTTTCGTGTGGCTGTGTTACTTCTATGTGGGTGTCAAGCCTGTTTCGTGGTGTGTATAACTTGGAAACACTCAATGAGCTCAGTGTGCAGTTCCGTGCTGTAGGAAAGGGCCCCTTTTTTCATGGTACCCCCCCATATTTTGCCTGATATCTGATGCATTTTGACCGAGTGTGCCCTGGGACCCTACCAATCAGGTTCCAAGGGCCTGTGTTCTTTCCCAAAACTACACCTTTGTTTCCATAATTGGCATACCTCTGGCTCACCTGCAAGTCCCTTGTAAAAGGTACCACTGGTACCAAGGGACTTGTGACCAGAGAGGGCATTTAAGGGCTGCAGCATGTATTGTGCCTCCCTGAGACACCCCTCACCAAACACATACACAGTGCCATTGCAGACAGTGTGTTTTGTTGCAGATAAAACCTAAGAGTTGACATGGCTCACATCCCTGTGTGCCATGTCCACCAGCCCTGCCTGTGGCATAGGTAAGTTACCCCTCTAGCAGGCCTCACAGCCCTAAGGCAAGGTGCGCTATACCACAGGTGAGGGCATAGCTGCATGAGCAATCTTTCCCTACTGCATCTAACTCCATTCTTAGACATTGTAAGTGCAGTGAAGCCATATTGAGTACATGGGCTGGGAGGTTGTCATGACAAACTCCCCAGCTCCTTGATGGCTTTACTGAATACTGGGAAGTTTGATACCAAACTTCTCAGCACAATAAACCCACACTGATGCCAGTGTGGGATTTATATTAACATACACTCAGAGGGCATCTTAGAGATGACCTTGAAAAATGACCACACCCTTGTGTTCAGCTGACTGGTCTGCACCAGCCTGCCACACAGACCTGTTTCTGACCCCCTGAGGTGGGAGCCCTTGTGCTCTTGTGGGTCAGGGACAAAGGCTGCTTGGGGTGGAGGTGCTTCTCACCTACCCCCATACAGGAACGGCATTGAGGGCAGTGAGCCTCAAAGGCTGCTTGGGGTGGAGATGCTGCAGACCTACCCCCATACAGGAACGGCATTGAGGGCAGTGAGCCTCAAAGGCTGCTTGGGGTGGAGATGCTGCAGACCTACCCCCATACAGGAACAGCATTGAGGGCAGTGAGCCTCAAAGGCTGCTTGGGGTGGAGATGCTGCAGACCTACCCCCATACAGGAACGGCATTGAGGGCAGTGAGCCTCAAAGGCTGCTTGGGGTGGAGATGCTGCAGACCTACCCCCATACAGGAACGGCAATGAGGGCAGTGAGCCTCAAAGGCTGCTTGGGGTGGAGGTGCTTCTCACCTACCCCCATACAGGAACGGCATTGAGGGCAGTGAGCCTCAAAGGCTGCTTGGGGTGGAGGTGCTTCTCACCTACCCCCATACAGGAACGGCATTGAGGGCAGTGAGCCTCAAAGGCTGCTTGGGGTGGAGATGCTGCAGACCTACCCCCATACAGGAACGGCATTGAGGGCAGTGAGCCTCAAAGGCTGCTTGGGGTGGAGGTGCTTCTCACCTACCCCCATACAGGAACAGCATTGAGGGCAGTGAGCCTCAAAGGCTGCTTGGGGTGGAGGTGCTGCAGACCTACCCCCATACAGGAACGGCATTGAGGGCAGTGAGCCTCAAAGGCTGCTTGGGGTGGAGGTGCTTCTCACCTACCCCCATACAGGAACAGCATTGAGGGCAGTGAGCCTCAAAGGCTGCTTGGGGTGGAGGTGCTGCAGACCTACCCCCATACAGGAACGGCATTGAGGGCAGTGAGCCTCAAAGGCTGCTTGGGGTGGAGGTGCTTCTCACCTACCCCCATACAGGAACAGCATTGAGGGCAGTGAGCCTCAAAGGCTGCTTGGGGTGGAGGTGCTTCTCACCTACCCCCATACAGGAACAGCATTGAGGGCAGTGAGCCTCAAAGGCTGCTTGGGGTGGAGATGCTGCAGACCTACCCCCATACAGGAACAGCATTGAGGGCAGTGAGCCTCAAAGGCTGCTTGGGGTGGAGGTGCTTCTCACCTACCCCCATACAGGAACAGCATTGAGGGCAGTGAGCCTCAAAGGCTGCTTGGGGTGGAGATGCTGCAGACCTACCCCCATACAGGAACGGCATTGAGGGCAGTGAGCCTCAAAGGCTGCTTGGGGTGGAGGTGCTTCTCACCTACCCCCATACAGGAACGGCATTGAGGGCAGTGAGCCTCAAAGGCTGCTTGGGGTGGAGATGCTGCAGACCTACCCCCATACAGGAACGGCATTGAGGGCAGTGAGCCTCAAAGGCTGCTTGGGGTGGAGATGCTGCAGACCTACCCCCATACAGGAACGGCATTGAGGGCAGTGAGCCTCAAAGGCTGCTTGGGGTGGAGGTGCTTCTCACCTACCCCCATACAGGAACGGCATTGAGGGCAGTGAGCCTCAAAGGCTGCTTGGGGTGGAGGTGCTTCTCACCTACCCCCATACAGGAACAGCATTGAGGGCAGTGAGCCTCAAAGGCTGCTTGGGGTGGAGGTGCTTCTCACCTACCCCCATACAGGAACAGCATTGAGGGCAGTGAGCCTCAAAGGCTGCTTGGGGTGGAGATGCTTCTCACCTACCCCCATACAGGAACGGCATTGAGGGCAGTGAGCCTCAAAGGCTGCTTGGGGTGGAGGTGCTGCAGACCTACCCCCATACAGGAACGGCATTGAGGGCAGTGAGCCTCAAAGGCTGCTTGGGGTGGAGATGCTGCAGACCTACCCCCATACAGGAACGGCATTGAGGGCAGTGAGCCTCAAAGGCTTCCTGCCCTAAGATCTGCTAGCCAGGGCCTCGAGCCAGTGAAGATACCTGCCCGCTGGTCCATGCCCTACTTTTGGTGGCAAGTTGGCTGTAAAATTAGTAGTCAGTAAAGGTGAACCTCCTCTCAGCCAGGACCACCCCTAAGGTGCCCTTTGACCAATGTGACCCCTTTCCTTAGAAAATCCTCCATCTTGAATGGAAGGATTCTACCCAATCAGGTTAGGGGAATGCCCCCTCTCCAAAGGGAGGGGACATTCTAAGGGTGTAGTCACCCTAAACGCAAGGAGCTCATTAGCTACCATCTGCCAGTACCTATAATGCCCCTAAATTCAGTACTTATGGGCACCCCTGAACCTTGGGCCTCAGATTAAATAGACGAAAAAAGATTCAATAGGACCGCTGTGTACCAGGAACTGAACCGCTGCAGACAGAACTCGGCAAGAACCCTGCCACCTGTAGCTGGCTTGACAACTGGACCTGCTGCTCTTCCAGAAACCCTGCAGGGCCTCCAAGAAACCCTGAGAACTTTCAGCCTTCACCCAAGCACCAAGAACCTCCCTTAGGACTAGAGGCTCTAGTCCCCAGCACCCGCCTGTACAAGAAGCCTAGCAGTTGAGGACCGGCACTTGTGTCGATGCAACTCACTACTGACCCACCAGAAGAAAGCACCGAAGCTGGACGGCGTCTATGACCTAGAGGAATCCTCTCAGCCCAACGACCCAAGCTGTTGACAGCTCCGTTCCTGAGAGCTCGTACCCTGCTGCAAGTGGCTGAGTTGGCCCCATCCTGCACGACCGTAACCGTGACGGCCCAACGACAGTGGAGCTCCTACATCCCCTGCACATTTCCATCCCCAAGACCGTGGCTGCTAGGTTGGGGGTGCCTCCATTCCACCTACAGTAACCTGCTGACAAGGACCGCAACGGTACCAGTGTTGGCGGTCTACTGAATCCTATTCATCTTCATTGTCCTCCGCTGACCACAAGGGTAAAATCCGTGCCGGTATCCACCACCATAGATACTGAATCCCGTACCTCTTCGGGTGGCTCCAATCTCCATTGACTAACAGTGGGCTCTGTGACCTCTGCCCCCAGCCACCCCCGTGCCACTGGTGGTGCAGTACCTACCTTAAACTGAACCATGCACAGTGTTGGCCTAAACCCCCAAAGACTGGAAGAGTAAGTTGTGTACTTACCTGTTAATGTACACCACTGTTTTCCTCCCATAGGGTTGCATTGCACTTTCATTGTTTTGCATACAAAGCACTATCTATTTCTATTATAAAGCTCTACTGTTCTAACTGACATCACAAAAGTATTTATTTTTCTGTAAAGTATTGTTTACTGCCTTGCAAAATTATTCCTATGACATTCTGAAAAGTGTTACTACTTTGAAAACTGTTATTTACCTGCAACTGAGCACTTCTTGATTCAAGAAATAAAATAACCAAATACCATTTTATACTAAACAGTTGGTCTGGATTCTGTCACTTCTCACCCGAGTGTGTACATTAAAAGCTTCACACGGCCCTCTGATGAGCCTGACTGCTCAATCACACTCCACAAAAAGATCTCTTAGTAGTATCTGCTTCAGCCTCTGTAAGCCTCTGGGGATCCACGGGACTCTGGGCACACTATACCTTGCTTTGGGATAGAATATACAGAGCCAGATTCTCATATATACCTCTGGGGTTCCACTGGACTCTGTGCACACTATACCTTGCTTTGGGATAGAATATACAGAGCCAGATTCCTATATATACCTCTGGGGTTCCACTGGACTCTGTGCACACTATACCTTGCTTTGGGATAGAATATACAGAGCCAGATTCCTGCACGAACTCACCACCTTACACTAGTCCAACCCTTCAGTGACTAGAAAAAGCGGTGAGACCAGGCTGTGAAGCAGGCAAATGGTTTCCTTCACAACTGAGTTCATACGGGGTTTGATTTTGGGGATCAGTCAAAAACCCAAATATGTTTGCTGAATTGAGTGTCATCAGTTTCCCATAGGTCCTGGCCAATAGTAGATGCTCAGAGTTAGTAGAACCTCCCCCTGTACATCACACACAGGCCTTCTTGTGGTTCAGTTGACCTGAGAGGCTGGAGACGTTCCTGGCTTCATCAAGCGCGGTGCAGCTGGTGCGTCTGTGAACACAAACTGGAGACGCTGTTGGTCAACAAGTTGAGCCGGTGGACACATATACAAGTTCAAGGGCAAGGCTGAGAGGGATGAGTACCTGAGAGTGTCCTTCTGGGGGAGTCCACAAGGCCTGTTGGGATTACCTGACCCTAACTAGAGCCCAAACCCAGGACTCCTTCCAAGACAAGACATCTCAGATTCTCGCACACTCCCACAGAGCCAGATCCACAAAGCAGTATTTCCTCGAAGAAACTCCTCTAACTCTTGGAAATCCAAGAGTAAGAAACACACGCCAGAAGCATTCTTTATGACTGTAAAGAGTATATCAGTTTTGTCCTTATTTGTCTAGAGGACGCTGCAGGTCACCATAGCACTCTCCGCAGGTGGGCCAAGAGTTAATGTATTGCATGGACTACAAAAGGTAACAATGTGAATATTTTTCCTTACAGGAAACTGCTATAGAAACTACAAAGATTTCCGCAAATGTGGAGTGACATGTTTTTCTTTCCCCCCATGCAGCTGAGGTGTGCAGTTTGCCGCCGGACAAGGGGCCCTGCGAGGCCTACATGGAGATGTGGTACTACAACAGCGAGAAGAAGGAGTGTGACAGCTTCATCTACGGTGGCTGTAAGGGCAACGGAAACCGTTTCAGCAGTAAGGAGAACTGCACAAGCACGTGTGTGAGCTCCAAGAAAGGTACAGGCATCGCAGGGTGCTTCCGGGATGTTGGAAAGTGGGTTATTGGTTGTGGTAAATATGCATCGACCACTGGCAATAAGGCCACTAACACAGTCTTCGGCTCAGAACAGGTCTCAATAAATTATTCCCATGCTCAGCCCTGGGTAGCTTGGCTGTGAGCAGGGAGGCGTAAATTCAGAGACAGATATGTAAAGTTTTTAAAAACACCATCTACAGTAAACAATTACAGCACACGATAAAAATCCAACACCAATTTATAAAAATAGTAAATATTTTTATCTTTAAACTGACACCAAAACGAAAATAAATCCAATATAGAGAACCTGAGATATGAATGTTTAAAGAGTAAACACTTTCTAGCACTTAGTCACCTAATGGAGTTTTTTCCTAAAGTTGCTTGGAACTTTTCCAAAATTCCTGTAGTTTCTCTTGAGGCTCCATAGAGTCCAAAACACATTCCAATGGTCTAGAAGCTCCAAGATGGTCCTGGAAAGTTTGGGACCACAATTCCCACAATGCATCTGGCCAAAACCCTTAAAGTTTCACTGGATGCACTCCAGGCAGGGTACTCTTAGTGTAGTGGATGAAGGTGAGATCAGTTAACCTGTAGCTTGCAGAGAGTCCTATCCTTTAGAAAAAACGTACATCCAAAAGGCTATAGTTCCAGATTTTGCAGCAGACGCAGTCAGTCAGAATGCAAGGTCTGATGGTGCACATCAAGTTTCCAGCTTAGTGTCCACCGTTTATTCCTCTTGAAGCAATGTACATCCAAAGAGCTGTAGTTCCAGATAATACAACAGGCACAGTTAGCCAGAATTCAGGGCCTGATGATGCAAATCAAGTTTCCAGCTTGGCGTCCACTGTTTATTCCTCTTGAAACAAGGTACATTCAAATGTCTGTAGTTCCAGATAATGCAGCAGGCGCAGTCAGTCAGACTTCAGGGCCTGATGGTGTAGATCAAGTTTCCAGCTCAGCAATCCTCCTTCTTCTCTCAGATTCAGGCATCAGAGTTGAGAGGCCCTGCTCCTCTCAGATACTTATTCAGTGTTCTCTGGGATCAAGCAGGAGGGCTCTACTGTCCAATGAGGTGCAGGACAACACCCCAGAGCATGACCATTTCCTCCAATGTGTGGCACAATGGGCACCCAGAAAGCGCTATTTCTCATTCAATTCATTATGGCTGAAGTCTTAGCAGAGGAGCAAGAGCTGGCTAAACCAACCTCCAGGATGGCTCATATCCATCAAAGCAGCCTGGCTCACCCACTCATCTCGGAGTGATCAGGGCAGATCACTGGAAGGCTGAAGTTTGGCTTACAGACAAAGTCTTATAACTTCTTGCCTGTACATTTTAGGATAAATTCAACACTAGTATATTGTTGGATTTATCAATACCCTTCTACTGAGTCTTTGAATGATATTTCATGTGGTAGTTATTAATCAATAATGTTTTGCCATGTTAGCCTATGGGCTGGGGATCGGTAATGGGGAAAATGAACCTTGCAATTTCTTCAACACCAGGGCCTATATAAAATTATTTTATAAGGTTCCTGCCTATATCTACAGCCCCCCACCCCGGGAGACCAGGGGAGACTTTAGGGGTTCTGAATAGGCAAATATATTTCAGTTCCTCACTCTACGGTGCTCCTAAAAGAAAAGTCGATTTTGGGAAGGACCTTCCAACAATAAGGAAAGTGAAATGTGCAATTTAACTATCCACAGGGCATGTAAAACCTATTTTATAAGGGTCTTCCTCATAATTATCCGACACCCCTCCATCCCTGGGACACCTAGGGGAGACCCTGGGGGTACCTAATATGCCATAATACTGTACTTTATTAATTTTTAAGTGCCCCAAACACCAAAGTCGAGTTTTGGCACAATTTACACTTGAAAGCAGTCCTGCAACTCAGGGCTGCTTTTAAAATGACCTCAGGCCTCGGCAGTTCACACATGCAAGTGCAAAAAATGGCTGCCGGCCTCTAAACTGGCATGCGCTATTATATACTAGGGACTTCAAGGTAGTTTTGATTCCCCTGCCCTATTATGAACTAGGGCCTTAAAGGGAAGCCATGCCCATTAAAGGGGTACCCTAACGCATAGTGTACCTGAGTGTATGTAGGTTTTCTCAGTGATCTCTAAGTGTGTTTTTAGCATAGCAATGGCCCTGGGCCTGGTTAGGCAGAGCCCTGGGACAGTCAGAGTCAGTTACCATCAATAGCAGTCAGCAAAAAAAAGGGGGGTCCCCAGGGCACAAGGATGACTTTGCAACACGGGTTGTAAACTGCAAGAGCATATGTGTAAGCTCCAAGAAAGGAACAGGCATCTCAGCGTGCTTCTGGGTTGTAAACTGCACAAGCATGTGTGTCAGCTCCAAGAAAGATACAGACCTCTCAGGGTGCTTCAGGGTTGTAAACTTCACCTAGGAAAGCTGTGGGCTGCTCAAACTTGTCATTTCAATAAATATCTTAAGGTTCAAAAGGACTTTTGGCTACACTGTGTGTGGGGACATGTGCCTTTGTTGTGACAGAATGGGAGATGGAACTGGGACAAACAGAGCAAACAGACGACGCAAACGTGTCATGCCGACCCAGAGAGTTGTCAATGTATCGATGGATACATTCTGAAAGCAAAGGTGGGCAGAAGTTCAGGTGCCTGTTGCATACAGAGCAGTGCTTGATTTGGAAAATAATAAGTGCCAGGGCACTCATCAGGGGGCCACTGCAGCTTATATCACACATTGCCCCTGCCAGCGCTGCCAATATTAGGTACAATACAACCACTAACCATCAAACCCCATAAGTGTGACAATTCAATCTGTTCCAGGCTCCCAAAGCTATAAGAATGGCTTAGGAGGCTGGTAATAGTCAATGTATACTAAACTAATAATTACCTGTTGTTGTGGTCACATCTAAATTAGTCAGACAGCGCCCACTTGTGGCAGACTTTCTCAAGTGCCTGTGTGGAGCATTACGTGCCGGTGCAGAGCAGGGGAAACCACTGTTGCTTCTTTCTGCACTTCTCTTGCCTCTTTCTGCACTTCTCTTGCCTCTTTCTGCACCCCTCTTGCTTCTTTCTACACCTCGGTTGGTTCTTTCTGCACTGCTCTTGCTTCTTTTTGCACCTCCCTTGTCTCTTTCTGCATCCATCTTTCCTCTTTCTGTACCACTCTTGCCTCTGTCTGCACCCCTGTTCCCTCTTTTTGTACCTCTTTTGCCTGTTTCTGCAACTCTCTTGCCTCTTTCTTCAGTTCTCTTGCCTCATTCTGCACATCTGTTGCATCTTTCTGCACTTCTCTTGCCTCTTTTTGCACACCTCTAGCCTCTTTCTACACCACTGTTGCTTCTTTCTGCACTTCTTGTGGCTTTTTCTGTACTTCTCTTGCTTCTTTCGGCATCCCTCTTCCCTCTTTCTGAACCTCTCTTGCCTCTTTCTGTAACTCCTTACATCTCTCTGCACCTCTCTTGCCTCTTTCTGGACTTCTCTTGCCTCTTTCTGCACATATTTAGCTTCTTTCTGCACTTCTCTTGCTTCTTTCTTCACCTCTCTTGCTTCTTTCCGCACCCCTCTTGCCTCTTTTTCCACTTGTCTTCCCTCTTTCTGCACCACTCTTGCCTCTTTCTGCACCCCCTTTCCTCTTTCAGCATATCTATTGCTTCTTTCTGCACATCTGTTACTCTTTCTGCACCTCTCTTGTTTTTCTGCACTCCTGTTCCTTTCTGTACTCCTCTCGCCTCTTTCTGTACTCAAATGGGAAGTGCAAGCTGTCAAGCTTAAAGGTCTGTGTGCTCTAGTGACTGAGGTATATGTCTACTTGTATATGTATTCTCACATGTGCTATGCATCTAAAGATGTTAGCTTAAAAAGTGGGTAGTTTCTAATAAAGGTGGTTAAATGTTCTCTGTCATTCAGTTGCACAGGCGGACATGTCTTATGTATATAGGTCTTTTAGAGGCCCTCAAATGTACTATTGAATACCCATGTGCCCTGTATTATGAGCAGAAAAAAATACATACACCTTTTTGTACACATATTTACAGAGTATGCTGTTTGAAACACAGGTATTCAAGTATTTCCATGTTTATCTTTATGTAACATGTCACTCGGTAAAATCAGAGACACACATGCATACCTTCACAAACTTGGTCAGACTTACAACAGTGATATGCTCAGGATTACTGTTTTATATTTGGTAGGCCTAACATTCTGAGCAGTAGATTAATAGTCAACCTTCAAGAGAAAAATGGGAGTTAAGACATCTTGGGAGAAGCATTAGTGATTTGGCTACTTTGTATGAGTCTGTTGTATGGTACAGTCAAAGTAGGCCTCTATCTGCATCTCTGTTGGTTCTTTCTGCATTTCTCTTGAATCCTTCTGCACATTTCTTCCTCTTTCTGTACCTCTCTTGCCTCTTTCTGCACTTCTCTTGCTTCTTTCTGCGCCTTTCTTCCTCTTTCTGCACATGTCCTACCTATGTACGCAAAGTTAGAAATTAGCGTTTTAAAAACCTTAGAAATTCACTGAAAAACCAGAGGTTTCAGGATGTTATAGTTAAGAATTAGCATTTAAAAAACCTTAGAAATTCAAATTCCCTGAAAGAACGACAGGTTTAAGGACGTTATAGTTAGGCTGACATTGAGGGGGCGCAAGTTATAATGGCTGAATTTCTCTGGTTTTGTACGAATGAAATGTCAGCCTAACTATAACGTCCCTAAACTTGTGGGTTTTTTTCAGTGAATTTGTAAGGTTTTTTAAATGCTAATTCCTAACTATAACGTCCCTGAAACCTCTGTTTTTTAGTGAGTGTGTGTGTGTGTGTGTGTGTGTGTATATATATATATATATTCACTTAAAAAACCATAGGTTTCACACATGTTATAGTTAGCTGTACATTTCACTCGTAAAAAACCATTGAAATTCCCCCGTTATAGTTAGTGCAGGCAACTATAACTCACGCGACCGCAATCCTCTGTTGATGCTAATACTGTATCTTTAGCTGTACATATATTACAAATATTTATTTTTTATAAACACACATATGTCATCAGTGATGTAATATCTGACATCATCAGCAGAGGATTGCGGTCGCGTGAGTTATAGTTGCCTGCACTAACTATAACGGGGGAATTTCATTGGTTTTTTACGAGTGAAATGTACAGCTAACTATAACATGTGTGAAACCTATGGTTTTTTCAGTGAATTTGCAAGGTTTTTTAAATGCTAATTCCTAACTATAACGTGTGTAAAACCCATGGTTTTTTCAGTGAATATATATATATATATACACATTTTATTTTTATTTTTCTTTCAGAAGAGGGGGGATAGTCTGCACAATAAACACCAGAGAGAAAATTATCCGAGTGTGCTCTCCGTTTTTACAGTTGCGGAAAGGCTGCTGAGTTGCAGAATATGAATATGAATATATATATATATATATATATATATATATATATATATATATATATATATATTCACTGAAAAAACCATAGGTTTCAGGGGCGTTATAGTTAGGAATTGGCATTTAAAAAACCTTAGACATTCACTGAAAAAACCATAGGTTTCAGGGGCGTTATAGTTAGCTGGACATTTCCCTCGTACAAAACCCTAGAAATTCCCCTGTTATAGTTAGTTCAGCTAACTATAACTCGCGCCCCCACAATGCACTGCTAATGACGTCACATATTACATCACTCATGACATGGTCAGTGACATCACTGATGACATCACTGATGACATCTGAAATTACATCACTGATGACATGACTGATGACATCATCCAGTGAGTGTGTGTTTCTGTAAATTTTAAATATGTTTAATATATATATAGGGAAAAACCTATGGAAGAATGAGTGGCTGTATAAATGTGTGAATGGATGACTTAGTAGGTGCGTGACTGACTGTATAAGTGAGTCATTAAACGTATCTTACTGCAGACTAGTGACTAAACTGTGTGAATGTCTGTATCTGTCTGTCTGTTGGTGTATAAGCGGCTGCATGGTTTTGTGAATAGCTATATGAGTGTCTCTATGGGTTATTGATTGGTTGTCTGAGTATCTTTTTGGGTGCCTGAGTGTTTGTGTGGGTGGGGTGTGTGTGACTCTGTGCATACATGTGTGAGTGGGTGATTCTATGGGTGCATGGTTTTAAGAGTGCATCTGTGATGGACTGTATGGTTGGGTGAGTGTATGTATGGGTGTGTTAGTGATTGAATGTATATCTCAGTGGTACATGTCTGAGTAACTACATATGTGAAAGGCAGTATATATGTGTGTAAGAGTATATAAGTGGGTATATGTGAGAGTGTGTGATTGTGAGAGTGGCTGTATGGCTGAGTGTGTGCTTGTATCAGTGATTGTATAAGAGTGTAAGAATGTGGTACTATTTTTATGAGTAAGTGAACTTGTGTGTGTATAACTGCATAGGTGAGTAAATGGGAGTGTGATTAATTATTTGCATGACTGACTAGGTGTGAGAGTACCTCTATGGATGATTGGTGGTGTGTGAGTGGCTATGTAGGTGTATAAATGCATTTGCTAGTCCTGTACTGAGTGACTGTGACTGTATTGAGTGCTGCGGTGTCAGCGTCCAGATTGGACCCAACAAGCCTTGGCAACGGCAAGTCACTGGAAACCAGAGAAAGGACTTCGTTGCAGTCTAGCAAGGTCTGAGGGACTCACCCAGCAAGGGTAAGTCGGGGCACGTCTGGAGCAACCAGGAAAGTCCAATCAGAAGAGGAGTTGCCTTCATGGGGACCTACTAGCCCACGGGCTAGCAATCGCGAAGGAGCCGTACTGGAAACTGTCCCACGGGTCACTCGTGGAGTGGAGGCCAGAAACCTTTGGTGCAGGAGATGCTCAAGGCTGGGGCTACTCGGAGCCCAAAGCACAACTTCGAGGAAGTTCCAGAAGACAGTGCTGCTGCAAAAGTTCACAGTGTCCAGAGGTCATGGTTCCACATCACCCACGATAGCCACGGGCCTCAGCTTTGCTGAGGACTCAGGGTGGCCTCAGAGAAGTCTGGAAATCTACCTCTGGTGATGCAAAGACTTTGGCGTCCGGTGGGAACTTCAGCGATGCAGACCGGTCAGTTGCTTCTTTGGTGCCTGCAAAGCAGGGAGTCACTCCTCGACACCAAGGGAGATGTCTTCCTTCTTCTAGTCGAAATTGAAAGTTGAAGGTCCAGGATATATGTTGCAGAGTTTCGTCCAGGGTAATCTAAAGTCACAAGGACTGGGTTCCCATACTTATGCTAAGTTTGGGGGTTGGACATACTCTAGAGACCCACCTATGGGAGGGTTTGGAAAGAGGGGTAGTTACACCCATTTCCTTTGTCCAGTTTCGCTCCAGAGCAGGGGCAAGGTAGCCCCTGCTACCAGTTTGAACTGGATTATGCACAGGGACACCAAGTGTGCCCCCAGGGCAGGACTTCAAAGCACCAGAGAGTGCTCCCGCCCAGCACCAATATATATCTGCCTGTCTGCGGAGGTAGTTACACCTCCCTGGGATAGGAAACCTACTGTCCAGGCCTCCCCTGCTGGTGTTTCGGTCAGCAGCAGGAGGGCAGACCCGTGTCTGTGGCAGAGGCATCCATTTTGTGATGCCAGGGCTCAAGAAAGTCCTATCGGGTTAGACCAGTGTGAACATATGTCTCCCTCTAGAAGGGTGGAATGCTACCCCCACTGCCAGAACTGGCGGGGGGGGGGTAGTATTCCAAAGCGTTTGACACCAAACATGACATGTTTCCGTGCAGTCATCCCAAAGTTAGCATTTACCGCGAGGTTATAATGCACTTAAGAGTATATGGTCAGGCTGCACCACAAACAGCATCAGAGGAGGTACTCCGAACGCTGCAGAGGGGCTCTGCTCAAGCAGGGGCAACCTCTCACATAAAAACCAAGCACTCTGCCTTCAGGATTGATAGGGCCTGCCATAGGAGTGATTTATAGGTTTTATATGTGTGTGCAATTGTAGTGATATAGGTAGCCTATACCACAGTAAGGGGTGCAAGCACACCCTTACCCAGGCTGCAGTAGCAGACCTGTGGTGCCATTTTGGAGTGCTTACCAGGGGTGGCATAATACATGCGTCAGCCTCTGGTATGCCTCTGAGGTAGGCCTGGGCGGTAAATTCCGTTCCGTTCGCGGAATTTGCGGAATTTGGGTAATTTCGCGTTCCGCGGAGAACGCGAAATTGCCCAAAAATCTACGTTCCGCAACTTCGCGAAATATTTGCTTGTTCGCGTTCTCAATATGCGTGTTCGCGAGATATTTCACCCCGAGCATGCAAACAGCGATCGCGAACAAGAAAAAAGTATCGCGAACAAGCAATTCCGCGTGCTCGCGGAATTTCTACATGTTCGCGGAGATTTTTTACCGTTTCGCGGAGATTTGCGTAACGCGATTACGCAAATTCCGCCCACCCCTACTCTGAGGTACCTGTGCCCTAGTTACATAGTATGAAAAAGAACACTGTATCCTCGTATATCACACTCATGATATGTATGATTATTTGTAGATTTCCCCTGACGAAGGCAGTCTTGCCGAAATGCATTGGGAACGACAATGTAATTGTAAATCGTAATGGAGATATTTTCGCTCATGGACTAAAAATGACATTTGATTTTCTATGAAGGAATAGAAAACAGTAAAGTTTCACTTTGTGAAAACTCCAACTTGTGATGAACTTCTTTCGCTCCAAAAACTAGAAACCGCACGTGCGGACTTCAACCAGTACCTGGGGGACACACCCCAAATCATTGGGGGTGCTTTTGCATGCTAGTTACATAGTATACCATATACTAGAGGCTTATAAGGCACTCCAAAATCCAATTAGAAATGTACCTGATGTACATGGAAACCATGTTAGAGAGGAAGCAGCTAGGCTGTGGTCCTGATTAGCAGGGCCAGACAGACTAAGGTCGAAAAACAGTGAAACACCAGCAAAACGTGGGGGTACCCATGTGAAGCAGATCCTACTCTGCTATACAACCTCCCCCCCCAAACGCAGGGACATTAAACTAACCTTGATCAGTTGAGTCTTCATGTTCTAAGGGGAAATACCTAGAGAGTTCATCTGCATTGGCATGGTTACTCCCAGGTCTATGTTCCACTGTAAAGTCCACCTGTAGGGAAATGGACCACCTAAGCAGTTTGGGGTTTTCACCCTTCATTTGTTTTAGCCATAAGAGGGTCTTATGGTCTGTCTGAACAAGGAAGTGAGTACCAAACAAGTATGGCCTCAACTTCATCAGAGCCCAAACCACAGCAAAGGCCTCCCTCTCAATGGCTGACCAACATTTCTCTCTAGGGGTCAGCCTTCTGCTTATGAAAGCTACTGGCTGATCCTGACCTTCATCATTCAATTGTAACAGTACAGCCCCACCCCCCAATTCAGATGCATCTGTTTGGAAAATGAACTTCTTGGAGTAGTCAGGACTCTGCAGAATGGGAGCAGTGAACATGGCCTGCTTCAGGTCATCAAATGCCTTTTGACAGCTAGCTGTCGACTGAACCTTTTTGGGCATCTTTTTAGAAGTTAAATCATTCAAGGGTGTCACTATTGATCCTTTGACTAATCTCCTATAGTACCCAGTCAGGCCTAAGAAGGCTCTCACCTGAGTCTGGGTAGTTGGAGCAATCCATTCCATTATGGTCTCGATTTTGCTGTGCAATGGTTGAACCTGGTCTCCACCTACAAGGTGGCCCAGGTACAAAACCTGACTCTGCCCAATCTGGCACTTAATAGCCTTGATAGTTAGGCCTGCTTTTTGCAGGGCCTCCAAAAAAGTCCTCATGTGGACCAGGTGATCCTCACAGGTGGAGCTAAAGACAGCAATATCATTTAGATATGCTGCACTAAAGTCTTCCAGGCCTGCTAGGACTCGATTCACCAACCTTTGGAAAGTGGCAGGTGCATTTTTCAAACCAAAGGGCATTACCACAAATTGATAGTACCCACTAGGGGTAGAAAATGCTGTCTTTGGCTTTGCATCATCAGCTAGTCTGATCTGCAGTAGCCAGCTGTCAGGTCAAATGTGCTTAGAAACTTGGCTGAGGCCAAAGTATCTATCAGCTCATCTGCCCTGGGGGTGGGCATCAGTCCTAGTGATTGCATTGAGACCCCTGTAGTCTACACAAAAACCTCATCTCTCTTTTCCCACCACTGGTGTGAGGTTCAGGTACCAGGACTACTGGACTAGCCCAAGGGCTAACTGAGGGTTCAATCACACCCTAATCCAACATCTTTTGGAGTTCTGTTCTTATACTGTCCCTGCGTGGTCAGGTTGCCTGTAGATCTTATTCTTCACAGGTAGACTGTCCCCAGTGTCCACTTCATGAGTGCACCAGGTGGTCTGACTTGGAGTCAGAGAAAACGTATGTCTAAACTGTCTGAAAAGGTTTATGCAGTCAGTGTGTTGCTGGACAGTGAGGCTGGCTGCCAAGGCTACACCATCAACTGACCCATCATCAGGGTTCTGATAAAACAGGTCAGGGAGTGGGTCACTCTCTTCCTCCTGTCCTTCATCAGTAGCAATGAACAAGCCCATGTCTGCCCTGCCAACATATGGTTTTAGTCTGTTGACATGAAGTACCCTGTGGGGACTCCTAAGGGTTCCAAGGTCTTTCAAGTAGGTAACCTCCCCTTTCTGTTCAACAATTGTATGGGGTCCACTCCATTTGTCCTGGAGGGATGCTGGGGCCACAGGCTCCAACACCCACACTTTCTGTCCTGGCTGGTAAACAGTCAGTACAGCCTTTTGGTCATGCCAGGCTTTTTGCAGTTCCTGGCTAGCCTCAATGTTTTTGTTTGCATTTTTCATGTACTCAGCCATCCTGGAGCGGAGACCAATTACATGGTCCACTGTGTCTTGCTTTGGGGGCTTGAGAGGTAACTCTCATTCTTCCTTCACCAAACACAATCGACCCTTGACAGGGTGACCAAACAGAAGTTCAAAAGGGCTGTAGCCAACCCCCTTTTGAGGCACCTCCCTGTATACAAATAAAAGGCAGGGCAAGAGCAGGTCACATTTTCACCTAAGCTTCTCTGGGAGTCCTTTAATCATGCCCTTTAAGGTTTTGTTGAATCTCTCATCTAAACCATTGCATTGTGGGTAATAGGGTGTGGTGAACTTGTAGTTCACTCCACACTCCTTCCACATAGCAGTCAAGTAACTAGATGTGAAGTTTTCTCCCTGTCAGATACTACCTCCTTAGGAAAGCCTACTCTTGAGAATACACTCAAGAGAGCTCTTGCCACTACAGGTGCTGTAGTGGTCCTTAGGGGAATTGCCTCTAGGTACCTGGTGGCATGATCCACCACCACCAGTATAAATCTGTGCCCAGATGCTGTTTGGGGATCCATGGGACCAACAATGTCAATCCCTACCCTTTCAAAGGGCACCCCCACGACAGGTAGTGGTATCAGCTGGTCCCTTTGTGGTGCCACCTGCCTTGCCACTGGCTTGGCAGGTTACACAAGAGCGACAAAATTCCTTTGTGTCCTCAGACATGTGGGGCCAGTGAAAGTGAGGGACAATTCTGTCCCAAGTCTTGTTCTGGCCCAGGTGTCCTGCTAGGGGAATATCATGGGCTAGTGTCAATAGGAAGCCCCTAAACTTCAGAGGTATAACCAACCTCCTGGATGCACCAGACTTGGGGTATCTACTCTCTGAGTATAGGAGTCCATCATCCCAATAAACCTTATGGGTGCCACTAGCATTACCAACAGACTCATCAGCAGCTTGCTTTCTGAGGGGTTCAAGAGAGGGGCAGGTTTTCTGCTCCTGGCTCAGATCAGACCTGGAAGGGCCCCCTGTCCCCAAGAACTCAACTTGGTCAGGTTCAACCTCCTCTGGGACAGTTCCTTCTTCAGGGTCTAGATCATCTCCCTGAGGTCAGCATTCTGAGTCAGGTGGGAAGGCTCTGCCTTAACCCTACTGCTCCTCCTCTTGTGAGGCACCTGGTCATTATTCCAGAATCCAGGGCCTGTCCAGCTTTTGACATTTTGGCCTGTGACCTGGTCACAGCAAAGACATGAGCATGGATCCCTCACATTTCTGCATGTGTCCTGAGCTCCACTTCACGACAAGCTGAAGTCTCTAGATCATTGGCAAGCAAGCACTGTACTGGTAGTCTGCACTTACCACAACCTTCTTAAGGCCAGTTACCCCTCCCCAGGAGACGTTAACAACTGCCAGAGAATGGTCTATTCTGACATTGCTAGCATTGGTCACTTGGTACATTTCACCAAGTATAATCTGCCCAGGATCCACAAGATCATTTGTCACCATGGTGACACTTGCTCCTGTGTCCCTGAATGCCCAAGCTCCTACCCCATTAATTAAAGGCTGTTGTCTGTATTTGCCCAGGATACTGGGACTCACACAGGAGGACATATCCATGCCCCTATCACAGACAAGCACAGCCTGAGTTGGAACTCTGACTAGGCCAGAGTCCATCTCAGAACCCAGGGTCAACATTACTACACCCTTATTCTGTGTATTCCCACCACCCATTGTAGCTGTACTAGGGGTCACAGTTGCCTTAGGGGTAAGGGTGGCTGGAGTAGATTCCTTGGACTTGGTGCAGTCACTGGTCCAGTGAGTTTTCTGTTTACAGATTTTGCACCAAGGTTTCATTTGGCCTTTACCCTTACTTGACTGTGACTCCCCATTAGAAGAAGATTTTTGGGGCCCTTTGGAAAACTTCTGTTCTTTACCCTTGTCAGAGTTTTTGGAATCCTGCTTCTTTGGGTCACCACCTTGGTTTGGTACCTTCTGCCTCACCCTGGTTCTGACCCATTTGTCTGCCTTCTTTCCCAATTCTTGGAGAGAGGTCAGATTCTGAGTCTACCAGGTACTGGTGCAACAGCTGATTTTGACAGTTACTAAGAATTTGCTCCCTCATGATCGGATTGTACAATCCTGTGAAGTCACACACTTTACTGCCCAATAACAAACCTTCCAGAGCCTTAGCAGCACAGTCAACAAAGTCAACCCAGTCTTGATTTTGTGCTTTTTGGGTGTCTCTGAACTTTAACCTGTATTGTTCAGTGGTTAGGCCAACCCCATCTATTAGAGCACTTTTCAAGACTTTGTAGTTATCAGTATCCTCTTCTCTTACAGTGAAGAGCTTATCTCTACCTTTGTCTACAAAGGAGAGCCATAAGATTGCTGCCCACTGACCTTGAGGGACCTTCTGTACTTTACAGGCCCTCTCCAAGGCAGTTATCCATTTGTGGATGTCATCCCCACTCTGGTAGGGAGGGACAATCTTGCTTAGGTTTCTATGGTCATAAGACCTCTCCCTATCTCTAGGGAAATTGATGCCACCAAGGGACTCTAGTCTCTCCTTTTTACTAGCTCTGTAGAGCTCTAGGGCTTCCCTATCTAAGGCCATCTGCTGCTTTCTGAGGTTGAACTTATCTTGCTCGTACTTCAGCAGTCTCACTCTCCTCTCCTGGGAGGTTTCCTTCCCTATGTGAGAAGAGACAGAGGTCCCTATAGAGGAGTTCGACTGGACAGATCACCTTGTCAGAGATCTATCCCTCATAGCCCTACTTTCAATTCTACGTGGAGGAATAAAGAAGCATTGTTGTCATCCTCCTCATCCTCATCCAGGAAAGCTGTGTTCACCAGAATTCTGATCATTGTCATTGTCTGGTCAGCATTAGAGGTAGGGTCAGGGGAATTACTACCCCTAGGCCCACCCTCACCTGCTGCCTCACCCACACTGCCTACCCCATCAAAACCACTAGGTCCTGGGAGATCATCCAGCTTAAGTATCTTTATGAGAGGCTGGGTGGTTGTTCTTTTGCCTGTCTTCAGCTTCCTAATTGAACATAAGGCCCTAAACTGAGCAAAGGAGAGATCCTCATTGTGAGAAGTTGACCTGACATATGATGTCCACTAGTTCTAGTGGGCACCTTGTATCAGCCCAAACAACCCCTTATGGTGAATGGTTAAAGACAACCTTATATGAAAGCTATCCTAGTGATAGCTATGGAGAGCAGCCTTCAGGCTAAGTTTTGAAGGGATGTAAAGCAGCTTGTTTTACCAGTCTATAATCTCTTGAATGATCAAATGAAAAAACAACCACACCAGGTATATATTCAAAATATATGTATTTAAGATAAAACACACCCCTCTAGTCTCCTTATGAGACTGGAGTTCGAAGTACTAAAGTTACAAGTGATCAAGCATCAGTAAAAGCACAAATACACGTTTTGGCCCTAGGGACATACAAAACCATATACTAAAAAAGTGGTATAAGAACCACGACTGTAATAGGCACTAGACATATTGCCTCTAGAATCGCTGGGACCCCAAGGAACCACCCAAGGTAGTGTCACAGGGGACCCACGGGAGCCGTATGCGGTGTGAAAACACAACCGCGGGTTCCTATTATCTTCTATGAGGAATTTCGCGGTTGGCATTTTAAAGATTAGGGACACTTCTAATCGAGTCAGGACCAAACCCTTTTGGACTTAGGCAGTTCTAGGGCTAGCACCCACGAGAGCACCGGAGTACTCGAGTTACCTCACCCAGGGAAACCGGGTGCATAGGTGCTTTTTGGTGTTGGGTCGCGTCGTCGATTTCAATGGAAGCCTGCAAAGAACTGCTGCTGCGGTGAAGAGGAGAAGTGTCCGGAGAGATCCAAGCCTGGATCTAGGATGTAAGAAACCTGAAAGCAGAGGGGACAGAGTCTGGGTCACTTGCCTGTGACCTAGGGCAGGATGGACCAATGCTCACAGATGTTGGGTGCGTCAGGTGAGTTGATGGGTGTCTTGACTCTTCAGCCACAAGGTCCAGGAGGCGTCGATGAAGTCCATGAGCTGGATTCAAGCTGTCCCACGAAGTCTGACGAGTTCTGCAGTATCATCGACCAGAAAGGACCCAACAAGCCTTGGCAACAGCAAGTCACAGGAATGCAGAGAAAGGATTGAAGTGCAGACCAGCAAGGTCTGAGGGACTCACCCAGCAAGGGTACGTCAGGGCACATCTGGGGCAACCAGGAACGCCCAATTAGAAAAGGAGTTGCCTTCATGGGGACCTTCTAGCCAACGGACTAGTGATCGCGAAGGAGCCTCAAGCAGTCACACTTGGCCCACGGGTCACTCGTGGAGTGGAGGCCTAAAATCTTCTGTGCAAGAGGTGCTTAATGCTGGGGCTACTCGGAGACCAAAGCATAACTTCGAGGATGTCCAGGAAGATAGTGTTGCTGCAAAAGTTCACAGTGTCCAGGGGTCACGGTTCCACATCACCCACGATAGCCACGGGCCTCAGCTTTGCTGTGGACGCAGGATAGCCTCGGGGAAGTCTGGAAATCTACCTCTGGGGATGCAGAGACTTTGGCGTCCAGTGGGAGTTTCAGAATTGCCGACCGGTCAGTTGCTTCTTTGGTGCCTTGACCCCAAGGGAGATTTCTTCCGTCTTCTAGTCACGATAGAAAGTCAAAGGTCCAGGATATATGTTGCAGAGGTTTGTCCAGGGTAATCTAAAGTCCTAGGGACTGGATTCCTATACTTATACTAAGTTTAGGGGATGGACTAACTCTAAGGCCCCATCTATGGGTGGACCTGGGGTGGGGGTGGTTACACCCCTTCCACTTTGTCTAGTTTCACACAAGAGCAGGGGCTGAGTGCCCCTGCAACCGGTTTGAACTGGGCTATGCACAGGGACACCTTGTGTGCCCCAGGCAGTGTCTCAAAAGCATTCTCTGAATGCACCCACCCTGCCCCAATACACATCTGCCTGTCTGGGGAAGTGGTTACACCTCCTTGTGACAGGAAACCTATTGTCCAGGCCTTACCTGCCAGAGTTTCGGTCAGCAGCAGGAGGCCAGACCCGTGCCTGTGGCATCCATTTTGTGATGCCAGGGCTTTGAAAGGATTTAACCGGGTTAAGCCAGTGTGAACATGTCTCTCCCTCTAGAAGGGAGGAATGCTACCCCCGCCACCAGGACTGACAGGGGGGGTAGTATTCCAAAGCGTTTGACACCAAACACGACACGTTTTGATGCAGTCATCCAAAAGTTAGCATTTACTGCGGGGTTATAATGCACATAAGAGTATATGGTACGGCTGTATCACAGAACAACCATAAGGAAGTATTTCTGAATGCTGCAGAGGGGCTCAGCTCATGCTTGGGCACCCTCTCACATAAAACCAAGCACTCTGCCTTCAGGATTGTCAAGGCCTGCCATAGGAGTAGCTTATAGGTTTATATGTGTCTGTATAAGGTAATGATGTAGGTGGCCTATACCACAGTAAGGGGTGCAAGCACACCCTTACCCAGGTTGCAGTAGCAGACCTGCGGTGTCATTTTGGAGTGCTTCCCAGGGGTGGCAAAATACATGCTTCAACCCCTGGTAGGCCTCTGAGGTACCTATGCCCTAGGTACATGGTATACCATATACTAGGGGCTTATAAGGCACTCCAGAATCCAATTAGATATGTACCTAATGTACATGGAAACCATGTTAGAGAGGAAGCAGCTGGTCTGTGGTCCTGATTAGCAGGGTTTTAGAAATGGGATTTCTGGTTGGCTAAGGCTTGCGCCAAAGCCAGGCAGAAACCACCACTCTAGTCAGGGCACGGAAGTTACACGCCAAAGATAAACCCTGCTCACCCCCTTGGTAGCTTGGCACGAGCAGTCAGACTTATCCCGGAGGCAATGTGTAAAGCATTTGCGCACGCATACAGCAACAACATCCCAGGCACACCACAAATGAACTCCACACAAGGTTATATATAAAAATAGCCTTTGTATTATCATAACACATTAGAATAGTAAGCACATATGATACACTGTGCCAACTGACACTGGGCAATATTTACAAGGGATTATTTACATCTGACAGGGCAACTGGACCGCTGTCAGTACCATCACAAAGTGAACTTAGTAAATGTAGAACTTATCATAAACAGAGAACACAACCAATAACTACTGGTAACCACTGTACTTAGCATCAGCCTGTAACATAAACCACATTATGCACAGTATCACATTAGGCGCCAAACGCATTGTACGCCAACCTCATCAGCATAAACACATTATGCAATTCTCTCACAAGTCTAAACACATTAGACCCTTACCTCCTAAGCATAACTACATTTGGGGGCGTAAATCACACAGCGGAACATAATCTCACTAGCATAAACCATGATATGCAAAACAACCTCATGAACATAAAACACATTTAGAGGTATAACACAGGGTGCGTAAATCATACTAAATGAATAACATTTCCTAATACCGCACTCACATTAGGGCCTGGCGCCCTACAATCCCAACAGCCCCCCTGGCCAACTGGCCATCTCAAACAGGGGCTCAAATGCCCTGTGTCCCAACAGTCAGGGCACGCTGCCTATGCAGCGGAAGTCCAGGTGCGCCATTGCGCAAACCTAAATGTTGCAGCTGGCACTAAGCGCTGCGCAGCTGTGCAGGAAAAGATGGGGGCGAAGGAGTGCGTCTCACTCCTGAATTCGGCATGTCCCCTAAAATAAGGCAAGGCCTAAATGGTGCAGCTGCCCACTACTTGCTGGGCAGCTGGGAACAATAATAAAAGTGTGGCATGGGTTCTCAATGGCACTTCAAACAAATGTGCCCAACGTTAGATCTCTCTGGCTCTGAGAATGAACATGTCGGGCCCGATTCACAGAACTAACTTAAGACAAAATCCTAAACTTACTACCATTTTGGTATTCGCAGAAGGCACTTACTCATTTTGGTATTCACAGAAGGCACTTACTCATTTCAGTATTCACAGAAGTTAGGAGTCCTAACTTTAGGACTCCTAAATGCCTTCTGTGAATACCGAAAGTCTTAAAATTAGGATTTTTCTTAGCTTAGTAGTGGTAAAGTTAGAACTCTTAAGTATAGGACTCCTAAATGCCTTCTATGCATACCGAAAGTCTTAAAATTAGGATTTTTCTCAATTTAGTAGTAGTAAAGTTAGGACTCCTAACTTTAGGACTCCTAAATGCCTTCTGTGAATATCAAAAGTCTTAAAATTAGGATTTTTCTCAGTTTAGTTGTAGTAAAGTTAGGACTCCTAACTTTAGGACTCCTAAATGCCTTCTCTGAATACCGAAAGTCTAAAAATTAGGATTTTTCTCAGTTTACTAGTAGTAAAGTTAGGACTCCTAACTTTAGGACTCCTAAAATGAGAAAAATCCTAACTTTAAGACTTTCGGTATTCACAGAAGGCATTTAGGAGTCCTAAAGTTAGGACTCCTAACTTCTGTGAATACCGAAATGAGTAAGTGCCTTCTGTGAATACCAAAATGAGTAAGTGCCTTCTGTGAGTACCAAAATGGTAGTAAGTTTAGGATTTTGTCTTAAGTTAGTTCTGTGAATCGGGCCCGTCCCATGGAGCACACTGGCTACTGAAATAATTAGGCCACAATCAAGACAAAGAACTTGCCCCCGAAACGTGGAGCGCACTGGCGCACTGGCGCTATGAATAACTGTTAACACGGGCCCCTCTAACCCTTGGAACAAATATGGCCACGGGGGAGCAGGCTGGCCCCTAAAACAACATCAACATCATGCCTATGGAACGTGGCAGCTGCCCTCTAGCAAGCGGGGCAGCTGTAAATTACTGTAGGGGCCCTGCACCCAGTGCCCCTGAGGCTGTGTGCGCAAAAATAAGCAGATAACATTGGAGCGGCCCGCTATGGTGGGTCTGCTCATGGCAAAGGCACTGTGCCCTCACTGTCACCTACATGGGACCTTTCCAGCACTTCGGCCCCATGATGCGGCCCTGTCCCCCGCCCAGCCCTCACTCACTCACCGGCTCTTGGTGGGGGAAGGCTCCTCACTTGGATGCAGAGTGGGGGCAGGCACCGGCAATGTGTCTCGCGCCCCCTCCGAGGGAATCCTGCTGCCGCACTAGTTTCACCCGGTCCACCGTATCGGGACCGGGACTTTAGGATGGGGCCAGCGAGGCCACAGGCTGCCCTCTTCTCTTCCGGTGCCGTCCAGTGCGGGGTGGGCTCCCGCCTGGATTTTTCCTCAGCGTGCACCGGGGCTCCCAACAGCTCACGGGAGCCCCTCTCGAGGGATAACTTCCTGCTGCACCGCAGGCTCTGCCCACGTCCCGGGCAAGGCTGCCTGACTGCCTGTGGGCCGTGGCAGTGATTACTTTCTTTACTTCGGCAGTAAGAGGGGTAGGCTCCCTCGTAAGTTAAAAATAATCACATAAAGCGGGGTGGGCACCCGCTAGGGAGCACATAAGCAGGGTGGGCACCCGGTAGGGAGCACTTAAGCGGGGTGGGCACCGCAGTTAAATTCGCATGACGGGTAATCCCTATGCTGAGGGTTCCCTCAAAGGCGATTGCAGCCCAGCGCTGCAAGGGCAAGTCACCGAGGTTCCTCCTAAAAATAAAGGGCAAATTAAGATAAAGCGCTCCCAGGCGCTAGGGATAAAAGCACAAAGTCGAAGAAGTCCTGGAGTCCTAGCAAAGCAGAAGGGTCCCAAGAAGCAGTCCTCCAGGCATCCAGGGTCAGGGCAGAGCTCCGGGAGGCAAGCCTTCGCCTGATCCCCAGCAGCAGCACGCCCCTGGCAGATTCAAGTCCACAAACGAGAACATCTTCATGGGGTCACAGACCCTTCTTTTATACAGCACTTTCCTTTGTTATACAACTGCAGGGCAAGGGGAGAACCAGATACAACTGGTTCAGGAGCACTTTGTTTTGCTCAGGTCTCCTCTCTATTCACAGGACAGGCCAGGGACATCAGACAGCAGGTGGAGCCAGCATTGTGGAGGGAGGGCCCAGCCCTATTCAGGTCCCAGGTGCAACTCCTCCCTCCCATCTACATGCAGATCTCTCCATTTACCACCGGGCAGACTCACCCTGGCTCCTGGAATTCCCCAGCCCTCTCAGCTCCTGTCAATCACAAGCCAGACATGCACTCCACATCAGGCAGGCAGACACACAGTACACAGAAATGCCAACTTCTAGAAGTGGCACTTCTCCACCAGTCACCATAAATCTGCGCACAGCATGGCGAAGCATTGATTCTCACGAGTCCGCACATACTAAACTCGACCCTGCACTCCACTCACATCAGGAATTACCAGGGACACACATATCCTCCATGCATTCCTTTGGGAGGGCAGGCCAATCTCACCACACGCACTCAGAGAGCGTACGC
The DNA here is from genome assembly GCF_964204655.1 of Triturus cristatus. Lineage (NCBI taxonomy): Eukaryota > Metazoa > Chordata > Amphibia > Caudata > Salamandridae > Triturus > Triturus cristatus. The sequence goes on along the minus strand of NC_140581.1, from coordinate 11,261,519 downwards.
ACTTTACACTGGGCCACTCTGTTAAAGTGCCCAGAGGCCTAAAACCACTACCACCATTAGGGCCAAGACCAACACAGGGCCACAGCCAGACTAAGGTCGAAAAACAGTGAAACACCAGCAAAAAGTGGGGGTACCCATGTGAAGCAGATCCTACTCTCCTACAGCTTGTATATGAGTGTAAGGTATGTGTACCTGAAAATATGATGGATGACCCTGAGGATATGATGTTGTACCTGAGTATGTGATGCTTGTACCTGAGCATATGATGCTCGGACTTAAGGATTTAATGCTTGCACCTGAGCATGTGAGACTCTAACCTGCGGTTATCATGCTTGCACCTGAGCATGTGAGGCTTTTACCTGAGGATATCATGCTTGCAACTGAACATATGATACTTGTACCTGAGAATGATGCTATTACCTGAGCATATGATGCTCGTACCTGAAGATATCATGCTTGCCCCTGAGCATATGATGCTTGCACCTGAGAATATGATGCTTGTAACTGAGCGTATTATACATGTACCTTAGAAGTTTGATGCTATTACCTGAAGATATGATGTTCACATCCGAGCATATGAGGCTTGTAGCTGAAGATATGATGCTTATTCCTGAACATATGATGCTGGTACCTGAAGATCGGATTTTTGCTTCAGAGCATATGATGGTTACACCCGATCATATGATGCTCGTACCTTAGAATATGATGCTTGCCCCTGAGCATATGATGCTTGCACTTGAGCATATGATTCTTGTACCTGAGCATATGATGCTTGGACCTAAGGATATTGTTAGATTTGTGGGTCTCTAGTTGGTAGAGGTAGATACCTTTGACCAAATAGGGACCCTTGCTTCTAGTCAGGGTAAGGGGGTAAACTCCTAAAATAACCCCTGCTCACCCCCTTGGTAGCTTGGCACGAACAGACAGGCTTATCTCAGAGGCAGTAAGTAAAGCATTTGTGAACACATACAGTAACCCAGTGACAACAATACAGATGGACACCACACAAGTTGTAGTATAAAAATAAGTATTTTTATATAGACTTATCACAAGACCACAAACAACAGAAATCCACAATACTGTACTTTAAAAATGGTAGAAATAGTTTAGTTCTCTTAAGATGGTAAATGCGACACTTTAAGTTCAATGTACCTTTGGATGTGTAACGCTACACAATGAAAGTGTTGCAGGGAAGGTGATGCATCGGTTCATTACACGCAAGTACGGTGATGCATCGGGTCCCTACTTATGCGTAGGGGATCCGTCGGTTCTTCTCGGCGTGGGGAGGTGATGCGTCGGTTTCTTACTGCGCTTCCGTGGCAGTGCGACCCGCAACGCCGTGATGCGATGAAGATCCGGCGCAATGAAACAAAATGGCGTCTTCTTCTTGTTGCGACACGATGCGTGCACGTCCGACGGCCGTGCGGCAACTCAACAATTTTCCTAAGCTGCGACAGGCCCTGTGACACGCTTCTTCGGTGATGCAACGGTTGTCTGATGTGATGGCGACACTCTGCTCCGGTGATGCGAGATGCTTCGGTGATGCGATGCAACAGCTACAGCGGCGACACCCTTCTCCAGTGATGTGACATCAGCAGCTGCGGCGGCGACACGCTTCTCCGATGATGCGACGGCATCTGATGCGACGACGACACTCTTCTCCGGCGATGCAAGGAGCTTCTGCGATGCGAAGCGATAGCTGCAGCGGCGATACCCTTCTCCAGTGATACGACGATAGCGGCGGCAACACGCTTCTTCTTGAGTCGCGCTTCCACCTCCTTGCGACACGCAGTCCCTCAGAAGGCCCCACACAACAGTAGGCACTTCAAAAGAACTCTTGGGGAGCTGGTGGGTGAAGACTGTTGTCCCTGAGACTTCAGCATGAGGCAAACTCTATCCCTATGCCTTGTAGATACTTCACAAGTTGATTAAAGTACACACAAAGTTCCTTTCTCCTTTATTTGGCAGTCAGGCAACCACTGTAGGCCAATCCCCCAAACAGCACTCAGCTTAGATATAGTCTCCTCCTCAGTTTCTCTGGTTCCTCTCCTCAGCAAAGGTTCTTTTTGTTTTCCAAAGTGATCTAAAATTCTGGGGATTGAGTCCCCTCTTTTATACTCATTTTCCCTTTGTTCTCTGAAGGCAGAGAGGCCTTTGCCTAGTCCAAACCAGTTTTGGTCAGTCCTGGAGCACGTTGTTGACAAGACTCCTTCTTTCCTTTCACAGTGTAGGCCAGGGACATCAGACGCACCATAGGAGGTGGAGCCAGCATTGTGGAGGGAAGGCCCAGCCCTATTCAGGTCCCAGGTGCAACTCCTCCCTCCCATCTGCATGCAGATCTCTCTATTCAGCCCTGTGCTGACTCACCCTGTCTCCTGGAATCCCCCAGCCCCTTGTCAATCAAACTCCAAACAAGGAATACACAACCTAGCAGGGTCAGGCTTGGATGACTAGGCAAGAAAATACCTACTTTCTAAAACTGTTTTTTTCAAACACAGAATGTTAAAACCAACTTCAGTAAAATATGTATTTTATCATTCTGAGTTCAGGCATACTAAAATCGAATTTCTACCTGGTTCCCTGATTCAGTATGGATTATAAGATGTAATAATCAAACTGCACATTCTGGCCTATGGGGAACAGGTAGCCTTACAATAGTGAAAAACGAAATCGGCTGTAATTCACTATTTGCACATGCCACACACACCAGTGCATGTCCTACCTTATACTTACAATGCACCCTGCCCTTGGGCCTACCATAGGGGTGACTAATATGCAGAAAAGGGAAGGTTTAGAGAGTGGCAAGTGGGTGCACGTGCCCAGTCAACATGGCAGTACCAGACTGCACACAGGCTCTGCAATGGCAGACCTGAGACACACTTTACAGGCTGCTTCTGTGGGTGGCACAGCCAGTGCTGCAAGCCCACCAGCAGCATTTGGTTTACAAGCCCTGGGCACACTCAGTGCACTGTACTAGGGTCTGAGAAGTAAACCAAACCAGCCAATCATGGAATCACTAATCCGTACATCAATTTACCATAGGGAGCACTGGCACTGTGGCACTGGACAGCAGTGGCACAGTGCCCAAAGCATCTATAACACATGAGGCAACAGCAAAAAATGGAAAGGTGACCCACGCCAAGGTGCCAGGTCTAACAGATATACTGCCTGCACCTGAGCATGTGAGGCTTTTACCTGCGGATATCATGCTTGCACATGACCAGATAATGCTTGCACCTGAACATATGATGCTTGCAGCTGATCAGATAATGTTTGCACCTGAGCATATGATGCTTGTACCAGAGCATATGATGCTTGTACCTGAGCATATGATGCTTGTACCTGAGCATATGATGCTTGTACCTGAGCATATGATGCTTGTACCTGAGCATATGATGCTTGCAGCTGATCAGATAATGTTTGCACCTGAGCATATGATGCTTGTACAGAGCATATGATGCTTGTACCTGAGCATATGATGCTTGTACCTGAGCATATGATGCTTACATCTTTGCATCTGTGTATATAATGCTTATCCTTGAGGCTGTGATGCTTGGACCTGAAGATCTGCTGAGTATCGCTGAGCATATGATGCTTGCACCTGAGTATATAATGCGCACACCTGATAATATGGTGCTTCGACGTGATCATATGATGCGTCTAGCTGAAGGTATGATGTTTGTGCCGGAGCATATGATGCTTGCACCTGAGCATATAATGCTTGTACCAGAAGATGTGATGCTTGTCCCTGAGCATATCATGATTGCACCTGAATTTATAATGTTTGTATTGGAGCATGTGATGCTGACACCTGAGCATGTAATGCTTGTACCTGAGGATATGAGGCTTGTGGCTGAGCATGTGATGCTTGGACCAAAGGATATAATGCCTGCACCAGAGCATGCAAGGCTTTTACCTGAGGATATCATGCTTGCACCTGAACATATGATGATTGTACCTGAGCATATGATGTTTGGACTTAAGGATATCAGGCTTGTAACTGAGGATATGATATGTGGACCCGAGCATAAAATGCTTGGACCTAAGGATATGTTGCTTCAACCTGAGCATATGGTGCTTGTAACTGAGGATATGATGCTTGCACCTGAGCATATGATGCTTGTAACTTAGCAGGCAATGCTTACATCTGAAGATATGATTCTTGTACCTGAGAATTTGATTCTTGTACTTTAAGATTTGAGGGTTGCATGTAAGCATTTAATGCTATTACCTGAGAATATGATGGGTTTACCTGAGCACATTATGCCAGTACCTGAGTATAGGATGCTTATAACTGAGGATATGTTGCTTGCACTAAAGCAGATAAGGTTGTGCTTTGCACAGGAGACAACAAAGGGCGTGGGACCGAGGTACAATGTGGACTTGCATTTGGAGGAGTTGGTTATTTTCATATTTCTTCTGTGAATTGCGGAACTCCCAATACACATTGGTGCAACATCCAACCACCGCCAGTTTCACATTTTCTTTCAATTCCAGACTTTTCACAGAATAATTGCCTGCAATAATTTCTGTAAGAAGCTGGCTCTCCATATAATATACTGAAATGGAGTACCCCGTGCAGGAAGTCTAGTGTGTCCCAAATTGGGTCACAGGGCAAAAGTAATTAACATTAAGGCTCTATGAACCCCCAATGGGTGTGAAGAGGCAAAACAGATAACACTAATGCTCTTTTCTGTGGTAGCGCGGGTGAGCGGTTAGGCTTATCAGAGGGTAGTGTTAACATTTGTTTTATTCACAGAGGCAATAAATGAGACACACACTCAAAAATTAATCCGAGACCAATTAAAAAAATAACACTGATTGTCATATAATTATGAAGAACAAGAACTTTGCTTACAGGTGAGTACTTTTTAGGTTATGATTTTTAAAAGTTCAGAAAATAACTGACAGTTCTGGGCAATTACACTCAATAGAAAGCCAATGTAGAAAAAATGAAAAATAGATAGAAAAATGCACAGACGGTTCTCAGAGTTCACCTTCTAGATCTTGGGTGGCAGCGAGACCAGGTCCAATCAACCAGCTGCAGGTCATTGGGAGATTCACCAGATTCATCTCAGAGCAGTATGCTGAGGCCTTTGGTGGCTGGTGCAAAGAACAGAAGGGGCCACCTGAAAGCAAGATACACAGAGGGTCTTACAGGTAAGTCTAGGGCACCACAAACAAGGGATTGGGTTGCGAACATCTCAGGGGCATTGCTGTTTTTTCGGTACCCAGGCTGGGTAGGCTGGGTGCAGGTCAGATAGGTCAACCAGGCTCCATACGTCGAGATTGTCTTCGCGGTCAGAGGTAGGCAGGTTGCAGGTGCAACTTACAGACAGCTGGGTCACTCAAAAAAAGTGGTTTCATGGGTCTCGATGTGCCTCAACTGGTGCTTCCTTCCTGGGCAGTTAAAGTAAGTATTGGACTCATCATCCATGTGTCAGTTGCAGTTAGTCATGTACCTTGGGTTTTGCTTCAGCATAACTCTGTTAGTACCTGCTGTCCTCTCACTTGGTGGAGGGACAGACCTGACCCTCCTGAGCTGGTGTACCTCTTCTTGCATGGTTCCTGAGTCAAAATAGCCAGAGAGCAGCAAGTGATTGGCAAAGGGCTGGAAGGGCTCAGGGGTTCTTGTAGTCCTCACAGCAGCAGAACGAGACAGCACACCTTGAATGTCGAGTCTTTGAGGCAGCAGGCAAAGTTTTGCTTCAAAATATCTGCAGCAGGTCTTCAGTTGTCGGATCAGCAGCTCTTATTTGTCCATTTCTTCTTTGTGTCCATCAAATCTGAAGTTCAGGATCCTGGGATGGCACCTAAATACTAAATTTAGTGGTGCTACAGGGGGAGGCAGGTAGAAGCCAAAGAGCTACCTACCTTTAATTTGTCTACACCCTCAATGTGACCCCTTCCTTTGGGGAATGGCAAACAACTGGACCTTAAATGGCTAATTTTCTCTCAAAAAGATGCACAAAACTGAAAAGTGGGGTCCACATCACCTACCCCACCTTTGTGGTGATGCTGGCTGAATGGGGACCCACCTCCTAATTTAACAAATTTTCCCGTCTGTTGTCGAGCCAAATGTGGAGCAATACCAGAGGGTTGTCATCTTCCGCTATCAGTAGATTACTGGGTTGCACTCAAAGGTGGCATTGCCTTTGAAACTTCCCACCTTGTAATTCCATTCCTGCCTGGAGGAGGTGAGAAGCACCTCAGCACAGAGCAGGAATTGTTTCGGGCCTCTGAGAGCTCTGGTTCTCCCCCCATGAGGTCAGTAACATGTCTGATGGTGGCAGGCTGGCTAAGTCTAGTCAGAGGCCACACCAGCATTTGCTTGGTTTTCAGAGGACCATCTAAAATTTCCCCTGTGTGCATTTATTAATAAATCAAACACTGGCATCAGTGTGAATTTATTAAGACAAAATGTTTGGTACCAACATCCCTGGGTACAGTGAAGCCGTCATGGTGCTGATGAACACGAAATGACAAGTATTCTCTTTGGCTTCTCTGTGTTCTTACAATAGCCAAGAATGGAGTTGGGTATTGTAGGGTCATATCTGATCATGCAGATATGACCACACATGGGATATAGTGCACCCTGCCTTAGGGCTGACAGGCCTGCAGTAAGGGTGACTTACCTATACCTCATGCAGTGTCTGTGGTCATGGACCACACAGATGTGTGCCATGTCAACTCTTCAGTTTTCACTGCACCAAGACTTGCAACCTTCAATGGCGGTTTGCCTGGTCTTGGTGAATGTAGGACGATGGCTCCCTAGATATTGTACTAAAATGAAGTAGGCTGGTATACAGAGGCAAACGTAGTTAATACTAATGCTCTATTTGAAGTTAGTGTGGGTGAGCAGTTTGGCTTATCAGAGGGTCGTGCTAAGCATTTGTTGTACTCACAGAGGCAGTAAATGAGACACACCCTCAAGAATAACCCATCATTTTATGTAATTTTTCAGACTAAGAAATGTGTTCAAAGTTAAGTACTGTTTAAAAAAGCAGGTTTGAAGTAAACATCTGTTTGCTACTTCCAATCATGATTAAAGCAATTCACAGCAATGTTAACTGTGGAGCAAGCACACACTGCATACCTGTACTCTAAAACAACTTATGGGACTCTTTCCCAGGACTTGAGGTGAGTATGGGGCAAGATCCAGGGCAGCACCAACAGGACACTTGGAAGCCACTGGGGCATCTGCGTGCATAGGTGTGCTTTTCAGCCACTGGAGATTTTGAGTGAATTTGGTACATAAAATTAGAATGGTATGTTGTAAAAACATACACTGCATACAAGTACCAAGCAGTGAATTATGGGCCAGTCTGCTGGGCTTAAGGTGAGTACGGGGAAGGTGCAAGGCAGCACAAACAGCTCACTTCAGGAGGCTCTTGGGCGTCTGGGTGCAGAGGTGCATTACAGCGTTGGGCGCCCCTTTCACTCCAATGGAGAAGGGGTCCAGTCACAAAGGGAATTAAGGCTTGGATTGGGGGACCAGTCAAGCTGAATCAGCAAAGGCGCTCAACTCTTGCAATGTCCAGGAAAGTGGGAGCACCTTCAATGCTCTTCTCCAGGGCTCAAGGGCGATGGGTGCATGGGTGTCCTTAGGTGATGGAAGTCCACAGTGGGCAAGTCCAAGGTGGGCTTTGTTTCTGCTGGGCTGGGGGAACACGCTTGCACTTTTGGCCCACTCCTACTAGAGCTTAGAGTGATGGGTGCAGCGATGCTTGCTGGTGTTGAGTTTATAGCAATCCAGAGGACTCACAGCATTTCTTGAATGACTGCAGGATGCAGGGGAGCAGCTACTCTATTCCATGGGATACTCTTGGTTCTCTTTCGAAGGCAGGCAGTTTTCCCAGGCTTTTGGAGTTACAGCTGCAGGACGAGTTAACTTTGGTGCAGTTCTTGATGAGGGATGTAGACCGGTGGGCGGGACTGGTGCCAAGTCAGCTACTTCTTCTCCTCCTCTCTGATTTTACATCTCTTTGGTCTTTCTTCTACTTAGGTCAGCAGGAATCTGTGTTCAGGGTCGAAGGGTGCACCTAAATACTGAATGTAGGAGTCTTACACGGAGTGACAGGTGGTAGCTAATCGGCTACTTACCTTTAGAGTGTCTACACCCTCTATGTGACCACTTCCTTTGGGGAGTGGGCACAACCCTGACTCTATTTAGTAAATTCCTTCTGTTCCAAGATGGGAAAACTGGAAAAGTGGGGTCCACATCGCCTGCCACACCTGGCTGAATGTGGGCACAACTCCTAATCTACCTCATTTTTCTGCTTGTTCTTCCATCAAAGTGGATTCTAGACATGGGGGTGTTGGGATCTTCCACTCACTGGAGATACCTGGGTTACGTTTCAAAGGCAGCACCGCCTTTGAAACGTCCCACCTTGGAGGAGTTGTGAAGCACCTCCACTCAAAGCAGGCATTGTTCCTGGCCTCTTAGCAGGGGAGGCTCCTCCGTTGGAGTGGAGGTGCGGCGTCCCACTTAAATGCCCCAGAGATCATGAAAAATAAAATGGCCCATCCCGAACAGAGCGTCAGGATGGGCATGTCACTCAGCAGGGAGGAGGGTAGGCTGGTACTGCATTGTTTAAAGTGCACATGTCTTTTTGGGCTGGTTGCCTTGCGAAGGCCACCCACTCATTTGTACTTTAAACATCTTAAGGGAGCTGGGTTAGAGCAAATGCATGCCTCCAGAGCACTGTAGAACACCAAGTGAGGCCGTTTCCTCGAAACAGGCCACTGCTTTCATGCTGGTGAGAGCAGCAACCTGATTAGTCAAGGGAGTTTCCTGGTGCAAAAGCAACAAGGACGTCCAGAGCAAGGTGGTCCTGTCGAGTAAGGCAAATCTTTCAATTTTTAATTTATTTATGTGTGCACACCTGCCCCCCTCCCTGTAGATACCAGCCACTACTGCCTCTGAGAAAGAAGGCCCTCACCCCAAGAGGACAGAAACATATCTGGGGGTGGCAGGCTGGCTAAGACTAGTCAGAGTCCACAACAGCGCTTGGTAGGTTTTCAGGGGACCCTCTAAAGTGTCCCTTGTATGCATTTATTAATGAATACAACACTGGCACCAGTGAAGAAGTAGTAAGACAAGATGTTTGGTACCAAACATCCCTGGGTACAGTGAAGCCATCATGGTGCTGGCCAGTGTCCAACCCAAGTACTCATCATGGCTTCCATATGAACTCATAACATCGAAGAATGAACTTGGGTACTGTAGGCTCATGAAGATATGTCCACAAACGGGCTATAGTGCACACTGATTTAAGGCTCTGTGGCCTGCAGTAGGGGTGACTTACCTATACTTCATGCAGGGTCTGTAGGTATAGCACACAGATGACATGCCAACTCTGCAGTTTTCACTGCTGCAAACATGCAGTCTGTAACAGCAGATTGCCTGGTCTTGATGAGGAGTTCCTAGAAAGGCACATATTTAGCTGCAGCCCCAGTGGGCCCTCTTCAGTCCGTATGACCTAGGTACCAGGGGTACCATTTACTAGGGACTTTCAGGGGGTTGTTGAAGCTGTGCCAGTTGTTCAGTTTTAGTTAAAGAACACCGATACTAGAAACCTTCTCAGCAGGGACCCAGTACTCTGCAGTCAAAGTTGCATCAAAAACCAGTCACAAAGTATGTGGGGGGTACTGCAATGAAAAAAACAGTTTCCCACAATATCGCTGACTCCATCAACAGCAGGCCACCTAACAGTAACTGTGGCCTTACATATACCGATGAGTCACTCAGTTCTGACACGTACTGAGTAAGGAGTAGCATAAGAATTGGTTCAAATGTATGGTTCATCCTCACAATGAACAGGGACACTCTCAAACGTCCATGTAAACAGCCACCTGCTCAGTCCAGCCCCAACGCACATATATAGCCTTAGGTTCAACCTGAGATACTAGGGCACAGCTTCAAATGGTCATTTAAACCAGCCTCCAATGCCCGGTGCAGCCTCACAATGCACATGTGCAGCCTCCAATGCCTGGTGCAGCCCCATAATGCTCATATGCAGCCTCACAATGCACATGTGCAACCTAAAATGTCTGGTGCAGCCTACAATGACCAGTGCAGCCTCACAATTCTTATGTGTAGCCTCTACTGCCCAGTGAAGTCTCATAATGCACATGTGCAGCCTCCAATGCCTGGTGCAGCCTCCAATGCTCGGTGCCGCTCCATAACGCACATGTGCAGCCTCCAATGCCCGGTGTAGCCCCATAAAGCTCATGTGCAGCCTCCAATGCCCGCTGCAGCCTCACAATGCAAATGTGCAGCCTCCACTGCCCAGTGCAGCCTCCACTGCCCTGTGCAGCCTCCAATGCCCAGTGCAGCCTCACAATGTACATGTGCAGCCGCCAATGCCCGGTGCAGCCTACAATGCCTGGTGCAGCCTCCAATGCCCAGAGCAGCTTCCTATGCCTGGTGCAGCCTCACAATGCAAATGTGTAGCCTCCAATGCCCGGTTCAGCCTCCAATGCCCGGTGCAGCCTGCAATGCCTGGTGCAGCCTCCAATGCCATGTGCAGTCTCCAATGTCCTTCGAAGCCCCATAATGCTCATGTGTAGCCTCTACTGCCCAGTGAAGTCTCACAATGCTCATGTGAAGCCTCCAATGCCCAGTCCAGCCTCCAATGCCTGGTGCAGACCCATAATGCTCATGTGCAGCCTCCAATGCCAAATGAGCCTCACAAATGCATGCAGTCTCAGGACGCTCATGTGCGGGCTCTACTGCCAAGTGAAGTCTCCCAATGATCATGAGCAGCCTCCAATGCCTACTGCAGTCTTGCAATGTTCAATTGTGGCCTCTACTGCCCAGTGAGGACTCATAAGGCTTATGTGAAGCTTCCAATGCCTAGTGCAGACTCACAATGTGCATGTGAATCCTCTAATTTATTATGAAGCCTCACAATAGGCATGTGCAGCCTCCAATGCCAGGTGCAGCCTCCAATGCCCAGTGCAGCCACACAATGCCCAGGTCCAGCCTCTAATGCCCAGTGCAGCCTCACAAGGTTAATGTGCTACCTCCAAAGCCCAGTGAAGTCTCACAATGCACATGTGCCTCTGAATGCATGAAATACTCTACAGTGTAGACTTGTGGTAGTAATTTATAGTATTAATCAATCAATCAATCACATGTTTGTTAAAGCATGACTGCTCAACCGTGACGGTCTCAAGGCGCTAGGGGCGGGGGGGGTGGGGGGGGGTGCAGGTTCCAGTCCGTCAAGGAGGGGGTCTGTCAAAGAGCCAGGTTTAGAGGTTTCTCGCAAAGATGGGGAGTGATGTTGTCTGTCTGAGGTGGAGCGGAAGGGCGTTCCAGGCTCTGGCAGAGAGGAAGGAGAAGGAGCGGCCTCCTGATCTAGTGTTTCTGGTGTGGGGCACACGACGTAGGAGAGATGGGCTGATCGTAGGGTCCTTTGGGGTGCGTGGAATTTCAGTCGGCTGTTCAGGTATGCTGGTCCGGTGTCGTGGAGTGTCTTGCGTGCATGGGTGAGAATCTTGAAGGTGATTCTGTTCTCGATGGGGAGCCAGTGGAGTGTGCGCAGGTGCTGGGAGATGTGGCAGTGTCTTGGCAGGTTGAGGACCATTCTTGCGGCTGTCCATTTTGAGCTCGGAGTCCAGGATGATTCCAAGGTTACGTGTGTGGTCCGTGGGGGTGGGCGGGCTCCCAAGGGTGGGGGGCTCCCAGGCATCGTTCCAGGCATTGGGGTTTGGGCCCAAGATGAGTACTTCTGTTTTGTCGGTGCTGAGTTGTAGGCAGTTGCTTATCATCCATTTGGCCATGGCTTCCATGCCTTCTTGAAAGTTGTGTCTGGTGGTGTTGTGTTCATTGGATAAGGAGAGGATGAGTTGGGTGTTGTCTGCGTACAACACAATGTTGAGTCCGTAGGTTCTGACGATGGGGGCAAGCGGTGCCATGTAGATGTTGAAGAGCGTGGGGCTTAGGGAGGACCCCTGGGGGACTCCGCAGGTGGTAGGTGTAGGGTTCGAGAGGAAAGGGGGGATTCTGACCGACTGCGTTCTGACAGAGAGGAAGGAGTGGATCAAGTCAAGTGCTTTTTCCCAGATCCCTGCTGCATGGAGTCTGCATAGTAGGGTGCGGTGAGAGACTGTGTCAAACATTGCTGAGAGGTCGAGGAGGATGAGGGCTACTGTTTCTCCTCTGTCCAGTAGGGAGCGGATGTCATCTGTTGCAGTGAGGAGGGTGGTTTCTGTGCTGTGGTTTTTTCTGAAGCCAGATTGGGAGGAGTCGAGGATTTTGTGCTCTTCGATGAAGGTGGCGAGTTGGGTGTTGATTGCTTTCTCAATTACTTTTGCCGGGAACATGAGCAGGGAGATGGGTCTGTAGTTCTTGAGGTCAGTGGGGTGCGCTGAGGGCTTCTTCAGGAGGGGGTTGACCTCAGCGTGTTTTCAGTCATTGGGAAACAAGGCGTTCGTCAGGGAGCGCTTGATGGTGTGGTGGAGGATGGGTGCAATGGTGTTGGCGGCTATGTTGAAGATGTGATGGGGACAGGGGTCCCTGGGGGCCCTGGAGTGGATTGACTTAATTGTCTTCAGTGTGCCTTCGGTGGTGAGAGCTGTCCAGTTGTTCGTCGTTGGCTTCAGGGTGTTGGGGGTGGCTGGTGGGGGTTCAGTGTGTTGGTTGTCTTTGTCGAAGTTGTCGTAAATGTTCTTGATTTTGAGGTGGAAGAAGGTGCTGAGTTTGTCGCAGATGTCTTGTGAAGGAGGGATGTTAGTAGACTCGCTAGTGGGTTGGGCAAACTCTTTGATGATGCTGAAGAGTTCTTTGCTGTTGTGCGCATGTGTGGAGATTCTGTCTTCAATTGACTTTTTCCTCGTTTTTCTGATGAGTTGGTGGTGAGCGTTGGTGGCGGCTCTGAAGTTGTTGTGGGCTTCTCTGCATTTGGAGTTCCTCCAGGCCTTTTCAAGGCGGTGGCACGTCTGTCTGGATTCTCGAAGTTCTGTGGTAAACCATCTGGGTTTCTTGGCATTAGTGTTGTTGTTTTTCTTGAGAGGGGCTATGGTATTGACACTGTTGGAGATCCATCTGTGCAGGGTTCGGACTGCGGTGTTGGGGTCGTTGTCTTCTACGATGGTTGGGGTGGAGTTGCTGAGTGAGGAGGAGAGCTGGTTGTCTGTGATCTGAGTCCAGTTTCTTCATGGGGGCAGATACTGATGTCCGTGGATGGTGGGTGTTCTGAAGGTGAAATGGACGCATCGGTGGTCTGTCCATGGGATTTCGGTGGTGTAGCTGAAGGTGATGAAGTTTCCTGTTGTGGAGAGGGGGTCGAGGGTGTGGCCTGCTGAGTGCATTGGTTCGGTCATAATCTGGCGGAGTCCAATGTTGTGGAGGTTGTCCAGGAGGGATGTGCTGTTGGTGTCCAGTTGGTTGTCGAGGTGGAAGTTGAGCTCTCCCAGAAGGGTGTAGTTGGTGGATGCGATGGCATGCGGGGAGATGATGTCCGTGATGTAGTTGGTGAATGGTCCGCAGGGTCCAAGGGATTGGTAGATGAGGGTTCCCCAGAGGGTGGTGGTAGGGCTGGCCAGTATCTTGAAGTGAAGGTGTTCCATCAGGTCTGTGGGCTCGCTGGGGAGTGTGCTCAGGCGGAGGATGGATTTGTGGACGATGGCGATTCCTCCTCTTGGGCGGGTAGGGCGGTCTTTCCTGGAGATCTTGATCTTTGGGGAATGGCGATGGCGTTGTCCAGTCCCAAGGTGGTGTTTGTCCAGGTTTCAGTGAGGAATGGTACTGTAGTGTAGTTCCTAAAGTACCCTTCATGCAGGACCTGATCTCTTTTTGGATAAAATATACTGTGGGTCTGATGGCAGACTGACTCTGCACACCCCTGCCGAGTAAGTTAGCCTATTTTTGCAATAGCTAGCTCACAGTGCCACTAGAATCTCCTTTTATCAGAGCGATTCGTTTTTGACAACCTCAGAACACAACAAACTCTGATTCCTCAGACTCGTGGAAACAATATGCTACTTTTCACCCAGTCACTCTTGCTTGCTCATTGTCTCTCAAAGAGACACACAGAAGAAACAGTCGAGCGTGTTTACAATAAGAATTTATTGCACTGTTGTTCTTCTCGTGTAAAATATATGCGCTGCTACAATTGTTACGCAGTAGCAGAGATATAGGATCAGCAGTACAGTGAATAAAAAGGAATAGTACAGTTCTACCATTTTGCAATAGCCATGAACATATACATGAATATAAAATGCATTTATAAAATAAAGCGCATACTCCAACGATGCCTGTCTAGATGTACCTAAGTGTACCTTCCATGTGAGTAGGTGTGAAAGAGCTAATAAGCCTAAGAGCCAAGAATCCCGCTAGGACTTAGTCGAACCCCATTACATGAATAAGGAGAGTGTGGGACTTCGTCCTGGACTCGAGTTGGACATCCCGCCAGGGATAGTCAGACCACTGTCAGCTGGAGCGATTGCATGTCGGAGCCGCAGCGTCTCTGGTCAGTGTGTCGGCCTTGAAGTCTCGGTTCCCTCCAACCTACTGATAGCAAGAGGTGCTGTATTTATACAGTCCATGTGCGTGTGTTAGCCATTGTTCAGTATGAGGATGACGTTGGGGATTAAACCTTGTGCATAGATAGGAGAGGTGAGGTATACCCCCTGGAGAGTGTTCTCATAAATTATTCATATTTACGAACGATGACGTCTTAGCAATATCGATTGGGAAAAACCCACCCTCGGCACGGAACTAGGCGAAAGGTATAGTCCTTAAAAGGCATCAGTCCTTCTAAGGCGTTCAGTCCCTATAAGGCATTCGGTCCTTATTTGGAGTTATGTCCTTATAAGGCTCGTTCATATGAAATGAAGGGGAGATGATGTAGGGAAACTGTACGATGTTCCCTAGACCTATATGAGGGTAGTGATATGATATATAACACCCACTCCACCTAATACTTAACAATAATATTATACAATTGAGATACACATTTATAACGGTGTCAGTGCATAAAATTATCAATCAGTTATTTAAAATGTTTCTAACAATTTAAAAAAATTATTTTAAAACAGTTCATAAAATGAGGAAAAAAAATTATTTGTTAAAGTTTGACTTTTGTTGTAAAGTTCCGCAAACCAGAGCTCTAAATGAGTTTGATCACACAAGTTGAACTACTGCAAGCGTACTTAGAAGGCCATGCTTAGTTATGGAAAGTTTCATTTTGTAAAGGTTCTTTTGAGAAAAAGGGTAAAGAAAAAGTTCTGAATTCGTTCCCAGCACAAGGTGAGCCAGATTCAGATGAAATGTCCTGGCTGGGGGACATAACATTGTCGTTGCCTGCTGCTGTAGGGGACAAACATTGTAATACCTTGCATAGCACGTCAAGGGTGCATAGATGAAATTCTGCGCTGCCAACAGTTGTTGGAAAGGCAGCCGGTGCTGTACTCTATACCTCAGTACCAATGGTGGAGCTGAAATTCAAGTCAGTTGAAAAGGGCACCTGTGGATCCTCGAGGAATGCATATGTCAAGATGGGAATACGCTGAGGACAGAGTTGAGCATGGGACCGCAGTGGTCCACCGGCGTTTCCATTAGAGGTGCCAGACAGCGGTCCAACTGGCATTCTTTCCCACAAAACAGGCATTGGAAAACAGGTACAATGCAGTCTTCGAAGACTGGTCTGAACGATAAGAACCAAGCAGCACTTAGTTCTCGAAGGTGAGGTGCACCCAGATGTTGTACCATGCGCTCACGGTAATATCTCTCCAGGAGAGCTTTTGCAATGTCGCTGGCGGATAATTCGTCCATTGCGTATCAGGTAGAAGATAATGAGGATTTCAGCTACTGCGAGCAGGATCAGAGGTAGACCCCCGAAAATGCGTCCAAATACGGAGTGTATAAAGTTAGGAATAACTCTGAGGATTGTCTGGAAGGTGCTAAAGAATCCTGACCCTATGGTCTTAAATAGGTGTATAATGCCCCTCGTATCTGACATATTGACGATACGACCCACCGTTTCTATGAAATGTAGGGGGCAGTTAGTACGTATTAGCGCCTGTATCTCTGTCAAAGTCCTTGCAACTTGAAGTTCAAAGGTTTCTCGAGTGGAGGTTAAGGGTACAGTCTGCTGTAAAAGCATGGCTTTCATTCTGCTTAAAGCATCAAACTGTATAAAAGAAACATTCAGTGAAGGCCATAGCAGCACCTCCCTGACTATATTTGCCGGAGGAAAGAATACTTGCATACAGCAAGTAACCCTGGTGTTCACGGTGACCAGATATGTTATGTTATGTTAAGTGAAATGTATAGAGCACACTGACACCGTGGGTTTCCTGGCGCTGTAAGACAGAGGTGAGTCTGGGGTCAGAGGAGGCGGAATTTAGCCAAGTGGGGGAAAAAGGAAGGTTTTGAGCAGTTTCCTGAAATGAAGAAAGGAGCTACTGGATTTGATGGTCAGGGGAAGAGGATTCCAAAATTTGGGGGCAAGGTAGGCAAACCGACGACCGCCGAATTTATTGGTTTTGGTTTTGGGGAGAACAAGCAGATTGAGGAGAGCTGAGCGGAGATTGCGCGTTGGACAGTGTGGATTGATGAGTGTTGTCAGGAAGGCGGGGCTGGGACAGTGGAGGGATTGGAACGTGAGGCAGCCAAGCTTGAAGGCCGCCCTTTGTTCTATAGGTAGCCAGTGCAGTTTGTGTAGCAAAGGTTTGGCCGACTGCCATTTGGGAGTTTTGTAGATGAGACGGGCTGCTTGGTTCTGCACGACCTGAAGGCGATGCAGCAATGATTTTGGGAGTCCGTAGTACAGGGAGTTGGAAAAGTCCAGGCGGGATAGTACCAGGGAGATGGTAACCTGGACCAGAGCGGCTGGTAGTAGTAGGTGACTGACTTTACGGATTTTGCGAAGCTGGAACGTACATGAGGAGATCACAGCGCCCACATGAGATCTGAGGGAGAGTTCGGTATCGATGGTCACACCAAGACTTTTTACTGATTTCACAGGGACCGGGGGGGGGGGGCAGTTTATTAGGCCAGAACTGCGGACCCCAATGGGAGGAGCTGGAGCAGGGAGAAGGAGCTCAGTTTCACTAGGATTTAATTTTAACTGGTTGTAGTTCATCCACTCCTGGTTGTGTATCATGGCGGAATGGAAGTTGTTCACAGCGTCCAAGGAGTTGAGTGGGAAGATGATCTGCAAGTCGTCAGCGTAGTTGTACACTGTGATGTCCCAGCTCTGAAGCGAGTGAATCAGGGGACGGAGGTAGAGGTTGAATAATAGGGGTGACAGGGAAGAGCCCTGAGGGACTCCACAGGTCGTGGGGGTTTTGGACGCTGTGTAGGGGCCCAAGCGGACGGCTTGTGTTCTGCTGGTCAGAAAGGACTGAGTCCATTTGAGGGCAGGACCCTGGATGCCTGCCCGCTAGACACGGTGAAGAAGGATGTTGTGGTCAACCGCGTCGAACGCGGCAGACAGATCCAGGCGTACGAGGGCCTGGGGGATTCCTGTGTCAGCGTTCCTCCTCAGCGTGTCCAAGACTGCTAGGATAACGGCCTCGGTGGAATGGGCTGGCCTAAAGCCGGCCTGATTAGGCTTCAGGTGGCAGGAGGTCTCGATGAAGTTGGAAAGACACTGGGGGACGTGGGCCTCCATTAATTTGGAAAAGTAGGGCAAAAGCGATATGGGACGGTAGTTAGAGAGTTCCGCCGGGTCCACACCAGGTTTCTTCAGGAGAGGCACTAAAATGGCCTCCTTGAAGGAGCTGGGGACAATACCGGTGCTGAGAGAGCCATTCAGTAGGGGTAGAATGCAGTAGGGTAATTTGAGACAGACGTCCCGTAGGACCGAAGGAGGGCAGCAGTCGTTCGGAGAGCCTGATTTTACCCGGGTCGCAAGTTCAGCTAGTGAGTTGGGGTTGAGGGTGGAGAAGTGAGTGAAGGTCGATGAGTTGTTCGGAGGGGTGTCTGGGGCGAGTATCTGAGGGAGGGGGGGGATGGAGTCCTTGATTTTATTGATTTTCTCGATAAAGAAAAGATTAAGAGCATCGCAGGTCTCTTGGGTGGGGATCTGACCCGGGAGAGTTCTGTCGTCTGAGGTGAGTTTGTTCATGATTTTGAAGACCTCCTCTGATTTATTGTCCGCAGAAGAGATTCTATTAAAAAAATGTTCCGCTTTAGCTAAGGAGATTGCATTTTTGTATTCTCTGCGAGCTGTAGTGTATTGTAGTCTATCTGGCTCACAGTAATTGCGTCTCCACATCCGTTCCAGCTGGCGCACCTTCAGTTTGTGTTTCTTAAGTTCGCCAGAGAACCATCTGTGGGAGTTATGATGTCTAGTGGGGGGGAACTTGGTAAGGGGGCGAATTGGTCACTGGCCGACATTAGCCAGGGGCCAATATCACTTTCCATCGTGTCGATATTGGCTGGTGTGTTAATAGCTGGGCGGGTGTTGGCTAAGGTCGCGAGAAAGCCTTGGGAGTCGTGGGAGTTCCATTTGCGTGAGAGGCCGCCAGCCATCAGAGGGGAGGAGGTCCTGCCTGTGACAGTGAGGGTGGTGTCGACTAGGTGGTGGTCTGACCAAACGCAGGTGGAAACAGATGGCTGGGAAAGTGCTAAATTTTGGGTCCAAATCTGATCCAGGATGTGGCCCTTGATATGGGTGGGCGAGGAGATTAGTTGGGTCAGGTTAAGGCTCTTAAGGCTTCAAAGAGCTCTGTGGCGTGGGGCCCGGCGTTAACGTCATTGAACCAGTAATTAAGGTCGCCAAAGAGAGCTAGTCTGGAGTGCAGTGTCAGTAGGTCGGACAGCTGTTCGATCAAGGTGGTAGCAAAGGACGGCATAAGGTATGGAGGCCGGTATAAGAGAAGGAGTGTTAGGGCTCCTACGTCGGTTTTCAGACTGATAATTAAGTTGTCTACTTCCGGGAGGATAAGGGAAAATGTGGAGATGAAGTTTAGGTGTTTTGATATGATGGCTGCCACCCCACCCCCGGAGCGATTTCCAGTGCGATCGGCATGGAGGATGTAATAGTCTGGGGGGAGGGCCACCAGAATGTCAGGAAGAGAATCTGTAGTCAGCCAGGTTTCTGTGAGCAGAAGTACATCTGGTTTCTCATTAGACAGGAGGATATAGATATCGGCTTGGTGTTTTATCAAGGAACGGGTGTTCAAATACAACACCCGGATGGAAGTGTCACTCCTGACCGGTTTCGCGGGGGGTGTTCTCCGACTGGGGAGGTGTGAGTCTGAGTGCGCGAGGCCAGCTGTAGTGCTTCGTCTGGTGGTGGCAGGAGAGAGTGGAGGGTGTGAGAGTTGCAATTCTCTGAGGGAGTAGGCCGAGTATGAGGTGGGATAACCGGCATGGCTGGCCCCTGGGGCCGGTCTGGCGCGGACGGGCGCAGACGGGCTTGCCTTTGGCGCGCCTTCGGCGCGCAGGTGGCGCACCTGCTGCGCGTCCGGGGGAGGCACATTTTTTATGTGGGAAAGGGGCGTGGCCTCACGGCCGTGGGCGTGACCTGGGGGCTTTGGAGACGAATGGCGGCAAGAGATCTCGGACCCGCGGCAGCGTTTAGATCGGCTACGCGGGAATTTCTGAAGTAAATAAGGGCGGGGGGAGTGCTCAGGGGAAAGTGCACACAGATGAAGACAGTCAGTTCCAGTATTTACAATTTTTAAAATGAAATGCCCGGGAGCATCCCACAACAACCTTGACCGTTCAGCCTAAAGTAACTCCCGTTCGAAAGTAACTCAAATGCTGGCGTGATCTCAGCAGCTGAAGTCCCTTTCATGTGGCAAGACAGATTTGCAATTGAGCCAATACAAGCTCCACGCAAAATAATTTCTTGGCACATGAGAAAACCGCTGAAAGTGTTCTTGCAGTTAGTACCACTAAGAAACTCTTCTCGATCCCCACTCCGGCATCAAAATCTATATGGTAAATCCCAGGATTTCTTAGTGTGTTCTTTAACCAATTTTTCATATCTGCCTGCTTGCCTTTGCTGAAGGCAATAGTGAAACTGAAAGGTCGTGACCAGGAGAGTGATGGTAATTTAGCCACTTTGAATGGAAGCCTGTCCAGTTCTTCAATTTGCAGCATTGTATATTTGTCTCCTCTTTGTGCCATTTCTCTGTGTGTATCAGTTATATTGTATTCTGAAAACAGAGACGTACTGTTTATAAAACGCCGAGGCTCAAGGCCTGCGCGCAAAGATTGCAGCGTCCAGCTTAATAACATAATAGAACATAACTGAGATTGGCCGTGTTGTAGTATGGCTAAATCCTGTTCCAGTCTGTCAATAGCAGAAGATACAATGTTGCCCAATGAATATATCCTGGAGGTCAAAGTTGTTAACCCATTATCTACCACAGCAAAAGCTTTTTCTAAGTTTGTACAGTCTATTTCCCGTATTCTGTCTGTGGCTTTTTGTTGGGAAATCTTCCAGATTTTATTATAGGCAGCATAAATGCCTGAATATATGAAACGTTTTTGACGTTGTTTCCTAGGTCCTAGTAAAAAGTCCCTATGATCCATGTCATGTGAGAGTAAAGATAAGTGTTGTTTAACTTCTGCAAGTGTTGAGGTTTCTATCCAATCAAGGCAGAACTTCCCAACACTGTAGGATGTCACTACCCCTGAATGTTCTCTCTGTACATAACGTGGGTCTTGCCAATGCATGCTGAGTCCCTCGGTGATGTTCAGGAACCGTTTATGACATGTGTTTGTGCCTAAGGGCCAAACCAACCACTCCTTCCAATTTGGTTCTGATCTATTTTACTTTAGCATGTTATCAACTGTTGCCCCTTCCTTTATAGAAGAATTCTGCCACCCATGTGTTGGTGTAGGAAACCTTGTAGTGTTCAGGTCCTTTATCTTGGCTATTCCAAGACAGGATGTCAGTTGCACAGTCCCTTTTAAAAAGATCATCTGCTGTGGAATGAGGCGTGCTCTAAATAGTGCCTCTGTACCCTGGACTTGCCAGTCCCTCGAACCCTAAATTGATTTCGAGTCAATTTCGTCTTTCCATAGGTTGAAACCCTGTTCAGACAATTGGGCCAAAAAGGAAGCAGTGTGAATCTGTTTGGTGTTTGTCAACATCATTTTCAGTGCTGAAGTTGGTGCAACCTTATAGTAAAATGAGGCTGGATCTGTTGTGTTAAACCCTGAAAATTATGGAAATTTTTGTGCAAACTCTTGTGAACCACTTTTTGGTGGTGTTGGGCAATGTTCCAACTGGTGGTACTCAAAAACATTCCTAGTTGAAATGGATTTGTGCAGGAAATGATGACCATAATGTTGATAACAGTACAATGTGTCATAATCTGAAGAACCCTCTAACATTACATTATAAGAAAATGCAGCAGTTTTCTAAATCAGACAACATGCTATTTACTGTTTCAGTTTCCCAATCATCAGAAAATTAACTATCACATAATGATATTTTAAATACATAATTAATTTTTTTAAGTTTGGTCGGGTCACATATATGTTAAAACCAACCTTGTCCCACACTATACCATCCGGTATAGGAACTGCTGTAATGTTCACTGATGACAAGTCTCTTTGTTCACAATGTGATGATGTATGTGGCTTCAGTAGGATGTTGACCTTTTGGGCTGTGGAACTTCGTTAAAGATAGTGTCCATTAATAAGCATACTAAAAGTTAGTACTAAGCCTAGTCAGAAAAGAAAAAAAACATCCCAGAAATTATCCAGAGTTCAATCCAAGGCGATAGCAGGCATGTCTTTTGAAGAAAGAGAAAAACATTATTTATTTGTTGCTTGAATGGTGTTTTGGCTGGCGTCGTTTCTGGCTCACTTGGATCCAGAGAAAACGTATCAAAGTTAATAAGGTAGCCAGAAGCAGTTTGATCAATTGTTAGAATTGCATTGGGATTCGTTGAAATGTTATTTTCCTCTTGACGAGGCACGTTGATGTAGACTTCTGTATTAGGTCTAATTGCAACTTGTGAATTATTCTGATTTTCATTTTGAATTTGAATATCTGTTTCAAGTGAAACAAGTTCCATAGCATTGTTTCTTAGTCCTTCATTCCTTACAGGTGGCTCTTCAAAACGTGATGAGTCCTTCTGTTTGAACTTCTTGGATTGTAACTAGAGGAGGACATCTGCTACAGCGGAGTCCCCTAGGCCTACTGTTTAGTATAGGCCACATAGTGTGGTTTGATTAAGACAAATCTTTTCTCCTTTTTTCCAGCAAGAGGCGGGAGCAGTACAGTTCTTGTTTCTTGAACTGCAAGGACTGGTACAGGTTTTCTGTATGAAGGTCCAAATTCCTTTTTGTCCTCAATTTTCTCTCTGACCAGATCCCCGATTTCTGGGATCCAGACGGGTCTTGCCGTGACTACCTTGACTTCCTCAGTGGTGGTCTGCTTTAGACGGAGATTTCTTTGTTTTGTTCTGGATTCATTTAGATCCTGTGAAACAGCCAAACGATCATGGATATCAAATGGTTTTTCATCCGCCACAGCACCTTCACAATCAAGATCATGTACCCACATTCATGTCCCAAAGAGGACTTCATATGGAGTGACACACCCTAGAGAGTTTCTTGGCTGGTTGTTTAATGCCCGCTGTACCCAATAAAGGTGTGTGACCCAACACCCACCCCTGCCTAATACCCTAGCTGTTTAAGATTGCTTTAAGTTCTGTTTTTTTCTCTCCACAACCGAATTTCCCCCAGGATACTACGGAGATGAGAAACGCAATGCGACGCCCATTCCTTCCATGGCCTCTTTGTACGTCCAAGAGCTAAACGCAGGGCAGCGGCCAGAATGTAGCATGCTATCTGCATGTGTGCCGATAAAGTCTCGCAAATCTTTGATAACAGTTCGAGCGTCAGCCGAGCGCTGAGGCCATACCCATAGGAATTTCGAGCATGAATCCACTGCAACCATGATATATCTGTAAGCCCCGTCCATTTCTAAGGGGCCACAGTGGTCTAAGTACACACATGCGAGAGGTTTGTCTGATTTTAATAATGGCATCTGTGCTGGGCGTGCAACGGTGGAGCCTTTCATCTGCTGAGAGATGTCGCATTTCAAGACATAGTCTTTATTTTGCTTAGTTAACCCTGGCCATCAAAAGTTCTGTTTCAGTAAAGAAATAGTCCCCGTAAAGCCTGAGTGCGCAGAGCCCAAACCCTCGTGTGCAGCTAGTATTAAACCTTGCCTACGATCCATATTTGGTATTACTCTATCCCCCACTCCAGAAATCTGAGCAACTGGAATGTTTTGTGCATCTACCTTGTAGGAGTATTTGAGTGGAAATATTTTAGGTACTGCTGTGCAGCCGTTGTGTGAAGCGATGACAGCTACCATAATATCTCTGTCTATTCTCATTTTTGAACGAGTCAGCGCAGCTACGGAAGCCGTGCGAACAACCCCCTTTGCGGCTTCATCAGCCAATGAATTCCCTGTAACATGAATGCCATCACGTTGATGACTCAGTGTATGGATCGCGTGTGTCCTCGGTAGCTCGGCTTTCAACTCTGCTACCTGTTCCCATAGCATTTTGTGCTTAATTTTGCCTCCTTTCGCATCCTTAAACCCGTTTTGTTCCCAATTATGTAAGTACTCATTGTACGACTGTACACAGTAAAAAGAATCACACACGATTAGTGTGGGGAATTCGTGATCCGTATTTACAAGTGCCAGTATCAGTGCTTTAATTCTGCCAACTGAGCCATGCAGTCTCCTAGAGATTGTGTTTTTGTGCAACTAGGATGGAACTTGCCATCACGCATGTGACCTTTAACGATAGCACACGCCAAAAAATATTGCTGCTACTTCCTATGGCTGGTTGCGCAGATCCGTCAGTATAAATAATATATTCATACTGATCGAGAGGCAATATTTCATTTGGTAGAGGATATTCTTGTTCATATTGCAGGAATGCCTGTGTTTTTAAACTTGGATCAAATCTGTATTCATCGTCTGTTGCAGTAAGAGAATTAGCCCATTGTATCCATCTTGGATGTAACGCTTTTGAATTTGGGATGCTGGCCTTTGTAACAGCTTCTAAAGCCGGAACTGGAGTTACGACAATAATGCGTTTTCCCTGAGCCAGTGCTCTTTCTCTTGCTACAGCAGCCTGTCAGTATTTTTTCTGTTGAAGTGAAACGTATTTTTGCATTTGTGTAAAGGTGTGATTTGTAAGCGATTGGTACAGTTCCTCCTTCATTGAAGGTCAAATAAGTGTACCCACATTGACCCGCAATAATTCGGATCACCAAGTGGCGTACGTTTATGAGAGTTTGTAAGTGTTTGGAAGCAATCATGTCTTTCTGGAGTAAAAGAAGAATATTAGTATGTTCTTGTGTCCAATCTCTGGCTGAAAAGTCTGGTTTTATTAAGTCGTAGAAAGGTTTTACCCTTTGTGCGTAATCTAAAATGTATGTGCTGCCGAAATTTAGGAATTCCAGTATTGATTGTAAAATTTTTAAAGATTTTGGAGGCTGGAGCAGTGCACACATTTCTAAAATGTTAGCTGCCAGACTTTTGCCTTCACTTGACAGCTCATAACCCAAACATAGGACATTGAGGTAGGCTATTTTTGATTTTTTAAGGTTGAATTTGTAGCCCTTTGTGACAAATCGCACAATAATGGTGCTTACCCTGGTCAAGTGCCTCTCTAAGTCGTCATCCGTTAGATAAATATCATCCACATAGGACAACACTTCTTCATCAAATTTTTGAAGAAACTCGGTTACTCTTGCAGAAAATACACCGGGGCTATTCTTATACCCTTGGTTTTGTTGACAAAATTGTCGTTGGGACCCTAACCCACTAAATGAGGTCAGATACCTGCATTCAAGAGCTATATTTGGCAGAAAAATCCATTTGAGATATCAACTGTGGTTTTGTATTTTTTCCTCACAATGTTATTCATTAATGAGGCACTATGTACATTTTGGGTAGCAAATGTCTGATTGCCTGAGTTTAAATGTCTGTAATCTAAAACTAGACGATATGTATTGTCAGGTTTAGAGACGGGAAACGAAGGATTGTTCATTGGAGAGGTGCATTTTTCAATGACCCCCTGGTATTCAAGTTGATCTAAGATCTCCCTGACCTGTTTTTTTAGCTTCTTGTTTTATTGGATATAGCCTCTGAGCATTAGGTAAAACTTTTAACGGGATCACATGATAGGTTGAGTTCTCATCCCACCCAGCGTCATTTTTGTACAATGCTGGACCTTGGGCTACTGCCCACTCCTGTGCATATGTATGTTTAAGGTGAACGGGAACATGGTCAGAAAATGCAGGAAAAATTATACTTTCTCCCCTGGGGCACTCCATTATGAATTTTGGAAGCCAATCTTGTTCTGCTAGCAGGATGTCATAACCAGATGATAAGTTCTTCCCAAAAAGTCCTTTTACTTTCCTGGGCTTGTCCTCCTCCAGCCGGAGTGTTATTTCGTATAACTTATGTGGGACGCTCACCCCGCTGTCTGGTGTCCGGATTTTTCCACCGTGATGTAATCATTCAAGTCCGCTGTCACCAGAAATTCCTTCAGGTTCTGGCGAGCTATTGTTACTTCTGCCGCACTGTCTAGCATCGTCAGAGCCCATTTCCCATTCAGAAGTTGTGTCCTCAGAATTCTGGGCATGTCTGATTTTCAGACCAGCAACTTTCTCTTTCTTAAATTGCGGTTTTGAGTTTTGCTTATCTTCTTTTTTAGAAGTAAAGTCTTGAGCGTGCTGCTTGTCTCTGGACTGTGTGAACTCCTCTCTGACCGTCCTTCTCTTTCGGAGCTTTTCTTTGAGCCCTGATAGGAATGAGAGGAACGTGTATCAGTATCTTGATACCTGTCAGGTTTCCTAATATTATCCCTTTTCCTAAGGTTGTACCTCTTTTCAGAGGGCTCCTGTTGAGGAGACCTACTTCGGGACAGAGATCTCTTGTCTTTAGAGTTTTTGTTTTTATTATCCCACTTCTTTTTAGAAGAAGTAGGTGTCTGCTTAGAAGTGTCCTTTTCGGGACTGCCCATTGGTTGAGGTTTGAAAGCTTTTCCCCCCAAACTATCCCTGCCTAATTCTGCATAAGCAGTTTCAATTATTTTGGGTAGTTCATTCTCCTGAATTAATGGAGAGAGCTCTCGTAGGCGTTGGCGGATTGCCACTGATGCTGCTTCCCCTTCAAAGTTAGCTCGTATTATGGCTGATACCTGGTCATAGGTATTTAATAATTTCATCCCTACGTTTAGGGCAGGCTCCGCTCTGTACTCATTTTGTATTTGTCTTAATACATCTGGTATCACTGCTAATGAAGGATTACCATGGGTTCTGGTATATATGGCAGCAAAGACTGTACCCCAAGAGGTGCAATCCTCTAACTGTGGTGTAATCCCCATGGGCAAGCAGATTGTTAACATTCTGTGTTTTTCAAATGGTGTTGTATTTGGGAATACTGCTTCTAACTGGGTTATTTTCTGAGCCACCCAGAAAGGAATTTGTTCATGTTTTGTGGGCACTTTGCCCATGACCACATGTAAGGTTTGTGGAGTAATTTTAGTATCTATGCTCTGTGTAGGAGCTGCATTTGGTATAATTACTGTTGGTTGGAACGCTAGTGTCCTCAAGACGAAGTGTGTCATGTTTCTGTAGAGTTTTATCAACTCTTTGAGTTCCTCATGTGGCATTGTGTCAATGTCTGGATGTGGTGCATAGGTCGCTAATATCGGCCATGTTGCTCCTGGTCTTCCTAAAGGACCAAGCCTTGCACTTGTTGTAACGTGGGGTAGGGCGCCATTAAACTAGAAAAAAGATTGCTGGTAGGGAAGCGGTATTTCAATCTCCGCAAACGGAGTGTAGAACGCTGGAGTCTTTTCATGTGTGTAATAATGAAAGGAATTTGTTACGGCATTCGCTGCTGGGAATGTAATCCACGAGTAGAATACCTCTGTTTGGAAATCTTCGTGTGCCTCTATCACGAATATTACTACACCTACTCTGGGTGGTAACCCATGTTTGATGAGTTTAACTGTCAATGTGTGTCTCAATGGCATTATCATAGTCTTCTTCAGACTGATTAAGTGCCTGGTTTATTGGGTTTGAGGCTCCTTCTTCGTTATGCATCGTGTTTAAGACACAGAATAACTGTCCAAGGAATTTTAAGATAAGGTTTTATGCACAATTTGGGAAAATTCCTTCAATCTTGATTAACCAAAATCCAATAAATAGGATATCTCTCCTACTCAGCTGTGGCGGAGTTTTGTGCCCACCCACTCAGACGTCTCTAGTTTTTGTAAGTAGGGGTCTCTGAGAATAAGCACGACTGAGCTACTCGGATTCTACTGTTAATTAAGTACCAAACGTTGGTGGCGCCATGTTGTTTTGTTTCTATAGTACCCTACATACAGGACCTGCGCTGTTTTTGGATAACATTTACTGTGGGTCTGATGGCAGACTGACTCTGTACACCCCGGCTGAGTAAGTTAGCCTATTTGTGCATTAGCTAGCTCACAGTGCCACTAGAATCTCCTTTTATCAGAGAAATTAGTTTTTGGCAACCTCAGAACACAACAAACCCTGATTCCTCAGACTCGTGGAAACAATATGCTACTTTTCACCCAGTCACTCTTGCTTGCTCATTGTCTCTCAAAGAGACACACAGAAGAAACAGTTGAGCGTGTTTACAATAAGAATTTATTGCACTGTTGTTCTTCTCGTGTAAAATATATGCGCTGCTACAATTGTTACACAGTAGCAGAGATATAGGATCAGCAGTACAGTGAATAAAAAGGAATAGTACAGTGCTACCATTTTGCAATAGTCATGAGCATATACATGAATATAAAATGCATTTATAAAATAAAGCGCATACTCCTACGATGCCTGTCTAGATGTACCTAAGTGTACTTAGCATGTGAGTAGGTGTGAAAGAGCTAATAAGCCTAAGAGCCAAGAATCCTGCTAGGATTTAGTCGAACCCCATTACCTGAATAATGGGAGTGTGGGACTTTGTTCTGGAGTCGAGTTGGACACCCCGCAAGGGATAGTCAGACCACTGTCAGCTGGAGCGATTGCATGGCGGAGCCGCAGCGTCTCTGGTCAGTGTGTCGGCCTTGAAGTCTCGGTTCCCTCCCACCTACTGATAGCAAGAGGTGCTGTATTTATACAGTCCATGTGCGTTTGTTAGCCATTGTTCTGTATGAGGATGACGTTGGGGATTAAACCTTTGTGCATAGATAGGAGAGATGAAGTATACCCCCTGGAGAGTGTTCTCATAAATTATTCATATGTACGAAGGATGACGTCTTAGCAATATCGATTGGGAAAAACCCTCCTTCTGCATGGAACTAGGTGAAAGGTTTAGTCCTTAAAAGGCGTCAGTCCTTATAAGGCGCTACGTCCCTATAAGGCATTTGGTCCTTATTTGGAGTTATGTCCTTATAATGCTCGTTCATATGAAATGAAGGGTAGATGATGTAGGAAAAGTGTACGATGTTCCCTAGACCTCTATTAGGGTACTGATATGAAATATAACACTACGTCCGGGGTGGTTCTGTCGAGGAGGTCCCAGCTTTCGGTGGCGTGTTTGTGCAGTGATCTGACGTTGAGGCGAATGCATTGCAGGGTCTTCGGTGGGTCAGCCTTGAAATGTGCAGATGCAGCTTCAGATCCTAACACACAATGTCCAATGCCGAGTGCAAGTCCACATTGTGAATGTGCAGCATTGGATGCCCAGTGCAGCCTCTCCATGTGCATGTGTTGCCTCCTGTGCTTAGCCGAACCTCATAACGTGCATGTGGGATCTCAAAGATTTTTAAATGTTTCAAGAATATAGGGCATGAGGACCATTAACAGGCATGACCTCTACCAGGCATGAACTGCAACCTTAAGACAAAGCAATGTACTGGAGGCCCGCACAGGCGGTGTTAATGCATTATGAAGTGCACCACCACGCATGAGCTCCCTCACCATTGTCTTACCACCAAAATTATATTCTGCTGACTGTCGTTTTAGCGCATTATGATTTGCACTGCCAGGCATGACCTCTCTCATCAGAGCCTTCCCACCTAAGGGAAATACTGGAGACCAGTATGAGGTGCCCCTCCAGGCATGAACTGTCTCATCGTGGCCTTGCCACCGAAGGGAAATACTGGAGACCAGTATGAGGTGCCCTTCCAGGCATGAACTGTCTCATCAAAGCCTTCCCACCTAAGGGAAATACTGGAGACCAGTATGAGGTGCCCCTCCAGGCATGAACTGTCTCATCGTAGCATTACTTCAAAATGATATTCTGAAGAATATCAGAGGCAATGTTAATGCTGTATCTGTGGATTACTCTTCTAGCAAATTATCAGATGGCTACAGCAATAGTTGTTTAACTCAGGCCTAGTACCCCATGTGGCTTTGGGGGGAGGACCTAACTGTTCAGGGGACCCAAACTCCATCAGAAGGCCCCTTTTCAACCCCAGGCCTATGAATATCTGTGAGACATGGGTGATTCAGAAGTCCTTGATCATATTCTACAGGCTGGTCCCCATAATTTTGCATTACTCCACTGGCCTAAAATTGTCCAAAGAGCTGCTGACATGGCATTTGTCGCCCCCCCTAAAAAAACTGTAGACACTAGGGCATTCCTACAGAGAAAGAGTGGAAGACTGATTAGAACATTGGAATGTGGAGCACTCCATTGCAGACAATGGAGTGCTCCGTGCTTCTACGGGCCAGTAAAGGCCCGCAGAGCAACATTCCAATGTTTAAACAATCCCCTCAGGCTCCGAGAGTCCTTTGTTTAATTTGTTAGAACATTCTGCCCTCTAGTGGCAGAATGTTCTAATAGCCTTATAGCCCGTCGTAGCTGGGTTATACCGGCTATTAAAGTCCCGCTCCCTTGTTAAAGGCCCTTGCCTTCGGCGGGCTATAAGGCTATAATAAAACCCATAAACATACAGAGATGTGAGAGAGGGGATGAAACTGGAGATCTGTAGTCTGACCACACCAGGAAGACATGTTTGTCTGAGCAGATAAGGAAGACGGGGTAAAAGGAACAGGTTTAAACATCTAAAACATTGCTGAGGAAGAAAGAATGATTCTTGCTTACATAGCAAGAAGGCTGAACATTTGCATCCAGGGGATGATGATTTAGCCAGGTGGAAATAGCAATATTTTGAAGAAGGAATCTACAGACAAATAATGTTTGAGTACTGGGTACTCTGCAAACTTCGACTAATCCCACACAGTCATAAGTAGTCCTTCAGCTATACTATCCTCCTTTAAGAAATGGACGAAAGCAAACAAAAGTAAAAAGTCTGTTAAAGAATTGACATCCACGAGAGACCAGAGCATGTGCTCTGGCTGTCTGCTTAAAATGATTGGTAATGTGACATTTCTGGGATCTGTCGACCGTAGGGGCCTCATTTACAAGAGTGTTCCCCAGTGCAGCACCTCAAGCCCTTCGGCTGTGCCACAGTGTGGCACTTTCAAAGCACAGGGATGCAACATATTTACAATAATATGTCATAATCCTGTGCACTCCCATGCGCTGGCGCACAATGGGTTGCCATGCGCCGACGCAGGCACCCTTGCGCTATGATACAAGGATGCCTGCGTCACGAGGAGGATTGTTCATGTGCAGGAAGGGACACATTCCTGCACAGCAGTCACCCGAGGTGATTTTCTTGTTCTGTGTGTGCTACAGAGTGCAGCATGCGTAGAAAGAGTAGAAAATGAGGAGAGATTAATACATTTCTCCTTGTTGCGCCTCTCTACTCCACCGCTGGGGAGGCTTAGCATTCTGACGTATTTCCAGGTTTACAATTTCTTGAAAATCTGGAAATGTGTTAGGTTCCCTGGGTGTTGGGTGAGTACACCCACAGCAACACCCATGGAATGCCCCTTTCATGCAAAGTACTGCATATAAAGGGGCCGCATATACAAAGACAGGAAATGCCACACAGGGTGGCTTTTCCTGTCTTTGTAAATATGGGACAGGAGAATGCACAGCCGGTGCATCATAAAAAAGTGACGCAGCAGTGGCGCAAAGGGCTTGTAAATAAGCCCCTAGGAAACTAACCTTAGCAGGACAAGGAGGATTCCAACTTAATTTTTATTGTTTACGATTGAGGTGCTCTCACTGAGGGAACTAGTAGACTTTCCTCTTTTTTCAGTGTTTATATTTCATGGGCTACAGTGGTGTTTTCTCAGTGTTTTCCATGCTTCTTGAAATTAGTGCTTATCAGTTTTTATTCAGGTACCTAACCCCAAAATCTGCAAAAACTGTGTTTTTCATTGTTTACAAAACATGTTGTTTTTTTGCAGAGCTTGTTATGAAATGCACATTTAATTCGAAGGCAACATAATGTATATCATGTAGTGTATTCCAATGGGCAGTGTTTCCAATGAACTTATGTTAGACTGCTTTAAGCATAGAAAGAATGTGTATTGTACCATCACTCACATCCAATGACCCTCTCTTACAACTCATATCCCATTTCCTGTCACACTCTGTGAGGACTCTGTCTGATTTGTAGAACTAATAATGGATTTAAAAAAAGAAAGGGTGCTATATTTAAATATTTTATTAAGCATTTTACTGGCCACTGTTGGGGGCATTTACCTAGTCCTTGTGGTATATTTTGACAGCATAGTACCTTGTGGAACCTTTACATTTTGAGTTACACTTCATGAATGTGTTGCTCTGCATTGTAAGTCACCAAAGGTGTGATGCCTTAACCATTTCTACCACTGCTTTTCTGCACTCTTTGTCGCCTGACTATATTAAGGTGGTTCTTCTGTGTTGTGTAGATTCTAAGCTGCCAAGTGTCCCTATGCCAACTATTTCACCTTCAGTCAGTCTTGACCGTCTAACAGATTTCACCTTGTATTTTGGGACTTTAAATTTCGCTGTTAACACTACATCTATGCGCTCAAATGGTCCAGCAAAGTGCATTTAGGTAGAGGGACAGGGTGAGCTGAAGGTAAAATTCAACAATAGGACACCTCATAGTTATCAATTTTGTTCATTTGTGGAAATTCTTGTGTCATGTTTTCATCACAATCCTTTGTGCATGGTGACAGCTCTATTTTACAGGTAACTGTTACTACAACAGGTACTAAATGTTTAAATCCTTGGATGTTTGACATTTGACATACTATTAATACTAACTTGTTGGAAAACAGGCCTGATGTATCAAAGGGTTTTACCCACTCTGTGTCTGTGGAGAAATGTGACAGTATATATTGGCAAAGATTTTTATGAGTCGGCAAACGTGACTGTAATAGTACCAGATTCCGTACAGTGTATAAAATAATTAAGTCAGACCCAACCCTGCAACTTTAATTCAAGCATACAAAACTGGAAGAAAACAATATTTTAGTGACACCCCTAAATAGAAAACTCAAGCACGCTAATATTAAACCAGCCATCTTTGCTGCTACCCTGTGTAACAAAATTAAATTGTGTTGATCCTTTCAGGAAGAAATAAAAAGGATTCATTCTCTCTCAATGTCATGTCTTTGAATGGAATTTTAGTTTGTTGTTGTGCAGATGTTCATCGGTGTTTTTATGGTTACAGTGATGAGGGCTGCATCTGTTTCAGTGGGTTTCTATCAGTTATTACAGGTTTAAGCCACAATCAGGATTGCCTAAATATTAATTTCCTGAATAAAATTAGACAGCAGAATGTAATCTGGAAACTGACTTCTGTTTGTGATGATCTATGCCATGTCAAGCCAACCAAGCCAGCTTGCAGCATAGGTGCAGCTGTTTCACAAGTGATTCTCCCATTCCCATCATACGAGGGATTGCCTCTCAGCACACACAATGCTTTGTGATGTCAAGAAACATTGCTTCTAAGGTATCTAATCTTTATCTTTCAGCAAACACTATTGTGTACGTAGGGCATTGCTTTCCACTGAATGGAGAAGACATTCTCATCACAACAAGGATTGTAAAGGAGGACTGCAAAAACCCTATAGAGTGCTGGAAAATCAAGTAAGTGACAGGAGGATGGTATGAAAGTACCACAGCACAAGGGCGGCCAGGATGATGACTTTGCTGTATTCCATGAGTTGTTCCGTTGTGTAATAGGCGCATCATTCCTCTTCTGGCTTGACCTATTGTTGGTGTGTTGACCCTGATCTTTGCAAAGTATGCATTGTTGGCTTCTGTTCTTTCTCTCTTCTATGCATGTTGGGCAACATCTATGTGCATGGCCAGCATTGCCTCTGGCTCCAAGGTTGTGGTTGGCCAACATATGTATGCATGACTAGCTCCGCCTCTGTTCTGTGTTATGGCTGGTTAACATCCATGTCTTACATTTGGATTTTTCAGTCTTTAGCTCAGATGTATACGAGAGGGCTGATGGCCGCCGCTGAAGAGAGTCATAGTTATTTTGTGGAATTTCTGGGTCCAATGCTGTCACAAAGGCAGAGTTAAAACCTTCCAACATCTTGGATACTTCCATGTCATTCTCTGGTGGTTTAGGATGGAACGTCTCATTAAAAGCTTCCAGAGAAAGGTCACGCCATGGTCTACGCACCTCTTTTGTCCATCCTGAGTGTACTACTAAGCTCGTCAGGTAGGGCGATTGAATAGAAAACATGATCATAGAATGGTCTGTCCATGTAAGAGGGTCCGGAGGGTTACTGGTCAGATGATCTATGTTAGAAAAAATTAAGTCAAGCGAGTGGCCAGCCAGTTGTGTAGGGCCTTTAACTCTTTACTGAACACCAATCCACTTTTTGCCACTCCACTGCATGCTACTCCACTGTGCTCTATTTGAGTGTATGGTAATCTACTGTAAACTATTCCAGATTATTCTAGTCCATTCTATGCCATTCCAGTGCAAGCTATTTTACTGGAAGCTACTACTATACGCCACCCCACTTGAAGCCACTCTACTTGATGCCACTCCCTTGTATGTCACTCCACTTTATGCTAATCCACTGTCAGAAACTCCACTGTAGCCACTCCACTTTATGCTAATCCACTGTACGCCATTCCAATCTTCGACATTCCACTGTATACTACTTCAGTTTTTGCAAATGCACTCTGAACTATTCGACTGTATGCAAATCTACTATACACCTCTCCAATTTATGCTATTTCACTCTACACTACTCTACCGTATGCCACTCCAGTGTAATTCAGTACAGTTAACACCACTCAACTGTACGCGACGCACTGTCCATTATTTCACTCTATGGCAGTGCACTGTATGCCAACTCAATCTATGCTATTCCACTGTATGTCAGACCCCTACACACTATTTCAATTTATGGCATGCCACTGTACGCTAGTATGGTCTACCCCACTCTACATTATATTAAAATTCCACTGTATCCCACTCCACATTCCATCAATTAAATCAATCACACTCACCGCCACTATATGCAACTCTACTGCATTCTACTCCTGCATCACCGAAGTCGCAAGATGGGTGAAAAACAAATGACTCAAGCTCAACACAACCAAGGCGTAAGAAGTAATCTTCAGCAAAGACACCTCATTCTGGGACTTCACCTGGTGGCCTGCTGATCTCAGACACACATCCTTCCAGGCAACCTACACCGAGAGCCTCAGAATAGTAATTGACAACCAACTCCTAACGGCTAGGGCGTCGACCTCAATTCTGGGGAACTGAGTTTGAGTCTTGGTAAGGACGCCAACATCTTGTGAATCTGGACAAATCACTTCAATTAATCAATCAATCAATCAATAAAAACTTTATTTCGGTTTTGTTAAAACAAACCATAAAAGTACACACAAGTACGACACAATAAGAATAAATATTGGGAATAAGTTCATCATTAGGATACATCAGTGCTGAGTTAGCAGGAACTTTAGGCGGTGCATACTTATAAATCCAGGCATTTTCTATATATAACAGCCGACTTTAAAAACTCTAATACAAAAAGAATACTATCACTACATAGTAGTTGTAAATACATCATGGCAGGTCTGATCTGATAAAAATAAAGTTTCTTTAAAAGCGGGACCAGATAGCTTTTGCGGGGCAATTCGTAAAATTTACATAAAAACATAATGCAGCATGTCCTGCGGAGACTTTCCGTCGCAACCGCAGGATGCTGCTTCTTTATTAAAAAACGAAATATATGGTCTGACAAGCAAATGATGAAATAAATTCATCCGAAATCTAGTTAATAAAAATTTCTCATGAGAAGACAGAGATCCCATTAGGTAAGGATCAGTGTGTGGAGTTGTTTTTAACATAAGAAAAGTCCTGACGCTTGATTTCTGTGCCTCCTTAGCTTCCCTCATCATTTTCCTGTCCATCATGAAGGCGTTTTTTGTTGCCTCCACATCCCCCTTAATAATACATTCGGTAGTTTCGAATAGCTCACCCCGCCCTAAGCTTAAAAAACCTTGCCTGATATATTTCAGCCAGGGTACAGCAGATGAGTTATCCATAGACAAGCAATCTTTTAAGATCATGTGCGTTAGGGGGATATCTGGGTTTAACCATAGTTTTAACCAGCAAATCAATGGTCGCAGGGAAAAAATATCATTGATATACTGAACCCCCAACTCCTCATGAACAGTGAAATTAGATGTACCTTGTGGGAGACACAGTAAGCGTTTCAGGAAAGTATTCTCCACAATCTGTAACCACTCACCCGAGCTATACCCCCAAATTTCACTTCCAAAAGATGCCATAGCCACTGATTTGGCATTATATAATTGCAACATTGCACCAGTAGGCTTTTTCCCCAGTTTCGAGGCAAAATTAAAGATAGCTGCGTTCACCCTAGTAAAGTCCCCTTTCATTTTCAGAATGTATGGGCCCCAATTCAGTTTGTTGTCAAAAAGGACACCAATATAGGAGAACGTGCTAGAGATGGGAATCCTTTCATTGCCAACATTACATTGAACATTCTTTTTTGGGGTTTGGCCTACCTGCATAATGAATGATTTGGAGTTATTTATTGTGAGATCCCTGTCTGACATAAAAGATTTAAAAGCAGTTAAGAGTGCTTGGAGACCTCTTTCAGTCCTAGATATAAGGACCGCAAATCACTGCATCTCCCTGTGCCTAACACAAAAAAAGAATGTGTCCTCATGTAACGCAACTGGTGCTTGTGTAAAGCACACTGGTACCTTAAGGTCACGTTTGCGCTATATAAAACTCTGTTAAAAAAAACCTCACCATGGCTAGCCAAGAGCATGCAGTATCCGTCTCCTGCTCAAAAAGATCTTTGAATGACTCCCCACCAACACTCACAGAACACGTGGAGAAGTGTGGCTCAGGGGTTAGAGGCGGCAGACCCGGAAGCTGAGATCGGTCCTGGACCAGGGTTCAATTCCCCGCCTCGGTGGGTCTTGGGCTAAAAATTCCACAGACTCGATAATTCTCGCCCCGGTGCCTCCTCGACTCACGGGTTCACACTCTGCGACTCTGGGCAATAGCTTGCTTAATCTCCACAACGGCCCCTTGCGGTGGGATGCCTGACTTTCACCTTGTGGATACCCTGCTATCTCACAGGGGAATACCAGGACGGGTTCCCTAAGCAAGCGCCGGGAAACCTACAGCGGGTAGCTGTGCGCTATATAAGCTCAACTACATTTTACATACATTTTACAACCATCACCCACGTGCTCATCACCAGCAAGCTGGACTACAGCAACACACTCAATGCTGACATCAGCACTCACCAGACCATACAAAGCTCAGTGGCCAGGCTCAGCTCCCAGCCCACACTCTCATCACCCGGCACCTCCAAATGCCCCACTGGCTTCAATCCACAAATCAGCGCTCTTCTAGTTCCTGACTGTAGGAAATGGCCGCTTCTTGCCTGGCCTCCGATGCAATTTTGATAGGAGAGCACTGGATGCCTGCTATTCAGATCCCTAGGGCCAAATCTCGTTCCCTGATACAACATGAGTGGACGTATCTGCATGAGCAGGCATGCCCCTGTGGGATCTAAGTCAATTCTTAGATATTGAAGGTAAACAGCGATGCTATTTTAAGGCATCTGCTGGATACTGGTGAAAATGAGTTCCTCAGCTAAATGATTGCTTCACTGAAACTAGAGATGTTTGGTATCAAACATCTAATATTAATAAACCCATACTGATTCCAGTGATGGTTTTATTAATACATGCACCCAGGGGGCACCTTAGAGGTGCCCTCTGAAAACCAACCGACTGCTAATGTACTCACTGACTGGTGTGGACCAGCCTGTCACCACAGACATGTTTCTGACCCCTGCAGGTAAGAGCCCATGCGATCTGAGGGCAGAAACATTTCCTTCTCAGGTCAGAGTTGTTATCAGCTCCTCCAAGCAGGATGGATAAGTAATCGGCATATCAAGGCAGGAGGCTTCAAAACCCTCTGCCGCCTTTGATATGTGACCCAAGGCTTCCCCATCCAGGGGAAATGGCACCCATTCCCCCCGGGCCCATTTGGTACCAAGGCAGGCGGGAGAATTAGATAGTCAGGAGGCATGTCCCCCTCTTAGGCTACTACCACACCTAAGGTGAGCTACCTCATGTGGACACAACTCTTAGAGTTCCACCATCTCAGTTTTAGCAGAACTAGGCTTTCTGGGTCAGGGTTATGCCAGCTTCACACACTAAGTGGTCATATAGAGGGTATAGAAACTCTAAAGATAATAAGCCTATTGGCTACTTATTGTCACTCCCCGTAGAGCCTCTAAATTGAGTATTTAGGTGGCACCCCTGTCACCAGGAACTTAGATTCGATGGATCAAGAATGATAGGACAAAGAAGAGCCGTGAGAAAAGCGAGAACTGAAGACTACTGTAGACTTTTTGCACCAAACAATACCTGCCTGCACAAAGTCCCAACAATCGTGACCAGCAACTCGTTCTCAGCTGACCAGCTTCCAAGAACCCCGCTAGAGTGCTAGCCCTTCGCATATTATCAACAATCTCCCTTGGAGTAGAGGGGCTACTCCCGCCAGTCCGCAGGCACCGAAAATGAAGGATTTGGTTTAACGAGCTGCCACTCCCCTGCAAGCCCAATGCAGCAGCTTCCCAGGAAGGGGACCCTGTGCTGCTTAAGGTCAGATCTGTACCCTCAACAAGTGAGAGGAAACAGGACCAACCAGAGCCATGCAGGACAGAAACTCAGGCTACCGACCTTTTTCTGCAAGAAAAGACTGTGAGCGTCCAATCCAGACTCCAATGACAATGAGACTGATAAGCCATTGAGGAACATAAGCACAGCAGAGACCCATCTCCAGGATTATTCAGTTGTCCTGATCTTGCACCATCTACCTGCAAGACTGACAACCGCAAGGTCCTAGGATGCACAGAGGCCAGCTGACATTCAAACTTTGGTGGCCCCCTTCTTTCTATCAATGTATTGCACACAGCTACCAACTCGACCAGCACTTCTACACCCGGCTTCCCCAAGGCAGGTAACAAGTAACTGCTGGTGGTCCTTTGGACTTTGGCCACCTACGATTGTATGTCCGGAAGGAGACCCACAGAAACCAATTGCAAATAACTTTATGCAGCATCTGCCTGTCCTCCCATAGGAAAGCAGTGCTGCATAAAGACGCATTACAGTAACCCATTTGCTTACCTGTAAAAATTCTTATTTAAATATGTACTCACTTGATAATAAAGTTCTTGGTATCAAAATATAAATCAAAATGCAGCCTTACTTTCTAAATTGGTCTCGGATTATTATTGAGTGTATGTCTCGTGCATTGCCTCTACGAGTACAACAGATGCTTAGCACTACTCTCCGATAACTGATCACTCACACTACAGCAAAAGAGAGAATCTGGTTTATCAGTTTTGCTTCTGTAAATCAATTGGGGTTCGTCTGGACTCTCGACACAGTATACCTCTGTTGGTCAACTATATAAAGAGCCAGCTTCCTACACTGATGCACTAATAAAACCTTACACAACATTGGCCCCATATATGTCAAAGATGCATAAATGTCCACAAAAGTACCAGCCACCTCTGCTTAGTTGAGAATCTACACACACACTCCCTGCAGAACCAGATCCAACAGTTGTGTCTTCCCAGCTACCTATGCACATCAGAGCCTTCTCTTCAGTTCCTGAATTCCACATGAGACTGAAGACCTGGCTCCTCATATAGCTCCGACCTTGGCTCGGGCCATACAGTTCCTAATTCAGTGTCAGGATACCCTCCTGGGTGAGTTGTTCATGACATGACATGACGTAATATGAGACTGATGATGTTTCACCATTCAAAGCCTAAAAACACTCAATAATACACCATTCTGATTAGATTGCTGTTGTTTTCTCATTAGGTTTATGTTCATCAAGACCAGATGGAAACCTTGCTTTGTTGAGTAAATAAATGCTTGCACTCACAAGCAATGCACAACCAATAGGGTGGGTTTACACTTGCTGTTGTGCGCAGACATTATGGGTGCATACATTTGTGTGCATGCATTACCACATTTTAAAAAAGACATCTTGGCTTTCAAAATGCAGATTTTTCCTTTTTTCCAGGATGTGCCTGTTAAGCTTGCATTAATCATTGTAAGAGTTCTGTACTTTTTCACGTTCTAATGATAGTTGGACAGAGTTAAACATTTGTTTTGTCTTTTTTGTATTTCTCTATCACAGGACTACTCAAGTAACCTTCACCAGGATCTATGTTCAATAAACTTCAGTAGGGTTCCTATAAGATGGGCTACCAGCAGAGGACATTGCCACAGAGGAGAAGAACTTTGCTTTTGTGAGGAAATACCAGGTTGTCCTGCAACCAGTCACCTCACAGTCCATGTTAGAAATCACAAATCAATGCCTTGTCTGGCCTGCCTGTGTACCCCACTAGTATGTATTTCCTAACCACACGTTTGCTGTGACACCACTTGATATACATATCAATTTCTTGATAAATATTTTTATCATAAATATTTTGGTCCCTGAATTTTTTTGTTTCATGTGGTGGTATGAAAATCAATAAAAGAGTTTAAAATGGTCAGGCGCCCTGAGCAAATGGGGGACAGGGTGCCATTAGTCATGACACGGGCAGGAGCCCCACTTTCTACAGGAAATACAGACATCTAAGTGTTTTCCCCTGGTGCCATCATCAGGAGGTGCGGAGAGTTCAAGGGGCTATTTTAACTGACTCATCCCTGGAGAAGCCCTCTTTTGCCCCCTTCAATGCATCCATTGTTGTTTTTGAAGCTGCAGTCACTGGCTGTGAGCCTTCCCCGGTTCTAGCCTTCAAGTAGCAAAGCTTTGCTTTTGGGATTAGGCGCACATTTTTTAAGCTTGTCAGGCTGTTTGGTTGCTGCGGGTGAATTTGTGGGAGTTGGTAGGTATCTCCTGGATGCAGCATGCCTCACTCAAGTGCATGGTCCACTTCTGTAGGCTTTGTTGATTTCTTTTGATTTGCCATTTGGAGTGGATGAGTCTCTGTATAGCCACGGCATGGCTTCCATCTTTCTTTGTGTGAGGATCACATGAAGTGTGTTGCTTGGAGTGGGTGCGTCTCTGTATAGCCACGGCATGGCTTCCATCTTTCTTTGTGTGAGGATCACATGAAGTGTGTTGCTTGGAGTGGGTGAGTCTCTGTATAGCCACGGCACGGCTTCCATCTTTCTTTGTGTGAGGATCACATGAAGTGTGTTGCTTGGAGTGGGTGAGTCTCTGTATAGCCACGGCATGGCTTCCATCTTTCTTTGTGTGAGGATC
This sequence comes from Triturus cristatus, assembly GCF_964204655.1. Taxonomy (NCBI): domain Eukaryota; kingdom Metazoa; phylum Chordata; class Amphibia; order Caudata; family Salamandridae; genus Triturus; species Triturus cristatus. Next base: position 11,220,908 of record NC_140581.1, on the reverse strand, counting down.
ACATGAAGTGTGTTGCTTGGAGTGGGTGAGTCTCTGTATAGCCACGGCATGGCTTCCATCTTTCTTTGTGTGAGGATCACATGAAGTGTGTTGCTTGGAGTGGGTGAGTCTCTGTATAGCCACGGCATGGCTTCCATCTTTCTTTGTGTGAGGATCACATGAAGTGTGTTGCTTGGAGTGGGTGAGTCTCTGTATAGCCACGGCATGGCTTCCATCTTTCTTTGTGTGAGGATCACATGAAGTGTGTTGCTTGGAGTGGGTGAGTCTCCAGGTGGCAGCTTCCTTTTTGTTTTCTTTCTCACATTGCATTCGGAGTGCCACTTGGAGCGAGCGAGTCTCTGGATGTCCACAGATTTGATTGATAATCATTTTACTTTTCATCGTGTGAATGAATGAATAAATGTATGTTTCAATTAATAAAAATCTTGACAAAACCATAGTGTGATCGTACTGAAATTAACATATTATTAATTACCAAATTTTACTTCTAAAAAGGCTAAAAAGAAATAATGAGCCAACACTAACTGAAGTTTGCATTCCAACTTGAAGCCTTTCAATGTTCATCGATAGTCACGGGTCTTCTATTAAAATGTTTAAAGGTGATGCACAAATTTGGCTAGCCTGGCCAGTTCCATTAGTGTTTTTCAGCTAAAAATAAGTTCTGTTACCCCTTTTCCTCTTTGCAAGGGTGGGTGGGATATTTTGAAAATAGAGGTTTTAGTAAAGTGTGGCATGCTTTCATGATACTTGGCCAGATGCAGAGAAAATGAGCTAAGGATTCATCATTAAATTTACACAACCTACAGGCAGTGACAATCTCCAGGCATTTCCAACGTGTGATTATGTCTCTTATTAGAAGCAACATTAGCCGGATTGTTAAAATTTGCTTTAAAATTGGTTTATTCATAGCACTATTTGAGTAAGGCTGGCATAATGTGTCCCTGTAGGAATTTACTAATACCAGGATGTTGCTTTCAGAGGTTTCAATGAGTCACATGTTTTCTTGCCAGGATTGATGTCAGATTTGGGACTTCAACACTTTTTTTAAGGATCCAGGGTTGATGGAGAAACGTGCTCCAGTTTGTCATGTATAGGTGTAGTTTGCTGCAGGCAATCTGCAAGAGCTCTGACCAGGGTTAATCTCTTCTATGGAGGTATCCTTAAAAATGTCCTTCATGGTTTTTGGGGGTGCTGCACAGATTCTGCGATAGTTTTGCACAATGGAAGCCCTGTTTTCATATGTTGGTTTCGCAGTATGTTTTCTCTGCAGCTTAATTTTGTAAAGTTATCTGATGAAGACGCTCGAGGAACAATCACATTGGCAAAGTTACAGACATAGAAGGTCACTGGAGATATTTCCTCAGTGTACTTTATGCAGCTGTATTGAAGGAGGCATACTACACATTTACCCACCGAGGTAGGACTTACTAATTAGCTGGTAGAAGGTACTCCACTTGAGTGGAGGTGTTGAAGAAAACAATGACCTCTTCTTGGATAAATACCCAGGGCAGAATTCATTCTGGAATTATGATCATTTCATTGAAATTAAATCTCAGCCAATTACTGTTGGAAAATGCATTTTTTTAAAGAGTTGAAATTCACTGAAAAACCAAAGATTACAGGGACATCATAGTTAGGCTGACATTTCACTCATACGAAACCAGAAAAATTCAGCAGTTACAGTTACCTGAGCTAAGTATAATTTACAGCCGGCCTTCTGACCTCACACATTACGTCACTCGTGACATTGTAAGTCGAATCACTGTTAATATCATGGATGACATCTTAAATTACATTACAAGTGAAATGTCAGCCTAACTATAATGTCCCTGTAACCTTTGTATTTTTTTGTGAATATGTATGCCGTGCACAGCAATACTCACTATGACACTGTTCTTGAAAGTTTTGGGAAATTTAGTAAAGATACGTCAGACATCGTCATAGGTATAGGCAAGTCAAAAAACACTTTTTTTAAATTGAAAAATGGTCCTAACTATAACTACCTTGTGGTGACCATGTTTCCGTAGAAAAACAGTTTTTGGTTCCTTTTGACGAATCTTCACCAAATTTAACACAACAAGTGTACTGTGATTCTTGATGTGCATGGAAGTTTTGGGGTGATCTGTCAAGCAGGGGGCAGAGAAAAAGGGGTATCAAAAAAAGTACGTGTATCCATGTTAACCTCCATAGGACCTTTAGATGAAACTACAGCCCAAAGCACTGGATTGAATTATACCAAATTTGTCAGAAAGGAAGACTTGGTTATGCAGATCACACCTTCAGGTATCTAATGTATTTAGTGTAAAACTATGCAAGGCCCAAAAAAATTTTTTTTTAAATACTGCTAAATTGCAAGATTCACAAATGACTTTTAAATGACCCCAATGTGGGTCAGGTCTCAGGGGAATAACATAAAGATAGGAGGGGTTTATGGGGCCCTAGGGACCATGACCTCCACAGGGCAGTACTTTTCATTTTTTCTGGGGGCCCTCCGGTGACTGCCACCTCCCTAGGGAAAATCTGAAATAAATGTGGGGGGCTTGAATGCCCCCACAGTCCCATGGACCACTGCCTCACCAGAGCATTTAAGTATGTGTATGGGCCCACACCCCGGGGAACACTACCTCCCTAGCACTAAACATTAAATTAATGCAGGGGCCCGTGTAGCACCCCTGCAGCACCAGAGACCACCACCTCACTGGGGAAATTCATTTAAATTAAGTGATGGCCACACAGCCTCATCACTGCCCCGGAGACCACCACCTCCCTAGGGCTAAGTACTACAATGTGGGAGGCCCGCGTTGCCTCCTCCTAGAGCAATAGATGGCCCTAGGGACTGCCATCCCCAAGGCCCACTTCTACTATGTGTCAGGGAGCCCAACCCGGGACACAGCTGTTTGCTATGGCTTGGTGGGATTTTTAACCATTCTCACCAAGTAATAGCAAACAACCCACTTTCGGCAAGCGAGAGCTGTGAAAATGCTCTTGCTTGCTGTAAGCAGAGGTTTCTTCTGTTTCCCTGTCTGCTGTCAAGGTAGCAGAGAAATAGACAAAGTACTTTCACACACAGGGAGCTGCATATTTAGCAACTCCCTAAGTGAGAAAGCAATGCCGGCTCATGCTGGAGGCGAAGAGCTGGCTGGGACTGTAGGTGCTTTGAGGTTTCCCCCGGAGAGGAGCAGAGAGAGGCTAAATAAATGTCAGAATCGAGCAGAAAGAGGCAGAATATAGATCAGAATGAAGCATCATAGAGGTGAGAAATGTGCAGAAAGAGGCAGACTATATATCAGAAACGAGCAAGAAGAGGCAAAATAAAGGTCAGAAATGAGCAGAGAGAGCCACAACAAAGGGATGCAAACTGCATGTCTAGTTATTTGACTGCTATGTGGAAGGAGTGTGGAGTGAATTACAAATTCACCACGCCCTATCACCCACAATGCAATGGTTTAGTTGAAAGGTTAATGGGCATGATCAAAGGACTCCCAGAAAAGGTTAGGCGAAAATGGGACCTTCTCTTGCCCTGCCTTTTATTTGCATACAGGGAGGTGCCTCAGAAGGGGGTTGGCTACAGCCCTTTTGAACTTCTGTTTGGTCACCCTGTTAGGGGTCCATTGTGTTTGGTGAAGGAAGGATTGGAGTTACCTCTCAAGCCCCCAAAGCAAGACATAGTGGACTATGTACTTGGTCTCCGCTCCCGGATGGCTGAGTACATGAAAAAGGCAAACAAAAACCTTGAGGCTAGTCAGGAACTGCAAAAAGCCTGGCATGACCAAAAGGCTGTACTGACTGTTTATTAGCCAGGACAGAAAGTGTGGGTGTTGGAGCCTGTGGCCCCAGCAGCTCTCCAGGACAAGTGGAGTGGACCCCACACTATTGTTGAACAGAAAGGGGAGGTTACCTACTTGGTAGACCTTGGAACCCCTAGGAGTCCCCATAATGTTCTCCATGTCAACAGGCTGAAGCCATATGTGGACAGGGCTGACATGGGCTTGCTCATGGCAACTGATGAGGGACAGGAGGAACAGAGTGACCCACTCCCTGACCTCCTCTCACAGAACCCTGACGATGGGTCAGTTGATGGTGTAACCTTGGCAGGCAGCCTCACTGCCCAACAGCTAACTGATTTCAGACAGGTTCTCAATGAGTTCAGACACATGTTTTCACTGACTCCAAGTCAGACTACCTGGTGCACTCATGAAGTGGACACTGAGGACAGTCTGCCTATTAAAAATAAAATGTATAGGCAACCTGACCATGTCAGGGACAGAAGTCCAGAAAATGTTGGATTTGGGTGTGATTGAAGCCTCAGATAGCCCTTGGGCTAGTCCAGTGGTCCTTTTTCCAAATCCTCACACCAGTGGTAGAAAAAGAGAGGTGAGGTTTTGTGTGGACTACAGGAGTCTCAATGCAGTCACTAGGATGGAGGCTCATCCAATACCAAGGGCAGATGAGCTAATAGATACTTTGGCCTCAGCCAAGTACCTTAGCACATTTGACTTGACAGCTGGCTACTGGCAGATCAGACAAGCTGATGATGCAAAGCCAAAAACAGCATTTTCTACCCCTAGTGGGCACTATCAATTTGTGGTAATGCCCTTTGGTTTGAAGAATGCACCTGCCACTTTCCCAAGTTGGTGAATACAGTTCTGAAAAGGCCTGGAAGCCTTTAGTGCAGCAGATCTAGATGATATTGCTGTCTTTAGCTCCACATGGGAGGATCACCTGGTCCACCTAAGGAATGTTTTGGAGGCCCTGCAAAAAGCAGGCCTAACTATCAAGGCTACTAAGTGCCAGATAGGGCAGAATCAGGTTGTGTACCTGGGCCACCTTGTAGGTGGAGGCCAGGTTTAACCATTGCAGAGCAAGATCCAGACCATAATGGAATGGACTGCTCCAACTACCCAGACTCAGGTGAGAGCCTTCTTAGGCCTGACTGGGTACTATAGGAGATTTGTCAAAGGGTATGGATCAATAGTGACACCCTTGAATGACTTAACTTCTAAGAAAATGCCCAAAAAGTTCAGTGGACAGCTAGCTGTCAAAAGGCATTTGATGACCTGAAGCAGGCCATGTGTACTGCTCCCATTATGCAGAGTCCTGACTACTCCAAGAAGTTAATTGTCCAAACATCTGAATTGGGGGTTGGGGCTGTACTGTCACAATTGAATGATGAAGGTCAGTATCAGCCAGTAGCTTTCATAAGCAGAAGACTGACCCCTAGAGAGAAACGTTGGTCAGCCATTGAGAGGGATGCCTTTGCTGTGGTTTGGCTCTGAAGAAGTTGAAGCCATACTTGTTTGGTACTCACTTCCTTGTTCAGACAGACCATAAGCCCCTCTTATGGCTAAAACAGATAAAGGGTGAAAATCCCAAACTGCTTAGGTGGTCCATTTCCCTACAGGGGATGGACTTTACAGTGGAACATAGACCTGAGAGTAACCATGCCAATGCAGATGGACTCTCTAGGTATTTCCACTTGGAACATGAAGACTCAGCTGGTCAAGGTTAGCTTAATGTGCCTGCGTTTGCGGGGGGTTGTGTAGGAGAGTAGGATCTGCTTCACACGGGTACCCTCACTTTTTGCTGGTGTTTCACTGTTTTTCGACTTTAGTCTGGCTGTGGCCCTGCTAATCAGGACCACAGCCTAGCTGCTTCCTCTCTAAAATGGTTTCCATGTACATTAGGTACATATCTAATTGGATTCAGGAGTGCCCTATAAGCCCCTAGTATATGGTATGCTATGTACCTAGAGCATAGGTACCTCAGAGGCCTACCAGGGGCTGCAGCATACAGTATGCCACCCCTGGGAAGCACTCCAAAATGACACCACAGGTCTGCTACTGCAGCCCGGGTAAGGGTGTGCTTGCACAACTTACTGTGGTATAGGCTACCAATATCACTACCCTATACAGACACATATAAACCTATAAGCCACTCCCATGGCAGGCCTTGAAAATCCTGAAGGCAGAGTGCTTGGTTTTATGTGAGAGGGTGCCCAAGCATGAGCTGAGCCCCTCTGCAGCTATCGGGAATACCTCCTTATGGGTGTTCTGTGATACAGCCATACCACATACTCTTAAGTGCATTATAACCTCGCGGTAAATGCTAATTTTGAGATGGCTGCATCAAAACATGTTGTGTTTGGTGTCAAACGCTTTGGAATACGACCCCCCCACCAGTTCTGGCAGCAGGGGTAGCATTCCACCCTTCTAGAGGGAGAGACATGTTCACACTGGCTAAACCCGGTAGGACTTTCCTGTGCCCTGGCATCACAAAATGGATGCCTCTGCCACAGACACGGGTCTGGCCTCCTGCTGCTGACCGAAACTCCAGCAGGGGAGGCCTGGACAATAGGTTTTCTGTTGAGGGGAGGTGTCCCCACCTCCCCAGACAGGCTGATGTGTATTGGGGCTAGGCAGGACCACTCTCTGGTGCTTTGAAGTCCTGCACTGGGGGCACACTTGGTGTTCCTGTGCATACTCCAGTTCAAACCGGTTGCAGAGGCTACCTGCCCCTGCTCTGGTGCAAAACTGGACAAAGGAAATGGGTGTATCCACCCTCTTTCCTGGCCCACCCATAGGTGGGGCCTTAGAGTTAGTCCATCCCCTAAACTCACTATAAATACAGGAATCCAGTCCCTGAGACTTTAGATTACCCTGGACGAAACTCTGCAACGTACATCCTGGACCTTCGATGTTCTATCCTGACTAGAAGACTGAAGATATCTCCCTTGGGGTCAAGGAGTTACTCCCCTGCTTGGCAGGCACCAAAAAAGCAACTGACCGCTCTGCATTGCTGAAGCTCCCGCCGGACGCCAAAGACTTTGCATCCCCAGAGGTGGATTTCCAGACTACGCCAATGCTACCCTGAGTCTACAGCAAAGCTGAGGCCCGTGGCTATTGTGGGTAACGTGGAACCGTGACCCCTGGACATTGTGAACTTGTGCAGCAACACTATCTTACTGGTCTTCCTCGAAGTTGTCCTTTGATCTCCAAGTAGCGCCAGCCTTGAGCACCACCTGCACTGAAGATTGTTGGCCTCCACTCTACGAGTGACCCGTGATCCATCTTCAAGTGCGACCGCTCGAGGCTCCTTCGCGATCACTAGCCCATTGGCTAGCAGGTCCCCACGAAGGCGACTCCTTTTCTGATTGGGCTTACCGGGTTGCTCCAGACATGGCCCGACTTACCCTTGCTGGGTGAGTCCCTCAGACCTTGCTGGTCTGCACGGCAGTCCTTTCTCTGAATTCCAGTGACTTGCTGTTGCCAGGGCTTGTTGGGTCTATTCTGGTCGCCGACACCGCAGCACTTGACAGACTTTGTGGGACAGCTCAAATCCATCTCATGGACTTCATCGACACCTCCTGGGCCTCGTGGCTGAAGAGTCAAGACACCCATCAACTCACCTGAAGCTCCTGACATCTGTGGGCATTGGTTCATCCTGCCTTAAGTCACTGGCAAGTGACCCAGACTCTGTCCCCTCTGCTTTCAGGTTCCTTACATCACAGATCCAAGCTTGGGTCTCTCCAGACACTTCTGCTCTTCACGGCAGCTGCTGTTCTTTGCAGGCTTCCATTGAAATCGGCGACGCGACCCGACACCAAAAGACACCTATGCACCCAACTTCCCTGGGTGAGGTAACTCGAGTACTCCGGTGCTCTCGTGAGTGCTAGCCCTAGAACTTCTTAAGTCCAAAAGGGTTTGGTCCTGACTCGATTAGAATTGTCCCTAAACTTTAAAATTCAAACTGCGACATTCCCCATAGAAGATAATAGGAACCCGCGGTTGTATTTACACACTGCATACAGTCCCCGTGGGTCCCCTGTGTCACTACCTTGGGTGGTTTCTTGGGGTCCCAGCGATTCTACAGGCTCTAGGCCTAGTGTCTATCCCAGTCGTGGTTCTTATACTACTTTTTTGGTATATGGTTTGGTACGCCCCTAGGGCCCAAACGTGAATTTGTGCTTTTACTGATGCTTGCTCACTTGTAAACTAAGTACTTCGAACTACAGTCTCATAAAGAGACTAGAGGGGTGTGTTTTATCCTAAATACATATATTTTGAATATATACCTGGTGTGGTTGTCTTTTCATTTGATCATTCAAGAGATTATAGACTGGTAAAACGAGCTGCTTTACATTCCTTCAAGACTTAGCCTGAAGGCTGCTCTCCATAGCTACCACTAGGATAGCTTTCATATAAGGTTGTCTTTAACCATTCACCATAAGGGGTTGTTTGGACTGATACAAGGTGCCCACTAGAACTAGTGGACAGCATATATCAGGCCACCTTCTCACAATAGATGTCAATATGTCCAGGCCTGTAGTGAGAGCGGAGAAACCCCATGTGAGAAGTTGGCCTGATATATGCTCTTTATGAGACTGGAGTTCGAAGTACTTAAGTTACAAGTTAGCAATCAACAGTAATAGCACAAATCAACGTTTGGGCCCTAGGAGCGTACCAAACCATATACCAAAAAAGTGGTATAAGAACCACGACTGAACTAGATACAAGGCCTAGAGCCTGTAGAATCGCTGGGACCCCAAGGAACCTCCCAAGGTAGTGACACAGGGGACCCACGGGGGCCGTGTGCAGTGTGTGAACACAGCAATGTCGCGGTTGGAAATTTAAAGATTAGGGACACTTAGAATCGAGTCAGGACCAAACCCTTTTATACCGGTATTTTTGCATTTAGGATACATCATCCCAAATGCAAAAATCGCAATTTAAGGAATCTCTAAATTGCGATTCCTTAAATTGCGATTGCATTTAAGGAATCCCAAATTGAGATTCCTTAAATGCAATGCATTAAAGTAAAAACTATTAGCGATTTTGCTAATAGGGGGAGCAAATTACCATGAAGTTGTACTTCATGGTAATTTGCAAAAACTTTGAAAAATGCACTTTTGTGCATTTTTCAAAGTTTCATGTTGCGCACACACATGCCCTTAGAGCATGTGTGTGTGCAACATATGTGCACAGATCAATTTCAGGGGTGCAATAGGGTGTCATTTTACTGGTACTCGCAAATTGCTCATGCAATCTCCAATTAATTCCTATGGGCCTGGAGGCCCATAGGAATGAATGGGACGGCATTCCTTAATTGCGACTCGCAATTTGCGAGTCGCAATTAAGGAATGTGTAGGAATCGCTATTTTTATAGCGATTCCTACATGCATAGGCTTTTGCAATTCCTTAATTGCGATTCCTTAAAAATCGCAATTAAGGAATCGCAAAAGTCTTTGTTGATGCATGTGCCAGACTGTTGCTTACACAGGCCACACCGCTTGCAAGAGATTCCTATTTACGCATCTTAGGCCACACCCCTTTTGGAGACCATCTATTGTTTTCTTCCCACTTGCCTGTTCAGTGGGAGGATTTCAGAAAGATGAGGGGAGGAAAGGGTGTATATGTCTAACCGAGTGATAGACTTCAGAGTACATTGTTGTTAATGACAGCACGGAAGTGACTGACGCCCTACAAAGAAAAATATCCCTTCCACAGATCTCAGTACTATTGAATTCATTGTTTCATATTGTCTGTATGTAAACTTTGCAAAAAATTATAATTGAAAAGATCATAATTTTTCAGACTCATTTACCTGATACGGCCAACAGTCATTGACAATGCTAATACGTCTAGTTTTTTTTAGGTTATGTTCTTTGTTGTGCGATTGATTTGAATTCAGTAACCGAATGTTTGCAGGGAGCACCTAACTGCCTCAAACTAACTACACAACATAAAACAGACCACAGTTCTTCAAATCATCCACAATGCCTGAAACTGATCACAGTACGTGAAACTAACTGCAGTACGATATCTGAAACTGACCACAACCCTTGAAACAAGCATATGTGGTACTGAGTGGTATTATGTTGAGCATAGTTATGTTGTATTGAGTAGAGTGTAAATATGTGTTGTAAATATGTGTTGTGTAATTATGTGGTATTGAGTGTTATGATGTGGAGAGTATTTATGTTGCATTGATTAGTGTGTAAATATGTGGTTTGTAATTGTATGGTACTGAGTGGTATGAGGGGTGTATTTATGTTGCATTGGGTAGAGTACATAACTACACTCAACATAATACCACTCAGTACCACATAATTACACATCACATAATTACACTGTATTCAGTACAACATAAATACACTCCACATACCACTCGGTACTACATAATTGTACGCCACGTAATTACTGTCTACTTAATGCAACATAAATACACTCCACACAATACCAATCTGTGCCACATAATTACACTGTACTCGATACAACATAAATACACACCTTTCACTCAAGTTTGTGCTATATAAAAAATAAACCCCCCCCAAAAAAAAATTGGAATGCAATAGGTCTCACATTACTGAATCTTGGAGCTTCTAGTGTTGCATAATTATTAGCAATGCCAACAGCTCAAACTTGTATAATGCGAGACCTATTGCATTGCAAATGCATGTTTTTCTGAAGGCATTCTCCTGCTTTTCCTTAGCTTTTTACTACATTCTCCTTCTTCGACACCATTTTTCTGAGTGCTTTCTCCTGCTTTTACCTTTTTTGAAACTTTTTTCTCATTTGTTTCTTCCTATTTTTCTGAATGCTTTCTCCTGCTTTGCCCTCATTTTTCAGTGCCTTATCCTTCATCTTCCCCATTTCTCTGAGTGCTCTCTCCTGTTTTGCTTCATTTTTACCTGCTTTGTCCTTCCTTTCCCCAGTTTTTCTGAGAGCCTTCTCCTGCTTTTTTCTAATTTTGTACTGCTTTCTCCTTCCTCTCCCTCGATTTTCTGAGAGCTTTCTCTTGCTTTTGCGTAGTTTTTCAATGCTTTCTCCATTAAGCAGTTAGCAACTCCAGCGCCTTGAGACCCTCACAGGTGATTTGCCTTGCTTTATAAATCCTGATTGATTGAAATTGTGATTGATTGATAACTGGTGTCTACCCAATAATTACAAAAGAGCCTGGGCTGCTCTAAGGCTGTGACTGAGCAACCTTCCGTCGCCGATGGCGGTATTGAAATACAACACAGAGAGTATTGGGATGAGGTGTGTGGCCAAGCAGGGTTAACAGTGGCAAAATGGCAAAATATCTTTGCAAGATGGATACAAAACGAATAACATTACATGTCCTATTTGCCTTTCTTGCTGCTTAATTCCAGGGCATGAGCAATAGCATAGAATTAACAATGGCCACAAACCATTCCTTAAGCAAGATCAGAGCTTGTAAGTGTGACTTTGCAAAGGCCACGGACAAGAAACTCACTATCGCTGATGGGTACGGCAACCCTGGAGATCACCTAAGTCAGGGAAGTCCCTTGGTTGTTTCTCTGGGGATCACACAGATGAAAAGGTTCATCCTTCTAGGGGCGAGATCGACATTGTAGGGGCTCTAGAACTGCTGGTTTTCTCGTAGTCCTCGGGGGAGCTGTCAGTAAACCACCTTCAGTGTGGCAGGAAGTCATGAGTTTTAGCAATAAATACCTTCACACTAGGACGTAAAAAGAGAAATTGGCTGAACAAGGTCCTTGGGTTGCCTCGCAGCAGGGACTCTTGAGACAGGTGCCCGGACAATGTCCTTGGGATGCTTCACGGCAGGAACACTTGAGAGCAGGCAAAAGGGGCAAGGAATGGATGATGCATTGCAGGGTTAGTTGTTAAAATGCTGTAAGGACAAGATGGGCTCAAACAACTTACAGCTCTCAATTGCGCCGCCATCATCATTGACTCTACTAGATCACTGGGCACAACCTTGGAAAAACACATGAATATAAACGCAACTACCAGGGGAGCCATCTTCCCAACTTAACAGTCTAGGAAAAATCAAACCTTTCTTGCACCCTGATGTCTTTCAATCGGCAGTCGAATCCCTAGTGATTTACCGATCATGGGCCCGATTCCAATCTCAGCCGAAAGGGCTACAAATCGTACCCGTCAAGAGCGAGTCCGATTTGTAGAGCTGTTTTCCGACCGACTCCTACCGTTGTACGAGCGAGCAAGTATGATGCGCTTCAAGCATCATGCTATGACCGACTCGTACCCGTCAGCGAATCCTTAAGAGCGATTTAAAGATGGCCAACGCGTACAGTGCAATGTGTACGATTTCCGACAGAGCAAGTATGATGCCCGCCTCAGTCAGCGAGACCAACTCGCTCCTGACGGGTCGAGATGGTTGTCTGGGACTGACCTCGGGGGCCCGTAGCAGGCCCCCCAACACTCGGAGCCCTACGACTCACTCACAGTGGGGGACCCAGGAGTCCTCCCTACACATACAGGTATGAGGCTGGGGGGACAGATGCGTACTCGTGACAGGGGGCGCCTTTTTCCATCAATGGGAGCCCATGTACGCAACTTAGAACAGGCTCTCATTGACTTTAATGGGGTTCTGAGCAACCCATGTCGATCAACGGTAATGTGCATCGTACTCGGGCGCTCGTAGCCCCAGAAGTTTTGCCTGATGCATGATGGGATTTCAAGTGTAAGTGCACTGCCAGTGCCAGGACTCTTTCCTAAAACTGTACCCCTTGTAAGTCCCTAGTAAATGGTACTCCTGGTAACGAGGGTCCACTAGGGCACGAGCATAAATTGTGCTACACTAGGGGCCCTTCATCAAGATCATGCACTGTTAAAAAGAGTCCAAATCCATATAAATTTTAATATCAGCACAGCAACATAGGTCTTCCAATGTTCAGCTCCAGATGCAACTGGGCAACAGTTAGAAATCTGAGACTCATGACATACTGTGGAATGTAGAAAGCAGAGAGAAAGAAAACAGAGCTGAGGAGGAGCAAGATGGCGGATTGACGCTGCCACTGAGAAGCTGCAGCACGGATCGGCTGCCAAGGGCTCGTAACTCCTGTTGCTGAAAAACCTGCTTAATGGAGAGGAAATGAAAGCGGGCTGCACGGGGGAGAATTAACAGTAAAGCGGCAAGCGGAATCCCGGAATCCCGGTAGAGGGAATGCTGTAGATGCCACCGTTCACTACCAGGGATTCGGAACCTGTCTCTTGCTCACCTATGTGCTAGTGCGCCTCACAGGTCGGCGCTCCCTTATCTGTTTCGGCTCTGAGTTAGTCTTGCGGATACGACTGACTCACCTGACATATTCTGTGGCAGCAACTCTCGGCGTCGGATAAGGGTTGGACGCAGGAGCTTGC